>NC_080840.1:76427184-77029328 GCF_030435755.1 Ochotona princeps | reverse complement strand
CTCCTCCAGCACATAGCAAAGTTTGGAGTTTATTTGGCCTAATCTGAAAATGTCTCTTGAAAGGTGAATTAAGTATCTTTAAGTTTGTTGCTGCAATTATTGTTTGTTCTTCATTAATACCAGACTGTGTGCTTGCTTTACACATGAATTTAAGTATGTTCCTGTGTGGTCAGTTACCTTGGCTCATTTTATTACAGTTATAAATTTAGAAAGGTTTTTATACATTAGATTATATATTAAATATATGACATGTTAAATCTCAGTGACAACTCCTGCCCCCTCTGTTTCCATGGTAACCATCATTTCCTGGCTATGAACAGCCGACCCCAATCTCTGACTTGAGCATGAGCTTTCTTTACCTAAATGTGTTTCCAATCTACCACTCAGCATGCTTGGTTTTGAAACATTCCTGGCCCCAGCTGTAGGCACTGGCCTAGGTTGCATTGCACCTAGGTGAGGTACAATGCTGGGAGAAAAGCAGCTAATAGCTGGCAGGTACTCTGGGCCTGGTTATTGCCAAGGTTGTGTTAACTACTCCAGTGTGTCAGCATAGTCGCCTATTCTATATTTTAAAAATAGGTATGGGCAGACACTGTTACACCAACATACTGGGTCTGAGGACCGTTGTGCAAGTGTGCCCTGTGTAGGCAGGCAGGGCCCCCGGCTGGCACAGCACATCACCAGAGGACCAAGCATGGGAGGCCGAGGAATGTTCAGGGAAGTGGGTCTGGAGATATGTGAGAGGGAGGGCTGCCGAGGAAGAATGTGAAAGGTGAGGAGTGACTTCTGGGGGACCTCCACCAACCTGGCTACTCCACTTACATGTAAATGAAGGGGCTGAGACTATGTGGTTTTGAGGAGGAAACCCAGAGGACCTTTGGGGACCAAACCGATACACCCACCCACATGGGAAATCTGAGCTGGGATTGCTGGTATCTATGGGTGGACACAAAAGCCATGGCTGGGGGTGTGCCTGTTATGACTTACCTACAGTACTCTCAAGTGAGTGCCAGGGCAGAGTATAGAGCATGTCACTCTAGGCCATGACACTAACCAGCTCATGAAAGAGCTGGATCTGGGAGCAGATTCTGTGGGGGATTCTGGGCTCACCTTTACAGAACTGCCATACCAGCTGGTTTGCTGAGAGACTGAGTTGGTGATGGGCAGAGCTAAGCATGACTATGGAACTCAGCAATACTCATGCAACTGGGGTTGGGAATAGGCTGGGTTGTCCAGGTTGTAGCATGCATAGGCCCACCCAAGAATTAGAAGTGGGATGGGCCAGGTCTCAACATCCACTAGCACACACATAGGCCAACACTGGGGGGCAGACTGCCTGGTAAGGGCTTAGCACTTGCTAGCATACATGAGATCTGGGTCTGGGAGTGGGTCTGGTGGAAGAACTTATGGAACTTCTCTGGTGGACCATCTTTTCCACCAGTGAGCATGTGAGTCAGGGCTGGGTATTGGTCAGAGTTGGTCAGGCTAGACAGAGTTGCTTCACTTGTTGGCAGGTGTGTGGGTTGTCTCTATAGGAAGCTGACCAGGCAGAGCCAGGTCAAACAACAGCACATCAACATGTGTGGGAGCCAGGTTGGGGTGTGGACCAGGCTGGGCCAGTTCATAGCACCCAATGGCAGACGTGAGAACCAGAACGGGATGTGAGACAGGCCAGGTTGGGCCACACAAGCTGTTCACATTAGGACTGGGACTGGGAGCTGGGCTGGGCTGGGCTGGGGTGCAACACCCACCAGCGAATACTGAAGTGAGGTAGACCATGCCAGACTTGGACACAGCCCCCACTGGAACAAGTAAGATTCCAGTAGGGGAATTATAGGGGCTTCCCTGCTGGGCCACCACTCCTGCTGGCCAGCATAAGAGCTGGGACTGTGGGCAGACCAGGTTGGGCAGAGCTACAACACTCATTAGCCTGCATGTGAGCTGGGTTAAGGGAAGAACCAGGCAGGGCTAAGCAACTGTATCCACTGGTGTGTGCATGAGCCAGAGTAAGTGTGTACTGGTTGGGCTTTGTTGCAGCATTAGCTGCCAAGTGCTGGGACTGGGAGCAAATCCTATCAGGCTAGAGCACAGTACTACCTGGAAAGTGCAAGATCCGGGACTGGGAATGGGCCTATAGGGCACCCCGCTGATGGGCTATAGCTCCCACCAGTGAGCATGAGAACCAGGTGGGAGTGGTGGGGGCCTGGCTGGGCAGGTGGCAGCACCCTCCAGCTTAAGTATGAGTACAAGAACTAAATGGTTGGGCCCGGCGGCGTGGCCTAGCAGCTAAAGTCCTCACCTTGAACACCCCGGGATCCCATATGGGCGCCAATTCTAATCCCAGCAGCTCCACTTCCCATCCAGTTCCCTGCTTGTGGCCTGGGAAAGCACTCGAGGATGGCCCAATGCATTGGGACCCTGCACCTGCGTGGGAGACCCAGAGGAGGTTCCTGGTTTCCGGCTTCGGATCCGCGCACACCGGCCCATTGCGGCTCACTTGGGGAGTGAATCATTGGATGGAAGATCTTCCTCTCTGTCTCTCCTTCTTTCTGTATATCTTTGTAATAAAAAATAAAAAATAAAAAATAATAAAAAAAAAAGAACTAAATGGGACGCAGGACAGAGTGAACAAGTCTGCTGCACATACCAGCATGTGCACGAACCAAGGCTGGAGGCAGGCCTGGAAGGGGCTTTGAGGGGTCGCACTGACTAGGCTGCAGTTCCCACTGCTGTGCATGAGGATTGAGTGTGTGGTGGGGAGAGTTGGGCTGGCCCACAGCATCCATCGGTTTGTGTATGAGATGAAACTGGAGACAGTACTGGCTAGGTGATTGCAACCACCAGTGTGGTTGTAGACTGATGTGGGTGATGGACTGAGCCGGACCCTGCACTGGCTAGCACACACAGGAGTCCGGTTTGTAGTTGCCTCAGACAAGATTTCTTTAGGGACCACTCCAACTGTATGACTGAACTCAGAACTCCAACCACAGTGAAAATCACAGGATCTGTAGTCTGACTGTGGAATGCATGTGTTAGAACTGGGCCTCCTCAGTTGCTGAAGCCTGTGCAGTGGACAGCATGCCCAGATGCTCATGGGGGACATGATAACCAATTCATTGTGGCCTGCAAAAGACATCTAGTACCATGGAGGGCAGAACAAATTAGACAGCTCTCCCAGACAAGAAGCTGAGCAAATGGAAACCCTAAGGTAGACTATATCAGCCAATGGACCTTGGAAGGATTTCCTCAACTTTGGACCAACAAAATCAACAGCATCTTAGAAATATCAAAACTACTTGAGCAATATCCTGGAACATGTTCCACATCAGGGACCCTGGAATGACATTGGGTGGCTGGCTGTCCCCCATCCCCGGGTACTGATGTGGTTGGGTTGTTGGAAGTGAACTTCTCCCCTCCTCTTCTCACTTTCCCCCAGATACCAGAAGGCAAAAAGAGATTGGAGGTAGATATCTTATTCACTTTCTCCCATTTCTTGACCCTCCCTACCCTCATTTGTAGTCAACATGGGCATGCTTCCCTTTCAACTATATAAACACCATCAAAAATAAAATGAATTTATTACTTTAAAATTTTTTAAATAAATAAAAATAAAACATTCTTGAACTCCATGGTGGATGAGGCCATCAGAAAACTCCTCCTGCCTTTCCTCTCACTTTGGGGAAAGCAAATGCTGGCCCTGGGCCCACCTTTAGCATTTGCTCTGCAGCCACTGTGTCCTTCGTGCACCTTCAGCTCTCTGCCTCAAGTCTCTGGACCAGCCCCTGCTGTCTCCCCAAGCACTCATGGAAGAAGGCGTTGGTGTGCTGAGTATTTAAGCCTTGCCTGTGGCACTTGCGCCTGACCACGGCTTAGCTGCAACGAATCCGGGCTCATGCTTTCTCTTATTGAATTTCTGGAAGATGCTACTCTGCTGTCTCTGGCTTTGAATATTAATGTGCAGGAGGCTGATGCCAAGCGGATTCTATTTCCCATCCAATTCTTCCTAGGGCATCCATCAGCACTGCCTTCCCACGGTGAGTTTCCCCTGAAATACTATGCGAGCTCCCAATGATGTGTAGATTAAACACTTAGCCTTAGGGATGTATCTTAAATGATGCATTTTTAATTAATTGAGTTGTGTGTTTGAGAGGCAAAGAGACAGAGAGAGTGAGCTCCCATCCTCTGATTCATTTCCCGAGTGACCAGGACGGGGCAAGGCTGAAGCTGAGAGCCAGCAACTGAGGGCAGGAACTGGGTCACCAGAGCCATCCACACTGGCTGCCAGGGTCTGCATTAGCAGGAAGCTGGAGCCAGGAGCTGGAGGTGGGGTCACATATCAGGTCTCCCTTCTCTGCTTCCTGTGGTCTATATGTTCTGTCTGCTACAGGATCATATCTAAGTGCAGTGTCTAGACAAACCCAACACAAAAGTTAGCACTTTAACCACCTTAAAGGGACGGTTCAGTGGCATGCAGAACACTCACGGTGCCTTGTGGCCATCACGACCAGCTGTCACTAGAACTTTCACATCTCCACATCCCTTCTGCTCCACCTGCTGGGAGCCACTGCTCTTTGTGAATTTGAAACCTCCATGGGCTTCCTATAAGCAGAACCTCACAGCATTTTTGCTTTCGTGAACAGTTTATTTCATTTAATGTCCTGACTGCAAGGTTTACCTGTGTGTTGACAGATGCCAGAATGTCCAAATTTTCTGAGGCAGAGTAACACTCCGTTGCACAGATGCGCACTGCAGGGCATCCCATGTTGTGCTTGTCCATTCACCCATGGCCGCTTGGTTGCTCCCACTTTTTGGGTCTTGGGCTTCAAATCTAAGTCCCTGAGATCAGCTTTGCAGAACTGGACTTGCTGGATGGAACAGCAAAGGCGAATTTAGATTTTTTAGGAACTTACATACTATATTACACCATCATCTCATGGTTTCATGGTTTTACTTCCCCACAAGCAACACCTCAGAGTTCTGATTTCTCGACAGCACCAGTACTTGGGTTCTGCTTTTCTGAGAACAATCATCTTAACCTTGGAGCAGCAGCATGTCACTGCCACATTTTTTAATAGATTAAAAAATTTAATCTTTCAAAAATTCAATCTTTCGAATCAATCAGAAGATTGATTTGAAAGGCAAAGATTCAGAGAGAGAGAGACAGAAGAGAAAAATCTTCCATCTGCTGATTCACTTTCCAAATGATCTGCAACAGCCCAGGCTAGACCAGGACAAAGCCTGGAGCTTCCTTCAGATCTCCCACCTGGGTACAGAGGCCCAAGCACTCAGGCCATCCTTGACTGCTGCCTCAGGCGCACTAGCAGGGAGCTAGGATGGAAGTGAAGTACTCAGCATCAGTTTGGGGTTGCAGAGGTGCCAGCGTCACAGGCGGAAGCTGAACGCACTGCCGTGCAGACCACCCTGAAGTTTTGCTTTGCACTCCCCCGGTGATCTTGAGCATGTGTTCATGTGTTGGTGGCATTTACACATTTGCTTTGAAGTCCCCTCAAGTCCTTTGCCAAGGTTCTAATTGGATTGTTCAGTTTATGTCACTGAGTTGTAAGAATTCTGTGAGTCTTCCGGATATTCATCCTCTAACAGGAGATTTTCAAGTGTTCTCCCCTGGACAGCCTTTGTACTGTCGATTGTGTCCTTTTACACACAAGAGTAATTTTTTTTATTTTAATGGACTCTAATTTGTTCATTTATTCTTTGCTGTCTTTGTCTTTGGCATCATATCCAGGAAACCATAGCCAAATTCATTGCCATGAAGCATTCTATGTTTTCATCTAATAGTTTTAGTGTTTTAGCTCAAACATTTAGGTTCCTAATCCATTTTGCCTTAATTTCTGTATAGAATGTTAGAGACAAGCCAAGTGCACCTTTCAATGTCGATGTCCAAGTTTCCCAGCACCATTTGTTGAAGAGACTGCGCTTTCTCTGTTACATTGTCTTGGCATCCTTACTGAATATAATCTTTTCAGAGAAAGTAAAATCAGAGGGCTACTCCATGGGGGACCAGGGGAAGGCTCCTGGCCCGTGGCTTCAGATCAGATCAGCTCTGACCACTGCAGCCATTTGGGGAATGAACCAGCAGATGGAGGAGCTTTCTGTCTTTACTTCCCTGCATAAAATTTGGTTTACCTTTCCAATAAAAATAAATCTTACAAAAGAAAACCAGGACCAGTGCAGTGGCCTAATGGCTAAAGTCCTTGTCTTGCACAGGCTGTGATCCCCAACAGGTACCACTTCATGTCCTGGGAGCCCCAATCCCATCTAGCTCTCTGCTTGTGGCCAGGGAAAGCAGTAGAGGACAACCCAAAGCCTTGGAATCCTGCACCCATGTGGGAGATCTGAAAGAAGCTCCTAGCTCCTGGCTTTGGATCAGGACAACTCTGGTCATTACGAGGAGTTGAATCAATGGGGAGTGAATCAATGGACAGAAACTCATCCTATCTCTCCTCCTGTATATCTGCCTTTCCAATAAAAATAAATGAATAAATCTAAAAAAAAAAAAAATCAAGGGACCAGCACAATGGCTCAATTAGCCAATCCTCAGCCTACAAGTACCAACATCCTATATGGGTGCTGGTTCATGTCCCAGCTGCTCCACTTCCCCATCCAGTACCCTGATTCTGGCCTGGGAAAGCAGTGGAGGATGGCCCAAATCCTTTGGACCCTGCATCTGAAGGGAAAACCTAGAAATTCCTGGTTCCTGGCTTCAGATCAGCTCAGCTCCAATCATTGTGGCCATTTGGGGAGTGAAGCAGCATATGGAAGATCTTTCTCTCTGTAAAATCTGACTTTCCATTAAAAATAAATAAACAAAAAAAGAAAGAAAGAGAGAAGAAAAAGAGAGAGAGAGAGAAAGGGAGGGAAGGAGGGAGGGAGGGAAAGAAGGAAAGAAAGGAAGGAAGGAAGGAAGGAAGGAAGGAAGGAAGGAAGGAAGGAAGGAAGGAAGGAAGAAGAAGAAAGAAAGAAAGAAAGAAAGAAAGAAAGAAAGAAAGAAAGAAAGAAAGAAAGAAAGAAAGAAAGAAAGAAAGAAAGAGAGAGAAAAGGACAGGAAAGTGGGCCTGGTGCAATGGTTCAATGGCTAAATCCTTACCTTGCAAGTTCCGGAATCCCATATGGGCACCTGTTCATGTCCCAGTAGCTCCACTTCCCATCCAGCTCTCTGATGGTGGTCTGAGAAAGCACCAGGGGGTGACTCAAAGCCTTGGAACCATGTACCTGTGCGGGAGACTTAAAAGAAGCTCCTGGCTCCAGATCAGTTCAGCTTTGATCATTGTGGCCATTTGAGCAGTGAATCCGTGGATAGAACATCTTTCTCTCTCTGTGTCTCTCCTTCTCTCTGTAAATTTGCATTTCCAACAAATAAATAAATCTTTTTTTAAGTACAATCAGAACTTCATAAAAAGGAAGAATACACAGTTGGCATGAAAATTCAGCTCCCACTTACAATGCCCCCAACCCAGAGTGCCCAGGTTTGAGTCCCAACTCCACATCTGCTTCCAGCTCCCTGCTCATGTGTGCCCTGGGAGACACAGAGATGCCTCAGGTAGCTGGGTTCCTGCCCTCACGTGGGAGACCCTACATTAAGTTCCCAGTTAGGCCTGGTCCACTCTTAGCTGTTACTGGTATTTGGTGAGTGAACCAAACATGGGAGATTATCTTTTTCTCCCTCCCTCCCTTTTCAAATAAATGTGATAAGAGTAGAGAGACATCTAAAATATCTAACTTGTTAGTGAATAACAAAAGCAATAACATACCACTCACACAACTAGCTTAAAGGCCAATTCAAACAAAGATACATTTAAGAAACAAATTTACAGGCATGTAAAAAATTGAATTGCTTTGGGGGTGTAATATACATTCATTTCCTATTTCTGCTATGAAACTTGCCACAGATGTAGTGACTGAAAACAGCAAATTCATTATTTTGCACTTTGGGGACAAGGGGTCTGACCCGAGGTGGCAGATTCCCTGCATGGGATGAGATTGGGTATGTCCCCAGGGCTTCCAGCTGGGCCTGGGGACTGACCAGGCTAGGCTAGGGGCAAGACTGCAGCACCTGGCAGTGTGAGCTGGGACTGAGGATGGCCAGAGAGGTAAGCTGTAGCACCCACCGGCGAATGTCAAGATGGAGTGAGCCATGCTAGTCTGGGATGCAGCACACACTGGCACACACAAGACCCAGGGTTGGGAAGCAGGCCTGGTAGAGGAGCTTCAGAGACTCACATGCTAGGTCACTGTTCCCACTGATAAGCATGACGTCTTGGACTGAAGTTGGATCAGTCCAAGCCAGATGGCTACAACACCCATCGGCCAGCGTGTGGGCTGGAGCTGAGGAAGGGCCAGGCTGGGCTCGGCTACCACACCAGCTGGTGCAGGTCAGCTGGACTTTGCTACACCATTTGCTGGTAAAAACCATGACTGGGGCCCAGCAGCGTGGCCTAGCAGCTAAAGTCCTCGCCTTGAACACCCCGAGATCCCATATGGGCGCCAATTCTAATCCCAGCAGCTCCCCTTCCCATCCAGCTCCCTGCTTGTGGCCTGGGAAAGCAGTCGAGGACAGCCCAAAGCTTTAGGACCCTGCACCTGTGTGGGAGACCTGGAAGAGCTCCTGGCTCCTGGCTTTGGATCGGCGCACACCGGCCGTTGGGGAGTGAATCATCAGATGGAAGATCTTCCTCTCTGTCTCTCCTCCTCTCTGTATATCTGACTTTGTAATAAAAATAAATAAATATTTTTTAAAAAAAAAAGCCATGACTGGGCACAAGTCATGTCAGGCTGCACCACAGTACTCCCTGGCAAGCACAGGATCCAGGGCTGAGAGCATGCCTGGCATGGAAACTATGGACAATAACCTGCTAGGCTGCAACTCCCGCTGGTGAGTATGAGAGCCAGGGCTGTGGACCAGACTGGACCCATGCAGTACCCATGAGGATATACATGGGCTAGATCTGGAAGCAGGGCTGGCCGAGCTAAGCCACAATACCCATGGGTGTACACA
Source organism: Ochotona princeps (assembly GCF_030435755.1). Classification (NCBI taxonomy): domain Eukaryota; kingdom Metazoa; phylum Chordata; class Mammalia; order Lagomorpha; family Ochotonidae; genus Ochotona; species Ochotona princeps. The sequence continues at coordinate 77,020,315 of NC_080840.1, read as the reverse complement.
AGAGCCAAGATGCACTAGGATAAACCTCAGCACAGCTAGCACATGCAAATACTGGGGCTGGGAACTATAGCTGTTATCTGAGGTCAGTATAACTAGGCTTTTGCACCCATTAGTGTGCATAAAGACCAAGCTTGAAGCAGACTGGACTGGGCTAGGCTACAGCACCCATTGCCTCACATGAGAGGTGGAGCTGGGGGTGGATATGACTAGGCAGCTGCATTCACTGGTATGTGTATTGGCTGATGCAGGTGGCAAACCTAACCAGACCTTACACTGGCTGGTGCACACAAGAGTCAAGTCTGGGGTCACCCCAGGTAAGGTTTCTTGGAAGACTCCCCAACTAGACCACTGGACTCAAACCCCCACCAAAGGGAAATTTACAGATATGCGCTTCAGTCTTGGAGTGCATTTATCAGGTCTGGACCTCTTCAGTTCCTGATGCCCATGCAGTGGGAAAGCATGCCCAGATGAACACAAGTGCCATGGCAGGTTGATAAAGGGCATCAAGTGCCTCGCCAGAAGATGGAAAGCGGAGCAGGATGGACAAGTCTCCTGGCCAAGCTTTACAAAAAGTGTCTGGGTCTGTGGAAGCACTAAGGTGGACATTTTCAACCAAGACCTTGAAAAGATTTTTCTCAACCCTGGAGCAATCAAACTAACATCTCAGGACTAACAAATCCACTGAAGTAACACCCTCAGAGCATGCTGCCCCAAATCAGCATCTTTAAGGCCTCATCAAATGACCATCCCCCTTCCCCAGGTGCTCATGTAGTTTCACAGCAAGGAGCAACCTTCTCTCCTCCCTCCTACTCCACACCCAGGCAGATACAGGAGAAAAGAAAACAAAAAGGAAACATTTTTTCCACCCAACTTCCTCAACCCTCCCCACCCTAATCTGAGTCCCACATGGGCATGCATCCCTCTGAACTATGTAAATAATATTAGAAAATAAAATTAAATTTTAATTCCTTAAGCTGGAGCCCCAATAGTTGAACCCTAAGAGGGTCTGGAGCACCCCCCTACACACACACACACACATTCCCTGTCTCCCACGGTGTGATACCCCATGCCTCAGGATTCTGCCAGACAAAAGGCTACCCTCAGAGGTAGACCTCCATGCTTGACCAGAACCGTATACAAACAAATTTGTGTCTGTAACTTAAGCAGGCTGTGGTCTTGTGTGATTCACAAGAGAAAAGCCCAAGGCAGTGGGAGACTGTGATGGCAGTGGGAGACCGAGACAGAGATGGGGGTGGGAGGTCAGACAAGGGCTTCCAGGCTCTAGATGCCCCTTCTTCCTCTGCCCAGATCACCCTTCCCTCATGTCTCCATCATCCATCCTCCTTCTCCAACACTTATCCTGGCATCTTCTCCCAGGATCTCTGCGCATCATGTCATTCAGCCCAGACCTCCCATCTCAAGAGCCTTAACTAATCATATCTTGGTCACAAAGTCCCTTTTGCCCTGGAAAGCCGCCTATGCAAGAACTTCAAAGAATTCGTGGAAAATGGAATTTGAAGGTAAGACTTTCATAATCTGGGGAAAAAAAGCTGGAATCCACGTGTGTAAGAAGTCTTCAACACATTCAGGAAAACCACATTATGAAGAAGCCATGCATGATTTCAATCTTTTTACATCAAAATAGGCTTATCTTTGTTCTTTGTTGTCCATGAGCTTTTGAAGCAGCCTCACATTGGGAGGGTCAGGAGTTGGGTGTGGACCCCTGGGAAGGACTCATTCTACCACCCTGAAGGGGTGTATTACTGGTCCTAGAAAGTCATTTGCATCTCTACAGGCAAAGACAGCCCACATTGTGATGGGTTGCCTGGAGCAGACAGTTATAAAACACACAAGGAGAGCAGCAGGTGCAAGCCCAGAAGACAGTGACCCAGAGAAAAAGGTCTCAGCTTCCCACGGAGGACCCGCGATGACCCTTTGTGAACATTTCAAAGCCTCTCACGATGTCTCCTGGTGTCTCTTGTTTTTTTCCCTGTATTCCAAGATGTTTTATCTGCGACCCCCACCTTTTTTCAAGTGTCTGCTCCTTGCTCATTTCTAGCCCCCACACTTGCCTTACCACACTTTCTGCTTTGTGCAGTCTCTTTCACTCCTTTAGTTTAGCTTTCATTTCAAAATGAGTTGGTCTTTTCTTCTGTTTCTTCTCTAATGTCTAAAAGTCTATAACATCCATCTGTTGCCCTATCTGGCTAACTTGATCCTAAGTTCTAGCATTTATGCTCTGTGCTCTTCATTTCTTTGTTTTTTCTAAAGATTTAGTTAGTGCGTTAGCTGAAATGCAAAATGACAGAAAGAGATGGAAAGACAGAGAACTTCCAACTATTTGTTCACTGCCTCAAATAACCCCAACAGTCGGAAATCAAGAACTCCATCCAAATCTCCCACATAAATGCCAAGGGCCCAGGTGTTTAGGTCATCTGCTGCTGCTTTTTCCCAGCCATTCCCATGGAACTGGATGAAAATTGGAGCAGTCGGGACAGGAACCCATCCCCACACAGAATGCCAGAAGGCAGCGGCTTTATCTGTAATGCCACAGCACCAGCACACATCCTGAGTCCAACTCGGTGTTGTCTAGGAGCCCCCATGAGACACTAGGACACTCCTCTCATTCAGGTGATTCCAAAGGTCGTGGATACTTCATTCCAGGAGCCCAGGACAATTCTCCATGGCAGAGCATTGGAACTTCCTAGTAAGTGAGCCCAGGTCAGCAACAGCGTGAGCAGAACAAAAGGGAAGGCCCAGAAAAGCGAAATAGGCAGGCAGGAGCAATGGGGTGGAGGGGCTCCCCTGCTGGCATCATGGCACAGTGGGTTAAGCAACCACCTGTGGCTTAACCACACTAGCATGCCACATCAGAGCACCAGTTCTACTCTCAGCTGCTCCAATTCCAATCCAGCCTCTTGCTAATATGATTAGAAAAACAGTGGAAGGCAGCCCAAGTGTGTCAACCCCTGCACCCCTGGTCCCTGACTTCAGCCTGGCAAAGCCTAATGGATATTTGAGGAGTGAACCAGTGATGAAAGATGACTATCTTTGCTCCTCCCTCTTTGTAACTCTGCCTTTCAAATAAATAAATCTGGAAGGAAGGAAGGGCAGGAGAGCAAGAACAGAGAGACATACGGGAGGGCTGCCCCACAAAGAATTCCACAGGGGATACCTCAGGGCTTGTGCTTGCACTCTCAGGACACAGACTAGAAACAGGCAACTCACATTCCCCAGGACGGGCTGTATGTCAAGGTGATCCTCCTCACAGAGGCAGGGACGCCAAATGCCCCTGGGTCACCTCCATTCAATGTGGTGGGTATGCACTTGGCGTGCGCACAGCAAGCATCTTAGCTGCATAGTGCTGGTTTGCCATGCAGGCTTTGGAGCGATAGGAGAGGCATGGGTGGGGCTGCCATTGTAGATAACAAGGCCCAGGAGGCAATGGTGCTTCAGCTACAGTAGGCCTGGGAGCACTTACACACACCCCTCTGCTTCAGGAGTGGCTGGCTCTCCCCCTCCCTTGGTACCCCTGCAACACATGACCCCAGCAGGACACCATGCACTCTGGCCTGCCATGCTCTGCAGCACATGCTGAGCCTGCCCTGTGCCCCGCCAGTGGGAGGCTGGGGAGAGGGTCCTCCTTGACTCAGCTACAGAACAGGGTGTGAGGGCCGTCCTGCTCCCTGGCCCCACTGCCAACGTGTACTCGGCTGTTCCCTCTCTCATCCGTGAGTGGAGACACAAACACTCTTCATTGCTTTCCTCTGGGAAGCATCACTGGGGGGGGGGGGGGGGTATGGCAGAAAACCACTTTGGACTGAAACATCCTACTCAGCTGTCTCATTCTATGCATGGTCACTTGTGATGTTACTTGGCCCTGCTGCCTCAACTCCACGGTGGAAGAACCAAGCGACTCCACCTGCCAAAAAAGTAAACTGAGAAGCTGGTGCTGTGATGTAGCAGGTAAAACCACTGCCTGCAATGCTGGCATCCCATATGGGGTTCCTCTTTGAACCCCAACTGATTTAGCTCCCCATTAATGCACCTGGGAAAGCAGCGGGTACAGTCATCTGCGGAGTGTATAAAAACAGATAAAGGATTCTTTCTCTCTCTCCCTCTCCTTCCAGCCCCCCATCTCTGTGTCACTCTTGCAGAGAAGATAAACAAATCTTTTTAAAAAGTAAACTGAGAGACCCCTGCCACAGCCTAGAAGGCTAAGCCTCCATCTGTAGCACCAGCATCCCATATGGACACCACTTCTAGTCCTGACTGCTCCACTTTCCATCCAGCTCCCTGCTATGGCTTAAGAAAGTAGCAGAGGACAGCCCAAGTCCTTGGGTCCCTGCACCCACATAGGAGACCCAGAAGAAGCTCCTGACCTCCTGGCTTCTGGCTTCAGATCAGCTCAGTTCAACTGACACAAAGGATTAAAAATCCTTTACCTCTGTTTCTCCTTCTCTCGGTAAAGCTGACTTTCCAATAAAAAAAAAATGAGTAAACAAACCCTTAGGAAAGGAAGAAAGAAAGAAAAAAGAAAGTAAGAAAAAAGAATAGAGTCCAGCACAGTAGTCTAATGGCTATAAGTCCTCACTTTGCATGTGCCAGGATCCCATATGGGCATCAGATCAAATCTCAGCAGCCCCACTTGCCATCCAGCTCCCTGTTTGTGGCCTGGGAAAGCAGTCGAGGATGGCCTAGAGCCTTGGGACCCTGCACCTGTATGGGAGACCCAGAAGAGGCTACTGGCTCCTGGCTTTGGATGGGCTCAGCTCCAGCCGTTGCAGTTGCTTGGGGAGTGAATTGACAGATGGAAGCTCTTCCTCTCTCTCTCTCTCTCTCTCCTTCTCTCTGTATATCTGACTTTCCAATAAAAATAAAAATCTTTTTAAAAAAAGAAGAAATGGAAACAAAGAAGGAAAGAAAAGAAGATAAAAGAAAAAAGGGCCCAGCACGGTGGCCTAGCGGCTAAAGTCCTCACCCTGAATGCGCCAGGATCCCATATGGGCGCCAGTTCTAATTCCGGCAGCTTCACTTCCCATCCAGCTCCCTGCTTGTGGCCTGGAAAAGCAGCCGAGGATGGCCCAAAGCCTTGGGACCCTGCACCCACATGGCAGACCTGTAGGAGGTTCCTGGCTCCTGGCTTTGGATCAGCACAGCACCAGCCATTGCAGCTGCTTGGGGAGTGAACCATTGGACCGAAGATCTTTTTGTTTGTCTCTCCCCTTCTCTGTGTATCTGCCTTTCCAATAAAATAAATAAATCTACAGAAGAAGAAAAGAGGCCCTGTGCAATAGCCTAGTGGCTAAAGCCTTGCCTTGCATGTGCCAGGATCCCATATGGGCATGGTTCATGTCCTGGCTGCTCCACTTCTCATCCAGCTCCCTGCTTGTGGCCTAGGGAAGCAGTCAAGGATGGCCTGCAGCCTTGGGACCCTGCACCAGCATGAGAGACCCGGAAGAAGTTCCTGGTACCACCTCCAGATCAACTCAGCTCTGGCCACTGCAGCCACTCGGGGAGTGAAACAGCAGATGGAAGATCTTTCTGTCTCTCCTTTCTGTATATCTGTCTTTCCAATAAAAATAAAATAAAGCTTAAAAAAAGAAAAAGAAAAAGAAGAAGAAAAGAAAAAGCAAGGCTACATAGGAGGAGCTTTCCAAAAGGTCGTGGAAAACAGGTATTAGAAAAACCACAGGTGGACAGCAATGACATTGCAGGACATTCTTGGAACTCTTCAGCTGAGAGGCCCAGCCTTGCCACCAGCCCCACCTGTACAGGTGCACAGGCTCCTGGTACTTTTCCATCCTTGCCTTCTCCGTGGCTGTCATCCAATCCCCTCTGAGATAAAGCTGCAGTCTGCATACCCACAGAACTTGAAAGTGCTCCATACAGAGGCCAGACTCCTGAAGCGAGTAACCGAAGATCTTGCACAGGTTCCAGCAGCCAAGAGAAGCAGAAGGAGGCCTCCTACCCCCTCCTTCCAGGGGCTGCCAAGAGCAAGGCAGGTGAGCCCGCGAGCCACCTGGCTGTGTCCCCGGGGCCTCTTGGCCACTGCCATGGAAACCGCACACAGCATCGTCCTTGCCTGGCAGCCTCAGGGAGCCAGACGGCTGTGTTTGGCAGGCAGTGCTGAGCAGGACCCTGGGAAACTGGCCTCCTTCATACAACTCCGCCACCCCCTCTTGAGGGTGTCACGGGCAAGGCGCTGCCCCTGCACGACCCACCCACCCCCATCTCCACCGTGCGGAGGATGAAGGGTCAGACCAGGTGCCCTCTGTGCACCTGCCAAGAACCTTTACTAGCGGCAACAGCTCCAGAGCAAGCCCAGAGGGAGAGGGCCCCTCAACCCTGCCTGCCCAGAAGGCATAGCTGAAGAGATGAGCCCTCCTGGCTCAGGATTCCTCCCGCGCCGCCCCCGCCGCCTTATGTAACAGACAACCGCTAAACGGCCGTCTTACACGTTCATTACCATGGCGAGCCTAGCAGGCAAGTGTGAGAACTGCAAGCTACCGTCTTGTCCTTGTCCTGCACAGGACGCTGGGGTTACAGAGTCACTGTCGCCTTCCTTTAAAGCCTCTGCAGGCTTACCCATCACCTGTAGGAGAAATCAAAGCCAGGGCATGACAGAGCCTCCCCTCCCCGGCCCCAAACCAACACCTTGAACCTGGGCCCGGGCCAGCCTGCCCTCTACACTGTCCCCTGAACGCTCTGGGCTCCCTCCAGTGCATTCATTCCGCTTTCACAAGGAACGTTTCCCTTTTCTGTAGAGACAGGCACGCCACACCTGGAGCACGAGGCGGCCAGCAGAGCCCAATGTCCGCTAGGAGGCAGCTTTGCTAACCCCTGGAGCAGAGAGAAGTACAAGGGCGCTTCAAAAGGTTGTGAGAAAGTGGAATTGAGAGATGTTTATTTTGGTGCCCAAAAAAACAGGAGGGGAGAAGGAAATAATAGATGTTATATAATGTGCATTTTCCATGAACTTTTAAAAAAGATTTATTTATTTATTACATGAAAGGGAAATTTACAGAGAGAAGGAGGGACAAGAAAGGAGTTTCCATTTGCTAGTTCACTCCCCAAATGGCTGCAATGGCTCAGCTCTGGCCGATACAAAGCCAGGAGCCAGGAACTTCTTCCAGGTCACCCACATGGGAGCAGAGTCCCAAGAACTTGAGCCATCCTCTGCTTTCCCAGGCCACATGCAGAGAGCCAGCTCCAAAAGCAGAGCAGCCAGGACATGAATTGGCGCCCAAATGGGATACCAGCACTGCAAGGTGGTGGATTAGCCACCATGCTGACCCCTTCCATGAATATGTTAGAGACCTTTTTTCTTTAAAATTTGGTGCCACCAAAATAAACCTATCTCTTAACTCCATTTTCCACAAACTTTTTGAGTCCCCTTGTACACGGTGTTGCAAGGAGAGGGTGCATTGTCTGATCTAAAAGGATTAGACGTAGCCTCAAACAGGAGAGAGGAACCAGCAGCCCCACTTCTGGGAACCAGTGCTCAATACTCTGCACACATACAAATACCGGGTGTTCTAGATGCTTCACAGGGGCATTCCCTGAAATGTCAAAGTCGTGAAGCAGCCTACACAGCCGTGAAGAGGGAGCCCATCAAGGTACCATCATCTCCCCCAGGTAGTAGACGAGTGGACTGGGAACCAGATGACTCTCACCCCCGGGGAGCCGTGGTGAGTGTGTGGTGTGTCCATCTCTACAGGAAGGGAAAACAATAGAAACCTGTGTCATCACTACGGGAAATACGGGGGCTCTTCACAGAGACGAATTAGCTGAGGGGTCTGGGGCCAGCTGATGCCTAGTGCCTGGGTTTGCAGTCCTGACCCCCTCCTGATTCCAGTGTTGTGCTAGTGCAGCCCTGGGAGGCAGCAGGAGGTGCTGCCTGCATCGGAGCCCAGCTTGAGTTCCTGGTTCCCAGTTTCAGCCTGGTCCTGCCCCATCCGTTTTGTAGGGATGTGGGAAGTGAACCAGCAGATGGGAGCTCTGCTTGTCTGTCTCTCAAATAAATTAACCAGATAACTGGAAGAATTTTTGAGAGTTGAAGTGGACAAAATGTGAAATCCATGCATAATTTTCTCATACTACACATTGAACCTCCTGAATAACCCCCCTCCCTCTAAAAGTATTAACAAGACTTTAGTAAAAACGATGGCCTGGGAGGAGGGCAAGGTGGGGAGAGAAGGAAGAACAGATTGGGACTATCTTTTCATGTCGTTTTGATTTTATTTCTCTTATTTACAAGTCAAGCATATAGTTTTAAATGATTATATCTCTGAGAACATAAAATGTTTTCGGAGTCAGTCACTGTGCAACAATGTGTAAAGCCAGTTCCCATCACTGGTTGATGTATGGAATCCATCCATTCTTCTACTCCCATTCAGGAAACCAACTAAATGGGGAAAACCTTGAACTTGACCTTGACCTAGGACAAAGCACAGAGTAGGTTCTCAACAAATAGTCATGCACTTGATTGCTATTGTTTCTGTAAACTGACAGCTCAAATACCACACCAACGAAGGCACCAATGTGCGTGAGCCGGACTGTTCACTTATTTAACCAGAATCACCATAGTGATGGGAGATGAGGAGACGGATGGTGTCACCGTTGCTAACAGCAGCAGCCTAGGGCTGCTGGGCGCCAAGAGGTAGATCCCAAACCTCACCGAGGGAAGGGCTCCTCACTGGCCCGAACTTTGTGCCCTGAGAGTTTTTGAGAGTTTATTCATTTTAAGAGCAAATGTAGAAAATGTAGAAATGTTTAAATATGCATCATTCCCTGGGATGTGCAACTATAATATGGGAGACTTGATTTTCTTGCCATTTTTCCTTTGCTTGATTAAAAAGAAAAAAAGGGGGAAAAAACAGGAAATGAAATCTGGTTTATATATAATTTGTCACACATGTAATATATCCAACTTTGTAAGAACTCCAAGTTTTCATTAACTCTGCTGAAATGTATTTACATTAAGAAATCTCTCAGCCCTAATGTCGTTGGTTCCAAACTTCCAAACTTAGTTGTTTTGCTAAAAATGCAGATTAGAGCCAGATGGAGGACCAAGCACCCCATGTGACCTCACTTCTATCCAAAATCACATGTATGACAAAAAAAAAAAAGGCTTTCAATCAGAAGAAGCAAGAAAGGGAAATAAAGAAGGAAATCCTCCTCTCAAGTAATGGGAGAAACAGAAAGGTCTCCATCCTGAGCCCCAGCATGGGCCTGCAGCCACAGCTGAGAAGAGGGCAGTATCCCAGGGACCACCACCTGCCTGCCCCCCAGGGAGGACATAGACCTCTTACCCACCCCGAATCAAGTCTGCCACCAGAAACAGATGAGATACTCAGAATATGCAGATTAGTAGAAATGCTTGACTACCAACACAAGTAGGTGGCCAGGACTCCCCAAACACTTGGAAGAAACCAATACTAAAGGCAGGCCAGCACCATGGATTAAGCTGCCACCTGCAGCACCTGCAGCACCTACAGCCCCCATCCTGTAAGGGTGCCAGTTCAAGCCCCGGCTGCTACACTTCTGATCCTGCTCTCTGCTTACAACTTAGGAAAGCAGAAAAGGATGGCCCAAAATCTTGTGACCCCTACATCCACTTGGGGGACCCAGAGGAATTTCCTGGCTCCTGGCTGCAGACTGGCTCAACTCTGGCCACTGCAGCCATTTGGGGAGCAAACCAGCAGACAGAAGATCTTTCTCTCTCTCCTCTCTGAAAAAAAAAAAAAAATCTGCCTTTATGGGCCCGGCACGGTGGTCTAGTGGCTAAAGTTCTCATCTTGAATGCACCGGGATCCCATATAGACACCGATTCTAATCCCAGCAGCTCCACTTCCCATCCAGCTCCCTGCTTGTGGCCTGGGAAAGCAGTCGAGGATGGCACAAAACCTTGGGACCCTGCACCCACATGGGAGACCTGGAGGGAGTTCCTGGCTCCTGGCTTTGGATCGGTGCAACACCAGCCGTTGCGGTCTCTTGGGGAGTGAATCATCAGATGGAAGATTTTCCTCTTTGTCTCGCCTCCTCTCTGTATATCTGACTTTCCAATAAAATAAAATAAATCTTTTAAAAATCTGCCTTTCAAATAAAAATAAATAAATCTTTAAAAATAAGAGAAAGAGAAAACATACAATTTTTAAAGATTTACTGTTATTGCAGTCAGATATACAGAGAGGAGGAGACAGAGAAGAAAATCTTTTGTCTGTAGATTCACTCCCCAAGTAGCTGCAATAGCCATAGCTGAACTGATCTGAAGCCAAGAGCCAGGAGCTTCTTCTGGGTCTCCCATGCAGGTGCAGGGTCCCAAGGCTTTGAGTCATCTTCAACTGCTTTCCCAGGCCACAAGCAGGGAGCTGGATGGGAAGTGGAGCTGCCGGGATTAGAACCGGCGCCCATATGGGATCCCGGCGTGTTCAAAACGAGAACTTTAGCCACTAGACTACCTCACCGGGCCCACAAATACGATTTCTACCTTCTGAGAGGTAATAGAGAAGACTTCATGCAGGAAACATTATCAACAGCAGAAACTGGAGATTAACTTCTGACACTCAGTAGATGGGATGGAAGCAGTATAAACACACTGAGAGAAGCAGGGGCATGGCTGGGTAGCATCAGCCTATTGTAAAAGGACAGAACAGGGGGCCCGGCGGCGTGGCCTAGCGGCTAAAGTCCTCGCCTTGAAAGACCCGGGATCCCATATGGGCGCCGGTTCTAATCCCGGCAGCTCCACTTCCCATCCAGCTCCCTGCTTGTGGCCTGGGAAAGAAGTTGAGGACGACCCAAGGCTTTGGGACACTGCACCCACATGGGAGACCTGTAGGAGGTTCCTGGTTCCCGGCATCGGATCGGCACGCATCGGCCCATTGCGGCTCACTTGGGGAGTGAATCATCGGACGGAAGATCTTCCTCTCTGTCTCTCCTCCTCTGTGTATATCTGGCTGTAATAAAATGAATAAATCTTTGGGGAAAAAAAGGACAGAACAGCACTGGGGTGGATAAGTTTCTAGATTTGGAAGATATACCCAGAAATTCCAAATCTTTGGAATGGGAGCTCCAACAGGAAAGAAAGGGGCTGGAGGTGACACGGCAGGGGGAGACCAGACCACGCAGCACCAAGCCAAGCATGACTGTACTGAGGACACACTGCAGGGGAGCTGGAGTTTTCCTAACAGCTTTCCGGTTAAGAGTGAAAATCAGGTTGGCATCAGACTGATCACCAACCAGAGTGGGTTGAAATGCCAGAAAAATGGGCCCAGCGCCATAGCATAGGAGCTAAGGTCCTCACTTTGCACACACCGGAATCCCATATGGGCGCCGGTTCTGGTCCCGGCAGCCCTACTTCCCATCCAGCTCCCTGCTTGTGGCCTGGGAAAGCAGTCGAGGACGGCCCAGAGCTTTGGGACCCTGCACCCTCAGGGGAGACCCGGAAGAGCTCCTGGCTCCTGGCTCCTGGCTCCTGGCTTTGGATTGGCTCAGCTCCAGCCGTTGTGGTCACTTGGGGGTGAATCATCAGACGGAAGATCTTCCTCTCTATCTCTCCTCCTCTCTGTATATCTGCCTTTCCAATTTAAAAAAAAAAAAAAAAAAGAATAGCGATCCCCCAGGCATTCCAAGGGATGCCACTACCCAGCAAAACCAGCATGTAGGTGAGGGTATAAAAGTGTACATGTGTTTATTAACTGTCCCCAAAGAATGCAGCAAAGAACGAAGGAAGAAATAAATACTTCAGAGTTCATGCATTCTGTTTTTCTTTTTTAAGAATTATTTATTTTTATTTTAAAGGCAGTCACAGAGACAGAAAGTAGGAGAGATCTTCCATTTGCTGGTTCATTCCCCAAAAGTTACAATGGCTGAAGCAGGGCCACTTGGAAGCTAGGGACCTGAAGCTTCTTTGAGGTCACCCACATGGGTGCAGGGGCTCAAGAACTTGAGCCATCCTCTGCTGCTTTCCCAGGCTATAAGCAGGGAGCTGGATCAGAGGTGGAGCAGCCGGGACATGAGCCAGCGTCCATATGGGATGTCAGTGCTGTAGGCAGAGGCCTAACCTGTTACACCACCACACCAACCCCCATTAGATCGACTTTTTTCTTTCAGATTTTTAAACTTTTTATTGCAAAATCAGATATATAGAGAGGAGGAAAGAAAGAGAGGAAGATTTTCCATCTGATGATTCACTCCCCAAGCGATCACAATGGCTAGAGCTGAGGAGCTCAGCTCAACTGAAACCAGGAGCCAGAAACTCTTCCAGGTCTCCTACACAGGTACAGGGTCCCAAGACTTTGGGCCATCCTTGACTGCTTTCCCAGGCCACAAGCAGGGAGCTGGATGAGAGGCAGGGCCGCTGGGACATGAACCGGCACCTATATGGGATCCTGGCACGTTTAAGTTGATAACTTGAGCCACTAGGCTATGGCACTGGGGCCTAGATTGACTTTTAAAATCAAGGTGAACTCAGTATGGTAAGAAACTGGTTGCATGGAGTTTGGGAGCCACAGAAAAGGAGAGAAACACAACCACACCTGAGCATGATGCCACGATCCCAACAGGAGGGCAGCTTCTGCAGCCAGCCCAGCTAAAAATGCTACATCACGGTAATTGTTGAATTTGGACCAATCTCCTGAATAATTGGGCCAGCAAACCAGTTGCATCTCTTAAAGAGATGAGTGCATTGTATGACCATTGTGTCCGTGAAAGATTATGCCAGCTGGCAGAGCTACTCCATGAGAGACACACCACAGATGACCTGGAGCTGTCGGGGCAAACAGCCTCAGGGCCCGGTGATGGGAAGGCAGGGCAGGTCTGTACCAGGGTGCGTGCACGTGAAGCTGAACAGAACTTCCTCTCTCCTTCCAAGGCCAGGAAGGAACTTTGTTTTGAGCTTACGAAACAAACACAGGAGCAGATGGATGAACCTGCTCACACTGGCCTCCACCCGAACCAGGTTCTCACATGTGTGTCCCTCAGCTGTGGGCTTGGTCAGTGGGGTCAGCAAACATGACATGAGATGGGGGTCAGGATGCCCGCACCCCTGCACCAGAATGGGTGAGTGGATTCAGCTGCTGCTTCGGAATGTGACGCCAGCTCCCAGCTTCTGCAGTTCCTGGTGGACAGTGGTGATGGCACTTGGGCTCCTGATGCTCATGTGGAGACCCTACCCAGAGCTGCTGGGGTATCTGGGGACTCAATTAACAGAGAGGAGTTCTCTCTCTGTAATCAGTAATCAATGCATGGCTGTAAGTGCCCTCCCTCAGGCCCCTGCCGTCACACGGAGATGAATGCAACCCCTGCTAGTGGTCCTGGGAGGTGTGATGTGGTAGGCTGAGCACAGTCACTGTCCTCCCACTACAGCCAGCTTGCACACCCACACAGAGGCATGAGCTCCTTCCTGCTGCCCTGGAGACTGCAGTTTGTCACACAGCGTAACTGTGGCAATGACTGACATGTGGGAGCAGGTGACAGGGAGCACACACAGCTATCTGGAGTAATTGGGTAGGCTTTTTAATAGACAAATAAAGACTTATTTATTTACTTGAAAGACAGTTACAGAAACAGAGAGCGAGAAAGACATCTCCCACACACTGGTTCACTCCCCAAATGGTTGCAACAGCCAGGGCTGAGCCAGGCTGAAGCCAGGAGCCTGCAGCTTCATCCAGGTGTCCAACGTGGGGGTGGGAGCCCAGACACTTTGGCCATCCTCCACTGCTTTCCCAGGTACATTAGCAGAGAGCTGGTTGGGGAAATGGAGCAGCCAGGACTCGAACTGACCCCATATGAGATGCTGACAATGCAGCTAGTGGCTTTACCTGCTATGTCCTTGCTCAAAGGAAATGGTCTACTCTGAAGACACGCTGCCGCTTTCCAGGAACAGCCCGATGATGTGGGAGGGCAGACAGGGCCTTTCAGAGAGCGACTTGAGCGTGGCTACCAGGATCCTTGCAAGAGCTGGCATCCACTGCTGAGTATTGATTCTGAAGGGATGTCCCGTGATGGAGAGACCGCTTCGTGCGCAGTGGTGCTGGCTGTGAAACAGAAGGCAACAGCTGCTCCTCCTCCCGGCTGTCACTGTGTTTCTGCCTTGGGTGCTTACGAAACTCCATGTCCAAAGTCAGACCCAGAAGTGCCCTGCCTCAGACCCAAAGTCAGAACCGATGGGTGGGCAGCTTCACTGGCTCTGGGGTCCATGGTTGTGATCTCCATGGTATCCTGCCCCAATTCCCAATACAAGTAAGTGTGTGTGTGTGTGTGTGTGTGTGTGTGGGTCATGAAACCCAGCCATTTTAAAGCATGTTCCTGGGTGGGCGTCATGACCCAGCAGGTCAAGCCTCTGCCTGCGATGGCCGCTTCCCATATCCCAGTGCCTAACTGAGTTTCAGTGACTGCACTTCTGATCCTGCTTATCGACGGCTTCAGAGGCTAAGGCTTAAGTTTTCGAGCTCCTGCTATGCCACGGAGTTCCGTGGAGTTCCAAGGCTTGACCTGCCCTGGCTGCTGCAGGTGGTCAGGGACACAGAATTCAAGTAAATAAGCTTTTTAAAAAGAACATATACAGATGTCTCTTAAATACTTCAAAAAGAGAGTCTGAGGCTATACAGAAAGAGAATAAGACAAAAAATGAACTACCTGTGACCCTTTCTATAATGAGGCAGAGTACAAATGCCAATAGGTAAAAAGTAAAACAACACTGATGAAATCAAACATGTATGCAAATTAAGACCATGGGATGCTATTACACACACCCATTGAAATGTCCACATTAAACACACTATCAAACATTGGCCGGGATTGGAACCACTGTAACTCAACATTGTTGGCAGGAGTGTAAATTGACACAAACATTGTGGAGAAGTACTTGGCCTGTGGTGCGATGAGCAAAGCCACTGTTTGCAATGCCAGCAATCAGCATGGATGCCAATTTGAATTCAGCTGATCCACTTCTGATCCAGCTGCGTGCTATTGTTACTGGGAAAGCAGCAGAAGACGGTCCGCATGCTTGGGCTCCTGATCCCATGAGGGAAGAAAGCCCTGGCTCCTGGCTTCACCCTGACCTGCCCCAAGCACCATCAACATGTGAGAAGTAAACCAACAGATGCAAGATCTCTCTCTCTCTCTCTCCTTCTCTCTGTAGCTTCTAGGAAAGCAATAGAGGACTGCCAAAAACCTTGGGACCCTGCACCTCCATGGGAGACCTAGAAGAAGCTCCTGGCTCCTGGCTTCAGATATGCTCAGCTATGGCCATTGCAGCTACTTGGGGAGTGAATAAGTTGCTGAAAGATCCTTCTCTGTGTCTCTCCCTCTTTGTAGAAATCTGCCTTTCCAGGGAAAATAAGTAAATCACTGTTACCAATAACATTTTTGCACAAAAAGGTGGTTGTAATTGTATTCATATTAGAAAAATGAAAACAACTCAAGTGCCCACCAAGAAGAAAATGGACAAATTGTGGCACTTCTGTATACTGTAAGTCTGACTGTTCAAAGAAGGAGTTACATACAGATCTATGTAAAATGAGGGAGCTCCTCAAAGAGCGCTGAGGGCTGCAAGAGCAAGCACGTTGGTTACATGCTTCTTCACGAATATTTGTCAATTTCAAAATCAGGAAAGAGAAGTTTGGAGACTCTGTGATGGACTGTGTCAATCAGTGGATTCTTCAACGACCTCATCGTGCTTGGAGTGGCAAGACTGGCAGCGATTCGTAACTGGTGAACTATCAAAACTGCTTGAGTAAGATCCTCAGAGCATGCCCCACATCCGGGACCTGGGGTGGGTGGGAAACTGGGTGGGGCTTCTCCCTCAATAACCCCCTTTACCTCAGATACATGAAGGAAACAATATTGAAATAATAGTCTTACCAACTTCCCTACAACCCTTGAACCTTTTTACCATAATTAACTATGTAAAGATTGTCAAAAATATAATAATAATAATAATAATAATAATAAAAGAGAAGTTTTTGGAGTATACATCAGAATAGTAACTGCCTGGGGGTCAGAGGGCATGGGTCAGTGGGCACCCGGCAAAGGGTCAGGTGCTGCTCTCCAGAGCAGCAGAGTGGTCACAGAGGGTGGGCAGCACACAGGAGAGAGGGACAGAGCGATTGACACATTCAGATGGATGTGACAGATGATTGACACATTCAGATGGATGTGACAGATGATTGACACATTCAGATGGATATACATAGATAAACGGGAGACAGACTTAGATGGCTGGCAGGTATAGACTGACTGACGGATGGTAGAGAGATAAGTCATAGATGATTAGAAAAGGTGGACGTGTAGATTATATTCAGATAAAAGAAATGTCTACATGATAGCCAGATTATAGACAGGATTATAGACAGGAAATTAAAGATTATAGACAGGAAATAGATGAGACAGTTGATGGATGATAGATGATAGAGGATAGAAAACCAGAGATGACAGGTAGCATTACAGACAGATGACAGGTGGAATGCAGATAGGTAATTGGCAGACATGGATAGGTAGTAGACAGATAACAGATGATAGATAGAAAATAAATGACAGGGCCAGGCGCGGTGGCCTAGTGTTGAAAGTCCTTACCTTGAACGTGTAGGGATCCCGTATGGACGCCAGTTCTAATCCCGGCAGTCCTGCTTCCTATCCAGCTCCCTGCTTGTGGCCTGGGAAAGCAGTCGAGGACAGCCCAAAGCCTTGGGACCCTGCACCCATGTGGGAG
This sequence comes from Ochotona princeps, assembly GCF_030435755.1. Taxonomy (NCBI): domain Eukaryota; kingdom Metazoa; phylum Chordata; class Mammalia; order Lagomorpha; family Ochotonidae; genus Ochotona; species Ochotona princeps. The sequence goes on along the minus strand of NC_080840.1, from coordinate 77,003,601 downwards.
ATCCAGGAGAGGATTTGGGCTCCTGGCTTCTGATCGGTGCAGCACTGGCCGTTGCAGTCACTTGGGGAGTGAAACATCGACAGAGGATATTTCTCTCTGTCTCTCCTCCTCTCTATATATCTGACTTTACAATGAAAATCTAAAAAAAAAAAAAATTAGATGACAACATAACAGACTGAAAAATAGTTTATAGATAGTTGATAGGTGATTGATAGAGGAGGTGTAGATAGTTGTTTGGAAGAACAAAGGATTTAGCTGGTAGAACTATGACATGATAAATAATAGATTATAAACAGTTCATAGATGACTGGTAGTTGATTGACAGATATAGACAGATGATAAATAGCTGATTTACACAGATGATGGAGATAAAATGATAGATGATTGATTGATTGATTTGATAGAGCCACTTTCCATTGGATCAGCTCTTGTCTGTCAAAGAGCTCACTAAGGCAGCTGAGATGTCACAGCAGGAGACAGGGAACCAGAATGCAGGGAGGGGCAAGGCGTCCTTTCCTGGCACAGTCCTATCTCAGACCTCAGCTCCTAACAGCCCATGCTCCCACTATCACAGCCCTGAGGCCCAGGCCTTCAGTGCAAGGACTCAGGAGACAAACCACCGCTCAGAAGTTCTGATCCAGATGCCCAGGACCCACGTACTACCCAAGCCGGACTGCAGTGTGAGCACAGTCGACAGTCGTGGTCAGGGCAAGCTGAGTGCAGTAGGCCTGTCTGCAAAGCTGGCCAACCCTTAGGAAGGCCTGGGCACCATCCGTGGAGCCCAGGGCCTCGTCATAGCTGGAGATTTTCGGAGGGTTCAGACACAGTAGGGAAGAACTGGAGCTAGCTTCCCAAACGCATTCAAGCACTGCTGAGGAGGTGGGTGCAATGGGGGCAGCCACGGTGACTTAGAGTTTAGAGAGTGTCAGTGGGTGGCAAGCATGCAGAAGGGAAGTGGGCACAGTGACCCCAGCAGGGCCTTGCACATTCTCAGTCACTACCCCTCAGGGGCCAGCAGAGGCCAAGGCAGCAGCCTGGACTTTGGGCACAGCCAAACCAGACCCCGTAGCGGGCTGCTCCAATAAGATTCCTTACTAGGAAGACCCAAGGAAAACAGGACCTCTTGCAAGCCAGCCGCATGAGCAGATACAAGCTCCAAGCCTTGGGGCCCTGAGATGCCCACGCTTCAACAGCAACCAGTTGGCAGCACTCACAGCCACAGGCTGGTGCACCCGAGGACACGGTGGGTACAGGGACGCATTGGCCAGAGGAAACACATGGCAGGGGATGGGGGGAGGGAAGAGTTGGGAGAAGACACTTTGCCCCTGGCGACTAACTCCTGTCACTAGATATTAGACAGCTGCAAGGCTGGGAAAATAAAAGGATATCCTACTGTTGTTATAGGTGTCACTTGGAGAAGTATGACTAGAGTCACACACACACAAAAAAAAAACAGGTTAAGCTTTCTAAAGAAAAGCATCATTATGCCATCTAGTGGTACCTCAAATTATTGCACCATCTAGTTATTCAAGTCAGGGGTACAGGTTGTATATGTTTAAGTGTGTGTGTGAGTATGGTGAGTATAGCACGTGATGTGGCACAAATATGGACACCTTACTTGTGGGCCAGGTATGGAGGTGGGTTGGGCTGGGCTAAGCCACAGCATCCATGGGTGTGCACAAGAGCCAGATGGGATGTGGAACAGACCAGGTGAGGCAACAGCAGACGCCAGCACACACAAAAGCTGAGACTGAGGAAAGACTTGGTGGAATTATTAGGACTAGGCCATGGCACCTGCTAGTGTGTGTGAGAACTGGGCCTGTTGGTGGGCTGGGATGGGCTGGGCCACAGCACCCATTGGTTCTCATGAGAGACGGGGCAGGAAGCAGAACTGACCAGGCAGCTGCATCCACCAATAAGTGTTTGGGCTGGTGTGATTGACCAAACTTGGTCCTGTACTGGCTGGTGCACACAGTCTGAAGTCACCCTAGTCCATGATACTGATGAAGTCTGGCATCATGGAGCAGCCCCTTCCTACCTGCTTCTGTAGACACAAGAGAGAAGAAAGAAAAAAAAATCTTCACATTTGTCCCAAACACCTTCCTCCACACTTCAACTCTCCACATCTTAGTCGGAAACCAACATGGTCATGCATCCCTCTCAACCATGTAAACAATATAAAAACAAAATTAAAAATTAAGAAAACACATGTGGATGTCTTCAGTGTGTGCCTATGGTTTAGAAATTATGTGTGGCATGTGCGGACAGATATGCAGTGTGTTTACCCTGTCTCGTGTGCACCGGCTATAATGCATGTATGTGGGACACACATGTGGCTTTGGGTGGTGTGTGTGGGAGGAGTGTACGTGGGACACATGTGGGTTCTGGGTGGTGTGAGTTAGAGGGATCTATGTGGGACACATGTGTGATTTTGGGTGGTGTGGGTGGAAGGAATCTATGTACTTGTATGTGTGTGGTCATGCTATACTAGGTAGTGTGATGTGGTTGGGGGCAGGTAGTGGTGTAGTGTGTCTAGAATCCATATATGGAAGAAAGAAATTAATGTCCCATCAACTTCAACGCATGTGCCTGATCTGTGATCAGTCCTTCAAACTGGAGATGGGGTGGGCATACCACTTCCGGTCCACTTTCCTGTTGATGTGTTTGTGAGGCAGTGGTGTTTGTACTCCTGCCACCCATGGGAGAGAGGATGGAGTTCCTGGCTCCAGCTTCGGCCTGGCCCAGTTCTAAAAGTTGACAACAATTTGGGGAGTGAGCCAGCAAATGAAAATAATCTGTTTCTCTCTCTGTTGCTTGGTCTTTGCAAATAGATGAAAAATAAATGACTAGGGGCCCGGCGACGTGGCCTAGCAGCTAAAGTCCTCGCCTTGAACGCACCGGGATCCCATATGGATGCTGGTTCTGGTCCCGGCAGCTCCATTTCCCATCCAGCTCCCTGCTTGTGGCCTGGGAAGGCAGCCAAGGAGGGCCCAAAGCCTTGGGACTCTGCACCCATGTGGGAGACCCAGAGGAAATTTCTGGCTCCTGGCTTCGGATTGGCTCAGCACCAGCCATTGCGGTCACTTGGGGAGTGAATCACTGGACGGAAGATCTTCCTTTCTCTATCTCCTCCTCTCTGAGTATATCTGATTTTGTAATAAAAATAAACAAATCTTTTTTAAAAAGGAAAAGAAAAATAAATGACTAAACATATTTTAGAAAACTGTGTAGGGCCTGGTGCGGTGGTCTAGTGGCTAAAGTCCTCGCCTTGAATGGATTCCCATATGGACACCAGTTCTAATCCCAGCAGCTCCACTTCCCATCCAGCTCCCTGCTTGTGGCCTGGGAAAGCAGCCAAGGACAGCCCAAAGCTTTGGGACCCTGCACCCATGTGGGAGACCCAGGAGAGCTCCAGGCTCCTGGCATCGGATCGGCGCAGCACCGGCCTTTGCAGTCACTTGAAGAGTGAATCATCAGACGAAAGATCCTCCTCTCTGTCTCTCTTCCTCTCTGTATATCTGCCTTTCGAATAAAAAAAAAAAAAAACCTTAAAAAAAACAAAAAAAAAAGAAAAAGAAAACTGTGCAGCGTCGCAGGCAGGCATCAGTCCTGGGAAGACACAGGCTGCTTTCTAGCAGCTTCTGCTCCAGCTGTGACATCGGCATCTTGAGGGCTCTGAGTCCGGAGTGCTGGTCCTAGGACCCACACTGGAGTCTTCTGACCCACAAGGAATTCAGCAATTCATACTTCTGCGGTAAAAAATGAACAATGAACATTAATGTTCATTGCAATGTTAGCAGCACATGTAACATCAAACAGGACGGCCCAAACCTTTGGGACCCTGCACCCGCGTGGGAGACCCGGAAGAGGTTCCTGGTTCCCGGCTTCGGATCGGCGCGCACCGGCCCGTTGCGGCTCACTTGGGGGGTGAAAACATCGGACGGAAGATCTTCCTCTCTGTCTCTCCTCCTCTCTGTATATCCGGCTTTCCAATAATAATAATAAAATATTAAAAAAATAACGTAAATGCCACATTGTAACACATTCTGATTGTTAAGGTAAGCACCTTTCTCAATGCATCCCCTGGGGCATCCTCCCTAATCACTCCTGTTTGCCTCTGTCGTATGCACCCGCAAGAATTTAGGCCCCACACTCAGCAGCCACAGCACCCTTCCCTACAGGCCCTGACAGCCCAACAGGCAGCATCCACACAGAAACACACTAAGCCAAATCCTCAGAGGTCATATGTGCAAACACTCCATTTCTCAAACCTCTGTCTTAATTTGTCTTTCAAAGTTTATTTATTTGAAAAGCAAAGACACAGAGAGATCTTCCATCTGCTGATTCAGTTCCCAAATGGCTGCAAAGCCTGAGACTAGGCCAGGCTGAAACCAAGAGCCAGGATTTCCATGCGGATCCTCCATGTGGATGGCAGGGGCCCTTGCTTTTGGGCCTCCTCCACTGATTTCCCAGGTATGTAAGCAAGGAAGCTGGATTGGAAGCAGAAGCAGCTGGGACTCCAATTGGTCCTCTGAGATGAGAAGCTGGAAGCTTAACTTGCTGCACCACAACACAAGCCCCTCAAATGTAGTTTTTGATTCTGATTTCTGAAAATGGAGTCAAGTTCCTCCCAGGAAAATTCAGCCCCAGCCTCGACCACCCAGACCTTGAGCTGGATTCATCTGTCCGAGGCCCTACCCCATGCCCTTTCCTCAGAGTGGGTCCCAACACTGGGGAGCACCATGTTTGTCTGGCCCTGGCTCCCCAGTGTCCCCCAGGGCAACATACAACAGGCCAACACCCTCGCACACCTACCCCGCACTGCAGCCAGCTCAGAGGAAGCTCAGTGTGTGCTGGGACAGCTGCCCTCCCTGCCCCCACCCACCCATCTAGTGAATGGGTGCTAGGCCCCAGAGCATCCTAATGCTCCAGTCCAGATTTCCTACACTGTGGAGCTCTTTGCCTCCACTGAGGAACCCAGTGTGTCCCCTTGTTCTCTCTGGGTCTGAAAGGACACTGTCCACCTGGGCCTGGGACAGAGTCAGGGCAAGGAGGCAGCCACAGAGGAGAGTGGTGGGAACGGCACCAGTGGCTCAGGTCAGCACAAATCAGAGGGACCTGGCTGGCTCTGCGCTGGCTGGCTCTCCTGCTGTCCCCCTCTCCATCTCCCGGAAAAAGATTTGTTGGCCAGAGTAGCGTTCTGGTAGCCCCAGGGCTCCACGAGCACAGTCCTAAAGGAAAAGGAGCAATAAAGCTAAGGCCACAAGTGACATAAACAAGAGTGTCTCGACAGTGTCCCCTGAGGAGCTGGACACTGTGCATTCCTAGGCCATCCTGGAGTGTCTCAAGTGGACCCTGGCCATCTGCACCTCCAAGAAGTCTCCCCACAAGGCCAGTGCCACTGATCCAGGCCCACAGAGCGGCAGGCTCTTGGAGAAGCTTTGAGAAGAGAGAACATCCACATGAGAACTTTCAAGGGAGAGACATAGATCTGGCATCTACACAAGTATGTGCCATGCCCTGCAGAACAATGCATCCGTCAGTGACAGACCACACACAGATCTTAATGGAGCTGTGAAATTCCTACTGCCCCGTGATGCTGTAGCCATGGTAACATCAGAGCACAATGCCATCTTCCTATGTGCATGGGGATGCTGGTGCAGACACCACTGCACTGCCCAACATGCAAAAGCACACACCTTTTTTAATTATTTACTTTGTTTGAAAGAAAAGAGGCAGAGATGGGGGGAGAGACAGAGAAAGATCCGCCACCCATTGGTTCACTCCACAAATGCCTGCCTCAGAAAGGCAAGGTCAGGCCAAAGCCAGGGGCCAGGAATTCAATGTGGGCTCTCATAAGGCTGTCAGGAGCCTTATACAAAAATCACCTCCAAGCGGATTGAGGATCTAAACCATCAAACTATCAGAGGAAAACATAGGGAACACTGCAAGACACAGAGGTAGGCAAAGACTTCTCAGAGAAGACACCAAACGCACAGGCAGTCAAAGCCAAAATAAACAAATGGGACCATTCCCTTGTGATCGATAAAGTGAGGAAACAACCAACAGAATGTGAGAGAAGTCTTGTACACTACACAACAGATAGGGGATTAATATCCAGGATTTACAAAGAGCTTCAGATACTCCCGACGGCAAAACAAACAACCCTATGAAGAAATGGGTGAAAGGACATGAGAAGACATTTTTCAAAAGAACAAATTCAAATGGATAATAAACATCTGAAAAAAATGCTCAGGCTGCTAGCTATCAGGAAGATACAAATAAAAACTACAATGAGGTTCCACTTAACTGAGGTAAGAATGGCCCATATACAGAAAATAAAAAAGAAGTAATAACTGCTGGTGAGGATGTGAGGGGAAAGATTGCCTAGTATGACTATGGAAATCAGTAGGAAGATTCCTCAGACAACTGAAATTGATCTGCCATGTGACCCAACCATCTCACTCCTAGGAATAGATCCCATTGAAAAGGAATCTGATTTGGAGACAGTGACCTGCAGCCCTATGTTTATAACAGCACAATTCACAACAGCTAAGAAATGGAAACAACCCCTATGCCCATCAACAGATGACTAGATAAAGAAACTGGTACATCTACTCTGTGGAATGACTCAGTCATAAAAAAGAATAAAATCTTGCTATTCGAAACAAGAAGATCCCAGCTGGTATCTATTATGCTTAATGAAGTAAATCAGTCCCAAAGGACACCTCTTAAAAGTTTTCTCTAGGGCCCGGCAGCGTGGCCTAGTGGCTAAAGTCCTCACCTTGAAAGCCCCGGGATCCCATATGGGTGCCAGTTCTAATCCCGGCAGCTCCACTTCCCATCCAGCTCCCTGCTTGTGGCCTGGGAAAGCAGTCGAGGACGGCCCAATGCTTTGGGACACTGCACCCGCGTGGGAGACCCAGAAGAGGTTCCAGGTTCCCGGCTTCGGACCGGCACGCATCGGCCTGTTGCGGCTCACTTGGGGAGTGAATCATTGGACGGAAGATCTTCCTCTCTGTCTCTCCTCCTCTCTGTATATCTGGCTGTAATAAAATGAATAAATCTTTATAAAAAAAGTTTTCTCTAATATAAGATAGCTAATATACAAAGTACAAAATATATAAATATGGATATAAATATATGTGCATGGCTATACATATATATATATATATATATATATATATATATATATATATTCTCCCACACCAAGAAATAAAGGTACTATGCAATATGTGTCTCTACTCCCGAATCAAAGTAGGAGTCCCACTGAAACCTATGGAGCTCAGGGGCAAAGAGGTCACTAAGTCAACAAGATGGCGACTAACAGTCAAAGTCACAGGGTTACACATGGGGGGCAAGATGGCGGGCAAGGACAGAGCCTTGGTCGTGAGCCAGGGCAGGGGTCAAGTCATTTCAAAGAAAGACTGATTGTCTAGGGCCATTTCACTCACCTACCCTTGGCCTATGGGGGGTGGCTTCTACCTCATGCAGGGGACAATTGGCTCCTAGGTCTCCCCTCCTGGAATTCCTGGCCTGAGGCTATTCTTTACTCTACATAAGAACCTGAAGTTCCCAAATAAATCAGAACTGCTCAGCCAGAATCCCTGTCCGTCTGTTTGTCTCTTGTGCGCCGGGAGGCTGGATAGCGGGCAGCAGGCTCACCCCTTCCGCCAACGGGGTACTAGAGGAATCTGTGGGGGTGACCCCACAGAAACCTACAAATACACCTTTACACTACAAAAGGCTTTCAACTTTCCCTATACTTACCATGGCATGATACATTTAAATATAAGAAAATTAAGCTTGCAACTTGTTCCAAGTGACTATTCTATGGAAGGCGGGGGGAGGGGTGAATCCCTATACCTACAAAACTGTGTCATGGAAAATAACCAGAAAAAGAAGAAGAAAAAAACAAGCAAGGATGGAGGAGGAAAGGAGAGTGAGTGGGAGGGAGGGTGAGATGCGGAGTATCATTGCACTCTAAAAGGAAATCTGCTCAGCTTACATAAGTACTAAATTTTAAAATAGAAAAGACACCTTACACCAGCACCTAGTCACCTGCCTTGCATCAGTGGCTAGGTGGCTTCAGCACCTGGGTACTCAGACTAGGACTGGTGGAGTGAAGCAGGCCTGGGAACTCCCACAAGTGCTTGAGTCCCAGGCCAAGTAGCAGGGGAGGGTGTTGGACCCCGGCTGGCATGCCGGCATGGTGAGCTGGTGGGTCAGGCTTGGGGACTCGTTAACATTCTTGCATCCAGGGCTCAGCGGTGGTGTGGCCTAGCGGCTAAAGCCCTTGCCTTGAACGCCCCAGGATCCCATATGGGCACCGGTTCCAATCCCAGCAGCTCCACTTCCCTTCCAGCTCCCTGCTTGTGGCCTGGGAAAGCAGTTGAGGACGGCCCAAAGCCTTGGGACCCTGCACCTGTGTGGGAGACCCGGAAGAGCTCCTGGCTCCCGGCTTCGGATCAGCACAACACTGGCCATTGCACTCACTTGGGGAGTGAATCGTATGACGGAATATCTTCCTCTCTGTATATCTAACTTTGTAATGAAAATAAATAAATCTTAAAAAAAAACAAAACAACATTTTTGCATGCTGGGTGGGAAGAGAGGTAGGGTACCAGGCTGAAATGTGTTCCAGAGAGCTGGATCTGGGATCCAGCTGGGTTCCAGGTAAGCAGACAGGGCTTCAGACCAGTATGCCACCCTACCAGAAAACCAAGCTGGGGAACCCATGTGCTAGTGAGCGCAGGGGGTATTCAGGGAAGGAGTATGAGATATGTGTGTGGCAGGGAGGACTGCTGAGGGAGGAGTACATTACACGTGAGGAATGACTTCTGGGGGACTTCTGCCAACAAGGCCACTATACTTGCACTATACTTGCACTAAGTGTCAAAGCAGGGGGTGGGTCGAGTTAGGCTGGGCAATGACACCAACCAAAATATGAAAGAACCAGGAATACATCCAGCTCCCTGCTTGTGGCCTGGGAAGTCAGTCGAGGATGGCCCAAAGCCTTGGGACCCTGCACCCGCGTGGGAGACCTGGAAGAGGTTCCTGGTTCCTGGCTTTGGATTGGCACAGCACTGGCCATTGTGGTCACTTGGAGAGTGAACCATCGGATGGAAGATCTTCCTCTCTATCTCTCCTCCTCTCTGTATATCTGACTTTGTAATAAAAATAAAAAATAAATCTTTGAAAAAAAAAAAAGAACCAGGAATGGGGGCAGATTCCGTGGGGGACACATGGGCTCACCCCTCTGAGACTATAGAATCTTCTAGTTTGCTCAAGGGCTGGGGATCGTGACAGATAAAACTTGGCTTAACCATGGAACTCTCCAACACTCATGGAACTGGGATTTGGAACAGGCCAGACTGGTCCAGACTGCAGCACCTACAGGCACACCCAAGAATTAGGTGTGGGGCAAGCTGGGCTGCAACATCCACCAGCACACACAGAGGCCAACACGGGGGGCAGACTACCTGCTGGCACACGTAAGATCTGGGTCTTGAAGTGGACCTGGTGGGGGAATATCTGGTGGGTCATATGCCCTAGTGGGCCATAGCTCCTGCTGGTGAGTACATGAGTCATGGCAGGATGTTGGTCAGGCTGGGCAAGGTTACTCCACCTATTGGTAAGTGTGTGGCTGGCCCAGGGGTAAACTGGGCAGGGTGGGCCAAACAGTAGCACATTGGCATGTGCAGAAACCAGGATGGTATATGGGTTATACTGAGCTAGGCTGTCCCACCTACCAGTTTACATGAAAGGCAAACTAGGCTGAAGACTCACCAGCAAGTGAGTCTTGGGACTGGGGGCTGGCTGGGGTAGGACAGGCTGAAACATTCAAAAGCAAAGGCTAAGCCAGAGATGGGCTATGCCAGACTAGGTTGGAGCAACTACCAGCACATGTAAAATCTGTGCCTTGGAGCAGGCCAGGTCGGAGAGCTAAGGGGACACCTCAACTGGGTGGCAGTTCCCACGGGTGAATGCAAGAGCCAGAATGGGGGCAGCAAACAAGCTGGATATAGCTGTAGCATCCCTCAACTTGGGTGTGGATCGGGCCCAGGGTATGCCAAACTGGGCTAGTTTCCAACACGCGCTGGTCTCACAAGAGCCAGAATGGATGTAGGACAGGCTGGGTACCCAGTGAACCACATGAAAGTTGCATTTGGGGGTAGGCCAGGCAGGATTGGGCTGTAGCACCCAACCTAAGAGCCGAAATGAGTGTGGGCCAGTCAGGCAAGGACACTGTTTCTGCAAGGAGAGGAGGTGAGCCAAGTCAGGCTGGGTCAAGAACTCACCAGTGTGTGAAAGATCTGTCATGGGAGGTGACCTGATACAGGAGCCTGGGGAACATCTCTATCAGGACACAATCTCTGCAGGTGAACACAAGAACCAAGGCTTGGCAACCCAGACATGCCAAGTTAGAGTACCCACTCCATTCGTGTGGGTCAGGTCAGGGAGCCGGCCTGGCTGGGCCAATCCCATAGCACCCACTGGCAGATGTGAGAACCAGGACAGGATGTGAGACAGGCCAGGTTGGGCCGCAACACCAGCCAGTTCACATTAGGGCCAGGACTTGGGGCTGGCTGGGCTGGGCTGGGCTGGGCTGGACTAGGCTGCAGCACCCACCGGCGAATACTGAGGTGAAGTGGGCCATGCCAGACTAGGCCACAGCACCCGCTGGAACAAGTAAGATTCTAGGAGTTGGACAGCTGGCGGGGTTGGGGACAAGTCCAGTAGGGGAGTTATAGGGGCTTCCCTGCTGGGCCACCACTCCTGCTGGCCAGCATAAGAGCTGGGACTGTGGGCAGACCAGGTTGGGCAGGGCTACAACACTCATTAGCCTGCATGTGAGCTGGGTTAAGGGAAGAACTAGGCAGGGCTAAGTAACTGTATCCACTGGTGTGTGCATGAGCCAGAGTAAGTGTGTACTGGTTGGGCTTTGTTGCAGCATTAGCTGCCAAGTGCTGGGACTGGGAGCAAATCCTATCAGGCTAGAGCACAGTACTACCTGGAAAGTGCAAGATCCAGGACTGGGAATGGGCCTATAGGGCACCCCGCTGATGGGCTATAGCTCCCACCAGTGAGCATGAGAACCAGGTGGGGGTGGTGGGGGCCTGGCTGGACAGGTGGCAGCACCCTCCAGCTTAAGTATGAGCTGGATAGTGGGGTTGGTTGGGCTGAGCTAGGCTGTAGTACCTACTGATGAGTTCAATAACTAAATGGGACGCAGGACAGACTGAACAAGTCTGCTGCACATACCAGCATGTGCACGAACCAAGGCTGGAGGCAGGCCTGGAAGGGGCTTTGAGGGGTCGCACTGACTAGGCTGCAGTTCCCACTGCTGTGCATGAGGATTGAGTGTGTGGTGGGGAGAGTTGGGCTGGCCCACAGCATCCATCGGTTTGTGTATGAGATGAAACTGGAGACAGTACTGGCTAGGTGATTGCAACCACCAGTGTGGTTGTAGACTGATGTGGGTGATGGACTGAGCCGGACCCTACACTGGCTAGCACACACAGGAGTCCGGTTTGTAGTTGCTTCAGACAAGATTTCTTTGGGGACACCCTCCCCTCAAAATACGACTGAACCCTTGGATCAGAACTCCAACCACAGTGAAAATCACAGGATCTGTAGTCTGACTGTGGAATGCATGTGTTAGAACTGGGCCTCCTCAGCTGCTGAAGCCTGTGCAGTGGACATATGCCCAGATGCACATGGGGGACATGACAGATCATTGAGGCCTGCAGAGAACATGTAGTACCATGGTAGATGAAGGAGTACTTGACAATTTGGACAGCTCGGGCCCAGCACAATAGCCTAGCAGTTAAAGTCCTCAACTTGAACTCTCCAAGATCCCATATGGGTGCCAGTTCTAATCCAAGCAGGCCTGCTTCTCATCCAGCTCCCTGCTTGTAGCCTGGGAAAGCAGTCGAGGATGGCCCAAAGCATCCTCGTGGGAGATCTGGAAGAAACCCCGGGCTTGGGATTGGTTCAGCTCTGCTGTTGCGGCTGCTTGGGGAGTGAACCATCAGATGGAAGATCTTCCTCTCTGTCTCCTTCTCTCTTTATATCTACCTTTCCAATAAAAATAAATAAATCTTTAAAAAAAAAAAACAAGCAAATTGGACAACTCTCCCAGCCCGGCTTTGACAGCAAGCATCTGGGTGAATGGAGACTCTTAGGTGGACGATGTCAGCCCACGAACCTTGGAACGATTTCCTCGAACTTGCAGCAACCAAATCAACAACATTTCAGAACTATCAAAACTAGTTAGGCAGGGCCCTGGGAACGTGCTCCACATTGGGGACCCCGGGATGGCATTGAGTGGCCATTCCCCATCCTCACTAACTATACTAATACAGTTAGGTTGCTGGGAACGGCCCTCTCCCTCTCCCCCTCCCAGATACAGGATGAAAAAACAAATTGGAAAGAAATGGCTCATCTATTTTCCCCACTTTTCCTCAACCCTTCCCACCCTAATCAGTGGTCCATATTGGCATCCGTCCTTCTCAGAAAAGAAAAGAAAAGAAAAGAAAAGAAAAGAAAAGAAAAGAAAAAAAGAAAAAGAGAAAGAGAAAGAGAAAGAAAAAGAAAAAGAAAGGAAGCCAAAAGACGATGCTCGGAACATCCACATCCCCTGTAAGAGTTCCTGCATTCAAGTCCTAGCTCTGCTGTTTGTCTTTTCTTTTTTGTTTTGTTAGATTTGTTTATTTATGTAAGAGGCAGAGTTAGAGAGGGAGAAGCAAAGGTAGAGAGAGAAAGAGATCTTCCATCACTGATTCACTCCTTAAATGGCCACAACACGCCAGGGCTGGGCCAGGTCCAAGTCAGGAGCTGGGAGATTGTTTCAGGTCTCCGATGTGGGTGCTAGGGCTTCAGCACTTGGGTCATCCTCTGTCGCTTTCTCAGGCACGTTAGCAGGGAGTTGGCTCGAACAGGGAGCGGCTGGGACTCCAACAGGGATACTGAATGCCAGCAGCACAAGGAAGAGTCTAACCCACTGTGCTACCACAATGCCTACCTCCCCCAGCTCTACTCTCAACTTGAGTTTCCTGCTAATATGTAGCCGAGGAGGAAGCTAGAGACAGCTCACGCCCACACGAACGACTTGGTACACAGAGACGATGACACACGTGGACTACTGACGGATGGTCGATAGCCTATGCTTATTAACAGCATCAGACCTTTAAAAGAAGGTTGTCCTGTAGGCATCCAGGGAGGAGGAGCTTGAGCTATTCACATTTCAACAGCAGGGACAGTCTCCCAATACACAGCTTGTTTACCTAGCAGGTCCTTCCTCTAATTCCAGCTCTGGGTTTGTATGGCAAAAGATTCACAACGAGGGCCCGGCGGCGTGGCCTAGCGGCTAAAGTCCTTGCCTTGAACACGCCGGGATCCCATATGGGTCAAGCACTGGCACCGAGGACAGAATCTGTAAACAGGTCACACTCTGAGGCAGGACCTCAAGAGCTTGCTCCCCAGTGACTCGCACTGGGACAGAGGGATGCTTTTGCATAGCAGAACCAAATGAGAGAGACATGTGAGAAAAACTTTTCCAACTTAAAACATGAGGAGGGAAATGGATCAATAACATGAACTGAGATTTAATCAGTAATTAAAGCCCTCCCAACCAAGGAAAGTCCTGGACCAGATGGCTTCACTGCTGAATTCTACCAAATGTTTCAAGAGGAACTTACCCCAAGCCTACACAAGCTTTTTAAAACAATAGAAAAACAGGCAATCCTCCCAGCTCTGTCTATGAAGCTAATACCACCTTAATACCAAGGCCAGATAGAGAAACAACAGAAAAAGAGAACTACAGACCGATATCCTTGATGAACATAGATGCAAAGATCTTCAATAAAATACTAACCAACAGAATCCAACAGCACATCAGGCAGATCATTCACCCGGACCAGGTGGGATTCATCCCAGACATGCAGGGATGGTTCAACATTAGCAATTCAATAAATGTGATACAGCACATCAACAAATTGGAAAACAAAAACCATATGATCCTCTCAATAGATGCAGAGAAGGCATCTGATAAAATCCAACACCACTTCATGCTGAAAACCCTAAGCAAGGTAGGCATAGAAGGAACATTCTGCAACACAATCAAAGCAATTTACGAAAAACCCAATGCCAGTATCATACTAAATGGGGAAAATTGGAAGCCTTCCCACTAAAATCTGGAACTAGACAGGGATGTCCACTGTCACCACTATCCTTCAATATAGTATTGGAGGTCCTTGCCAGAGCAACTAAGCAAGAAAAAGCAATTAAAGGAATACAAATTGGAAAAGAGGAAATGAAATTATCTCTATTTGCAGGTGACATGATTCTTAACATAGGAGAACCAAAAGACTCAGTCAAGAGACTATTGAAACTCATAAGAGACTTTGGCAGGGTAGCTGGATACAAAATTAATGAACACAAATCAATGGCACTAGTGTACACAAATAATTCCATGGCTGAGAAAGAAACTGTAAGTATAGTTCCCTTTAAAATAGAGAAGAAGGGGCCCGGCGGCGTGGCCTAGCGACTAAAGTCCTCGCCTTGAAAGCCCCGGGATCCCATATGGGCGCCGGTTCTAATCCCGGCAGCTCCACTTCCCATCCAGCTCCCTGCTTGTGGCCTGGGAAAGCAGTCGAGGACGGCCCAATGCATTGGGACACTGCACCCGCGTGGGAGACCCGGAAGAGGTTCCAGGTTCCCAGCTTCGGATCGGCATAGCATCAGCCCGTTGCGGCTCACTTGGGGAGTTGAATCATCGGACGGAAGATCTTCCTCTCTGTCTCTCCTCCTCTCTGTATATCTGACTTTGTAATAAAATAAATAAATCTTTAAAAAAAATAGAGAAGAAGAATCTTAAACACCTAAGAATTAAGTTAACTAAATATGTGAAAGACCTATATGATGAAAATTATAAATCATTTAAAAAGGAAATTGAAGAAGACCTTGAAAAATGGAGAACCTTACCATGTTCCTGGATTGGCAAGATCAACATCATCAAAATGACCATATTAACAAAAGTAATATACAGATTCAATGCAATCCCAATCAAACATTCTTCTCAGAAATGGAAAAGATGATACAAAAGTTCGTCTGGAACCACAAAAGACCACGAGTAGCTAAAACTACCCTGAAAAATAGAAATCAAGCTGGAGGAATCACAATTCCAGACCTCAAGACATACTACAGAGCAGTGGTCATCAAAACAGTCTGTACTGGTACAGAAACAGAGAAGATCAGTGGAACAGAATAGAAACACCAGAAGGGAGCACACACATGTATAGTCAACTAATCTTTGACAAGAAAACTGAAACAATCCAGACAAAAATCCTGGTCTATTCAACAAATGCTGTTGGGACAACTGGATAGCAACATGCAGAATTAAGAAAGCAAGACCCACACCTATCACATTATACAAAACTTAGCTCTAAATGGATCAAGGACCTAAATCTACACCCAGAAACCATGAAACTATTAAAGGAAAACATAGGAAGCACACTCCAAGATTTAGGAACAGGAGAAAACTTCTTAGAAAAGAAGCCAAAAGCAAAGGCAATCAAATCCAAAATGAACAAATGGGACTACATCGATCTAAAAAGCTTCTGTACAGCAAAGGAAACAATTAACAAAGTGAAGATGCAAACAACAAGATGGGAGAAAATTTTTGCATACTACGCAAGTTATAGGGGACTGATATCCAGGATCTACAAAGAGCTTCAGAAACCCAGGGACAGAAAAACAAAACTGTACAAAATGGACAAAAGAAATGAACAGACATTTCTCAAAAGAACAGATTCAAATGGCTAACAGACATATGAAAAGATGCTCAGGCTCCCTAGCTGTCAAGGAGATACAAATGAAAACCACGTTTAGGTACCACCTAACTCCAGTGAGACTGGCCTACATTCAGAACTCAACTCACAACACCTGCTGGCATGGATGTGGGGAGAAAGGTACCCTCCTTCACTGCTGGTGGGAGTGTAGGCTAGTATAACCACTGTGGAAATCAGTATGGACAGTGCTTGAAGAATTGCAAATAAATCTACCATATGACCCAGCTATCCCGCTCCTAGGAATATACCCAATAGAAAGGAAATCTGCATATGAGAAGGCGATCTGTAATGCTATATTTACAGCAGCACAATCTACAATGGTAAAGACATGGAAACAATCCAGATGTACATCCAAAGAAGAGTGGCTAAAGAAACTGTGGTTCATCTACTCCATGGAATATTATTCAGCTATTAAAAAGAATGAAATCATACTATTTAGAACTAGTTGGTCCCAATTAGAGACCATTATGCTCAGTGAAATGAGTCAATCACAAAAGAACAAATACTATATGTTCTGTCTTATATAAGGAAACCAACATGGAAAGTGGAACTTCAATAATTGATCCATACTGTGTGGGGTTTTTTTTGGGGGGGGGGGAATGTGTCTGCAGCCCATGTGTTTTGACGTTTGTTATTTATTTCAGTTTTATTTATTCCAAATAAATTCCATGCTGGCTCATGGATTATACGGTGGCATCATTTTTCCCAAGAGACTTTTGTGCTTCCTTTTTGTTGTCACCCATGTGTTGGTTACTCAGTGGTGCATTTCTTCATGGTGCTGTAATTTGTTGTTTTTGTTGTTGTTGTTGTTATGGCTGTTGTTCTAATTCATACCAGATGTTGACCTTATTTCAGGCTTCTCCTTTATGGAAATGGATAGTGATGGAGTACTGGAGTCTACCATATCCAGATGTGGGGGTACAATGCAACATGCATTCCTGCTTCCAAACAAAAGATGGATTCCCAGTGAAACTGTTGGACATGTGTAGACAATGGGATGCTGGACTGTCTGACATTGTCTGTACCAGAAATGTCGGGGCACAATTAAATAAGAGACTGATGGAATTATGACTCCTTATGAAGAACTATACTATAATAGCAACATGGGGAAAATCTGTCGCAGGGTGGGATTTGGGGGGCAATCCCAGTCTATACTAAATTGTACCACAACATCCAAAAATTCTTTTTTTTTTCATTTTTTTCTTTATTTTTGAAAATCTTTACATAGTTAATTAGGGCACAAAGGTTCAAGGGCTACAGGAAAGTGGATAAGACTACTGTTGCACATTTTTTCCTGTATGTGGGGTAAAGGGGGAGATAAAGGGAGAAGCCCCACCCAGTCTCCCACCCACCCCAGGGTCCCTGATGTGGGGCATGCTCCAAGGGTCCTGCTCAAGTGGTTTTTGATAGTTCAACAGTTATGAATTATGTCAATCTCACCATTCCAAGCATGATGAGATCGCTGAAGCATCCACTGATTGACATAGTCCATCATAGAGTCTCTGTTCGCCCAGTTTTTCACTGCCAACATATGGCTGAGGTAGTTGATTGATTTGTTATGTCCTCTGTTGTAATGCCAGGTATCCTCTGCAGGTTTGGATAGATTGCCATATCCTCCATGTGCACCTGGTTATGCTTTCCGCTGCTTCATCTGAGCCTCTGAGGAGGCTGGGCTCTGACACTTGCACTCCATGGCAGACCATGGAACCTGCACTTCTTTTCATGGTTGGGGTTCTGAGTCCGGCAGTTCGATGGGGAGATCCCCAAAGAAACTTTGTCTGAGGTGATCCCAGACCTGATTCTTGCTTGGTGAGTACAGGGCCCAGCACAGTCCGTCGCCTCAATTAGCTAGTGGTTGCAATTGCTGGGTCAGTTCTATTTCCAGCCCTGTCTTCCACTGGAACCAATGGGTGTTGGAGTCCAGCCTGATCCTGCCCAACACACACTCGGCCCTCACATAAACCGGTGAGAGCTGCAGCCTAGTCGGAACGACCTACAATAACCCCCACCAGGCCCGCCCCTACCCTGGTTTGCCAGTATGTGTAGCAGAAGACCAGTCTGTCCCACATCCCATTTAGCTCTCATACATGTCAATGGGCATTAAAGCCTTGTTCAACCTAACCAGCTTCACTATCCAACCGAAACACATGCTGGTGGGTTGCCTTTCTGTCTAGCAACCCCTGCCCCAATCCTGGTTTTTGTGCTCTCAAATGGGAGTGGTAACCCAAGAGGGAGGTGCCCACTATTTCCCTACTAGGCCACTCCTGGATTATGCACTCTCCAGGTGGTTCTGGAATTTAGCTTGACAGATTTAGCCCCCAGTGCCAGCCTCTGCCCGCTGATGTTGTGGCAAAGCTCAAGCAACCCTCACCCACTCTGATTTATGCTTATACCAGTAGGAACAGTCAGCCCAACCTGGCTTTTCCCTGATCTAGTTCACATGAGGCTGCCCCTCCCCAAAAAATGAGGAGGGCCGGCACCATGGCTCAACAGGTTAATCCTCTACTTGAGGCATCGACATACCATATGAGCACTGGTTCACATCCCAGCTGCTCCTTTTCCCATCCAGCTCCCTGCTTGTGGCCTAGCAAAGCAGTGGAGAATGACCCAGAGCCTTGGGACCCTGCACTAAGTGGAAGACCCAGAAGAAGCTCTAGGCTCCTGGCTTCAGATCAGCTCAGCTCTGTCCATTACAGCCATGTGGAGAATAATTCTCTAGAAATCTGCTTTTCCAGTAAAAATACATGCATACATACATACATAAATACATAAAAATATACAAACCAAAAAGTATGTATTTATGCTCACTCACCATCACTAGCTCCCATGCCGTGTCCTCCCACCACTTAGCCACCAGTTGCAACATCAATAGCTAGGGAAGACAACGTCACACACTGGTCATCACCAGTGGCTCTGGCATGGGCAAAGCTGGCTTTGCAGGGAATGACGCCCCTGTGCCACCTGTCACCTCCATCATTGTGGGCCCCCTGGCTTCACAGCATGGTGTTGGGCACAGGCCAGAAGAACTCGCAGGTACATGCTCAAGTACCCTCATGAAGCACTATCACCGACTGGAATGCCACAGAGAAGCTGGGGCACTGCACTCCCAAGACCAACAGAGAGAAGGCAGCCCAGATCACGGCCGAGGCCATCCTGGCCATGCTGTCCTGCCCGCCCTGACCACACCACTGGCATCATTATGGATTCCAGCGACAGAGCCAACCGCACATGATGCTCATTACCAAGGGTACCCTCCCCAAGACCACCCCGCAGGCAGGACAGCATGTGTGACACCTGCTGCCACTGCCCTCCACCCTGGAGGAGGTGCGCGAGCTGCCAGCCATCCACAGCAAACCATTCTGCTGTCCTGAAGCATTCTTCCAGCCTCTGTCCAAGGCACAGGGTCCTGCATCCCCCACCAAACCACCTTCAGCTCCCTCAGGAAGTGGGCCGTGGGCATCTACAAGGACTCACATGCCAACACCATGACCAGGCATGGAACCGACAGGCACCTGGTTCTATGAGGTTCTGTATCCTTGCACCCCCACGTAGATGGGCGGCTCCTGTGGGAGATCACTCCTGGATCTCTGCCTGTTTGGTCTATGTGGAAGGTCATAAGGACATGGCACACTGTGTCCCTGGGGGAGCCCCCTGGTAATGGCCTTGGCACATGAGACCTCAACCTGAACTGATTACTGGCTGTACAGGTGATAGCGGTGGGCTGCACCCCAGTCTCTCTGTCCTTGGATGAGCTGTGCTGGGACTTCCTTGATGAGCAATGATGGGAAGTCAGGTGTGGTCTGCATTATCTGCCAGCCTTGTGTATTATATGTGACCTACAACATGATTGGAGGGTCCAGAGAAACGGACATGCTTGCTAGCCAATTACAGTGCCATTGCTGGATGGGAGGGCTGTCAGGAGACACCCTTCTGCCCTTCCCTTTCCTAGTCTATATAAATTTGTGCTTGCTTTACAATAAATTAACATAGACATGCTCAATCAGACTGTCTCGGGTGGTTCTTGCTGTTTTACATCGCCCACCTCAAGCTCCCAGTGGTCGAGGGGAGCTGGCCTCCCCCTCTACCATCCAGCAGACATGGGTCGGCAAGCAGGAGTATGATGAGCCATGCCCCTGCATGGTCCACGCAGGTACTTCTAAACAGACCGCCAGCAGATGGGTCCTCATGTTGGTCTCATGGAATAGCCCTTTAAGAAACGGGTCCTTGAAGCCTTTGCATCTCATATCAACACTGGACTTCAGAACTTGCTGCTGATTTTTGACCTTGTGCACAAATTAACTATTCCCTGGAGCCTGTGCAATGGTGAGGCGAATTACACCTCCACCTGCAACACTGCAATCCCATACAGGCACTAGTTCGTGTCCAAGCTGCTCTACTTTTGATCCACCTCCATGCTAAAGTGCCTGGGAAAGCAACGGAGAATGGCTGAAGTCCTTGGACTCCTGCACACACTGTGGGAGACCCAGAAGGAGCTCCTGGGTTTGCATCAGCCTGGTCACAGCCATCTGAACCAGTGAATAGAATATTTCTCTGTGTCTCCTCTCTCTGTAAATTTGGCTTTCAAATAAAAGTAAAGTATCTGTTTCAAAAATTAGCTGTTCTCTTGGTGTATTTCAGTGCTTTGTACACACTTTTGATTTAAATCATAGTCCAGAGACCAGCACTGCAGCACAGCAGCTAAAACACCCACCTGTGATGCCAGCATCCTGTAAGGGTGTCAGTTTTTTTTTAATTCTATACATTTTATTTTTGATAAATGTTACATATTTGATTAGAGTGCAAAGCGTCAAGGGCTAGAGGAAAATGGGTGAGATCGTTGTTTTGACATTCTTTTATCCTTCCTGTATCTGGGGGGAAGAGATAAGGGGAGACGCCACACCTAGCCTCCCAACCATCCCACGGTTCCTGATGTGGGGCATGCGCCAAGTGTCCTGCTCAAGTGGTTTCCATAGTTCAACAGTTCTCTATTGCTGCTGATTTTGCCACTCCAATCACAATGAAATCTCTCCAGACTCCACTGGCTGACATAGTCCACCTTAGGGTCTCCGTTTGCCCAGGTATTCACTGCCAACTCTTGACTGGGGCAGTTGATTGATTTGTTCTGTCATCTGCCCTCTGTTATGGTACCAGACATCCTCTGCAGGCTCCAGTGTACTGCCATATCCTCCATGTGCAACTGGATATGCTGTCCACTGCTCCATCTCAGCCACCGCATTCCCCACTCTTGCTCCTGTGCTCCCCAGTAGGACCCACAACCCAGTCAGGGCATCCCCTTAGCTCCCCAACCAGGCCTGATCCCAGCCACAGATCTCCTGCATGGCAGTGGTTGCTCTGACTCAGTTTGGCACAGCCCCTCCCCTGTCTTGGCCTTTGCCTTTGGATGCTGTAGCCTGGCCTGGCCCAGCCAGCCCCTCGTCCCATCTCTTGCTGGCAGGTGCTGCAACCTGGCCCTGCTCAGTCTGGCTCTCATCCCTGACTCATGCAAACCAGTAGGTATGGCAGCCTACCCCGGCATGACCTGTACTCCATCCTGGTTTCTGCACTTGCCAGTGGGCTACGGTTTGCTCAACCCCAACCAGTCTGCCCCCTTCCAAAACCAGCTCACACACTTGCTAACAGATGGAGCTACCCTATCCATCCTGTCCAACACCAAGGCCCGGACCACGTGCTTATCAGTGGGAACTATGACCCACTAGCAGGGTTTTCCAGGCTCCCCGACTCAAGCCACTTCCAGACCCAGATCTCACACATGCCAGCAGGTGCTTGGCCCTTACCCAACATGGTCTGTGGCATCTGTCCCAGCCATTGTATGACCTGGTGCAGCCTGACCCACCCCAACTCTATTTTAGGGTGTTCATGCGGGTGCTGCAGCCTGGTCCTGCCCCACTGTTTTCCAGCTCCAGTACCAGTGAGCATCGGTAAGTTCCATGGTTACAGCTAACTAGCTCAGCCCATCACCATCCCAACTCCCAAGCTAACCAGGAGGACTTTTATTTCCACAGATATGGGCCCATATATCCCCCAAAGAATCCAACCCCAGACCTGGTTCGCTTGCATGCTGATCTGTGTTATGGGGTCTAATGTGACCCATGTCCTGATTCAACACACACTGCCAGGTACTGGGATCCAGCCCTGTCAGACATGCCCCCCAGCCATAGCTTGCATGTACGCTGGTGTGTGGTAGTCAGCCATGATCCAACTAACAAGCCCAACTTAGGACTTTCATGTGGGCTGGTTCATCAGTCTGACCCATAAAGATCTTCATGTCTCTCTTCTCCAAACCACCTGATCTCAATCCCCTTGCTTACCTGCAAGTGGCCCTGTCACTGGATGCCCCTCAGGATTCATTCCTCACCTACTACTCATTGAGTGGCCTTAGCCATGGATATTCCTAGGCAGTAATTCGATGCCCCCAAGACCCCAGAGCTCACTGCTGGTGGCCAGCGGGTGAAGGCCCACAAGCCCAGAACCCTCCCCTCACCTAGCAGCAGTGGATGGGGAGCTAGGATCCCCAGCAGGAAGCCTGGGCTGGCACAGGTACCCCCAGCCATAGCCATGTGGCAGGGGTATTCAGACACTGGCACCACTGCTCAGACTTACCTAGACTCTGCCCACCCAAGGGTGTCAGTTTATGTCCTGGCTGCTCCCTGCCAATTTGTCTGGGAAAAGCAATTGAAGATAGCCAAATACTTGGGCTCCTGCACTCACATGAGAGACCCAGATGAGGCCTGGTTCAGCCTCTGGTTGTTGCAGCCACTTGGAAAATGAACCAGTAAATAAAAGATCTCTGTATGTAATTGTTTCAAATAAAAACAAATATTAAAAAAAAACCTCTGCTGCTCTATGCAAATCTGCTAACTACATCTAAAAGTCTAAAGGTGTGGGGAGAGAAGGGCAGAGCAATGACTCAATCAGCTAATCTTCCCCTTGCAAGTACCAGGATCCCATGGGGTGCCAGTTCATGTCCTAGCAGCTCCACTTCCCATCCAGCTCCCTGACTGTGGCCTGGGAAAGCAGCCGAGGACGGCCCAAATCCTTGGGACCCTGCACCCATGTGGGAGACCTGGAGGAGGCTCCTGGAACCTGGATATGGATCAGCTCAATTCCTACCATTGTAACCATTTGGGGAGTGAAACAGTGAATGGAAAATCTTTCCCTCTGTCTCTCCTCTCTGTAAATCTGCCTTTCCAATAAAAATAAATACTTTTTTTTTAAATTAAAACATATCATGCAGAGATCAAAATTTGTGATACTCAGCAAGGAAAATTGCTATTGGAAAATAGGAGATTTGTTAAAAGAATTATTTGTGTATTGGAAAGACAGACTTACAGAGAAAGAGATACAGAGAGAAACATCTGCTAGTTCATTCCCCCAAGTGGCTGTAATAGCCAGAGCTTAACCGATCCAAAGCCAGGAGCCAGGAGCTTCTCCTGAGTGTTCCGCACAGGTGCAGGGTCCCAAGGCCCCAGGTCATCCTCCACTGCTTTTCTGGGAAGTGGAGCAATCAGGATATGAACAAGCACCCACAAGGGATCCCGGACACATGCAAGGTGAGGACTTTAGCCACTAGACTACCGCACTGGGATGGGAAAACAGAAAATCTTAAAGATAAATAAGACGAGCATTTAATTCAGGCCATTGGAAACAGACAAAATCCAAAGACATGAGAAGGGAAGATACAATAATTTCACAGGAAGTTTACAGGATGTTTTCCTCAATCACATGTGGTGTAGTGTGTGAAGCCACCCCATGTCAGAGTGGCTGTTCAAGTCCCAGCTGTTCCACTTGCAGTCTTATTTCCTGTTAATGTGCATGAGTAATAACAGACAATGGACCAATTACTTTGACCCCTGTTGCCCAAGTGTGAGACACAGATGGAGTTCCTGGCTCCTGGCTTCCACCTGGCCCAGCCCTGGCTGTCGTGGGCATCTGAGGAATGAAAATTTGGTATGTTTAAGGAATGGAAATACATTGGACCTAACAAATCTGCACAACAAATGGGACAGAAAGATGGCAAGGGCCAAATCACATGGACCCATATGGGCTATGAAAGAGGGATGGGGAGATACTACCACATCTGGACTGGTTAGAAAGCCAATACCGTTTCACACCACTAGATGGCAGGCAAACACTTGTAGTTGACACACGGTTGTGCGTTGCTTGCCATCACCTTAAGAGCATTCTGATGTTTTTGTGCTAGGAAGAAGACAAACCTTCAACTCATCCCCCCTCATTTAGCTTTCAGACAGTTTTCCATGCAGAGATATTTAGCAACGCCTTTGGCCCAGGGCAGGCGGGAACATAGGGAAGCCACAGGACTCCAGTGTGATTGGGTGGAAGGCAGCTCCACTTGTATTCGCAAAACTGTGTTATGTGACCAACACAGTAAGACTCTGGGGGAGCACAATGTTAAAAAAGCTAGGAGGCACAGACCTGGACAAGAAAAAGAAGCAAGAGTAAATGAAGGGCCAGCGCCCCGTTCTCACACTAACATGCCATGTCCAGTTTGAGTTCTAGCTGCTCCACTGCCCAGCCAGCTCCCTCCTAATGTTCCTGGGGAGCAGTGGGTGGTGGCCCACATTCCTGGGCCCCTGCGATCCACGTGGGACCTGGGTGGAGATCTGGGTCCTGGCTTTGGCCTGCTCCAGCCCTGGCTACTTCGTCATTAGTGGAATGAACCAGAAGATGGAAAATTCTCTCTTCCCTTCCTCCCCACCATGCACCCCCATACACAGACTTTGCCTTTCAAATAAAGAAATAAACATTTTAAAAATTTAAAAATTTTTGATGCTTGGAACATTCATCTTCCCTAAAAAAGCAAATACTCTGGGTCAGCACCAAGGTATAGTAGGCTAAGCCTCCGCCTGCAGCTCTGGCATCCCATATGGGGCCAGTTCTCACCTGTCTGCTGCGCTTCTGATCCAGAGTGGGAAAGCAGTGGAGGATGGCTCAAGTGCTTGGGCCCCTGCACCCAAACAGGAGGCGCAGATCAGCTCAGCGCGAGCCGTTGTGACTATTTGGTGAGTGAGCCAGAGGATGGAAGATCACTCTCTCCAGCTCGCCTTGTCTCTGTAGCTCTGTCTGCCAAATAAAAATAAAATTAAGTATAAGAAAATATAAGTGAGTATTCTTCCAAGACTCTCCTTTTGTAAAACAGTTTGCACGTGGAATTAGATTATACATTCACAACACACTTAATGGGCAGTCACTACACCCCAAACCACAGCAGAAAGTCCTTTTTCTCTTTTTCACTCCACAAAGAGCTGCACTGGCCTGGGTTGAGCCAGAATGAAGCCAAATACCACTGCTGGGTCTCCCACATGGGTACATAGACCCAAACACTTGAGTCACCGTCCCCTGCTTTCTCAGACACACCAGTAGGGAGCTGGATCAAAAGTGGAGCTGCCTGGATTTGAACCGGCACCCATGTGGGATACCAGCACTGCAGGCAGCAACTTGACCTGCGGCACCCAGGTTCAGGCTCACCAGGCATTCACTGTGTCTGAAATAAGCAGGGTCATCCGCCTTGCCCAACTGCTCTTGCTCAGAACCTATGGCCTAATGGTTGTCCCACCTCAGACATCACCCCTACACGCAAGACAGGAAGTCAGGAGAAGGACAGGAACCATCAGCTGCATTTCCCATCTACATAGGAAGCCTCGCGCTTCCCAGAAGGCCCGACTGCATCCCCAGCCTGTTGGGCAGGCACTCTGGAGTTCAAGAAGGCTGTCGGTGGGTCCATTCCCTGGGGCTGAACCTGCTCACCAAATCAGGGCTCCTTTGGGGGAAACAAAGGCAGGGAGTGATGGGGAAATGGCTGCTGGGCGGGCAATCAACAGGGTCCCTCACACTGATAATCCAGGAAATCAAACAGGAGGGAGGCTACTCTTGCCCCTCCGTTCTGTACTGATGGGAGGGAGGGAAGAGGGAGGGAGGGAGGGAGGTGGGGAAGGGGGAGAAGGGGGGGTAAGGGGGAGGGAGGGAGGGAGGGAGGGAGGTAGGTAAGGGGGAGAGAGGTAAGGGGGAGAGAGGTAAGGGGGAGGGAGGGAGGGAAGAAGCAAGAGAATATCCTTTCAACTTTCTAGACAGAGTTTCCACTCCACCTTGGGCAAAATTCTGAAAAATTAAGATTTTTTTTACGTATCTACACAAAATTCTAGGGCATCCAGCTATATGAAACAAATATTAATGGATTTAAAGGAAGAAATAGACTAGAGGCTGAAGTCCTCACCTTGAATACCCCAGGATCCCATAGGGCGCCAGTTCTAATCCCAGTGGCTCCACTTCCCGTCCAGCTCCCTGCTTGTGGCCTGGGAAAGCAATCGAGGACAGCTCAAGGCCTTGGGGCCCTGTATGCACATGGGCGACCCAGAATAGGCTCCTGGTCTCCTGGTTTAGATTGGCTCAGCTCCGGCCATTGTGGACACTTTGGGAGTGAATCATCGGACAGAAGATCTTCCTCTCTGTCTCTCCTCTCTGTATATCTGAATTTTCAATAAAAATACATAAATCTTCTAAAAAGTAAAAAAATTAAAAATAAAAACATAGTAATACTTCCCACTCTGTCCTCCATCCCCTCTCCTTATTTTTCTTTTAATTTTGCAATGATGTATTTTCAATCGCCTTATGATCACAGTGTGAACTCACCTGTACTGCATACTGAATCATTGCTTCCCAAAAACGACAAGTATGTGAGGTAATGGATGTGTTAACTCTCTAGCTTTAATCACCTCACAATGTATACGTATTTCAAAATAGATTTTTTTTTAAAGATTTTATTGTTATTAGAAAGCCAGATATACACAGAGGAGGAGAGACAGAGAGGAAGATCTTCCACCCGATGTTTCACTCCCCAAGTGAGCCGCAAAGGGCCGGTGTGCGCCAATCCGATGCCAGGAACCTGGAACCTCTTCCGGGTCTCCCACGCGGATGCAGGGTCCCAAAGCTTTGGGCCGTCCTCGACTGCTTTCCCAGGCCACAAACAGGGAGCTGGATGGGAAGTGGAGCTGCCGGGATTAGAACCGTCGCCCATATGGGATCCCGGTGCGTTCAAGGCGAGGACTTTAGCTGCTAGGCCACGCTGCCGGGCCTAGAAAATAGCTTTTTAAAAAAAGATTTATTTATCATTTTTATTGGAAAGTCAGATATACAGAGTGGTGGAGAGACAGAGAGGAAGGTCCTCTGTCCACTGATTCACTCCCAAAGTAGCCACAATGGCCGGGGCTGAGCCCATCCAAAACCAGGAGCCAGGAGCTTCTTCCAGATCTCCCATGCGGGTGCAGGGTCCCAAACCTTTGGACCATCCTCAACTACTTTTCCAGACCACAAGCAGGGAGCTGGATGGGAAGCGGGGCTGAGGGAGCTGGATGGGAACTGGTGCCCATATGGGATCCTGGCCTGTTCAAGGCGAGGACTTTAACCACTTTGCTATCGCGTCGGGTCCCAAAATAGCTTTGTATTCATAAATATGAGTTGCCTTCAAAAAAGTACACAGAAAATGTACATTATGGCAAACTATGCATGGATTTCAAAAAATTTCCACCAAAATACACATTTTTTCCATTAAATTTTTGAAGTACCCTTATATATCTAAATTTTTTGTTTAGTAAACTTTAAGCTAAAACATAACCAAAAAATGATTTCTTTAAAGTTTTCCAAGCTTTTAACTAATGGATCAGATATGTGATGGATTATTTTAGCCTACTAAAACTTGAGGAGCTAGAGTGGTGTTGTAGTAAGGTCAAGTCAGATGGTCGCTGGCTCATGTCCCAGCTGCTCCACTTCCCATCCAGCTCCATTCTTTTTTTTTTTTTTTAAGATTTATTATTACTGGAAAGCCGGATATACAGAGAGGAGGAGAGACAGAGAGGAAGATCTTCCATCCGATGTTTCATTCCCCAAGTGAGCCGCAACGGGCCGGTGCTGTGCCGATCCGATGCCGGGAACCAAGAACCTCTTCCGGGTCTCCCACGCGGATGCAGGGTCCCAAAGCATTGGGCCGTTCTCCACTGCTTTCCCAGGCCACAAGCAGGAAGCTGGATGGGAAGTGGAGCTGCCGGGATTAGAACCAGCGCCCATATGGGATTCCGGGGCGTTCAAGGTGAGGACTTTAGCTGCTAGGCCACGCCGCCGGGCCCCTCCAGCTCCATTCTTATGGCCTGGGAAAGCAGCAGAGTATGGCCCAAGTCCTTGGCCCCTGCAGCCATGTAGCATTCTCAGAAGAGGCTCCTGGCTCCTTACTTTGGAGTGACCTAGCTCTGGTCATGGTGGCCGTTTACATAGCGAACCAGCAGATAGAAGGCTCACTCATTCTCTGTCTCTCCTTTTCTCCTTTTCTTCCTGTAACTCTGCCTTTCCAATAAAAATAAAATAAAATAAAAATAAATAAACAAACAAAACTTGAACAGGGACCAGTGTTGCATCACAGAAGGTAAAGCCAGAAATGCTGGCATCCCACATGGGTACCTGTTTGAGTCCCAGCAGCTCCACTTCCCATCCAGCTCCCTGCTTGTGGCCTGGGAAGGCAGCCAAGGACGGCCCAAGGCCTTGGAACCCTGCACCCATGTGGGAGACCCAGAAGAAGTGCCTGGCCCCCAGCTTCAGACTAGCTTAGCTCCAGCTGTTGCAGCCATTGGGGAGTGAACCAGAGGATGGAAGATCTGTGTCTTTCGCTGTCTCTAAATATGCCTTTCAAATCAACAAAAAGAAAAAAAAAACCCTGAATAACTTTTTTTAAAAGGTAAATCTCTCTCGTGAAGTACTGCAAGCAAAGGGTCATGAGAGAAGTCTCTTGCACAGTCAGTCCAGGAAGGCCAGTGTTGTGATGGGGAAGGTGACGCTGCCACCTGGGATGCCCACAATTCAGGCCAGAAAGTTTGATCTGAGAAGCCAGTAATCTGTGCTTCTGATCCAGGGTTCTGCCAACACGCGTGCTGGGGGGCAGAGGATGACGGCTCAAAGACTTGTGTCCTGCCAGCCACAGGGGAAAGCCAGACGGAGTTCCTGGCTCCCGGCTGTGGCCTAGTCCAGTTCTGGCTTTGGAGAGCATCTGGCAAGTGAACCAGTGGATGCAAGAACTGTCTCTCTCTGTCTCTGTTTCAAATGAATTCAAAAAAAATCTCAAGAGAAAAAAAAAATTCCAGGAGAAAATGTATGTGTATAAATGGAGATATACATGAGTACACACCAATGATCCACAATTGTACTTTGTAACATTGTTATTCTTGTCTTTACCTTTGCGCTGTTCCGGAAGGTGAATAATTCCTAGACTACACAGATTTTAAATAGCATTGCATTACAGCCTGGAATCCCCTTTGAAACACTCAGACACTAAGACGAGTCCATGGATGGCTCAAGATGTGGTCAGCATTGGCTCTGCTGGAACCTGCTGTGGGGCAGCAGGGAGCACCAGATGCAGTTGCTAGGTCAGTCCTGCAAAAAGGTGGCCCATCCTCAAGCCCATATTTTCAGAAGCGCTGGCAGGGACCGTCAGCCCACCTGCCTGGGCCTGCCACCCCAGGGTGTCTCCCAAAGCCTGGCGAGTCCCTTCTAATTGGTAGCCCGGAGGGTCCAAGCTGGAAGAAGACACATTTTCTTCTATTTGGGATTCACCATAAACGTTCAGGCTAACTGCTTGGCAAATTCCACTTTGGAGTAAATGTGACGAGGTTTTCATGAAATAGCAGCCATCCTTGGAGGCGGGAGCAGGCAAGTAAGAAGGCTCCTGTTGACTGTGAACATTCTACCCAAGTCCCTGCTGCTACAAAGCCAGTTAAGAGAACTGAAAGCCTTCATGAGGGCCAAATACTCTCTACTGAGTGAATTCCTGCTAAAATTGGCTCTGCTGTAAGGTGACTTCCGCTAAAGCTCCTGGGGAAGTTCCCTGCCAGTTGTACCTACAAGAGCCACTCTTCCAGCTAGTGACAAACATCAACATTGCAAACCATGGGAGCAGTGACATGGGGACTCTCGCGCATGATTTAACATCCCGGGAATAGAGGCTGGTGCTGTGGCAAAATGGGTAAAGCCATTGCCTGCAGAGCTAGCATCTGGTGTTCAAGACCTGGCTGCTCCACTTCTGATCCACCACCCCGCAAATGTGCCTGAGAAAGCAGTGCAAGGAAGACTGCCCAACTGCTTGGGCCCCTGCATTCATATGAGACCCGGATAAAGCTCCTGACTCCCTGCTTCAGATCAGCACAGTCCTGGCCAGGCAGCCACTCAGAGAGTGAGTTAGTAGATGGAAGCGCTCTCTCTCTCTCTCTCTTTCTCTCTTTCCCTGTAACACTACCTTTCCAATAAATAAGAAAGTAATCGTTGGTTTCTTATTCAATGAATAAGAAATCCCAGAAATAAACAAAAGTAATGCTCAAGCCCCACCCAATTCCATAGAGCTGGGAAGGCTGGGAGGACCATGGAGCAGGCAATCAGGAAAAAATGAGGATCAGGGTTGAGGACACAAAGTCACACATGACTCACCATACATGGCCTTTAAGATTAATGGGCATATCATCAAAATGGTCAGCCTCTTGGTTTTTTTTTTTTAAAGATTTTATTATTATTGGAAAGCCGGATATACAGAGAGGAGGAGAGACAGAGAGGAAGATCTTCCTTCCGATGTTTCACTCCCCAAGTGAGCCGCAACGGGCTGGTGCGCCAATCCGATGCCGGGAACCTGGAACCTCTTCCGGGTCTCCCACACGGGTGCAGGGTCCCAATGCATTGGGCCGTCCTCGACTGCTTTCCCAGGCCACAAGCAGGGAGCTGGATGGGAAGTGGAGCTGCCGGGATTAGAACCGGCACCCATATGGGATCCTGGGGCGTTCAAGGCGAGGACTTTATCCGCTAGGCCACGCCGCCAGGCCCTGGTCAGCCTCTTGTTATACCACACTGCCTGGCTTAGTTTGCAACACCTGATCCCTTAATACTCCAGGCCAGCTCTTAAAAAAAAAGGGGGAAGGGGGCGTCATCGTGGCCTAGCGGCTAAAGTCCTCGCCTTGAACACACCAGGATCCTATATGGGCGCCGGTTCTAATCCCAGCTGCTTCACTTCCCATCCAGCTCCCTGCTTGCTGCCTCGGAAAGCAGTCGAGAATGGCCCAAAGCCTTGGGACCCTGCACCCGTGTGGGAGACCTGGAAAGAAGTTCCTGGTTCCCGGCTTCAGATTGACGCAGCCCCCGTCGTTGCGGCTCACTTGGGGAGTGAATCATCAGATGGAAGATCTTCCTCTCTGTCTCTTCTCCTCTCTATATATCTGACTTTCCAATAAAAATAAAATAAATCTTTTAAAAATATATTTTTTCCTACGTAACAGCAATGCATCATAACCCTTAACCAAATTCTAGCTCCGGGCCCGGCGGCGTGGCCTAGCAGCTAACGTCCTCGCCTTGAACGCCCCAGGATCCCATATGGGTGCCGGTTCTAATCCCGGCAGCTCCACTTCCCATCCAGCTCCCTGCTTGTGGCCTGGGAAAGCAGTCGAGGACGGCCCAATGCACTGGGACCCTGCATCCGCGTGGGAGACCTGGAGAAGGTTCCTGGTTCCCGGCTTCGGATTGGCACAGCACCAGCCGTTGCGGCTCACTTGGGGAGTGAATCATCGGACAGAAGATCTTCCTCTCTGTCTCTCCTCCTCTCTGTATATCTGACTTTGTAATGAAAATAAATAAATCTTTAAAAAAAAATTCTAGCTCCATAGCAGCACCAATATTCCCATCCATATTCAAGTTTTTTCAATTAAACAAAAATCAATAAGCCTTCCTGGCCTGGTGTTGTCATTTCATAGCTGTCCAAAGCCCAGAGGATGCTGCCCCCTCTGGCTGTATCTCATTACCGCAGCTGCTGTCTCAAAGGTCCACTGCCAAATTGAACCCCAAGTTGTGATTGGGAACCAATTTCAGTGAAGTAAAAAGCCAGCTTTTCAGTTACATGAGCCACACACAAGTGTTCTGTGGCTCCTGTGGCTTGGGCTGCTTATGCCACTGGGCTATGCAGATGGACCAGAGATCTATTGTGTCAGAGGGTTCCACTAGACAGTGTTGAAGGCTTCATTGTAAATGTTCTTGGGCAAGAAGACCCAAACTCAGTGATGTGCACCTCATATCACATCACTCAAAAAAGGACCTACCACATCCACATAGTGCTGGGAACCCCCTGGCCTAGAAACTACCAAAATGGAACATCTATACACACGAGATGGAAATCCCCAGGACACATCCAGCTGATAAGGCCAAATCACATCACTGAGGCTGGTAGGAGGACCTCGCACTCTAGCAAGTCCCCCAAACCACTCTGGGGTGCTGCTAGCCCATACTGTAGAAGATGTGCACCCTGGGACAGGCGTGGGGTACACAAGGTTAGCAACACCCCATAGCAGAGTGTGGTTTGAGTTCCACCTGCTCCACTTCTGACTCAGCTGCTTTGGGAAAACAGCAGAAGATGGCCCAACTATTTGGGCTCCTGCCACCCATGTGGGAGATGCACAGAGGGCTCCAGTGGAGGGCGCAGGAGAGAAATTGCTCATCTGCCTTGGGGAAAGGGACTGCTTAATCATTACATGGCACTACAGGGAGAGGGGACCACACACAGACTAATTCTAACCCGTGCAGGTGTTTGCACTTCTGCTTATCAAAACCTCACTTACCACACTCTGGAGTTTGAATATATCCCCTAAAAGCTCCTGTGCACTGGCCCCAATGCAGTGAGACGAGGTGTTGGGGTCCTGAGACAAGCACAGTCAGAAATAGATTAACCCATTGTTGGCTAAATGGGCTAAAGAGGGAACGGGTTAGGTATCATGAGATGTCTGTACCAAAAGCAGGTTTGGGGCCTGGCACAATAGTTCAGTGCGCTAAGTCCTTCCATTGTAAGCACCAGGATCCCATATGGATATTGGTTCATGTCCCAGCTGCTCCACTTCCCATCCAACTCCCTGCTTGTGGTTGGACAAGCAATAAACAATGGCCTTGGGTCCTTGAACCCGCATGGCAGACCTGGAAGAATCTGGCTCCTGGCTTCAGATTGACTGAACTCCAGCCATTGCAGCCAATTGGGGAATGAACCAGTGGTTGGAAGATTTTTGTCTCTCCTACTTTCCGTAAATTTGACCTGCCTTTCCAATACAAAATGAATCTACGAAAGTCAGTTTTGTTATCTCTTGGGGGACCCTTCACTATGCAGTGCCCTGCAGGGAATCCTGTCAACGAGAAATCTAGCAGGCTCTCGGGATAGCCTGCGGAAGCATGACATCAGTGAGTCCTTGCTCTTTGTAAATCACCCAGTCAGTAGCATTCGCTGAGGCAGCAAGGCACACCGAGGCACCGAACATTCTCCGCAGCTTCTCTTACAGGAAGAGTCGATCAACAACCCCGCAGGGCAATGCTTGCTGCTAGCAGAATGAAGCTCGTTACAGCTAGCCTCCTCTACCTGCCCAATCGGACCCCCTTTAAACAATATATATTTATTTTTTAAGATTCATTTATTTTTATTGCAAAGTCAGATATACAGGAGGAGGAGAGCCAGAGAGAAATATCTTCCGTCTGATAAGTCACTCCCCAAGTGGCCACAACGGCCAGTGCTGTGCGGATCTGAAGCCAGGAGCCAGGAACTTCCTCCAGGTCTCCCACACAGGTGCAGGATCCCAAGGCTTTGGGCCATTCTTGACTGTTTTCCCAGGCTACAAGCAGAAAGCTGGATGGGAAGTGGGGCTGCAGGGATTAAAATTGGCACCCACATGGGATCCCGACGCATTCAAGGTGAGGACTTTATCTGCTAAGCCACCATGCCAGGCTTTATTTATTTATTTATTTATTTATTTTTAAGATTTATTTTTTATCACAAAGTCAGATATACAGAGAGGAGGAGAGACAGAGAGGAAGATCTTCCGTGCAATGATTCACTCCCCAAGTGAGCCACAAAGGGCCGGTGTGCGCTGATCCGATGCCAGGAACCTGGAACCTCTTCCGGGTCTCCCACGCGGGCGCAGGTTCCCAATGCATTGGGCCGTCCTCGACTGCTTTCCCAGGCCACAAACAGGGAGCTGGATGGGAAGTGGAGCTGCCGGGATTAGAACCGTCGCCCATATGGGATCCCGGGGCGTTCAAGGTGAGGACTTTAGCCTCTAGGCCATGCCGCCGGGCCCGGCCCTATTTATTTTTATTGAAAGGTCAGATCTACAGAGAGGAGGAGAGA
Organism: Ochotona princeps; assembly: GCF_030435755.1. Classification (NCBI taxonomy): domain Eukaryota; kingdom Metazoa; phylum Chordata; class Mammalia; order Lagomorpha; family Ochotonidae; genus Ochotona; species Ochotona princeps. The sequence continues at coordinate 76,969,536 of NC_080840.1, read as the reverse complement.
CAGAGTAAGATACTCCATCTGCTGGTTCACTCCCCAATTGGCTGCAATGGCCAGAGCTGAGCCAATCTGAAGCCAGGGGCCACGAGTTTCTTCTGGGTCTCCCACATGGGTGCAGGGTCCCAAGACCTTGAGTCATCCTCGACTGCTTTCCCAGGCCACAGGCAGGGAGCTGGAAGGGAAGCGGGGCCGCCGGGACATGAACCAGCACCCACATGGGATCCCAGTGCATGCAAAGCGAGGACCTCAGACACAAGTATGCCATGCTGGGCCCAGACCACTTTGATAATACATATTTCAGAGAGCCCCATTTACTACCCTGAAGTGATGCTCACAGGCAATAAATTCAAAACACTGTCAAAGAAAACAAATACACAGAAAGCATTTTACTTTGTGAATGAGACACAACTCGCTCCCAAAACAACGCAGTCAGATGTTGGCACCTTTATGTAAATTCTCTGTGGCTGTGACTTCGCAAATACTGACTAACCCAGGCCTGGCTTTGATGGCTCAAAGGCCAAAAGAGTTAAAACAAATCACATGTACTCCATCCTGAGGAAAATGATGCATTTGTGGTAGTCATTATACTGCTCATCAGTATTTCCCTTCTCTTTCCCAACCACTTCTAACTCCACAGAAATTGGACATGGCCAAGAGACTTGCTTTTGTCAATAAACTGTGGGTTAGTTAAGTGTTGATGCAAAACTCTGCCCAGAGTAACCCAGGCTCCTTGTTAGCTCAGTAAGGTACGTGAGACCACACAGTCTGGAAGAGGGAACCTGGAGGACCTTTCTAAGTCAGACCTATGCATCCACCTATGTGGGAGACCTGAATGGGCTAGTTAGCATCAACCACTGCCTACCACCACCCACAGATGTACATGAAAGCTAGAACTGGAGGGCATGTCTCACAGGGCTAGACAACAGTATCCACCAGTGAGTGTTGGAATAAGGGATGGGTCACATTAGGCTGGGCCATGACACTAACGGGCAGGTGGGAGAACCAGACCTGGGGCAGGTTCTATGAGGGATGTGTGGGCCTACCCCTGTGGGACTGTAATACCTAATGGTTTGCTCAAGAGCTAGGGGTGGTGGCAGGCCAAGCTACGCATGAACATGGAACTCACCGACATTCATGGGTACTGAGATTGGGATCAGGACAGGCTAATCCAGGCTGCAACACCTGTAGGCACACACAAAAGCCAAGAGGCAGTGGATGGGGGAGGACGGACTATGCCAGATAGGGGCCCAGCACCCACTGGCATGAATGAAATCTGGATCTGCGAATGGATCTGATTGGGAGAACTTGGGGAACTCCCCTACTAGGCTGTAACTCCTGCTGGTGAGCACATGAGTCAGGGCTGGGTGTTGGTCAGGCCAGGCAAGGAAGCTCCATTTGTCAGCAGGTGTGTGGGTTGGCTCAGGGGGCAGACCAGGCAGGGCCAGGGCAAATAATAGTATACTGGCTTATTTGAAGCCAGAATGCGATGCAAGCTATGTTGAGCTAGGCTATCATACATACCAGTTTCATGAAAGCCAGGGAAGGTAGCAGGCTCGGCTGAAGCACCCACAAGCAAGAGTTGGCACTGGGGTGGGCCAGGCCAGGTCAGACTGCAGCATACAGTGGCAAGGGCCAAGATGGAGGTTAGACCATGCCAGGCTGGGAATAGGTCAGGTGGGGGAGTCAAGGGGACACCGCTGCTGGGCTGTGGTTCCCATTGGTGAGCATGAGAGCTGGAAATGGGGGCAGACTGAGTTGAACATGGGTGCAACATCCCTCAACCTGTCTGTGGGCTGGATCTGGTTAGTACCCATTAGCACTTATGAGAGCCCAAGTGGGTGTGGGACAGACTGAGCTATGTCATAGTACTTGTTGATCCACATGAGAGCCAGATCTGGGGGTTGGCCAGACAGGGTTGGGCTGTAGCACCCACCAGTGAGAACCAGAATGGGTTTGGGCTAGTCTTGCAAGACAATAGTGTCCAATGGCTCAGGACTGGAGGTGGGCCAAGTCAGGCTAAGCAAAACAGCCACTGGTTTGCAGAAGATCTGCAACTGAAAGTTTGTCTATTAGGAAAACTTGGGGAACTTCCCTGTTAAGATAGAGCCCCAGCTGGTGAGCACTACAACCAAGGCTGGGTGCAGTCCAGGCCAGACTGGGCTACACATTGGCATCCATGTGGCTCAGGTCTAGGAGGGGGGTTAGGTGTCTGTAACACCCACTGGCAGGTGCTAGAGTCAGGATATGGAACAGGCTAGGCTAGTTTGGGATGCAATACACACAAGTTCACATTCAGGCCGGACTGGGGGCTGGCCAGATTGGACGAGACTCTGAATGATCTGGGACTGGGGGCAGGCCAGGTGGTGCCAGTCTGTAGCACCTGCTAGCAAATGCAAGATGAGACAGGCCACGCCTGCCTGGGCTACAGAACCCACTGGCACATCAAGACCCCACGTGGGGAGTGAGCTTGTTGTGGGGGGGGGAGGTTGTGGAGGCCCCTGCTGGACCACTACTCCTACTGGGGAATGTGAGAACTGGGACTCGGGTGGTTCAGGCCACTGCATCCACTGGTACATGTAAGAGACAGGATAAGTGCCACTGACCAGGCTTTGCACAGCACCCACTGGCAAGTTCTGGGACAGGGTACAAGTCATGTCAGACTGACCACAGTAACCCCTAGAAAGTGCAAAGTCCAGGACTGGGACTGGACCTGGAAGGGAAACTGTAGGTACTCCTCTGCCAGGCTGTAGCTCTCACTGGTGGGCATGAGAACTAGGGCTAGGGGCTGACTAGGTTGGACAAGGTGACAGCACCCGTCGGCCTATGTGTGGATTGGATCATGAGGTAGGGTGGGCTGAGCTAAGCTGCAACAGCACCCATAGGTGTATTAGGATACAGCATGGATTGGACTAGTCTGCTACACATACTGGCACATGCAAGAGTTGGGGCTGGGGGCTGACCTTTTGAGGGTTATTGGAGATCACTCCAATTAGGCCACAGTTCCCACTGGTGTGCATAAGGGCCAGGTCTGTGGCCAGCCTGGGTGGGCATGTTTACACAGGATGAGACTGGAGACAGAACTGACCATGCAACTATGATCACCAGAGTATGCGTAGACTGACATGGGTGGCAGACCGAACTGGACCTTGTACTGGCTGGCACATGCAAGAGACAGGTCTGGCGTCACCCCAGTAGGTTTCTTGGGTGATTCCCAAACTAGACCACTGGGCACAAAACTCCAGCCACAGGGAGAATCATAGAATTTGTGTCTAACCTTGGAATGCATGCATCAGGACTGGGCCTGCTCGATTGCTGATGCCTGTGCAGTGGACAGCATGCCCAGGTACATATGGGGGTGGGGGGCAAACAGCCATCTCATTTGGGCCTTCAGAGGAAACTGACTGCCACATTAGAAGATAGAAAACAGAACAGGTTGGACAACTTTGCTGGCTGAGCTTTGGCAGCAAGTGTCTGAGTAAGTTGATACTCTGAGGTGGACTCTGTCAATGGACCTTGGAAGGATTCTCAACCTTGGAGCAACAACCTACAGCATCTCAGAAGCATCAAAACTACTCAAGCAATACCTTTGGCACATTCTTTTCTACATCAGAGTACCCTATTTCTGGGTACTAGTTCGACAGATGGCAGCAGTCCCCTCCCCCCACCCCACCGCATGCCACCCCAGATAGGGACAAAGAGAAGAAAGGAAAAATGGATGCAAATGCCCTCCCCACCCTAACTAGGGTCCTCATTGGCATTCATCCTTTTCAGCTATGTAAACAACATCAAAAATTAACTTTTTAAAAAAAGATTTTACTTTGTTTTTGTTTGAAAGGAAGAGTTAGAGAGGACAGATAGAACTTCTGTCCCACTGGTGCACTCCCAAATTGGCCACAACAGCTGAAGCTGAGCCAGTCTGAAGCCAGGAGCCAGGGCTTCTTCTAGGTCTTCACGGTGTGTGAAATAAAGGAGGACAATTGATTGAATACCATTTGCATGAGAATACTTGATTGGACACCATTTGTATCATAGCAATTAACTGGATATCACTTGAATGAGAACAATTGTACATACAAACCAGAGAGGTGCTTCCTCCCTAGGCAGGGAAATGGCAACTAACAGACCAAGGAAAGGAGATTCCCTCTTGCTGTTGAAATGTAAATTTTTCAACCCCTCCTCCCCATGCCTGATGCCTAAGTGACCCTGGGTCCTTAAAAGTCTGATGCTGTAGGGTTGGCATAGTAGCCTAGTCTTGCACACCAGAATCCCATATGTGCACCCGTTCTAATCCCAGCAGCCCCACTTCCCATCCAGCTCCCTGTCTGTGGCCTGGGAAAGCAGTTGAGGACAACCCAAAAACTTGGGACCCTGCGCCGCGTTGGAGACCCGGAAGAAGCTCCTGGCTCCTGGATTCAAATTAGCGCAGCTCCAGTCATTGTGGCCACTTGGGGAGTGAATCATCAGACGGGAGAACTTCTTCTCTGTCTCTCCTCCTCTCTGTATATCTGACTTTGCAATAAAAATAAACATAATTTTTTTAAAGGAAGTGAAGCAGCCAGGATACAAAGCGCCACCCATATGGGATGCCAGCACCACAGGCAGTGCAGCAACTTACTAAGCCACCATGCTAGCCTCAAGACATGAGCTTTTATATTAAAACCATTGAGATGTGAGTGTCAACTTCAGCCTGATGCAATGTTAAACTATTCCTCCCAAATAGAGCTTGTTTCTATATCATACGGAATTAGGCTCCAGATTCTGTTATCAGCAAAGTTTGCATCTGGGAGCACTGAAAAGTGCTGAGGAGGGTGGGCCAGTGCTCATCCCTGGCCACACTACCCCTGTAAGATCAGAAGCAGCCAACCACTGAGTCAAACACCAGCCCCACAAGGACCTTTCCTTCAGAGTCATGACCAAGACACGATTCTAAAACAGTCATGAGGGCCCGGTGCGGTAGCCTAGTGGCTAAGTCCTCGCCCTGCAAGCCCAGGGTTCCCATACGGACACTGGTTCCAATCCCGGCAACCCTGCTTCCCATCTAGCTCCCTGCTTGTGGCCTGGGAAAGCAGTCAAGGATAGCCCAAAGCCTTGGGACCCTGCACCTGCATGTGAAGAACCTCAGTACCAAAATCCCAGCCAGTTGTTCATGGCTCATTGCTAAGAAACTGTATGAGTTTGAAAGCTAAACCGCCTATATAACCTTTAGCGGTCTATGTGACCTTTAACTCTGGTGGGTCCCAATTCTTATGAATCAACACCCACCTAAGCCTGGTTATCTCACAGGTGGCTCCAAGTAATCAAGTGGGTGCTTCCCTTAGTTGCTGGAGGTATGGGGCTGTCCAGCCGAGATAGGTAGGGAATGTGTGCTGTTTCCCCTCACCTTGCAGACTATTATGAATTTCCCCTTTTCAGGCTATTGTGGACTGCCCCTATAAAAACCCTATGAATGCGCTGTTGGGGCCACACTCCTGGCAAGGGGCCGGATGGCCAGTTGGTCAGCCAGCTGCCTGCTTTCAACCAAGAACCCAGGCTCTGATGTGCCGAGCTTGAATAAACCATCGTTGTGCACTTGGATCGACTTCAGACTCCTGGTGATTTCTGGGCACAACACATGGAGGACCTGGAAGAGACTCCTGGCTTTGTTTTGTTTTTGTTTGTTTGTTTGGCTCCTGGCCTTGGATCAGCTCAGTTCCAGTGGTTGGGGCCACTTGGGGAGTGAATCATCGGACTCAAGATCTTCCTCTTTGTCTCCGCCTCTGTATATCTGCCTTTCCAATAAAAATAGATCTTTAAAAAAATCTTAAAAAAAAAAATAAAAGCAGTGATGATCTGATGAGTCTTTTCTTGGCCAAACTTGAGTCAGCCTTTTGGACCTCCTCTTTGGCCTACCACAACATTTTCTCCACAAAATCAATTGGATGACAGAGCCCTGCTAAGTCACATTTGCCAAGCACTCACTGCCCACTCAGCATGCACTCGGGTTCCTCATTCTGCCCACTCCGTTCCTGGCTCCCACACCTCCTAGGGGTCTGATCACCCGCCAGAAATCCTGTTAGGTCTGCTAGGTCAAAGGTCCAGTTCCCACACTCTGACCCACCCTGCTCCTGGGCTGCCCGCCCCAATGCCTGTTTGCTATTCTGATCTGAGCTCACTCTGCTGTCTACCACAGCAGCCGCTACTGGTCAGCGTGGCCCTGCAGGTAGGGAGATACCTGATTTCTGCCTGTTTGTAGCAACTTCTAAAGCTTTCTAAACATTCTGGGGTTCCTGATAGGACTTTGTAAAGTGTTAAATATACTAATGAAACGCTTCTGTTTTAACCGAGTTTCATTTTTTCCCAATGGAGGCCGAAAAACCGGTTATGGATTATGGGCCATGTGTCCAAGCCCAGAGCTGAATGCTAAAGAAAGTCGTTACTTTGCAATGCTCCTAGGTAATAGCCCAGAGTCCTCATTATCCTACCTACCAGCAGGACCCAGCTCAGCTGACTTAAAAACAAACAAACAAACAAACCTGCTCTCAGGGGCACCTCTGGCACAATTTTCTGGAGTCGCCCTCATAGCTTTGCAGACTCCTGAGGAAAGATAACAAAGTAGAAAATAAAAATCATAAAATGGAAATAGCCTCACAAAGTGAGAAGGCAGGGGTGCCCTGTTACCTTCCAGGCTAGGTGCGTAAGGAGAAGTTCGAGAGGAACTTTCAACAAGTGCTCCAGTTAAGAGAATGTTAACGGAGGCGGTGATTTGAGGGGAGGATCTTAGGAACATAAAAATTATGCGAGGACGCAGGGCCGTCCTCTCGCACCACGCCCGTCGGGTCGCGCCCGCCAGCCCCGCGCCCACGTCCCCGCCCGCGGGGCCATGTGACGCGGCCAACATGGCCGACGGGGACGACGGCTTCCCGGCTGGGCGGGAGTCCGGCCCGGGGTCTGAGCCAGGCGAGGACTTCGCGATCGTGGAGCGCGGTCAGCTGCCGAGCCCGAGCGAGCTGCGCAGCGCGGCCAAGCCGCGGGCGGCGGCGGCCGAGGGCTGGTCGGCGCCCATCCTGAGCCTGGCGCGCAGGGCCACCGGGAACCTGTCGGCGAGCTGCGGGCACGCGCTGCGCGCGGCCGCGGGACTGAGCAGCGCGGACGGCGGCGCGGACGGGGCGGCGCGCGCAGGTAGGGGGCGTGGGAGAGCGGGGAGTGCGGGAGTGCTGAGGGGCGAGTCCTGAGGCGAGAGTACTGAGGCGGGACTCCGGAGTGCGGGAGTCCTGAGGGGCGAGTCCTGAGGGGGTACCCGGGAGTGCGGGAGTCCTGAGGGGGGACCCGGGAGTGCGGGAGTCCGGAGGGGGTACCCGGGAGTGCGGGAGTCCTGAGGGGGTGTGCCCAATGAGGCAGGGATCTCTGCAGGGATCTCTGCAGGGCTGGCTTTTATCAGTGAGAATCGTGATACTGAGATTTCCACCAGCCACCTGTGGTGTTTGCATGAAGAGTTAGTTTGAAAACGGAAACTGCCTGCGTAGCTTATCTGTGAAGCTGGGACCTGCCAGCTGGAGCCTCAGCCAGCTGCAGATCGGAAATACAGTACTTGGAATTTTGTGTTGGGTCCTGGTAATTAGCCAAGCCTGTGACAGACTTATTGTTTTTTTTTGCAATAATTTATTTTACTTACTTTTTATTTGAAAAGTATAGTTGCAGAGGAGAGACAGAAAGATCTTCCATCCACTGGTTCACTCCCCAAGTGGATATGAGTAAGCTGATCCAAAGCCAGGAACCAGGAACTCCTTAGTGGGTGCAGGGTCCCTAGCACTTGGCCCATCCTCCACTGCTTTCCCATGCCACAAGCTGGATCAGAAGTGGAGCAGGGACACCCAAATGGGTGGGATATGGGATGCCGGCTCTGCAGGTGGCGGCTTAAGCTATAACATCCCCTTTTATGAAGGGGGATAATTCAATCAAGTCAGCCTGCCCCTGAGGTCACACTGGTAGTCCCAACACCTCACTGCCTTCCCCCTTGGTAACTGTGTATAGAAAATACATACCACATGGCTTTTTAAAATGAACCAATTTAAGGAAAGTGTTAAGTAGTAACTGCCACTTGAACTGGGAAAAACTGTGAGCGTAGGGGATGGGGTGCTACTCAGTCAGGACCCTGGCATCCCATATCAGCCCCACTTCCTATCCAGCTTCCTGTTAGCGCTCTTAGGAAGGCTGGCATCCTTGGGGCCCTGCCTGCTGCCCATGTGGAAGATCAGGATGGGCTTCTGGGCTCCCAGCTTCAGAAGCCATGGAGGCCCTGGCAGCCAGCTAAGGAGTGAAGCAGTGGAAGCAAGTTATCTCTCTGCCTTTCAAATCAATAGAGCTTTTCGCGGAAAGGCAGCAGGATTCCCGACCCATAGGGAGGGCAGGGGCCGAGGTGGGGAGGAAGCTGATGAGCAGGTCTGCTGACAGTGGCCACACTTCTGCAGGGCTGGAGGGGGAGAGGTACCAGCTGCATCTCCTCCTGTCCCCTTGACCTGCTGAGGACAGGGGTGTCAAGATAGTATGTGAGCTGCACTAATTCAGCGTGTGTTTTTGGTGATGGGAATTAAAGGGAAATATGGTGGAATGCTGTGATATGCTTGGCAGATTTGTTTTAAAATGTCCCACATGGGATCTGCTGCCATAGTGCTGGTGTGTAGTTTTTTTTTGTTGTTGTTTTTTTTTAAGGTAATTAGGCCACATGATTTAAAAAAAACATGCAGAAGAGCATTCAGCATACACTAAGTCCTCCTGGGTCTCCTCACTCACACTCTGTCTTCATGTCACCGTGATACACACCTGAAGCATGACCTCTTGCTTTTCATAACAGTCCCACTCAAAGGATGAGTAGTAAAACACACGTGCTCACAAGAAGGAATACGCCAAGCATTGGGTCTTTGTTGCATGTAGGTGCTCGGTAAAGAAAGTGCACTTTCCTTTTTGAAATTACTTAGGGCTGGCACTATAGTGTAGCATGTTGAGCATCTATCTGTGGTGCCAGCATCCCATATATTTGCTGCTGCATTTCCAATCCAGCTCCCTACTAATGACCTGGGAAAGCAGATGATGGCCCAAGTCCCTGGACCTCTGCACCCATGTGGGAAACCTGGAAGAAGTTCCTGGCTCCTGATTGGCCCAATTCCAACCATTACAACCATTTGGGAAGTGAACCGGTAGATGGAAGGTCTCTCTCTTTCTGTCTCTCCTCCTTTCTCTATCTCTGCCTTTCAAATAAAAATGAATCTTAACAAAGAAATTGTTCATATAGGTTTTTGTCATTAGGTGAGTGGATTATGCCTATTTCCGGTCTCTGCCAAAAATCAAAACAGCCCTGCAGTCCAGCACTGTGGTGCAGTGGACCACATGGGCGCAGATTCAGGTCCCAAGGCCTCCACTTTTCATCCAACTCCCTGGAAACGCAGTGGCAGGTGGCGCAGGTGCTTGGGTCCCTGTACCTACATGGTTGACCCAGACAGTGTTCCAGGTTCCTGACTTTGGGCTAACTGAGGAGTGATCCACCAGATGGAAGATATCTCTCTTTCTCTCTGCATCATGGGACCATGGGTACTATTTCCATAATGGAGTACAACTTTTTCCCCTTATATTGCCACACTCTGATTTAGTCAATGAGATGATATTCAAATAACTACTAAAAATGAGGAAAGTAGAAAACCATTTTTCTATCAATATAGTCCAGGATAACACCTCCCTGTATAATAACATCATTCAAACCAGCAAAGGCCCATGACAAACCACACATAGAAGAAGCCAGTCATTCTGTAACTCAGAACCCTTCTCCTCGTCCTAGTCACCCCAGAATGTCTCGAGCTCAGGCATATGCTTTCTGCTTCAGCCTTAGCAGTTCCTGTTGCAGGCCCGACCCCTCAGAGGGTCCAGGCGGACACCCCTGAGCAGCCTGATGAGCCAATCAGTTCATGTGGAACTTCACCAAACGGTTGTTAATCAGGTTTGGAGATGTCAAGAGCTTAGCCACAGTCACCAAGCCCAAAAAGTTGATAGAAATGCTGAAAGTATGTTCCTGCTGTAATTCTCTGAGACTAAATTGTGGGAGACAGAAGTGGGTACCTAAGCACGGGATGGGAGTGCTGGCATTCACGGGGACAGTGGCCACTGGGGCCACTGCCACCTGGCAGTGACCGCCTACAGCTCACTGCTGCAGCTCTCTTCACATGATCCCCCAGAAGCCTCTCCAGTTCCTGAAGTTGATATAAGATCCCCTGTCAAAGCTTTGAAGCTGTTCAGAATATGTTTCCTATAAATTTGTAAAAACTGACCTTTTTAGAATAAAACTCTTCAATGACTCTTTACAGTGCATCAAGTGTTATATACATTATAGTATTGATTTCATAAGCACCACCTTCCATCTTTATATCAGGGGACAGTGTCATGGCCTAGTGGGTAAAGTTGCTGCCTTTGATGCTGGCATCCCATAAGGGCACCAGTTCATGTCCCAGTTGCCCCAATTCAAACCCAGCTTTCCACTGATGTAGCTGGGAAAGCAGCAGAAAATGGCCAAGGCCTGGAGCCCTGGCACTGTTGTGGGAGGCCTGAAAACAACTCCTGGCTCCTGGCTTTGGTTTGGACCAGCCCATGTCGTTGAGGATGGAATGTCTCTCCCTCTCTGTAACTCTTTCAAAATAAATCAATAAAAAAAATCCTTGCAAATCAATCTTTTAGAAAATACCTATTTAACTTTTGACAATTTTACGTTTCCCTTTAATTCCCTGAATATAAATTTCCATTCCACTTTTGCCACAGAATCTCAAAAGGTTATTTTATTTATTTGAGAGACAAGGAGTGGGACAGAAAGATGTGCCTTCCATTCACTGGTTCACTCTCCAAAGGAGCACAACGACCAGGGTGGGACCAGGCCAGAGTCAGGAACCCACAACACCATCCTGGTTCCCACAGGTGTCAGGGACTTGGGCCACTTCCCCTGCCGTCCAAGCCCAGGAAACCAGAGGGAAAACAGAGTAGCTGGGCTTCCAACCCTACAACCACTGCCCCAATATGAGATGCTGGCATTGCACACAGTGGCTTCATCTGCCACCAGCGCCTGTTCACAAAATCTTATATTTATAAAAACAAAGTGTTGTCCTATTAGCTCCGCAAAAATATATAAAAGTTAATGTTTTGTAAGAGAACCTTCTGTGAAAAATCTCTGGGTATGTAAAAAAAAAAAAAAAAGAATAACATATTTGAAAGAAAAAGTTAGCTTGATCTTCAATCCACTGGTTCACTCCCCAAATGGTTCCAATTAGGCCGATCCAAAACTGAGAGCCAGGAGCTTCTTCTGGGTCACATATGGATGCAGGAGTGCAAGTAGTTGGCCCATCTTCTGTTTTCCCAGGAAAGTTAACAGGGAACTGGATTAGAAATGAAGCAGCCAGCCCTTGACCTATGCCTACATAGGATGCTGGCACTGCAGGTGGAGGCATTACTCACTATGCCACAGTGTCAGCCCCAGCATTTTTCTTGTTGAATGAGTTATCTTTGAAGCTATTAGTGATATTACATTGATGAAAGGAACATTAATACAATTTTTTATCATTATTATGATCCATAAAATCTCTTAAATGAACCATGTTGGGGTTTTTAAGGATTGAATGACTGATTTGAAAGGCAGAGTTACCAAGAGATAGAGATTTTCCAGCTGCTGGTCTACTCTAGATGAATGCAATGACCTGAGTTACATTCCATTACATTTTCCATTTAATATTGTCAGGTCAGGATTGACCGCAGGTGTCTAAAACTGCAACAAGGGACATTGTGGGAAGGGGGAGGGGAGCTGCGGTAAAGATATATGTGATTATTTTCAATCCTAATAAGTATCTTTTTAAAGATTTATTTATTTTTATTGGAAAGGTAGATTGACAGAGAGAAAGATCTTCCATTAGCTGGTTCACTCTGCAAGTGACTGCAGCTGCCAGAGCTAAGCCAATCCAAAGCCAGGAACCAGGAGCTTCTTCTGGGTTTCCCACGAGGTTGCAGGGTCCCAAGGCTTTGAGCCACCCTCTACTGCTTTCCTAGGCCACAGGCATAAAGATGGGAGGGAGGTGGGTTAACCAGCACCTATATGGGATCCGGACGTTTGAAAGTGAAGGATTTTTTTTTTTTTTTTAAAGATTTTATTCATTTTATTACAGCCAGATATGCAGAGAGGAGGAGAGACAGAGAGGAAGATCTTCCGTCCGATGATTCACTCCCCAAGTGAGCCGCAACGGGCCGGTGCGCGCCGATCCGATGCCGGGAACCAGGAACCTCTTCCGGGTCTCCCACGCGGGTGCAGGGTCCCAATGCATTGGGCCGTCCTCAACTGCTTTCCCAGGCCACAAACAGGGAGCTGGATGGGAAGTGGAGCTGCTGGGATTAGAACCGGCGCCCATATGGGATCCCGGGGCTTTCAAGGCGAGGACTTTAGCCGCTAGGCCCGAGCCATTGTGTAACTGGCAACGGTTTCTCTGGCACTTTACTGCTCCACAAGGGAGTCACTTCCTAATGTGCATTGTCTCTGGACGCTGTGACCCAGGGGCAGAAAGGCTCATAAATGCAGGTCAAGCCATGTCTGCCACACAGACAACCCATATTGGAGCAGCAGTTGGAGACCTTCTAATCCAGCTCCCTGATAGTGCACCAGGGAAAGCAGCAGAAAATGGCCCAATACTAGGAGGCCTAGATGGAGTTCCTGGTTCTTGGCTTTGGCCGGACCCAGTTTGGGCTGTTGTTGCCATCTGGGGAGTGAGACAGTAGATGGATGATATCCCTGTGATTCTGCCTTTCAAATAATAATAATAATTTTTTTTGATTTATTTATTTTAATTGGAAAGACAGATTTACAGAAAAATGGAGAGACAGAAAGATCTTCCATCTGCTGGTTCACTTCCTAAAGGACCACAATGGCTAGAGCTGAGCCAATCCAAAGCCAGGAACCTCTTCCGCGTCTCCCATGTGAGTACAGGATTCTAAGGTTTTGGGCCATCCTCTACTGTTTTCTCAGGTCATAAATAGGGAGCTGTTTGGGAATTGGAGCAGCCAGGACACAAAGCAGCCCCCATGTGGGATGCTGGAAGGCCGCAGGCAGAGAATTAGCTAGCTGAGTCATCAAAGCACCTGAGGCAATTCCTAATACCCAGGTCTGCCCAGCCCTTGGTGTAACTACTCATCACAGACCTGGGCTTGGTGTCTATAAGGATAGTCTTTACTGTTCCTACAGTTATTGCTCATCAGGGTTCCTTCCTCATCTTCCTGAGGTTTTGCAATTTTTATTTCTTTTGTCAGTCACCCATTTCATTAAAGGTTTTTGATTTGTTTTGTAAGATTTTATTTGAAAGGCAGCATGTCAGACAGAAGGCAGGAGAGACAAATTAGTCTTCCTTCCGCTGGTTCCCTTTCCAAGTGGCTGCAACAGTTGGGGTTGGGTCAGGAACTTCATCCTGGTCTCCCTCATTGAGTGGCAGGGTCCTAAGTGCCTCAGGCCATGTTCTGCTGCCTTCCCAGGCACATCAGCAGGAAGCTAGATTCAAGTGGAACAGCAAGGACTCACCCTGGCATTGATTTCGGGTGCCAGTTTCACAGGCAGCTCTGGGCAGGGAAATTCTAGGTCAGGGGGAGAAGAAAGCCATCACCCAAAGTCCACCTCGCCATGAGGACAACAGTATTCTTTGTTGATGTCTCTGTTAGATGACGACCACCGACCGCCCGCCCACTGGTGGAATTATATCGGCAAGTTGTTCAGAGTTGTAATGGAAGCTTTATTGGAAAATCCGCTCTTGGGCCTCCTTCCCGCAGAGGGGAAGGAAGAGGGAGGCGATAAGGGCCTCTGAGATACGTGTGGAGGAGTTTTATACCCCTCTAGACACGTGGGCCGACAAGGGAGCTGTCTGTGCCCCAACTATGTAAGGAATGACCATTCAGGTGTGCCATTAGGCAACTGGAATCCCGCCAGGTCGGTGACGTAACTGGCTCCTGTGGCCCCTCCTGTTCCAGGCTGAAGCCTGGGAGACATGCCGGGTCCGGAGCAGACCAGCCCCTGTCTCCAGTGCCTTGGGCAGCCATCAGTCTCAAGGCTGGACTGCTGGCTTTCCACTAAATAACATGAGGCACACCTGGCCTGAGCCTTCTCTCCACTTTGACAGGCGACCAGAGCACCAGAGAAGGAGGGATGTACGCCCGGCCAGAGGCCAACCCGCAGCTGCCCCTCTCCTGCCCCTCTCCTGCCCCACCGAGATCTCATTCAACACAGATGTGCTACACTTCTGTCAACAGGTTCTTTCCTTCACTCCCAAACCTCATCCTCCTTATTTTCATTTAGTGCCACAGACATGCGCCACACTTTACCTAGCTCTAGGAGACAATGAAACACAGAAAAGCTGGGATGTGGACGTTTAGCCCAGCAGGGTTGGAGTCCCACTTGCCCTTCTAGCTTCCTCCTGAAAAACGGCCCTGTCACTCTCACGGCAGATGCAGACTAGAGGTTCCCCACTCCTGGCTTTGGCCTGTCTCAGCCCTGGCGAGTGAACCAGACCGATCTCAAAAAGACTTAAATTTTTTTTTTTTAAACAAGGGATGCTTAATTTCTGTAGTAATTAGCTGCCAACAAAAACCATTCGCATGAGTCTTAACACTCACTGGCTCTGGAGGCTGACCTCTGGGGTCTGAATTTGTAAATTCCATTATCCCATTTCCTGGCAAGCGATGATCAGATTCCGCATCCTGACTGCACACAAACTTTAGTATGCAAATAAAGCGACCAGGAAGCGTAGACGGGGTCGTCTGACTCTAACAGCTTTACAAGAATGCAAAGCTCGACTGGGTCACCAGCCGTGGACGAAAAAGTCAGTCGTGGGAATTAGCCTCTGAAACGGAGTGCAGGATGCTTTTCTGAAGGGCCAGGGGCTGGCACAGTCGGAGGGGAAAAAGAAAAAATAAAAAATAGGCTCGGATCGCCTCTGGAGGGTGAGAACGTAAAATGGCGCCCGCGGGCCCCTGGGCGTGGCCTTGGGCAGTTCCCGTCCAATAGGAGGGCTCGGGGTGGAACGCGTTTCTAGGGTCGGGGGCAGGACTTCCTGGAATCTCCGCGCTTCCATTGGCTGGAACTGGAATACTGGCTGTGTGAGGGACCAGTCTCTGTGACGCTTGGTAGAGCCGTCGCTTAGCAACGCTTTTAGCTGGCTGGGGGAGGCCTGGGATCCGAGGCTTGTACGTCTCCGCTGACCCAGATCCGGAGCGTCGCAGGTGTGTCCTGGCCTCCGTGGGTCGGGCGCCGGCTGGCTGTGAACGCCGCGAACGCCGGTGGCCCTCCCGCCAGCGCTTCCGCGCCGTGAGCAAGCTGCTTGGCCTGTCTTCCCTGATTCACCCTGTTCGCCGCACACTCCGGGTTGCTGACGAAGCTGTCCTTGCTTCTGCTTCGCAGCTTCCAAGGGCCAGATGATGGAGGAGCGAGCCAACCTGATGCACATGATGAAACTTAGCGTGAAGGTCTTGCTGCAGTCCGCGCTGAGCTTGGGCCGGAGCCTGGACGCCGACCATGCCCCGCTGCAACAGTTCTTCGTGGTGATGGAGCACTGCCTCAAACACGGGCTGAAAGGTGCGCGCGGGGACGGGTGGGGGGCGGCGAAGCGGCGCCCCGCGGAAGTCAGACATTGCCCCGGCCTCCAGACATGGCCCTAGGGCCCTGCTGTCAGTAGAAACGCTAAGACCTCACCCTAGTAGCCCCGGTTTGAAAGAAAGGTCAAAAGGACACGGGTGACATTAATGTTTAGTCTTTTTTTTTTTCCGGCCTGGTAATCAGTAGTTACAAGCCTCACTGATGGAATAGCTGAGATTCCTTATCTAAGCCTTAAAGATGCTCTCTTGGAACACAGCTCCTGAATTGTGGTGTGTACGTTGCAAACCCTCAGCGGCACGTGGGCTGCTGGTCTGGCACGGATAGCACAGTCCTAGTTCAAGACAGGTGATGAACACAAACACTGAATCCCAAAGCACTGCCCACTGGAACCACTCAAAGGGGTGGAGCAAGGGCAGACAGGTGCAGAGGTCCCCAGGGGGCCCCTGCAGGTAACAGCAGGAGTGGGGTGAGGGGAGAGGGGAGATAAGCTCCTGGAGGGAGCCCTGTAAGGTCACACTCAGCGTATTTGAAGGACTTTCACTGAGAGAGAAATGTGACCCAGCTTTGATTTTTAGAAAAATTTCCAGCTGTGTTAAAAACAGATTGTGAGCGTGTGGAAGAGACCAACGAGTTAGTGCAGCAGAGCATGTGAGATAATGACTTGAAGAAATCAGTGTTGGTTTTGGCATCAGAATGGGCATGGGTTAGGAAGGATTTCACAGGTGCCTGGCGAGGTTCCTGTTGATTCCTTCCGCGGTAGCTCCTTGGAGGTGGAGCATTGTGGGAGGGAGGAGAGAGCGAGCTGGCTACCTGCTGGGCGGGCCCTGCCTGGTCCGCCATCGTGGGACTCAAGCTTTCACTGGCTTCTGGGAGAGAGACCTTTTGCAGTCTGTTCTCATGAATAACACTTTTGTTTTCCCTTTTAGTTAAGAAGAGTTTTATTGGCCAAAATAAATCTTTCTTTGGTCCTTTGGAGCTGGTGGAGAAGCTCTGTCCAGAAGCATCAGAGATAGCTACTAGTGTCAGAAATCTGCCAGAATTAAAGTGAGTGGGAAGCAGTTACATTGATTTCTCAACTTCTTACTAATACATCTCTTTCTCATTTGGAGCAGCCCGTAGCCCGAACTACCCTCAGGTTTGAGTGCCCGCTCTCTGGCTTCCTCTTCTCATGGCCTTGAGCCAGCTTTGCCCTTGGGAGCCCCGGCTGTCTCCTGTGTGAAGCAGGGGCAGGCTCCCTGCTTGGCGTGCAGGTCAGACACACTGAGCAGGTGTTAGCCACAGAGAGGGAGTCCTTGGAACACTCCTGCAGGCGCTGCATTTCCCCCATGTGGATTTGCCTGTAGAACTTCAGGTAACAAACTGGACAGCATACCAATAAGGTGGCATCATAGAGTGTGACACTCAGAAGGGCCGCAGGGTGAGCTGATTGACACAATGCTGTGCAGAGTCCTCTGGCCAGGAGGTGACTCTTACTCAGCACTTTGGTTGGAGCCTGCTTCATCCATTTGCAGATGAGAACCACAGGCACAACCCTGGGCTCAGCTGGAGGACAAGCCCTGTCTTCTCTCATTAGTCTTCCACCGCCAGATGTCTGCTGGAATGCCCCTAGTCCCTTAGCATGTGAGAATGGTGTTGGGAGGAGAACCCAGATCTATTGAGCTCTGATGCCCTCTACATCTCCCAAACTCCACTGCTGCTGAGCCCTGTGCATTCTTGAGATTGAATTCAAGCCTGCTGTCCCTGCCCATTTCCAGGCCTGTACCGCATCTGTATAAGGCCCTCTATGTGTGCCTAACTCATTTATTAGCTGGACTCTTTTCATGCGGCTTCTGCATCTTTTGCCTGACTTCTTCAGCTGTTTTCTGTGTGGTGGTCTCCCCTGCCCACCCTGACCAGCCCACTCCCCCAAAAGCACAGCATCCAGGTGGCGCACCTGGCTTTCCAGGTTTGAATAGATGCAGCCTTCTTAGCATGTGTGCACATGAACGGTCTTAAAGTTTTTGCTGTGCTAACTCCAGACTCCCTGTGACCTCTGTGTACCACTTCTGTTTTCCCGTTCATCCCAAGGGCACTAAAGAAGTGACAGGCCTAAGTATCAGAAATCCTCACCCTGTCACCAAAAGGGAAATGCAAGGTAGTTCCCCCCCTCCCTTGATGCCCGTCAGAAGTAGCTCTTGGGAGCCATGTGGGAAAGAACCACTTTGCTTCATCAAGAGCTGCCATGTTTGCACAGTTTCATTAAATCCTAATTAAAGTTCTGAAGTGTCTGTGTACTATGAAGTTGAGACTGGGTTTTTTTGTGGGTGAGGAGGGGAGGATGGTCTAGTCCAAGGTGTTGTGAAATGTGCAAAATGAATTTTGTATTCTGAGAGTACTATGGAGATTTAATTCTCCTAATGCAGAAAAAAAACTTTGATAGCACAGCCTGTCACCCCAAATTTTTCCAATTTCATACCTTAATTTAATTATTGGATATAACTACGTAGTAAATGCCTACTTCAAAAATATTGGCATAGACCCAGACAAGGCTTTTTTTTTTTTAAGATTTATTTATTTTTATTACAAAGTCAGATATACAGAGAGGAAGATGCTCCGTCTGATGGTTCACTCCCCAAGTGAGCCGCAATTGCCGGTGCTGCGTCGATCCGAAGCCAAGAACCAGGAACCTCCTCCAGGTCTCCCACACGGGTGCAGGGTCCCAGTGCCCTGGGCTGTCCTCGACTGCTTTCCCAGGCCACAAGCAGGGAGCTGGATGGGAAGTGGAGCTGCCGGGATTAGAACCGGCACCCATATGGGATCCCGGTGCGTTCAAGGCGAGGACTTTAGCCACTAGGCCACGCCACCGGGCCCTTTTTTTTTTTTTTAAATGAGAAGTAACCTTTCTAATTGCCTAGTTGTAATCAGACTGATCAAGGTGATCACATTTTCATTTTGTCCCACAACGCCCATTAGATTGCAGCTGTTTTCCTCAGGGCAGCTTGGGACCATTCAACAAAATCACAGGCATGTCTACTCCTTAAACCAACAATGTCACTTCTAGGTAATTTGTCACACAGTTTTTTTGTTTTTGTTTTTGTTTTGGAAAGTCAGATACACAGAGAGGAGGAGAGACAGAGAGGAAGATCTTTCGTCTGATGATTCACTCCCCAAGTGGCCGCAATGGCTGGAACTGAGCCAATCAGAAGCCAGGAGCCCAGAGCCTCTTCCAGGTCTCCCACGCAGGTACAGGGTCCCAAGGTTTTGGGCCTTCCTTGACTGCTTTCCCAGGTCACAAGCAGGGAGCTGGATGGAAAGTAGGACCGCTGGGACTAGAACTGGTACCTATATGGATCCCGGCGCATTCAAGACAAGAACTTTAGCTGTGAGGCTATTGTACCAGACCCACTGGAAAAATTTTTATAGTGACAGATACTCAATGAAAGGAGCAAGTTGTAGAAGTCCATTGTACAATGTTAATTTTGTTGTGAAAAGAAGAACAAAAATAAGACTTTGTGTTAATACTTGCTTTCGTACATATAAAAATGTTTCAGAAATGACCCTAAACTACGAATGCTGTTAATAATTGGGGAGCAAAGAGGAGGGAGTATGGAGAGTTCTGAGTGTGTGCCTTCTTACACTTTGTGATTCTTAAACCGAGTGAAGGCATTGCCTCTTTGTACAGGATGTATTTAGCTGTTTATTCCATTTTATAACCTTTTTCCACTTAATTTAAGATTTCAAGTCTCTTTACTTGTCAACTATTGATCCAAAATATTGGGCTGGATTTTAGTTTCTCTTTTTCATAATATCGTTTTGATAGATGGAAGCAGCCCTTGGTGGTAGAGCATTTGTTTGCCCTCGAGGGTACAGGTGTGTCCCTGTATCCAGACTTGGCTGCTGGCTTAGGTCATGTGGAATTGTCATCACCTGAGGTTGTCAAGCTGCCCTGTGCCACCTCAGCAGCCCAGGCCAGTCTCATGTTTCACACCCCTGCTAACATTAAAATCTCCTTTCCTTTCCTCCTTGCTTCCCTCTCTTTTTAATTCTGCCTTAACATCGCTTACTTTGAGGGGAAAGTGTATCCCATCATCTTTGTTATTATTGATGTTAGATGAAGCCTTGGAGCCTGCCTGCTGAAGTTGCCCTGGGTGTCTTCTGACCCTGAGGGGTCTAAATTTGGGGTGGACAATGGCTTTTAGCATTAACATGCCTTCTTGGCTGTTAGAAATGCAGTCCCTCTGCTTAGAGCGGAACCTTTTCTTCCTTCAACAGCTTTAGCTTGACAATTGGGAGACTTGTTCCCCTTCCCTTTAATAATTCATGCAAGCCTCTGGCTCCTGCAGCAGGGCAAATGTGCTTCACATTTATGACCTGTACCCTCGAGATAGTGAATGTTACTCCATGTATGTTTACCGCAATTAACATTATACCAAAAAAGAAATCACACCTTTGAATTAATGCATTGAAATCTTCAGAGGTATCAGCGCTTGAACAGGTACTACATTCTGTTCGTCTTTTGAACAAATGTTTACCTACTGTAAAAATCTACCCTGACACATATTTTTCATGACCTTTTTTTTTTTCAAGAGCCCTTATGTGCACATGTTTCAAATCATTTTTGCACCAAAATAATGCCTGTAATTCTGTTTTCCACAAGCTGTTGAGGCACCAGAGGAGTGCCCACCAATGCGGCTGCGCACTCCTCTCAGTGCCCCCGGAGCTGCTATTTCATCCTGCCCTCTGTGCTCACAATGTGGGGGAACATGTGTAACTCACTGATCAACGGGTTTGTCTGCGTCTGTTGTTCCTGTTATGCCACAGCAGCCTAATTGTCTGTTTGAATTCTAGGACGGCTGTGGGGAGAGGCAGAGCTTGGCTTTATCTTGCACTCATGCAAAAGAAACTGGCAGATTATCTGAGAGTTCTCATAGACAATAAACACCTCCTGAGGTACTTCATATCCTGTTTCTCTTTATTTTCTGTTTTGTGAAGAATTAGAATATAGTTCTATACATCATTTTGAATTCAAAGTGTTTAACACTCACAGTTATTGTTTGGGTATTTTTATTTACTAGAAAGGCAGAGAGTGAGATCTTATGTCTGCTGGTTCACTCCTGACATGCTGGCCACAGCCAGGGCCAGGCCAGGTCAAAGCCTGCAGCCTGGAACTCTGTCGGGCTCTTCCATGTGGATCCCAGGTACCCAGGTCCCTGAGCCATCACTGCTGTCTGCCAGCGTGCACCTCAGCAGGACTGAGAGCCAGGCTGCAGAGTGTGGGAGTTGGACAGCCCCAATAGCATCTTAACCAGGCCAAATGCATGTGCTCAAGTTACTATTAAATATTTATTGGCTTAATTTTTGTTTACTATGTATTTTATTTTTATTGGAAAGTCAGATATACAGAGAAGAGGAGAGTCAGAGAGGAAGATCTTCCGTTCACTGGTTCACTCCCCAAGTGGCCACAATGGCTGGTGCTGAGCTGATCCACAGCCAGGAGCCAGGAGCCTCTTCTGTATCTGCCACACGGGTGCAGGGGCCCAAGGCTTTGGGTCATCCTCAACTGCTTTCCCAGGCCACAGGCAGGGAGCTGGATGGGAAGTGGGCCACTGGGACTAGAATCGATGTCCATATGGGATTCCGGCGCATGCAAGGTGAGGATTTTAGCTGCTAGGCTACCACGCCGGGCCCTCAATGGCTTAGTTTAAAAATAGCAATATTTTATTTTTTGACAACTGAAATCTGAAAATCATTTTGAAGATTCATGAAACTTTTCATTTTGAAAACTGTTAAAAAATATCAGTACCTAGAACTAGATAAATGACAGTCTACTTTCCATTAGGTTTTGATGAAATGGCATCTATTAGATTGGATGGTAATGAGAAAAATTACTTTAGAACTAGGAGAAGTGAGCAGTTTCTTTTTAAAGTTAGGATTTATCTTATTTATTCGAAAGGCAAAGTTTCAGGGAGAAAGTGAGAGACAAAGATCTTCTCTCTACTGGCTCACACTCCAGGTAGCCACAAAATGGTCAGGTCAGGGCCGGGCTGAGCCTAGGTCTCCCGACCAGGAGATGTGGGCCCAAGCACTTGTGTTCACATTAGCATTAGCAGGAAACCGATGGGAAACGCAGCGTCTGGCACTCAAACCTGTGCCGATCTGGGGTGCAGACAGTGCTGTAACCTGCTGTGGACAATGTGAACCCCGTGAATAATCTAAAATATAAACACCCTCCTTTTATAATACAACCTGGGTATGTTATCTGTTTTAAGATTCCATATATAGTTTAAAAAATGTTATTGTCTTTTAGAAGATACACACTGGATGTAACTGAAATTTCATGACTGGTTTGTTTTTTGATACTTTAAACTCCAAAACCAAATAATCATTATAGAAGGAATTTTCCTAGACAGTGATCATTTACAAGAGAGTGATCTCACTGGAGTTAGTTCTCTTGTCTATTTCAGATAGCATTACAGCTCAGCCCTAAAGGCTGGCCTTCTAGGGTTTTCAGGTCATGGCTGGTCACAGAGCATATCTTTAGGTGATAAGTAGTGATTTCTAATATTTCATATGCTTTGTACTCTGAGTACAGCCACCCTAAGTAACTTTGCCAGGCAGACCTTGTTCTCATGAACTGATTAAAATCACCCTCCACGACACCTCTCACCCCCGGGCCTGGGGGCTACTGGATTTGATAAACTAGCTAATCACTGGAGACCAGAAGCTGGGGGGATGGAGGAGCCGTGCTGCAGATGGCTGTGAGGACTAGGAAGTGAGGATGTAAAAGCAGACGTCACCCAGTGGGATACAGGGAGGAAGGGGGAGTCTGTTCTAGGGTCTGAAAACCTAGGGAATACTGTTTGCTGTTTATGTAGGTGTAAATGTAGTTCATATCAACGTGGAGGGGGAGACTGGACAAGCAGGTGATGATCAGCTCAGTGGCCAAGAGATAGTGCCGAAGTCCAGATCCCAGCCTAGACAGGAAGAGCAGAGGGCTACTGAGAGCCACAGGAGAGAGCAGGCTGCTGGGAGTGGTAGAGGAAGTGCAGAGGGGGCTGCTGGGAGTGGTGGGGGAGATGCAGAGGGGGCTGCTGGGAGTGGTGGGGGAGTGGCAGAGGGGGCTGCTGGGAGTGGCAGAGGAAGTGCAGAGGGGGCTGCTGGGAGTGGTAGAGGACATGATGAGAGGAGGTTGCTGCAAGTGGCAGAGGAGATGAAAGGAAGAGGGGTTTCCTGGCTCTCCATGTGAGAGCTGGTGCATGGGGGCAGCTTGTGTGAGGCGGTGGTGAAGGGAACTCTGAGCAGCTCCCGGCCTTCCTCTGCTTTAGTGAGTTCTATGAGCCTGAGGCACTGATGATGGAGGAAGAAGGCACCGTGATTGTTGGCCTGCTGGTCGGACTCAACGTTCTTGATGCCAATCTCTGCTTGAAAGGCGAAGACCTGGACTCTCAGGTAAAACTGTATTCTGCTGCTAGTCGCAGTTTTATGTTAATTGCAGGCAGGTACCAAGTCTGAGGAAGAGACAAGGGCAGACAGCGCTTGACCAGAGGGCTGGACAAGGGTATTGTGTAGGGGCTGGGAAGCACCCGGCCAGGGTGAAGAAAGCATGTGGACAGGACACTCACAGGGGGCAACAGTTGCCTGTGCCAAACAGAACGCAAGGTGAGTGAGCTGAAGGTTGAGACTGGGCACTGTTGGCAGGCAGCCCTTGACCCTGGGAAATGATGATGGAGGTTTTTAAGGTTTTGTTGGCAATGATACTATGGCTGGGCCGCTGCCACGTGGACTGAGGAGTCCAGGTCTCCCTAATCTCTGGGCCCTAGTCAACTATTCTTCACTAACTTCCCTTTTCTTTTTCTTTTGTTAAATGCTCTTTTCATAAATAGCTTTGTTATTTTTCCATGTTGGAAATTTTTGAACACAGCAGCATTTTTTAAAAATTTATTGGGCGTAGCGTGATAGCGTAGAGGTTAAGGTCCTCGCCTTGAACACGTTAGGATCCCGTATGGGCGCCGGTTCTAATCCCGGCAGCTCCACTTCCCATCCAGCTCCCTGCCTGTGGCCTGGGAATGCAGTCGAGGATGGCCCAAGACGTTGGGACCCTGCACCTGCATGGGAGACCCAGGAGGAGGTTCCTGGCTCCTGACTTTGGATTGGCTCAGCTCCAGCCGTTGCTGCCTCTTGGGGAGCGAACCATCGGAGAGAAGATCTTCCTCTTTGTTTCTCCTCTCTGTGTATCCACCTTTTCAATAAAAAAAAATTAAATTTTTAAAAATTGTATTATTTTTTTTTATTGGCAAGTCAGATATACAGAGAGGAGGAGAGACAGAGAAGAAAATCTTCCATCCCCTGGTTCACTCCCCAAGTGGCCACAACGGCTGGTGCTGTGCCAATCCAAAGCCAGGAGACTCCTCCAGGTCTCCCACACAGGTGCAGGATCCCAAGGCTTTGGGCCGTCCTCGACTGCTTTTCCAGGCCACAAGCAGGGAGCTGGATGGGAAGTGGAGCTGCCGGAATTAGAACTGGCGCCCATATGAGATCCCGACACATGCAAGGCGAGGACTTTAGCTGCTAGGCTACTGTGCCGGGCCTAGAAAATAGCATT
This sequence comes from Ochotona princeps, assembly GCF_030435755.1. NCBI lineage: Eukaryota > Metazoa > Chordata > Mammalia > Lagomorpha > Ochotonidae > Ochotona > Ochotona princeps. The sequence goes on along the minus strand of NC_080840.1, from coordinate 76,945,330 downwards.
TTTGAGAAGAAACTCCATACCACCCATTACCCCTTTATTGCAGGACAGCTCGTTCACAGGTTCTTCCTTTTCAGGAATAAGGGTGTCTGTGTGGGTGCACCTGCTTTTGTATTTCAGAGTGAGAAACACAGACATCTGTGTTTATATGTTTCAGAGTGAGATAACTGCGGTTTCTGTGTTATAATACTCCAAGTGCAGCCTTTTGCAATGTTTTTAAAATTTTTCTAAAGACTTATTTATTTTTGTTAGAAAGGCAGATATACAGAAGGAAGGAGAGACAGAGAGGAAGGTCTTCCTTCCGATGGTTAACTCCCAAAACACTCGCAATGGCTGGAGCCAGGAGCTTCTTCCAGGTCCCCCATGCGGGTGCCTGGTCCCGAGGCTTTGGGGTGTTATTGACTGTTTTCCCAGGCCACAATCAGGGAGCTGGATGGAAAGCTGGGCTGCTGGGATTAGAACTGGCGCCCATAAGGAATCCCGGTGCGTTCAAGGTGAGGACTTTAGCCACTATGCTAATGTGCCGGGTCCTGCAATTTTTTTTTGAAACAATAGACTCCACAACAGAGATGTACCTCACTTAAATAGCATCAGAAAGTCCTTTTATTTTATTTTATTTTTAAGATTTATTTATTTTTATTTGAAAGTCGGGTATATAGAGAGGAGGAGAGAGAGAGGAAGATCTTCTGTCCATTGATTCACTCCCCAAGTAGCTGCAACAGCTGGAACTGAGCCGATCCAAAGCTAGGAGCCTGGTCTCCCATGTGGGTCCAAGACCCAAGGCTTTGGGACGTCCTCGACTGCTTTCCCAGGCCACAAACAGGGAGCTGGATGGAAAGTGGGGATGCCCATATAGGATCCCAGGGCATTCAAGGTGAGGATTTTAGCTGCTAGGCTACCACGCCAAGCCCAAAATGTCCATTTTTAATGTACCAGTTTAACCAATGCTTCATTCATTTAGGTTGTAGACATCCTTGTATGTCTTTCTCCCCTTGTTTTAAAGCTTTTTAAGTGTTTTTAAAGATTTAGTTTTATTGGAAAGGCAGAGAGCTACAGAGCAAGAAGGAGAGACCCATCTTCTGATCCAAAGCTAGGAGCTAGGTCCATCTTCCATCTTCTGATTCATTTTATGTTAGAATATTTTCTTGTGGTTTCTTAAAATTCTGTTGTTCTCATAATATTGTATGTGTTAAATATTCGTCATCGTGTGTCAAACAAGCCGCAGGTGGGTCTTAAATCTCTCATCATGGATTCTGGACTGTGGCCCAGCTCCCGTTGGAGCACTGATCCAGGGCTTCGTTGCTCTGGTTCTGATCCAGCTGCTTGCTGACATTCTGGGACAACAGCAGACCCTGATTCACATGCTTGTTGAACCAGATAGAGCTCCTGGCCCTGGCTTCTGGCCTGGCCCAGCCCTGGCTGTTGCAGCCACTGGGGGGAGTAAATCAGAGAATGGAACAGTAATCTCTCTTTCAAATAAATTAAAAAAAAAAAAAAAAAAAAAAAAAAAAAAAAAAAAAAACCTCTGTTTAAAGTTTTCATTTATTATTTCTTTTTATTTATTTATTTATTTGAAATGCAGAGTTCGAAAGAAGGCAAGACACACAGAGATATGTTTTATCCACTGATTTTATCCACTGGTTCACTCTCCAAATGGGCTCAGCAACTCAGACTGGCCAGGCCACAGCCAGGAGCTTTTTCTGGGACTGCACCTGGGAACAGGGATGCAAGGACTTGGCCCTTTTTCTTCTGCTTTCCCAGGCACATCAGCATAGAGCTAGTTAGGAAATGTAGTAGCCAGGGCTTGAACTGGCACCCATATGGGATGCCATCATAGCAGGCAGCAGCTTAACTCATACCACAACACCGGCCCCATAAAAATCTCTTTCGAAAACTGTCACACATAACTTTGTGGGATATTTTTATTGTTTTATTTATTTATTTGAGAGACAAGAGTTATAGAGAGAAAGAAGGAAGAAATCCTTTATCCGCTGGTTTACTCCCTAAATAGTCACAATGGCCAGAGCAGAGCTGACCCAAAGATAGGAGCCAGGAATTTGGGCCCGGTGGCGTGGCCTAGCGGCTAAAAGTCCTCGCCTTGAAAGCCCCGGGATCCCATATGAGCACCGGTTCTAATCCCGGCAGCTCCACTTCCCATCCAGCTCCCTGCTTGTGGCCTGGGAAAGCAGCTGAGGATGGCCCAAAGCTTTGGGACCCTGCACCCGCATGGGAGACCCGGAGGAGTTTCCCGGTTCCCGGCTTCGGATCGGTGCATCACCAGCCATTGCGGCTCACTTGGGGAGTGAATCATCAGACGGAAGATCTTCCTCTCTGTCTCTCCTCCTCTGTCTATATCTGGCTGTAATAAAATGAATAAATCTTTAAAAAAAAAAAAAAGGAGCCAGGAATTTTTCTAGGTTTCCCATGTTGGTACAGGGACCCTCCGCTGCTTTCCCAGACCATAAGCAGGAAGCTGCTGCATCAGAGTGGAGCATCTGGGACCCAAACTGGAACCTAAATGGAATGATGGTGCTGCAGGTAGAAGCTTAGGTTCCTACACCATGACACCAGCCCTATCGTTTTGAATTACTATAATGAAGTTAATGCTATACATAGTATTCTTAAAAAAAAAAAATTAAGACTGGGGCCTGGCATGATAACTCAGTTGCTAAATACTTGCCTTGCATGCCTGACAACCCATATGGGCACCGATTTATGTCCTGGCTGCTCCACTTCTCATCCTGCTCTGTGGAAAATCACCCCCGGGTCTCTGCCTGCTACCTGGTGCACATGACTTAGAGCTTATCTGCCGTAAGGCGTAACTTCCAGCCCTATATAGGGAACGTGACTTCTGACATGATTGGAAGGTCAACAGAATTAGGCGTGCCTTTTATTTTTTTTTTTATTTTTTTTTAAAGATTTATTTATTATTATTGGAAAGCCAGATATACAGAGAGGAGGAGAGACAGAGAGGAAGATCTTCCATCTGATGATTCACTCCCCAAGTGAGCCGCAACGGCTGGTGCTGATGCCGGGATGCACTGATCCGATGCCGGGAACCAGGAACCTCTTCCGGGTCTCCCACGCGGGCGCAGGGTCCCAAAGCTTTGGGCCGTCCTCGACTGCTTTCCCAGGCCTCAAGCAGGGAGCTGGATGGGAAGTGGAGCTGCCGGGATTAGAACCGGCACCCATATGGGATCCTGGGGCGTTCAAGGCGAGGACCTTAGCTGCTAGGCCACACTGCCGGGCCCTAGGCGTGCCTTTTAACCAATCACATGTCACTATTGGGCGAGGGGACTACCTGAAAACACCCTCCTATTCTCCCTCATCAGCTTTTGTCTGGTGATTCTTACCGTTGCCTCACCCTCGATGATCTTGGGGCCTGCTGGCAGGACATCTGCCCCAAGACTGCTCCCGGCTTGTGTTTGGGAAAGCAGTGGAGCAAGGCCCAAAGCCTTGGGACCCTGCACCCATGTGGGAGACCCAGAAGAAACTCGTGGCCCCTGGCTTCAGATCAGCTCAGCTCTAGCCGTTGCAGCCACTTGGGGGGTGAACCAGCAACGGAAGATCTTTCTCTCTGTATCTCCTTTTCTCTGTATATCCAAGTTTCCAATAAAATTAAAATAAGTCAATAAATAAATTAATAAAATAATTTAAGGTTGATTTGTTTGAAAGGCGGAGTTAGAAAGAGAGAATTCTTCTATCCCCACTGCTCTCTCAGGAATATTAGCAGGGAACTGGATTGAAGTGGGTAATTGGGACTCCAGCCAGTGCCCAGGCATCACAGGCAGGCACTTAACCTACTATGCCACATCACCCATCCCTGACTTCAAATTTGTAATGTGATTTTGTCTGTTTTATTTCCGGTAGGTTGGAGTGATCGATTTTTCCATCTACCTCAAGGACGTGCAGGATCTTGATGGCAGCAAAGAGTAAGGGCTCTGGGCATGGTCAGCAGCTCTGGGCACTGATGGTCTGTGGCTCTGGGCTCTGGAAAGTCTCGTGTTCACGTCCCTGAGTTTGACTCTCTTCCTCCTGCACAGTAAAGGTGGTGCCATCTGCCACACCCAGATCCCTTTGCTTAGGAGAGGCAGTTGTCCTCTTCCAGGCCTGCCAGTCTGCAGCATGGGGTGGGGGTGTTTCCCGAGGCCCTGCCACTGCAACCCCAGCGAGTCTTGCTGTCTGTGTACTCTGGGGCTGTGACTGTCTGCCGGTCTCCTGAAGATGCTGCTAGTGGTGCTAAGAAGCTTGGGAAACAGTTACAGAGAATTGATTAGGAATTGAGAAAGTCCCCGTTTTTACGTTCTTTTTAAAGGCATGAAAGGATTACTGATGTCCTTGATCAAAAAAATTACGTGGAAGAACTCAACCGGCACTTAAGGTGAGACACGCTCCTCTGGTCTGGGGTTGCTCCAGCAACATGCTCTATATCCCGTGATTGCTCCATGGAACTTTCTGAGCTGCCGTATATGTGTAATACTTTTTTTATTCAAACCAAGCAAAGTTACTCAAGCTACATATGTACAGACAGGATGAGTATAATTTCTTGATAAAACAGCTTTTGGAAATCTTTGGCTCTTTCTTTTTTCTCTGAAGATTTTTATATTCTTCTTATTTGAAAGGGTAGAGTTACAGAGAGAAGGAAAGAGAAAGAGCATCCACGTACTGGCTCATTCCCCACGTGGTGGTGATGGCCAAGACTGGGCCAGGCTGAAGCCCGGAGCATCTTCTGTGGGTGTTGTGGGCCCGGTCACCAAGGTCATCTGCTGCTTTCCAAATGCATTAGCAAGAAGCTGGATTGGAAGGGAGCAGCCGGGACTCAGACCAGCACCCACATGGCATACCGGCATTGCGGGTAGTGGGTTTACACACTATACCACAGCACTGCTCCCCACCACCACCACCTTTGTTTTATGCAGTTGGACAGTATAGAAAGGTAAAGCCACAAACCATCCATCTCCACTCCTACTTACCTTTGCTTCCAGATGAAGCCTCCCAGAGCTGTGGGGATGGCCGACACAGGCACCTTCGTCCTGATTCTTAAATTTTAGTTGAAGGCTGCTGTTGTGCTTCCTGAAGCATTAGTCTGAGTTGTTCATGGGAAGGGAGGGACTCACAGCCCAGTGCTGCACAGGAGCAGCCTCCTGGGCCCCCAAAGCCAAGCAAACCAGGGAGAAAGTTGGCTAGTTCTTGCCAATGTGCTTAGAGGGTTGCTGCTGGCTAACTGAGTTGGCCGCTGTGGTGGGGGTTTCTCAATTGGTTTCTAGTTTGTGAATTTTATAAGGAACAGATGTTGAATTTTAACAAATGTCTTTAATATCATTAAGATAATCATTATTTCGATCCCTTTATCTATCAACACGGTATTTTTTTTTGTTGGTAATGGCCTTTGTGTGTGTTCTGAAAGAAAGAAAAAGATCTTCCATCTGCTTACTCACTACCTAAATGCCTGCAACAACCAGATTGGGCCAAGTTAAAACCCAGAGGCCCGAATTCTACACAGGTCTTCCACACAGGTGACAGGGACACAGTGCTTCAGCCATGGGCTGCTTCCCGGAAGAAGGATTAGCAGGAAATGAGGTCAGAAGCAGAGGCACTGCGACTTTATCCAGACCCTCTTAACTATGCTGCAGGTGGCCCACTTGGCTATGCCAAATGCCCGCCCCTTTGGGATGTGTCTTCTTGGTGAGGATCACAGTTTTATTGATTTCACTGTGCTTCAAATGTTTTCTTTCTCTGCCGTGCTGTCAGGATTGTGCAGTTTCACATAATGAATTTGTCTCACTTGGCCTTGTTTTTGTACTTGTGAAAAGCTTCAAGTTGCAGGCATTATCTTCTTCAAATGTGTGACTTGGCACTGCCATGGTGTCATTAGCAGGTAGGCCTGCTGCCTCCAGTGCAGGCATTCCTTACAAATGCTAGTCCAAGTCCTGGCTGCTCTGTCTCCAGGCCAGCACCCAGCAAATGGCTTGGGAAAAGCAGAAGATGACCTAAGTGTTTGGATCCCTGTCACCCACATGGGAGACCTGGAAGAAGCTCCTGGTCCCTGAGCTTTTTTTTTTTTTTTTAAGATTTATTTATTTTGGGCCCGGCGGTGTGGCCTAGCGGCTAAAGTCCTCGCCTTAAACGCGTAGGCGCCGGTTCTAATCCCGGCAGCTCCACTTCCCATCCAGCTCCCTGCTTGTGGCCTGGGAAAGCAGTCGAGGACGGCCCAGAGCATTGAAACCCTGCACCCGTGTGGGAGACCTGGAAGAGGTTCCTGGTTCCTGGCTTTGGATTGGCGCAGTACTGGCCATTGCGGTCACTTGGGGAGTGAATCATCAGACGGAAGATCTTCCTCTCTGTCTCTCCTCCTCTCTGTATATCTGACTTTCCAATAAAAAACAAATAAATAGATCTTTTTTTATAAATACTTATTTATTTTTATTACAAAGCCAGATATACAGAGAGGAGACAGAGAGGAAGATCCTCTGTGGATTCACTCCCCAATTGGCTGCAACGGCTGGAACTGCGCCAATCTCAAAGCAGGAACCAGGACCCTCCTCCGGGCCTCCCACATGGGTGCAGGATCCCAAGGCTTTGGGCCATGCTTGACTTCCCAGGCCACAAGCAGAAAGCTGGATGGGAAGCAAAGCCGCCAGCATTAGAATCAGCGCCCATATGGGCTGACAGTGCATGTAAGGTGAGGACTTCAGCCGCTAGGCTACCATGCTGGGCCGTAAAGATTGATTTATTTTTATTGAGAATGCAGATTTACAGGTATGAGATGAAGATTCTGCATCTGCTCATTCACTCCCCAAATGGCCATAACAGCTGAAGCTGAGCCAATCTGAAGTCAGGATCCAGGAGCTTCTTCTGGGTCAATCTCTTCTTCTTTCCTTGGCCGCAGGTGGGGAACTTGAAGGGAAGTGGAACAGCTGGAACACAAACTGACATTCATATGGGATGCCAGAGCTTAGAGGTGGAGGATTAGCCAATTGAGCCCACTTGCCCAGCCCCCTGATTGCTAGTTTTGCCTTGGCCCAGACCTGACCATTTGGACCACCTTGGGAGTGAGCTAGCAGATTGAAGATTTCTGTGTTCTTTCCCCGTCTCTAACTCTGACTTCCAAATAAATTAATTAAAAATTAATTAATTTTTGTTTTTATTTTCCAGTGAAGCTATAAGCCTTAATGAGGCAGTGTGATGCCAACTTTTTGGTTGTTCAGTTGTTTGTCTAGGTTTTCTCCCCTTGATATGTGTCTTTTTTTTTTCAACATTTAGTTTATATTGTCTAAGAAAACTTTAATTTTTTTAGTTATATGCATAATACAACTTTCTCTAAAATTTGCCTTTCAAAAAAAAAAAAAGAGCAGACCAGGAGTCTGTTTCACCATTGACAGGCTGGGAAAGCCATCAGCCTTTGCCAGCTGCCTTAACCCAGAATTTGTGTTCCACAGCTGCACAGTTGGGGATCTTCAAGCAAAAATAGATGGCTTAGAAAAGACAAACTCAAAGCTTCAAGAAGAGGTATGTAGCTTTCTGAAATTCTTTAACAGCACAAAATGGCCCAAGGTTAAAGTTAATGGCACAGATGATCTGTGTGACCAGCACATCCTTGGAGCTACCAGTGGCGCATTGAGCTGCCTGTAGGACCAGCACTCTAGGAACATCCATGCCACCCCTGGAAGACAGCTTCCTGGGAGACAGCTGCTCGCAAGCCAGTTCTCCGAGGCTTACATTTTATCGCCAGAAAGTAATCCAACTTTTTGGAAAAGCCCACCTTCTGTTGAGCAAGTGCTATCTCTTCCTCTTTGCCACCTCTCTGTGCCCATGTGCACCCCCGCTGCCCAGGGGCCAAAGGCTGTGCCGTAGGTACCGGCTCCCTTGCTTGCCCTTGTCTTGTGTCCTCAGCAGCATTGAGCCAGTCTCCCCATGGTGTGGTCTTTCTCTGCTTTCTCGCTAGGAAAGAGAGAATGAAAGGACAGGAAGGAGGAGGGCTGATGCCAAGGAAGAAAGCTTGCTGTCCACTGCCCAGCATTCTCCCCAGTGGACACATCTTTGTCTCCTGTTAGCAGGAGTCGGGGGTTGCTCGGTTTCGCTGAGGCTTCCCACAGGTAGAGGTCCCTGGCTTTTGGGTCTACCCACCTGGTCACCTAATCTCCTTGGGAAGAAGGGGCCTGCAGTGTCTTCAGAGTGAACATCCTCTCCCAGCCAGAGTGCAGGCAGATGGCAGCTGGAGGGAGGCTCAGGGCAGGCCAGCATGGGCAAGTGCCCACTTGAGACCCCTAGAAGCGGGAGCTGTGTGAGTGAAGGCAGCCAACATGTGTAGCCAGGAATTCCTGAGGTGAGCATTGCGGAGCTAGCCACACTTCACATCTGCACATTGGGTAATAGTGCACACTTTACAGTATTGTGGTCAAGATAGAGTCAGCTTACTGCATTAACATGCCTCTTAGCACCCTTAGCAGGTGGGACACTCATGGGTGGGATGGCTTAGGATAAACAGGCTTACTGTGTTCTCTCAAAGTAGCGCCTATGACCAGGGGTGTCCTTTTGTTTCTGAAATTAAGCAACAGAGCTGTTCTTTTTGAAGGCTGGTAAGCATAACAAGACGTGCCTTGGAGAAGCTGTAATCCCTTCAGGGCTTGCCCTCTGCATCTGCGGAGACCAGCCAGGGAACCAGCCCGACTCTGGCTGTACACTGTCTTTGTGAGTTAGCAACACCAGGCCTGTGTGCTAGGTCTGAGTAGAGAGTAATCCTGGGAATGTAGACGCTGTTGGTCAAGAGGAGGTGGGGAGCTAAGTGCCTCTGGGTCCTTGCGCTGGTGGCAGATGCTGAGAGCTCAGCCTGCTGCCAGGATTCCTGGTCTTGCTTACAGCTCTGTCTCTAGCTCCTCTTCTCCGCAGGCTGTGTCCTGAACTGGAATAGAGGGTGGCTGGAGTAGCCTCCCTCACCTCAGGCTAGGTGGGGAAAGCTTGCCATGTCCCTGAACCACAGTAATTCATTCTAGGAAGTTCCTCAGAGCGAGTCTTCAATGGTTTTTTTGTCTCCCACTCCCCAGTTTCAACTCTCTCAGTAATAAAATGTCAGAAAAAGGCTCATAGTTCCGAGCTGAGCTCTGCTGCCTGACACCTGTCATTGTTTTTTCATGTGTTACACAGCCCTATGTTTCTTAGACCTCTTAGGCCTGGTCGATGCTTCTCATTCCCTGTAACCACCTTCCGCTCCCTGTTGACCTTGCCTCCTCAGTGTGTGCTCAAGGCATTAAAAGTTTTTGTTAAATATGTCAAAACTGTGTATTTCTGTTTTGTGCTTCCATTGTAATTAACCCTTCTTCCGCTAGTGGACATTGAACCATTTGTGATTCTGGGTATGCATAAATCATTGCCAATATTAAATGGCTCACAGTCACTTTTGCCAGATGGAGAGGGTTCCTAGGTCTTTGGAATTTTGAACTGTATCTTACCCATTCAAAACAAGGAAATATCAGACATGTGAAAATGCATCATTTAATTAGCTCAGTAAGATGAATTCTGATGTTGAGAAATGTAAATATCTTCCTTAATCAGCTTTCAGCTGCAACTGACCGAATTTGTTCACTTGAAGAAGAGCAGCAGCAATTAAGAGAACAAAATGAATTAATCCGTGAAAGAAGTGAGAAGAGTGTGGAGGTGAGAAGTTGCCCTTGCAGTCAGGCATCCTGATTCTCAGATATGCTTGTTGCCTCTCCCAGGCTCAGCCGTCCTTGGGGTGACTGGTTCCAGGACCCCCATGAACATCAAAACCTCTCAACATGCATGTCCTGTGTCTGGAACGGCATGGGGTTTACATGGAACCTGTGGTCATCTGCCTCTGTACTTTGAGTCGTCTCTGGGGATGGACTTTTGGCCTGGCTATGAAGATGTCCACATCTCACACTGGACTACCGGGCTTTAATTTTTGGTGCCTAACAGTGATGGCTCAGTTGATTGGGCTTCTGCCACCCACATGAGACACCGGTATTGAGTTCCCAGCGCCCATGTTTGGCCCCATCTGAGGCTGTTTCAGACATTTGAGGAATGAACCATTGGTAGGAGCTAGCTCTGTGTACCTACTATCAAACAAGCAAATAAAAAATGTTTTTAAATAGCCGGTAGATTACTTATATAAATGGCTGTTAAATTGTATTATTCTGAGAATGACCCAAAAAATGTGCATTCTCAGTACACAGGTTTTTTCCCCAAATATTTTCAGTCCACAGTTGATTGAATCCACAAATGTGACATCAGGTGACGCAGCAGGCCAGCTGTAGTTTAGTGCTGACTTAGTCCTTACTGTGTGTGATGGCACCTTGCCCATGTCCCTCCTTGTTCCCATTAGCTGAAGGTCTTTCCCACCATGAAAGGACTATTATTCTGTTTTTGTTTTTTTTTTTTTTAGACTATTTTATTTGAAAGTCAGATTTACAAAGAAAAGGAGAGACAGAAAAAATCGTCCATCTGCTGGTTCATTCCCCAAATGGCCGCAACAGCCAGAACTGAGCTGGTCTGAGGCCAGGAGCTTCCTCAGGGATGCAGGATCCCAAGACTTTGGGCCATCCTCTACTACCTTCCCAGGCCATAAACAGGAAGCTGGATGGTGAAATGGAGCAGCCAGAACACAAACCAGCACCCACATGGGATGCTGGGACTTGCAGGTAGAGGATTAGCCAATTGAGCTATCACATGAGCCCCTATTATTTTCATCTTAAACAAAATCAAGTGTAAGTGGCTTTGTGAATGTGACTTTTCAAAACTCTTTTGTCTGTTTTCATCTTTTTGTCTTCAAGTTTAACTATCACTAGGATTTTATATTTCTATTGCACTTAAAAATGAAAATTATGTTCCTTTTACAAAAATGTGGCATCTTGTAAGATACTTTCTAGTTAGCATTCTGAAGTAAACCGTTGCTCCTGGTATTGTTTGAGGTAGATAACAAAGCAGGATACCAAAGTTGAGCTGGAGACCTACAAGCAGACCCGGCAAGGCCTGGATGAAATGTACAGTGACGTGTGGAAGCAACTCAAGGAGGAGAAGAGGGTCCGACTGGTGAGTGTGCAAGCCGGCGGTCCGGGGGCCTCCCAGGGGCCTTCCCAGCCACGCGCCCATGCCTGTCCCTGCCCGTTTTTCACAAGCCCTTTTATGTACAGCTCTGTTGTGCACTGGCACTCAGATACCTTCTCCCCCATTCTACAGACCTCTTCCAGGGGTTGCCTTGAGACTAGATTTATGGTTTCTTTGACCAAACTTTTGTCACAGTTACAGGCCTTGGCCTGTTTATTCCCACTCAGTCTGTGTGTCCGTGATCAGTTCTCTCACACCTGCTTCACTTGGCTGCTTTGCACAGCGTGGGAAATGGGTGCCCTAAACTTTGCAGGACAGACAAATGGGTGCACTTTAGGGCCATGACCTAGCACACAGTCCCAGAAGCTCTGACACCACAAAGCAGCCAACGCCAGCCCCGAGGCACAGGACAGACATCCTTTTAAACTGTGTGTGCTCATGTCGCTTGAGTGCTAGAACCCGAGGCACACCCTGCCACTGAGCAGCTTCTCGTCAGCTTGACAGTGAGCAAAAGAACTTTATCATCCAGTTACACTCCAGACACGCTTCTCCCCAGACTGCTGTGGCTTGCAGTTTGTCCTTCAAACATTGCCCACCATGTGGCTTCAGTGAAGTATATATCTGTGGCCTAATTTAACATCTTCCTTGTAAATGTCCTCTTAAGGAACTGGAAAAAGAACTGGAGTTACAAATTGGAATGAAGACAGAGATGGAAATTGCAATGAAATTACTGGAAAAGGATACCCATGAGAAGCAGGACACCCTTGTCGCCCTCCGCCAGCAGCTGGAAGAAGTCAAAGCAATTAACTTACAGATGTTTCACAAAGTGCAGGTGAGCGCAGCCCACGTGGCAGACCTGGCCCTCTGCCCTCTTACATGTCCTGACAGTTGTTTTCTTCGATCCTTGTGGCGGTCCCTGAGGAATGGGGGGATGTGTGAGTGACTAGAGAGAACCCAGTGGCAAAATCAGGAGCCCTTGGTGAAACGACAGTTGAATAGAACTGAGAACTGAGCTGTCACTCTCTTTCATCACACCTTCCCTGCTCCCAGCGGGGAATTCAGAGATCATGTCCTATTGTCACTTTATCCCAAGGTCAGTCTTGCTGAATCTTCTGTCTGCGCTGCTGGCTTCCTGTGGCATTCCACGGGGATGGCCAAGTCTGAAAGGCACAGCACCCAAACTGGGGAAGCTTCCCCAGCCTGAGGCTGCCCCAGGCTCCACTCCATGTCCTTCTCGAGAAGCTTATCCTCCGAGTTCTGCTTCCCACTTCACTTTCCATATGTGTCGCCTCGCTGTCACATCCAGTAACAAATGCACCAAGGAAAAGATATGATGGCGGTCAGTATAGTAATGCAGATTTGGTTTGAGTAATGAGAATCAGTATTACTCTAGCCACAAAGAAAAATGAAATGTTGGCCCTTGTTGCCAAGAGTGTGTTTTCATTTCTCATGTTTTTTTCTGTCTAAGGCCAGTATATAGATCAGTGTTGATACATGTAAATGACCAAACAACAGTGCTGTCATAACTTGGCAGATTCTAGAATGGCTGGAAACAATAAGGTTTGTGTTTCTGTGACTTAGTAGTTACAAGTGAGTGTTTCAGGCCTGCTCCTCACAGCATTCAGCTTCCCAGGCAGCTCTAGCCCGTCCTTCCTCCTGCTGGCAGAGGGAGGAAGGCAGGAGTCCAGGGCCAGAGACTCTGTGGTGCAGTAGGAGTAGAGTCACACACAGCTTTGGCTGTTACAGCCATCTGGGGAGTCAACAAGACCTATCTCTTTGTCTCTCCTCTCTGTAACTCTACCTTTCAAATAAAGACAAAATAAATCTTAGAACAAACGAAGGAGAAAACACAGTAGTCAGGGTTAGACCATGAGCTAGGAGCTCTGTCTGGTTCTCCCGCAAGGTCCCGCAGGGACCTAAGTGCTTGGGCCATCAGCTGCTGCCTCCCTAATGCTGGTCCACACACAGAATAGCCTGCATCAGACTGGCAATCCGAGGTGGGATGCTGGTGCCCCACACAGTGACTTAGCCCCTAAGCCCAGAGTCGACCTCTGATGGGAGGGCGGCCTCAGCTGCTCTACATGGCACCGTCCATGGCCATGTCTGAAGGGGCGACAGGGCATGAGCCCTCTGGGAGGCTGACAACTCTCTTGGCCAGCTTCTGGCTGCCCCCACTTTGCCAGCCTGGCAGTCACATGCACTTTTTGGTTCAAATTCCTATTTCCTCAGTCATAGCTGCTGCACAGTTCTCCAGTCAGGTTTTTTGTTTGTTACTTTTTGGAAAGGGAGAAAGAGATTTCCCGTCTACTGGTTTACTCCCCAGATGGTCCTAACAGCTGACTGAGCCAGGCTGAAGCCAGAGCCAGTGACAGTCCCTGTCTCCCATGTAGCTGGCAGAGAACCATCTACTCGAGCCATTGCCTGCACCTCCTGGTTGTATATTAGCAGGACATGGAGTCAGAAGCACCCGGCTACAGGATGTGGGTATCCTATCAGGTGCCTGCCTCCCTGGTTGATTTTTTTTCAGCTCATTGGTTTTTAGAACTAAGTTGTTGGGTTAGCAGATACAAGGTGATTTAAGCCACTCTTTATTAATGTATTTTGTTACATTTCATTCCCTTGAGGTCAAATTTTGTATCCTTTCTGTAAGAGTCTCCTATAAATGCCCAGGAATACAGAGTCCCCTCTGGGGCACTCGGTATCTGGCATGGTTAGCACACTCTCATGTCTTCTCCCACCCACCCCCGCCTGCTGCTTTTCATTCCTGGGCTTCCATCTTCCATGGGAGAAGGAGCCAACTGTGCCCCCCTTGAGTCTCCTTCAGGGAACTAGTTGGCCTGACTCCGTAGCAGGGGGCTCCTTAAGAAGGTGCAAAGGTTGTTTCATTCTTCTTTGCCTTTCTTTCCATTGGCAAATGGGAACCTTGGACTAGTTTGTTCTCTGGCACTGTGGGGAGGAGCAGCAATAAGAAAGGGGCCAGGTGAGTGCTCAGAGCCTGCTGGTAATCCCAGGCAGAGCTGGGGCCAGGCGGCTCTCTGAGCCCCCATGCTTGCTCTTGCAGGATGCCGAGAGCAACTTACAGCAGAAGAATGATGCCATCACATCTTTTGAGGGAAAAACCAACCAAGTTATGTCTAGCATGAAGCAGCTGGAAGAAAGGTAATCCCCTCTCCCTACAAGATGCGAGGCATTCTCTGGGCCTAGACACTGACCTGGAGACCACCGCCAGGGACAGTAGGTGCAGCCCCTGCTTGTGATGCCAGCCTTCTGTATTAGGGTGCCAACTGGAGCCCCAGTTACTCCACTTCGAGCCTAGCTCCCTGATATTGCTCCTGGGAAAAAACAGATGACAGCCAAAATGTTTGGGCCCCTGAGGCCACATAGGAGACCAGAAAGAGGCTCTGGCTGCTAGCTGCAGCCTGTCCCAGACCTGGCTGTTACACGCACATCCTAAAGGGAGTGAACCAGAAGGTGGAAGATCTCCTTCTGCCTGTCACACTCTCTGTTGCTTTCTCTTCCCAATAAATCTTTTTTTTTTAAAGATTTATTTATTTTTATTACAAAGTCAGATATACAGAGAGGAGGAGAGACAGAGAGGAAGATCTTCCGTCTGTTGATTCACTCCCCAAGTGACCACAACGGCCCGTGCTGTGCCGATCAGGAGCCAGGAACCTGCTCCAGGTTTCTCACACAGGTGCAGGGTCCCAAGGCTTTGGGCTGTCCTCGACTGCTTTCCCAGGCCACAAGCAGGGAGCTGGATGGGAAGTGGAGCTGCCGGGATTAGAACCGGCGCCCATATGGGATCCCGGCGCGTTCAAAGCGAGGACTTTAGCCACTAGGCCACGCCGCCGGGCCCCCCAGTAATTCTTTTAAAGGGGAAAAAAAGAGTAATTAAAGATGTCTTACCAAAGACTAGGGCCTCACCCAGTCATGAATTCAGTTAATCAGTCTCACATGGGGAGAAACTGCTTGGCCTGTCACTTTTTTTTTTTTTCATCACTTTTCTTTTTTAAAAGAATTTATTTGGGTCTGGCGGCGTGGCCTAGCGGCCAAAGTCCTCGCCTTGAAAGCCCCGGGATCCCATATGGACACCGGTTCTAATCCCGGCAGCTCCACTTCCCATCCAGCTCCCTGCTTGTGGCCTGGGAAAGCAGTCGAGGACGACCCAAGGCTTTGGGACACTGCACCCACGTGGGACACCCGGAAGAGGTTCCAGGTCCCGGCTTCGGATTGGCGCGCACCGGCCCATTGCGGCTCACTTGGGGAGTGAAACATCGGATGGAAGATCTTCCTCTCTGTCTCTCCTCCTCTCTGTATATCTGGCTTTCCAATAACAATAATAAAATCTTTAAAAAAAAAAAAAAAAGAATTTATTTTGTTTATTTGGAAGGTAATATCAGAGAGAGGAAGAGAACTCTTCCATCCACCAGTTCACTCCTCAAATGCCTTCACTGGCCAGGGTGGAGCCAGGCTGAAGCCAGGAGGCCAGACCTCCATCCTGGTCTCCCACATCAGTGCAGGAGTCCAGGCTCTCAGCTGTCCCTCACGGGTCAGGAGCAGGGGCACTCAGCCATCCCTCATGGTCGGGAACCCAGGCACTCTGCCGTCCCTTGTCAGTGTAGGAGCCCAGGCACTCCCCTGTCATCTGCTACCTCTTATGTACAGTAGCCAGGAAGCTGGATCCAACCAGGCCGTCCTCACCTGCTTTCCCAGGCCACAAGCAGGGAGCTGGATGGGAAGCAGGGCTGCTTAGATGTGAACCGGTGCCCATATGGGATTCTAGGCATGAAAGGCAAGGACTTTAGCCGTAAGGCTACTGTGCCAGGTGCTCCCAGAAGGAGTTCTCAGCTTCTGGTGTCAGCCTGCCCCAGCCCTGGCCTTTGCAGGCATTTGGGGAGTAAACCAGCAGAAGAGAGATGTATGTGTGTCTGTCTCTGTCTCACCACATTCCAAATAAAATAAAAATAAATTTTTTAAAATAAAAATGGAGACGGAAGATTTAAAAAAAAAAAAGAAAAAGAAAAAGAGCCTTGTGAAGGAAGCAGCTCTGTGAAAAACCACCTTGACACTGACATGGAGCGTTTTCAATAGGCGGATTTGCAGTTTCCATTAACTTGTGTGATGTTGGTCACATGCTTAGCCATTTGTAGGTAGGGGTCATTGTCATGTCACCTCAGACAGGCACTTTATCCTAAGGATTGAGTTCTAGCAGCCTCATTGTCTTTCTGTACTTAATGCTCCCTTGAAGGCTTTTTAAAAAAGGAGCCAGAATGACTGAACACTGAATTAACTTTCTCTTGGAACCATTTCAGAAGTTGATTTTCTGACAGGCGTCATACGGGCTCTTGTTCTGACTCAGTTAACACTGCCTTCTGCTTATTTGAACTCCAATCTGGTCTGCTCGGTCCAGATGAGGCCCTCTCCTAACACTGTTTAATAATCCCAAACAGCTTAGGATAAGTAAACCCGAGACTGACTTTCAATCCCTATTGACCTCATCTGTGAGTCCTAATCCTTAAAAATGTTATACACAATTTTTTAAAAAAAGAAGGAAGATACAGTTGTGAAAATTTTAAAGCATGTTATAAATTTGAATATTTGCAGATCTATATCTGATAAAAATGTGAATCGATAATACATAAAGAATCTTCAAGGTCAGCAGTATAGACAAACAGTCCACTATAAATGGGCTTGTGACTCGGGCCCTGTGCGGTAGCCGAGTGGCTAAAGTCCTCGCCTTACATGTACCAGAATCCCATATGGGCGCAGGTTCGTGTCCCGGCGGCCCCACTTCCCATCCAGCTCCCTGCTTGTGCCCTGGAAAAGCAGTCGAGAACGGCCCGAAGCCTCGGGACCCTGCACTCACGTGAGAGACCTGGAAGAGGCTCCTGGCTTCAGATCTGCTCGTTTCTGGCCTTTGCAGCCACATGGGGAGTAATCATCAGATGGAAGATCTTCCTCTCTGTGTCTCCTACTCTTTGTATATCTGACTTTCCAATTTAAAAAATAGATAAATAAATCTTTTTTAAAAGATCGTTTGCAACTTGAGCTCACTTTTCTCCGAGGGGACCCACAGCTAGTAACTAAGCCCGTGGAAGAACGGTCAGCGTCACTAGCCAGGAGAGGCACTCCCGCAGCCGTCATGACAAGTAGGGCTGGCTATGGTACCACATGGGCCGTGTGCCTGCCAGGCTGTTTCTGGATTGAAACCATGCCTCTGCTCCACGTTCCAGCTCTCCGCTAACAACACCCTGTGAGCAGCTGCTGAGGCAAGTGTTTGAATCCCTGCTGCCCATATGAGAAATTTCCCAGCTTCTGCCTCATCTCTCTGTGAAATAAATAAGATATTAGCAGCTGCCCCTGCACATCTACTCAAGTGGCCTTGTTTGGTTCTGTGTGGAGAGGCTGAGGCGCTCCGTTCCTCCTGGGGGACTGCAGGCATCTAACTCGGGTACCATGGGACCACATTGGCTGCCCCAGTTGGTTTGTGATTGCCTTAGAGACAACATGAGTACTGCTGTGAGTACGCTATGAGTACGCAGTGGCTAGGAGCCTCGGTGGTGCCAGTGGCAGTGCCTGGCGGCCTGGGCTCCAGGGCAGCAGCAGCCGATGGACATAGCCTAGCATAGCCCTGCAGTGGTGCTCCTGCTTTCCACCAGGTGGAAGAAAACACTCTCAACCAAGCAACACCCAGAACTCTGCCACAGCTACCTGCACAGTAGCCCAGATCTGAAAGGGCCTGCTGCTGGTGCACAGCTCCTCCCCAACAGGAACCAGCTGCCAAACCCAGGACGTTCTCCAAGGAGGAAGCCAGCCTCTAGCAGCTTCCACTGGTGTGAGCTTCCCAAGAAGACAGATCCAGAACACATCAGTGTTAGCTGACTGCAGTGGCTGGGCAGCACTGGCAAGCACTGGTGGGCTTGGGGGCTGTGCTTAGCCTGAGTGTGATGGTACTGCATCTGTGTGTAAAACCAGGGAGCCATTCTCCCACAGCAGTCAGCTTCACTCTGCTTATTCTCAAATCATTTTTTTTAAAGATTTATTTATTTTTATTGGAAAGGCAGATGTACAGAAGGGAGGAGAGAGAGAGAGGAAGATCTTCCGTCTGATGATTTACTCCCCAAGTGACTGCAACGGCTGGAGCTGAGCCGATCTGAAGCTAGGAGCCAGGAACTTCTTTCCGAGTCTTCTACATGAATGCAGGGTTTCAGTGCTCTGGGCTGTCCTGGAAAAGCAGCTGAGGACGGCCCAAAGCCTTGGGACCCTGCACTTGCACAGAGACCTGGAGGAAGAGCTCCAGGCTCCTGGCTTCAGACTGGCTCAACTCCAGCTGTTGCGGCCACTTGGGGAGTGAAGCATTGGACAGAAGATCTTCCTCTCCGTCTCTCCTCCTCTCTGTATATCCGCATTTCCAATAAAAATAAATCTTTAAAAAAAAAAAAAGACTGAAATTGGACTCCGGAGTTTCTCCCCAACATCCCTGGGAACAGGTTTGGTTCCAGATGCTTCCTGGTGTGCAAGTAGAAGGCACATTGAGCGGAGTTTTTCTCCTCCCCACCGTCTAGGTTATATCTCTCGGACCAGGCAAGACGGGGTGCTGAAGAGCGGAGCCGCAAGTTGCAGCAGGACCTAGGCAGCCGGGTGGGCGCCCTGCAACTGCAACTCTCCCAGCTGCACGAGCAATGGTAGGCAGCGTGGCCAGTGCAAAAGGCAGCAGCTCAGGGCCTTGGCCCTTGGGACTCACGCTGTAAGGCCCGTGCTGGAAAAGGGAGCACAGGTGCCAGGCAGAGAGGCCCAGTCAGGGGCCCCTTCGCAGTAGTGATACCTCAGGACGGTGCCAAGGGCCTGCTGGCAGTATCATGTCAGTGACCAGGGCGGGAGGGTTCCCCGTTTCCCATACACTGTTGTGGGTTGTGGCTCTTGCATGGCAGTCTCCCACTGACACTAACGCTGTTCCTTTTGGTGAAACAGCTCCAGTCTGGAGAAAGAGCTGAAGTCAGAGAAAGAACAAAGGCAAGCCCTGCAGCGAGAACTGCAGCAAGAGAAAGACACCTGCTCACTGCTCCGCACAGAGCTGCAGCAAGTGGAAGGACTGAAGAAGGTGAGAGGCACAGCCCTTAGCGAGGAGCTCCTGGAGTGAGTCTCCAGGCCAACCCGCAGCCTCTGTCACAAGCGAAGGAAGACAGCTCACTGCCACTCCACGTAAGCCTGGGAGATGCCGAGCAGCTGCTGGGAACCTGGGCATACGGCAGGAAGAAGGCCTCTGTGAGCCTGAAGCAGGAGGGGCACAGAGGGGGCATGGAACACTCAGGAAGCTTCTGGGTAGTTGTGAGCATGACAGGAAGCTGCTGGCCAGGGACATCACCTAGCAGACAAGCAGCAGCTCCTGTGTGCCAAGTGTCTCAGGTATTTACAAGGGAGGAAAGTGCTGGTGCCCACCCTTACCCCAAAAGTTGGGTAGCCTCCAACTCCTACCAGTGCTGCCGCATGCTCTGGAGGCCCCATCTCATTTAAAGGCCTGACCGGGTTCCAGGTCTCAGCGAGTAAGACCTGGAGTGTGCTGGTGGGGCACCCATGTGGTCATGATGCCAGACCTCCCAGGGCACTTAGGCCTGGCCAGGCCACCGCTGCCTGTGAGCTGCTCACGGTGGCTGCTTCAGCTGTCCCCAGGAGTGCAGCACCCTCTGCACCCAGATGTCGCCAAGGAAGAGAGCCCACATCCCTGTTTCCTGGGCACACGTCAGGCAGCAGCATTGAACACAGTAATGGACACCACTGCACAATGTGTTCTCTTAGTTTTCACAGACATAAACAGCTGTGGATATTTATGAAGAATGATACAATTCTTTGGTCTATGAGTACATTATATAGTATCAGGGTAAATCTCCAGATATCTAACAGTTCTTTACAGTTAAAATATCTAAAACCCAACTTTTAGTTAGTTTTTTCACAGAGGTACACACAATACACTGCTGTTCCCCTGAGTCACGCCCACACCAGTGTCTCCTAGAAACTGGAACCGCCATGAGGGGATGGGCTTTGTGAGGTGCCCTCAGAGCTCTCAGGCAAGCAGGAGAGGGCTCAGAGAACCCAGCCCACGTGGAGTGCACCTCTGTTCCACTGGGAAGTTTCAGCTCCTTGGAGTCCCAAATGATCCCACTCTATCAACCAAACAAAGCAGAAGAAAAACTGTGTGTCTAATGTGCCTTCACCAGGTATCCCCAGGGGTTGTGGGAGCCTGTGTGTGAACGGGGTCTTTAGGGCTAAGCCTGTCTGATGTTCCCCCAAGGACTTGGAGACCCCAAGTTCCTTTCTGGACCTCCAGGGAACCATGCCAGCCTATCACAGGGTGCACCAGCCCCAATGACACATGGTTATCAGCACTGCCAGCCCCCCATGAGTCCCTTCCCTGGGCCCGTCCCTAGGTCTCATGAACCTGACAGTGCAGCCACTCAGGCTCTGAGCACAGTCCCAGGGTGTGGCCTTCATCATGCTTGCCTGTGCGCTCTCAAGAACTTCTGTCTAGCCCTTTGCGAAAACAGCTTTTTCCATGCTGATCAGAACGTCACCTCTCAAGCTAGCTTTCACTGCTGCAGCTTCTTGAAATTTTGTGGAAGGTTCATCTTCTTATTTTGTGTGTTTTTTAAAGTTGTCATTGTTAAAATGCTTTATTTCAATAAAAGCTCAGACAGGTGAAGACCTGCTTGCTGTGAGGAGGACCGCTTACTGCGCCAGAAGCATGTCACAAAATGCCATCCCTCTCCCATCCCCGGCAGATGGCCTGAATCAGAGGCAGTGGGAAGCAATTTGGGCCGAAGCTGACCTTCACTCAACTCTGCTTTTGGCCCTCAAAGCATCCTGATCTGCTTGTTGCTCTGTTTGCTGGTGCTCACCAAGGGGCAGAGCAGGGTTGGTGACTTGATGCCAAGTGCCTGGTTTGTTCCCTGTAGGAGCTGCGGGGGCTCCAGGATGAGAAGGCCGAGTTGCAGAAGATCTGTGAAGAGCAAGAGCAAGCCCTCCAGGAAATGGGACTGCACCTCAGCCAGTAAGAGCCTAAACTCCCTCTTCTGTCCCCTGTGTATTCACCTTTTCCCCCACTCTTGCCCAGGGGCACGTTGCACACATGTGCTGCCTCATCATTAAGGGGCCAGATGTTTCCAGAAGGGGGACTAACCAGCTGTCCGCAGTGAGCTCCCAGCAAGGCAGGCCTCAGGGCGGGCCCAGAACTTATCCAGCCAATAAGGTTGTTAGTCGCTGCCTGTTAGTTAATCATTAAGCACAGTTTTTTCTTGGGGTGGAACTTTCACATTTCTTTACTTATCTGGGTCTGAAGGGAACAAATGAGTGATGTCAGGGTCACTTGGCCAGCCCACAGTGGGGCCACAGTGGAAGAGCTTCACTCTGCTAAGCCTAGCCCACCTGCCTACCAGGCTTTGTTTCCATTGGGTAGTGGGAAGGGTGCACCTTGATCATTCTACTGCCTTTGGCCTTGGCAGCTGCCCTCACCCTTACACTCCAAGCCCTGGCCCACTGTGGCTTGGACTGGATCATCTCACAACTCAAATGGGTGCAGAGCTTTTTCTGCTTGGCAATCATCTCAGCTGGCTGCAGCCATGGGAAGCCACGAGGAATCTGTCTCCACCTCCACCCCCACGCTTGCCTGCCTCTCAGACAGCTCAGAACCCTTTGGGTGCCCAGGAACATCCATCAAAGGCCCCACCTGTCCGACTCCTTGCTCCCTGAATCCTATACAAGCACAACAACCTAAGGAGGCCCTGTGACCTGTGCCACCTAGGCTCAGCATGTAGGGCATGGCCAAAAGAGGCCACAGAGGGGGGACCAGCGAGAGAAGACGCTAAAGCCACCCCAACTTAGCATCCACAGATGTTTCCGATGTGGGAGATTGCCAGGTCTGCTGTTAGGAAGGAGAATGTAAGGACCGTGGCTGCTCCGGCTTTCCTGAGCCCCACCTGCTACCCTCAGCCAGGTGCCCGCCCCGCTACTCTGGGCCTGCTCCCCTGACAGTAGCCCCATCAGCCGGAAGCAGAACCACACCGAGGGGCAGGCCTTGGGGTGCAGCTACAGTTCCTATCCATACTTGGGACATGTCCCTTCCCCCATAGCCAAGCGCTGTTTTTTTTTTTTTTTTAAGATTTATTCATTTTTTATTACAGCCAGATATACACAGAGGAGGAGAGACAGAGAGGAAGGTCTTCCGTCCGATGATTCACTCCCCAAGTGACCACAATGGGCCGACGCGCGCCGATCCGAAGCCGAGAACCTGG
Organism: Ochotona princeps; assembly: GCF_030435755.1. NCBI lineage: Eukaryota > Metazoa > Chordata > Mammalia > Lagomorpha > Ochotonidae > Ochotona > Ochotona princeps. The sequence goes on along the minus strand of NC_080840.1, from coordinate 76,922,984 downwards.
AACCTCTTCCGGGTCTCCCACGCGGGTGCAGGGTCCCAAAGCTTTGGGCCATCCTCGACTGCTTTCCCAGACCACAAGCAGGGAGCTGGATGGGAAGTGGAGCTGCCGGGATTAGAACCGGTGTCCATATGGGATCCTGGGGCCTTCAAGGCGAGGACTTTAGCCGCTAGGCAATGCTGCCGGGCCCAGAGCCAAGTGCTTGATCCAAGTTCCAGCTACTTCACTTCTAACCCAGCTTCCTGTGCAGCAAGTGATGGAAGAGCTTGAGCTCCTGTCATCCACACCCCTGGGAGACCTGAATGGAATCCCAGGCTCCTGGCCTTTAGGGAGAGGACCATCCTCTTGTCACTCCCCCTTTCAAATAGATGAAGAAAGCAAGGCAGCCAGGAGCCAGAGGCTGGTCCGCAGCTGACCACAAAGGTGCTGCCAGCGATGCGGAGTGCATGTCCCTCACCCCTATCCTCAGCGTTGGCCTGGCAGCAAGGCAGAGCACATGCGGGCCCACTGTGGTTCCCAAATGCTCTGTACCCATTTCCCTCTTGCTACAATCACATGCCAAGTGACAAAGAAGGGAAAGCATGGCTCCCCAGCCCCTCTGCTGTGTCCCAGCATCTATCTTGGGGACATTTGAGTTCTTCATGTTTCCCACAGAGTTGCTATGTCTTCAGTCACCATCTTGACCTGGTTTCCCAAGTATGCCCATCTGGGTGGCTGGGAGGAGAGGGAAGGCACTGCCTGCCTGGAATTTACCAAGGCCACAGCATATTTCTGGATGCTGTGAGGCTGTTTTCCCGCCCTTCCCTTGGTGATGTGTGTCAGCTAGGGGCTTGCCATATTGACACCTAGTCTAATGGTTAGACTAAGCTCAGCTTCTAGGAAAGGTGCTGACAGCCACTCCCCACTTGAGCTCAAGCCTGTTTCAGGCACACAGTGAAAACCTGTACTTGCTGTAACGAGAATGGAGCAAGACCAGCCCGCCCTCCCCTGTGAGCCTACAGATGCTCCTGTGCTCCGGGGTCAGTCCAGGTCCCAGCCCGGGAAGATTGCCTGGAAAAGCCAGAAACTTGTGCTTCCACGAAGTCACTCTGTTGTGTTTGTGTTTATTACTAAAGAGGCAGAGACAGACAAAGAGCACTTTCATCCATTCGTTCACTCCCCCAATGCCTGCAATGGTTGGGCCAGGTCGAAGTTGGGAGCTGGGAACTCAATCCAGGCCTCTCCAGTGCGGGGCAGGAACCCAACTGAACCATCACCTCTGCCTCCTGGGTCTGCATTCACAGGAAGCCATAGCCCAAGCACTCAGGTGTCTTAACTGCTGGGTCAAACACCTGCCCATTCTGTTTTCTTAAATCCTTGCAAGCAAATGTGGTTTTCCCTGGCCAGATTCCTTCCCCAGACTCAGCCCCAGATTCATTGGCCGTGTGAGTTAATGCAACAAGGTGACCCTGTAACCATGTGCGGTGTGTGACACCTCACCCCAGGGTACTCTCCTCCCTTACCAGCCCTCCGCAACCCTCACCCAGCTCAGAATCACTGGGTTAGTCGGGCAGAGTCCTTTAGCTTTTTTCCACTGCTATGAAATGGCTTTTTTGTTATTATTATTTATTTATTTATTTTAGATCCAAGCTGAAGATGGAAGACATCAAGGAAGTAAACAAAGCCCTGAAGGTACTGGAGTTGGCATCAGTGCTACTGGCAGGTGCAGGTATCCCAGCAGTAGAGGTTCCTGGCTGACCCAGCAAGTAGCAAGGCAGTGCCCAGGCTTGTTTTCATTTCCAATTCCTCTGCCATCAGCTGTAGTCTGTAAATAGGCCAGGAGTTGATGGGTCCCCTGAAGAACTCAGCACAGGGTAGCAGGGAGATTCTTTATCCAAGCAAGGAGTTGAAGAAAGACCACCCCGTGCTGTACCATGAACCCTTTCTGGAAAACACTCAATTGGAGCCCTGAGTTGGTACCAGGCTTCTGGACTGTTCAGAAAGGGCAGTATACATTCCACTTGGAACAGACATATATGTATCCTGGGTAGGTTACAGGTTAGCCCCTTGACGAGGGGAGAGTGCTAGAAGACACTCTGGGCTGCCCAGCCCCAGCCCAGGGCAGGCTACTGTGTAGGTCAGTGCCCAATGCAGGCCCCTTAGAGCAGGAAGACTCCTGCCCTCCCCTCCCATGGTAGGGCTCCCACCCCGAGGTTTGACCATGCTCAAGTACGCAGCAGGTCAGAGGCAGCCAACTGTAGAGCCCACAGGAACCATCCCCATGGGTAGACTGCAGAGCTGCAGGGAAATGTCCAGGCACTAGCGAGTGAGGAGAAACCCCACGGCACAGATGTTAGGAGAGGCACCCTGGGTATGCTGCCTGCACTCGGTGGTGAGGAAAACTGTTATGTAGAAACTTGTGTACAACACCCACATGCCTCTGAGCCAGCAGAATAGGGGTGGGCTGCACAGGAGGCGCAGGTCCCCTCAATTTTTGCTGACCACTGTCCTCGGGATGGGCCACAAAGGGGAATTGCTGAGGCCCGTCTCCTCCACAGGGCCACACGTGGCTGAAGGATGACGAAGCGACACACTGTAAGCAGTGTGAAAAGGAGTTCTCCATTTCTCGAAGAAAGGTATGCAGGGGTGGGGCCCGCATACAATGGTCCCAGCAGTCTGAACCCTTCCAGGGACCTGCAGGTTCCTTGGAAGATAGACCTATTTGTGTGTAGACTTCCTGTCATGTGAGAATACTCTGCATGCGAACTGCGAAATCTGTCAAGTGGGAGTAAAAACCACCTAGGGCTCAGCCAGTCAGGTAGCCTACTGCTAACTTTGGCAGGGTACTTGCCACTGGGCTCATCTGCCCCTTCATCTGTGGCCTGCCTTCAGGCTCTGAGACCAGGAAATCCTGGGCCCACCTGCCTTTTGTTCCAGGGCAGACTAGGTGTGATAAAGCCAGATGGGCAGGGCTCAGCACAGAGCCGCGGGATCACTAAGAGGAAGCAGAATGCCCATCCACCCTCTGTAGAAGAGGATGCCAGGATTCTCCCACCTGCTTGCCAGTGCTTGTGATAGGTTGAGCCCTACCAGAAGCCCTGTGGCTGCCTTTGCCATTGTGTTTGTCCCCAGCACCTCCCAGAGGTTGGGCAGCTGTTCCCATGAACAGTCCAGCTCCACAGTGCAGAGCAGTAGTGTCTGCATTTGTAATGTTTGATGGCTGACATCTGGCGGCCCTATTTATACAGCCTGAGATAGTTGGGCCAGCAGGGAACCCCAGCCCCACCCAGTTAGAGGGAACCAGGCTCTTCCTGTGCCAGCACAGGCTGTACAGAGAGGAAACCCAGTAGGCCCATACCCTGCTGGCAAGGCAACCCTGGCAATGGACCAGTAATGTAGCACACGGGTTGAGTGAGGGGGCACCCAGCAGGTTAGGCTTGCCATGACCTCCTCTCTCCCACTCTAGCACCACTGCCGCAACTGTGGCCACATCTTCTGCAGCAGCTGCTCTAGCAATGAGCTGGCCCTGCCATCCTACCCCAAGCCAGTGCGCGTGTGCGACAGCTGCCACACCCTGCTCCTGCAGGGCTGCTCTTCCACCACTTCCTGACACCCTCCTGGATAATAGGCAGCCTCAGCAGCACTGCCCAGGCGTGGACCTCCAGGCCAGGGGCCATCGTGCCAGGACTGGAAGCTGTGTGTTTGCCGCCTGTGGAAGTAACTCCTCTGGTTCTCAGCTCTTTCATCATCCTGGATATATCGCTGGTTTTGGTTCAAATGGAATGATTTTGCTGTCATTTTTCACTTCTCCAAGAATTAATCACAATTGTTGCAGCAGTTGTGCCAATTTCTCTTCTCCTGGCCCACCTTTGAGTTTGTGCACAGTGCTTTAGACCACATTGCAGGGGTGCGGGCTGAGGGTCTAAGTGACAAGGGTGTAATAAAATCCTTTATTTTTCACTCTGATGCATAGAAAATGAACTTGGGTCATCTTCACAAGTGCCACCAAACCCTCCCCCCCAGCAGGGTCTTGGAGGTCTGAGATCTCAGGGCAATCCCTAATAGTCCATCAAGGGGTAAAGGCCCTGGACAGAAGGGCAGGCACTATGGACCATCAGGCTCAGCTGCCTCAGTGTGCCTGGTTCAAACCCTGGCTACTCAGCTCCAATCCTGCTTCCTACTGCTGTAGGCACACAGGCAGCAGTGATGGCTCCAGTACTTGGTCCCCTGCCACCTACATGGAAGGCCCCTGGCTTCCAGGGAATGAATCTGCAAAGAAAAAACCACCCCAGCACTTGCCATCCGGCTCCCTTGCTGGTGACCCGGGAAATGTCCTGCACCTGGCGTGGAGGCTCCTAGCTTTGGTTCAGTGCAGTTCCAGCTATTCTGGCCATTTGGAGAGTGAACAGTGGATAGCAGGAGTGTCTATAAATCTGACCTGCCTTTCCAGTGAAATAAATCTTAAAAGAAAAAAAAAAATGAAAGGGGACATCCTTTACAGTTAACCCTAAACATGTTCAAAACATTGTTAGCCAACTTCATCTGACACAAGCCTATTTCATCAATGACCATCAGATAATACAATGGCTATGTATTCCTGCACCACGGTAAATGGGGAGCCTCCTGTAGAAAACCCATTTTTAATTTCAAAGGCATTATGGAATGCTATCTGGCTGGAGGAGGACCCAGGCGTATGCTCACACTTGCTTCCACTCCAGGGACAGGTAACCAACAGCGTCCTGATGGAATGACACCTTGCAGTGACCCCTGCATCTTCCATTCTTGGCTGGTGCCTGCTGCCTGTCCAGGGCCCTGCCCTCAGTGCTTCTCGCCCAGCCAGGGGTCACTGCGGTTGACACCTGTGCTGTGCTCTCAGCGGAGTCCAAATGTATTCCCACATCTGTTCTATGGTTGGGTAGTAGCAAGGTTAGGGCCTAGAACTTGGGGCCATTCACTAGTTCACTTCCTAAGCAGCTACAATAGCTGGGAGCTGACCCAAGCCTAAACTGTAAGCTAGAGCTGCTTTCCTGTAGCATTAGTAGCAGTGGATCAGCCAAAACAGCCACCAGGCTTCTACACTATGTCTGCCTAGCTCCCAAATCCCATAAACTGGGTTTTTAAGCCCTAGCAGTTGAACACATTGCAGCAAAATGGCCCTCTTTCCTTCCACCAAACAGCTGTCAGCAACAGGACAATCCAGCTGCACTATCCACTTTGCAGGTCTAACTCCCCAGGCAAGCCACTCCACTGTACACTTTTCAGCTAACGCCTCTCATCAACCTCCCACTGCTGTGCCCGGCACCCATTTAGTGCCCAGTAAGGCCAATCAACATTAGGTGTTTGGCTCAGTGTCAATGTAACTTCTCAGAATCCAAAACATGCTTTGACTATCCTGGTGGCACACCACTCAACCTGAGAAGGTGTCATCCTAAGGTAGTGCTTCTCAAACACTCAGATAATCAGGGCAGGGAGAAGCCACATCCTGGAGCATCTGGTAATGGCTGAGTCCAGCTGGAGTTGTCAGCTCTGCTGATGTGCACCCGGGAAGGCACACGTACATGCGAGACCTGGACAGTGGTCTAGGCTCCTGGCCTCAGCCTGGCCGAGCACTACTCCCCAAATAAAATAAAAACCAAAAATGCAGATTGTCAACTAAGGCCAGATTTTAAACCACAAGCTCCAGGCAAAAATGCTGGTTCTTGCCTTTTACTGGGCTCCAACATCCTGACAACAATCCAGAGTTCTGCTTCACTTACTACTTGATCCCGCATCGTACCTCTTCAGGGCCCGACGAAATAGCGTAATGGTTAAGGTCCTCACCTTGAACGCGCCAGGATTCCATATTGGCACTGGTTCTAATCCCGGCAGCTCCACTTCCCATCCAGCTCCCTGCTTTCCCTGGGAAAGCAGTCGAGGAGGCCCAAAGCCTTGGGACCCTGCACCTGTGTGAGACCTGGAAAGAAGTTCCTGGCTCCTGATCAGCGCAGCACCGGCTGCTGCGGCCACTTGGGGAGTGAATCATTGGACAGATCTTCCTCTGTGTCTCCTCCTCCTGTACATCTGCCTTTCCAATAAAGTAAGTAAATCTTAAAAAAGGAGTCTTCATACTTGATCCAGTTTTCCAACAGGACGCCCCCAGGTGCAGTACAGGACAGAGGTGCCCCAAGTCTTCAGCAACACATCCCAATTGCTGATCAGAGATTTCAGAGGCAGCATGAAGCTTGTAAACACTGCTCCAGCACCCTCCCCAGAGTCAGATCCGGTCCAGACCTTGGTTGAGCTGCAGCCAGTCCTCACTCACCCTCCAGGTGTACAAACACTGGATAAAGAACCAATTCTGCCCATCCAACTACCTCAAGAAAAATCTTCTCACTGCAGGTCAAATTTTGTGTTTAAGGGGAAGCAGCAGAATGCGATTAAGAAATTGTAGCACGATCCTGCCTAAGCAGTGTCACTGGACTTCCAGCCTCATGACCTATCTCACAATTGTTCAGAACTATCACCTAAGGAGTTATGCAGGTAATGCTTCCAAAGCTCCACATAAAGCTCAACATCCTTTTAAAGCCAGCTAAGTTCCTAGCTAACAGCCTGTGGGCATGCCTGGCACACCTAAAGGCCTCTTGGACATGCAGGCCATGGAGCAGAGGAACTGGCCATCAACCCTGGCTTGGCTCAAGTGCTGAGCCAGCTACAGGCAGTCAGGGAACAGACCATCCTTCCACGTATCAGTTACCTGGGGTTGTACTGGAGGGAGAAGTCGGAAGCACCTATAGCTCAGCCTCTGCTGCAGAGCCTCTGCCACAGCCCCACACAGAGCAGAGCACCAACAAACAGCCCACTGAAGCACAATGTGCAGTTTTTAAAAGATTTATTTGACAAGTTTCACTCAGCGCAATACACCTAAAAGGAAATCACAATACAATGAAAGATTTAAATCAAAGCCTCAGAACTTCAAACACCAAGACCAAAACCCTAAAGTACTAGTATTGTGTCTCAACTTTTCGGTTAACTTAGAAAAGCTTAAAACTTACGTGCCTTACAGGTTATTAAATGAAACTAGAATTAACAAACATGCCAAATGTTTCACTTTTTATTGTAGACACAGCTCCTAGTTTTACAAAAAAAAAAAAGCATGTCCTTCAACATGCATCCAATGTTTGATGTAATGTGGTATAAGAGCAACATTTAACATAATTCAACTGCTTTAACCTAAATACATTTACTGCTGAAGTACACCCTACAATATAACTAACTTGAGAAAAGCTGAGAGTTACTTTAACAGTTACATAGCTAGCTTAGCTGTTACATCCCAGATGACTCATGTTCAAAAATAGTGAACCTTGTCTTCGAAACAATCTTGATTTCCACTTTTAAAATAAGCATAAACCACAAGCTAGTGTTGCAGAAACTGTTAAACTGAAGTTGTATTTTTCCTTTTAAAAAAGCTGACCAAGAGCGAGTGGTCGGGATCAATTACATTGCCCAGCCACCACTCACACTGGACACGCCAGACAGCCCTCCCATTCCGTTCACGCCCACCGCTGCACGGCTTCCACTACTGTAGTAGCTGCTGTTCACTGTTCCTTGGCTACCTGCAAAGAGAGCAATTTGGCAAATTAGGAGCAGTGTGAGGTCATCAGTCAAATAAAATATTGCATTCCAAGAAAAATTGTAAAAGGTATACGAGTGTAAATGGCTGCTGTCCAGTGGGGGAATCCAGACTCCAAACAAGTCTCATTTAACCCCTTTTCTCTGCAGTACCAACTTGCCAGATTCTTGTGCTACCATTTACAGGGATTCTTCAGGATCGACATGGAGAATTAAGTTTAAAGGAAAACTAGTGTTTTTCAAAAATTGCAATATTACTTGATGTTTTAAAGCTAAACAAGGCATTTTAAAAAAATTTACATAAACATTTCACCTGGTGTCCGCTGAATGGTATATATGAACAGGGAGCACAGGGGGAAGTCTTGCTTTTCCTATTCATGGTGGGCAGGAAGTGAGACAACAAAGTTGGACTAATGGCAACTCACTGTGCCCACAATGGCAGCCTCCATGGAGTTAAGTCAGAGCCACTGACTGCTATGGGAGGTATCATTACAACATTAGGATTTGCTACTGGGAATTTATATTATATTTTTTGAGAAAATATTTACCTATGCAATGTTTGATTGAAAATCACTGGAGTTTTCCTGTAAAACTTGGTCTGCAAAAGGATTTTGTAGGGTAAGACTATAATACCAAAATCACCATTCTTTAGACCAATTGAAAAGTAATTAATAAATAAAACCAACTTCTAGGTTAACTAAATACGGTCTTGAACCCAACCACCATGCTATTATTTAAAATTCTTCCTCCATCAAAAACTGATTTAAAGCTAACAAAATGACAGAAAAAGTCAACAACTTCAATAAACGGAGGCAGATGCTTTCTGGCTCAACAGTAATCCAAAGTTGCAATGACTAGTGTTTAATTCACAGAATACTTCCCCCTCCCAATGATCGTTTCTGAAAATTAAGCTATCATGAAGTGTTACAATAGAATTAAACGCATTTTATGAATAACACCCAAATTTCACCAAAAAGGAGCCTGCACATTCCCAACTAAAGAAGCCTGCCTAAGACTTTTCCTAAGAATGTAACAAGAAACCAGGCTTACCGTAGCCACTCATGCTGCTCTGGCCGCCATAGCCCCCTCCGTAACCTCCACTCAGCTGCTGGCTGGCTGGGCCACCATAACTGGACTGGTTTGCTGTTAAGAGAACGTTAGAGCCTCATTCCTTATGTAACTTGGTACCTAGTAGCACCAGGCATGATTTTCTATGCTATGATTACAGGCTTGCTCTTACACCACTCTGCCTCCATCTATCACCTCTAACCAGGCTCCATTTTCATTCTTCACTTAAGACAGTTAAGTATTTATAAAACCAAATGACTAACATTAATACACATCAGCAGGACTAAATCCACAATTCTCAAGTAGAGGCATTTTGTGAAGATCTTATGAAAACTGATGACCTGGATTTAGCTAGGTTTCTCCCTCAGTTTACTATTACCTAAGGTATATAATACATGTTATCACTGAACACCTAATTATGCCCAACAAATTAAGTTATTTAATCATATTCTGACCAAGTATTCAAATATTTAACATTTATACAATATTGGTATTTGAATTGAAATATTTAACAAGTCTCATTCTTTGGTTCCCTCCCCCATATTACTTAAACTTAATGTGAATTATCCAGCCTAAGCAGTGTTAATTCATCAGCAGTTAAGTACTAATTAAGCCAAACACAAATTCCATTCAATCAATAAACTGCATTGCTGACTAAAGTGTTAAACAAACATTATTATGCAAAATTAATATAGATTAACTAAACTTACAATTGACTTATACAGATATAAATGTGTTGGTTTTTAAAAAAACTAACGATATTTACACAAGCCCATGCCTCCCATCATTTGGCTACCATAAGCACCACCGCTTGCTCCTGCTGTAGAATTCAAGAAGAGTTCTACATATCTGTGTTCTGAAATGAGAGAAAAGGCATACAAGGTTAGCTTAAAAAAAGGACACTAAAGTGATATTTACACAAACCCATGCCTCCTAGCATTTGGCTACCGTATGCACCACCGCTTGCTCCTGCTGTAGAATTCAAGAAGAGTTCTACATATCTGTGTTCTGAAATGACAAAGAACAAAAGTTTGAAAATTTTGTTGGCAAAAGAAAAACAAGCTTTTTAAAACAAGCACATCTGAATTGCCACATTTCAGTAAAAACCTCTAGCAATTGTTTTATCTTAGGCGATTTATACCTGAACAAGTTTCAAAAATTCGCCTTTAATTGCCAATAATGTAAATGCTTCATGTGTGACAAACTTCACAGGATTTAAAGCCCACCACCCTTTCACACAGCTGTTGAATTATCCATTAAATTTCTCATCATTATTACTCCTCCAAAGTAAATGCTTATCTCACAGCCACGTTACAGCTGCCACATGTTTAAGACACACTTACGCATATTTGCTTTGTCTTTTGACATAGCTGCCACAGCATCCTCATGAGTTGCAAACTCAACATCTGCTTCACCAGTTACTCTGCCATCAGGACCAATTTCAATGTGTACTCTCACAGGGTTGAGGGGTGAGAAAAACTAAAAGGAAAATATTTCCAAAAATCAATTTGCTAATGTAACCAATAAAACCTAAAGTTTAGAATACAGTGTTGCCTTAGTCCCATAATTTTACACTACCCAACCCTTCAGGAGTTCATCTTACACGTACATTATAAATGTCATTCTCAGTTGCTCTGTAAGGCAATCCCCGCATATGCACACAGTGCCCTGTGGTGCTCTGGAAAGTGGAGCCACCATCCCCATATCTGTGGTCAGACATTCCTGAAAAACAGTAATTGAGGTCTTGATGGACAAGAGTGTAAACACCCTGCAGTTCAGAAATTCAATTCTTACCTTACCTCTTCCAAATCTATCTGACCCAAATCCATAGCCATCGTTATAGCCATTGTAATCATCATAGCCTCCATAGCCTGAAAGACAAGCAAAGCGCCATCAGTCAAAGAGAACACTAGTCCAACACCACCCAGGCTCCATGGGCCTCACAGCACATACCTCCACCGTAAGCACCGCGTCTCATCCGCTCAAAACCAGCCCCTCTGCCAAGGCTGTTATAACCTCTGCCAGCCCCAGGCCTGTCATAGGGGCCCGGCCGCTGCATGGCCATAAGCTTCCGAGGGGGATCATAGTGTGTTCTAACTTCAGCACGACTGCTCTTAAAGATTTCAATATACCTACAGCATTGTCCATGGGAGAGGGGAAGGGGAGAAGAAAACATTAGTTCATTTCATACAGATATTTAGTTATACAAAAAACAAAACAGTCTAATCTAGTCATAGCCATGAAACTGACCAGTAATTAAAGCCAGATTTCTTACATATGCATAGGCAATGACCAGAAATTCACTCATTATTTAACATAAAATTTATAGAAAAACAAACTCACTCCCCTGAGGCAGAGCTCAACCTTAAGGGCAGAGGGGAGTGCTGTAAATCAATATTTATCGGAGGGAAAGAATTCCACTCAACTTTCAACATTTCAAATCTCACATCCATTGGCAGCATGTATAGCAAGTGGGCTAAAAAGCCAGCCTCCACCAACAGTCTAGCCCACACTACACATTTCTTTTTGCCAATCAATACCCCAGCCTATGCTTTTAGTAGGAATCAGCATAGGTAAGCGCATGCTTCAATGAAAAATAGTCACAAGCAAAGAGAATAAAACCTTTTGTGACAATTTCTTGAAAGCTATGCTTATTAATGTATGCAGAATATTTATACAGCAAGAAAAGTTTGTTGCATTTCAACTTTAAAAACAAGATCAGAAATTATCACATTTTCTTATGGTAATATTAATTTACTAGATGGGTGTTATTACAGCTTAAGTCAGGTTTGCATCACATTGTTTAAAGCCATAGTCTCTCAACTCCACTGAGCAGGGCCAAGTCACAAAATTTTAAATTAGACCAAATTCACAGGGGAGAATTTTAAAGCCTAACGTTTAGATTTAACGCAATACAGGAATCTGATGTAGAAAGTTTGAAAATTTTAGTAAATATCAATTCATGGAGACTATAAAATAGATTAATTTCCTTTTAAGCAGAGAGAATATGGATTTAAGTGTTTACCATAAGAAAAGTGACATATCCAACCAACCATCCATCCCCACCTGTGCCCTATTCTTTCCTTGTGTTTCTTTAGAGCCTTTTCAGCTATTTCCTGTGAAGCAAACTGCACGAAGGCCTCCCCCGTACTCCTCCCCTGGAAGTCCACCGGCAATGTTATCCCATTTGGCACGATTTCCAACCCTTCAACCCAAGGACAAATAACCCCAGTAGGGGGGCAATATTAACATCACAAGCCCAGAAATGATTTGTTCTTATAGCTTTAAATAAAGCAGAATTTAACTTTAGGCGAACGGCATGTTTTCAACAAGTACTTTTTAAAATATGCATTGCAATAATATGAAGTTCCATCATTACAAAGTATAAATTCTTAACACAACCCATGGCACAATGTTACAAAAACAAAAAAAAAACTTGCTGACCATAGGATGCATTAAGAACTCCAACAATTAACTATGCAATTCAATGTTGAGAATTATATAAGAACTTAATAAAATTTCAAGCATTAAACAACAACAGTTTTTAGTAAATTCAAAATACATCTTTTACCTCCGTTTATTGTTTTAAGTTATTGGAACTTCAAAGTTTAAAAATTGTACACATTTAAACATTTCATATAAAACTTGAAGCATTACTTAAGTTATAATTGACAAACACACAATCTAAACTTTCAACAAAACAACTGATCTACGCAGCACAGTCATGCACTCTTAGGATCTAAGCAGTATGATCACTTCTGGAAAATCCGTCTATGAAAAATCCTTTCCGTGGATACATTCGCAAGCTTACAAAAAGGACTTAAAGCACTTTCCTAGAAGATATGAAATCACGTTCATATTTAACGTTGACAGATAGCATTCAATTCTCACCAATTTAGATAAAACAAAACAGACTTGATTTCAAAAGTTCTCAATATTAGGACTTGACACATTCTAATAATCAAAATTTCAACACATACTCCACTAAACCATGAAAGGATTTCTTTTTAAAAATTCCAGTTTACCTTATCAATATTAATAACAGCATTTAAAACAATCTAGCATTCTACTAAACATGCAATCCTAACCAGGTCTTCAGCATAAAAACATTCAAATACTTTAGGCCCAAACCAATTCAAAAACACTGTATTCCAGCTGTTGAGATTGCAGGCGTTTGATCTACTCTCACCTACAGTTTAACAGGATGGTCAGACCAAATTGCTTTCTAACCATCTTCTGCATAGAAAATCAGACCTTTAGAAACATCTGTGGTCCTAGCATCCAAATTGTCTCTTAAAGCAGAGATCTGCAATTATCCTCTAACTCACACTCATCTACTGTTAAGAGATCTTACCTTTCCCTGTAAGTACTTTGCTGAACAGCAAAATGTGAGGAAAACAGGTTCAGCTGTTGAGGACAACCCTCGAACATCTACCATGAACTACAGCTACAAGACAATTCACCCAAGCAGAGTTAGCATTGGGAAGTACTTAATTTCCACCTTTAAGATGGGCTTAAACTATTTGAAGGTCTCCAGGAAGAAAAGTTACTCATCAGCTTATACTTCAACTTATTTCATCAGTGTATCTAAACTACTCAACTTTGGTCTAGGTTAAATCATGTTACGAGAAGCTAACCAAAACTCACTGCCCAGCAACAAACAGGACTACATACCTGAGAAGAACTGAACAATTTCCTCCTTGCTACATCCAAAGGGGAGTCCTCTAAGCCGTACAAAGCCATCATTGGCCGTGTCGGGACTATTTGGACCAGTATGCTTCAACACCCAATCCATTTCAACGTTGTTTGACTTGAATACTGAAAGAGGTGCTTAGAATTAGTCACTTTTGGAAAGCCAGAAAACAAATTCCAGACTTCCTGGGTGTTTAGATAAGCTAGGAAGAGCCGCCATACACTCCCTTAGAAGACCATTTCCATGCGGTCAAACACCTAAAATTCAGAACAAGGTAAGACCTCCAAGTTTAACATCTTATTTACTTTTACTAGGGCAACATGAATCAAACCTTCAACATATCTGTGTCCCATAGTTTCTCTGTCTTTTTTCAGGGCCAATTTGACTTCATCTTCTGATTCAAGTTCAACAAAAGCCTCGCCACTGGGTCTGCCTTCTCTGGTGTAGATGAATCGAATACCTTGAGCCCCATTTTGAATTTTGCAGTCTGAAAAGAAAACAACCGTTAATACAGAATTTAAAACCTAAAACTACCTCTGGGCGATATACATGAAATTTCTAGTCTTATTACCAGTAACCTCCAACAGACGCAAATACAATAATCAAGACACCGCCAACTCCTGGGTCTCTCATTGCTTGAACGACATTCCAATCGAGCACAGCAACGCAAAGCACTTTACTAGTTTAGCATGTAAGTGCTCACTTGTCATGATTTTTAAATCATCTCTAAGGTCTCAGAACATTGAACAAACCTGAACTTCGAGTTCATGGCGCTTTGGACACACACTGGAGTTTCGACCTGGGACATTTGTTGCTTTTACCTCATCAGTAGCTACCACGACAATTTCTCATTCAAATCCAATACTCACCCGAAAAGGGCTCAATGTTATCAACTTAAAATGATCCAGGTAGAGCAGCTGAACCCAAACCCAGTCTTCCCCCCTGCAAGGTGGCTTCCAGCGAACTCGGGTCTTGTTTTACGGGTCGATTTCCGCAACCAACACTCAGCTCAGATTGCCAATACTACAAGTTTTTCCAAAAATCTGTTAAATTTCTTCCAAACACAACTTCATCAGTCTAATCTCACACTAATAATGGGAATAAGGACAATCTAGCATTAAGTATCCCAGAAACCGACACATGCATAAAATAAAAAAGCTACAGCGACAAGAAAACCTTCCTGGGCTTCAGGGTCAACTCCACCAGGAGGACTTCGATGACCAAGTCTGCATTAGGATGACTGAAATTAGCAAGTCTCATCTCGAACGCCTTTCCACAGGAAGACCATGACCAGACACCATGGCTAGCACACTGCAAATGACCGATTCCCGCAGAGACCACCTCCCGAGCAGAGGGTGGGCTTACTGCTGCAGGGCGCGGGGCCGGGCGCCCCCGAGGCTGCGGCTGTGCGCGCCTCGCTGGGGGCGCCCGGCCCCGCCCGCCCGGACGGCCCGCGCACTCACCGGAGAAGAACCGCTGCACCTCGTCGGCCGAGCACGACCAGGGCAGGCCGCGCACCTTCACCACGAAGCCCTCGCCGCCCTCGGTGCCCAACATCATCGTCTCCTCGCGGATGCCGGCGTCCACGCAGCCTGCAAGGCGGGAGCAGCGGCTCAGCGCCCCGGGCGGGGCCTCCGGCGGCCCGCACACCGCCCGCAGCCCGCCGCCCGGGGGGCCCCGCAAGGCCCAGTGCCCCGCGCGGGGGCCCGAGCCGCGGAGACCTGGCGGGCCGCCAGCTGCAGCCGAGGAAATGGCGGCGGCCGCTTCCGCTCCGCCTCCTCCGACATCTCACACAATAGAGCGGCTGCGGCCCGCAGGCCCTGGCGACGCGCGCCCGGGCAGGCCGACCGGCCGCGGCACCGGAGGCGGCACGGGGCTGCACCATGCTCCCCAGGCCTCGCCAGAGGCCCAGGAACCAGCACCGGGCGCATAACACCGCATCCTCGGGGTTCGCGAGCCACAGAGCCGAACTCACCCACACACAAGACCTCGGAGTGGAGGAGAAGAAATGGCCAGCGAGCGCCTGCGCAACCTAAATAAAGCCCGGGCAGCACGCTCTGCGCATGCGTCTGGCTAGCCCGCACCGCCCCTTTGCGTCACACGGCCTTCCAGCGCATGCGTAAAGCCACGAGTGACCCCCCCACCTCTGGCTGGCCAATTGTCTCACGCATGCGTTCTGAGCTGGGGCGCCCCTCCCTAATTCCAGCTATTTTTCAGGCGCCTGCGCTTTCCCGCGCATCCGGACCGAACCTCAGCGGTTTACAACTTTTGTCTCGCGCGCATGCGCCTTCCTTAAAACGGTTCTCTCGCCTTCCCCGCCGAAGTGGGGGAGGGGCATGGCGGCGCAGCTCAGCTGCCCCCGGGGCGACAAGGTCGTCCCAGGCTCCACCATAGCGCCCCGCTGCCCCGTTCCCCGAGTCTAGACTAGAGCGGCCTGCCGTTCTCCTCGGGCGGGCGGGACCGCGCGGTTCCAGCCCGGGCTCGCAGGGACGCCCGAGGCCGGCGGAGACCAGGGTGCCTTTACCTGCCGCCGTGAGGCCTGGCCCGGCACGCAGTCAGGTGCCCGGTTTGGGCCTAATGAACTCGCCTTGGCGAGCCCTTTCTGCCCGGCGGCGGGCCAGCAGACCCAGACCGGACTGTGGCACGCACGAGGGGTCGCGGAGGCTCGTGGGGCGCAGCGGAGCCCACGTTCTGCCCCCGGGGCTGCGCGCTCAGCTGGCTCCTCCCAAGGCAGGGCCACCCTGAGTGACGCGATGCCCACAACCTCCCAAAACTCCGACGTCTAGGCTGGCTGCTCTATGCAACCCATACTACCCAGGGCACCCCCAGCAACTACAAATGGGTAACAAGGCAGTGTGAGGCAGACTCGCCGGTGGAGGCCACCACAATAAGATGAAGGCTAGGGGCCCGGCGGTGTGGCCTAGCGGCTAAAGTCCTCGCCTTGAACGCCCCGGGATCCCATATGGGCGCCGGTTCTAATCCCAGCAGTCCTGCTTCCCATCCAGCTCCCTGCTTGTGGCCTGGGAAAGCAGCCAAGGACGGCCCAAGGCCTTGGGACCCTGCACCCGCGTGGGAAATCCAGAAGAAGCTCCTGGCTCCTGACTTCGGATTCCACTTCCACAAAAACAGGGAAATGCTAAACAACATACATCTAATGTTGCTGTGGTAGTGTAGGGGAGGACACAGTGCTTAATCACTATAAACTGCAAAGTTTAAATTGGGTTAAGAATCTCCCTGAAAAATTTTTATCAATTTAAAACTGTTAATGCTAAACAAGATGTAACCGTAAAGAACTTTGATGTTATGTTTGAACTCAGCTGCTATGTATGTCAATGTTGGTCTTTACACTGTTCCTGTGCCACTCTGATTTCGGTTAAACACAAAAGCATGTTACCTCGGCAGAAATTATATAATATATAATATTGTTTCTCTCCATTTTTCTGCTCTTCCAAGAGCATGTTCCCCCTACATACATCTTTCAGGCCTAATTTTACAAAACACAGAAGGGGGATTTGTAGGAGGACATTGTGACCGTAGAAAGTCAGTGAGCACAGGATTACAGTTGGTTGGATAATATTTGGAGGAGAATAACCAAATGGCTACCTTTCGTATACCTTATTGGATATCATTTGCATAAGAACAGTTGAGTGGAAAGTACCTATATGAGAACATCCTGTGGAATATACAAGACAAAAGAGTTCCAAACAAAAGCACTGATGGTTTTGTTGATGAGCTCAATACTTCCTCCCTTATCCTATATGGCCCTCAGTGTATAAAGTTTGATGCCACTAATAAACTACGGCTTTGACCATCAGTCAGGGTCCACGTGTGTTATTATCGGCTCCGTGCACCAAGTCCATCGCTGCGCGACAGCGACATGGTAGCACATTGTTAATCTTTGCCAGTGTCGAGCCAGAGCCGGCCACGCCCCAGGAACAGTTAATATGGAAAAGAGTAGAAAATTCCCTAGTCTGTAGGTTTAAGTAACAGATCAAAGAGAGGTGCTTCCTCCCCCAGGCAGCGGAACAGTAATTAACAGACTGAGGAAAGGAACCTGCTAGAAGGAACAAATTGTATATTAGGGGACTGTCACTTGTTGAAATGTAAATTCCTCTCCCTGTTGCGCACGTGACAACGTCTCTTTAAAAGTCTCATGCTGCTAATAAACCTCGGCTATCTGACTATCAGTCGGTAGTCCACGCGTGTTATAGGCTTCATGCAGGACAGCGATGGTAAGTATATCTGTGTCTTAAGTTCTCAACGCGGGAAAGACCTAAGCAGAGAAGCACAAAGGGGTCGGTTCCCCAGGGAAAGGCAGTGACGGGAGCTTTTGAGGTAACACGGCTGTGTGCGGCCGCCCACGGTTCCGCTTTTGACTGCTAGCGGGATGGGATACAGGGCGGGCACGGCTGGCTCTCCCCAGAGCGGGGATTACGAGTATGGGTGGGGAGCGGACGGGATGTTATGGCCTGTCTGGGCGGTGACCGCGGTGCCTCCGCGCTGAGCTGAATTGGACGGCCCCAGTGCGGACGACCGTGCAGCCGCCCACACCGGCGAAATGCAGCCTCCCGCGGTGGAGACAAAGGCGCCCAGCCGCCCCTGCCGGGGAGGTGGAGCCTGTGGCTGGCCGCGCGGAGAGGCGGTCCTTGCTGCCCCCTCCTGGTCACCGAGCGCCTTGCTCTGGCCCCGCGCGGAGCCCGCGGCCGGAGGCGCCCCTGCTGCTCAGGCCGCCCAGCTCGGGGAGCGCCCCGGGTGCTCAGGCCGCCCAGCTCGGGGAGCGGCCCGGCTGCTCAGGGAGCCCAGCTCGGGGAGCGCCCCGGGTGCTCTGGCGCTCCTCAGGTCTCGGGCCGTCCGGAGCCGCGCACTGTGGTAAGAGCCTTAAGGTATACATTCAAAGAGCCTGCATGGCCAAGTTCCTCATAGCTAAAGATTTTTGAATTAGGATAAAAGTAACCGTGTTAGCTGTTTCCTGAAGTGTATTTTTTATATCTGTTCGAGAAATTGAATCCGTATATCCCCAGTGCTTGTTCCCTCCTCAAATACCAGCCAGTCCTGTGACTGGACAGGTGCCAGAGCTGGGAGCATCTCACCGGGTCAAACTCATGGGTAAGCAGGGATCCAGCTCCATGACCAGCTTGTGCTGCCTCCCGAGCTCTGGCCTCCCAGGCAGCCAGCCAGAGCAGAACTGAACCCAGGCACTCAAGCACCAGACGGAGCAAATACCTAAACCACAGCACCAGCATCCACTGCAGGAAACTTTTTTGGTCAAGATTTACTTTATTTGTTTTTTAAGATTTATTTATTTTTACTGCAAAGTCAGATATACAGAGAGGAGGAGAAACAGGAAGATCTTCCATCCGATGATTCACTCTCCAAGTGATTGCAATAGCTGGTGCTCGCCAATCCGAAGGCAGGAGCCGGGATCCTCTTTCAGGTCTCCCACGCGAGTACAGTGTCCCAAGGATTTGGGCCATCCTGACTGCTTTCCCAGGCCACAGGCAGGCAGCTGGATGGGAAGTGGAGCTACCGGGATTAGAACTGGCATCCATATGGGATTCCCCTGTGTGCAAGGCGAGGACTTTAGCCGCTAGGCTGCGCAGCTAGGCCCAAGATTTACTTTATTTTTATTGGAAAGGCAGATATACAGAGAAGAGGAGAGACAGAAGAAGATCTTCCATCCGCTGATGCACTGCTCAAATGGTCACAATGGCTGGAGCTGAGCCAATCCAAAGCCAGCAGTCTGGAGCCTCTTCCATGGTGAAACTTTTCCCTCTTCTCCCATGGAAGCTGTGTGCCCCCAAAACCTGACTCCTCAGGCCCCTGGAAACCTCCCAGCTGTTTCTCATAGTTTTTTCTCATTTTTTTATTATATTTTTGACAATCTTTACATACTTAATTAGGGTAAAAAGGTTCAAGGGCCATAGGAAAGTGCCCAAAGAAACTTTGTCTGAGGTGTTCCCAGACCAGATTCTTGTATAAACTTGCAAGTACAGGACCCGACACAGTCCATCACCCCTCAATCAGCTGGTGGTTGCCATTCCTGGGTTGGTTCTGTTTCCAGCCCCGACTTCCACTGGAACCAATGGGTACTGCAGTCCAGCCTGGTTCTGCCCAACACATACTCAGCCCTCACATAAACCAGTAGGAGCTGCAGCCTAACTGGGGCGACCCACGATAACCCCCACCAGGCCCGCCCCCTACCCTGGTTTGCCAGTAAGTACAGCAGCCTGGTGCAATCTGTCCCACATCTCATTCAGCTCTCATGCATGTCAATGGGCATTAAAGCCTACTTCAACCCATCTAGCACCACTATCCAGCTCACACACATGCTGGTGGGTGCCGTTCTGTCCAGCCATGCCTGTCCCAGTCCTGGTTTTCATGCTCTCCCGTGGGAGTGATAATCCAAGAGGGAGGTGCCCACTATTTCCCTACTGGGCCCACTCTCATCCCGGGTCATGCACTCTCCAGGTGACTCTGCAGTTTAACTTGGCAGAATCAGCCCCCAGTGCCAGCCCCTGCCAACTGATGCTGCGGCAAAGCCCCATCAACCCTCACCCACTCTGATTTATGCTTGTACCAGTAGGAACAGTCAGCCCAGCCTGGCTTTTGCCTGTTTCAGTCCACATGAGGCCCACAGGTGTTGTAACCCTGCCCGGCCTGGTCTGCCCCCATCCCAGCACACTCTCTCCAGTAGGAGTAGCTGTCAGCAGGGGAGCCCTCCACATTCTCCCCTTGCTGGCTCTGCCTCCTCCCTTCCTGGTTCTCACGTGTGCTGGTTGGCCGCTGTGGCCACATCTGGTATGGGTCACCTCACCTTGGCATTTCGTATTGTGCACTGGTTTTTGTCGCAACCGAACCTGGCTCGACCCATACTGTGTTCTGGTGCTCGGATTCACCAGTGGATGAAGTGAACTGATTCAGCCTGGTCTGCCCCCGACCCATGCCAAATGTATGCCAGTGGGAAACTTTCCATGGCCTGTTCTGGGCTGTTTCCTATCATGCTTCTTGCGCTTACCTGCAGGGACTGTGTCCTGCCAGAGGAGTTGCCCAGGCTCCTCCATCAGAACCCCTCCCAATGCCAGATTTTGTGCATACCAGGTGCTCCATGAGCCAGCCCTACTCAGTTCGCCTCCTGTCCTAGCAGGAACAGTGGTCCCTCCTGACTGGCCTTTAACGCACTCTGATTCTTATTGTTGGATGTTTCAGCCCAGTCACGGCTCACCCATACCCAAACAAAGCTTACACATGGCTCAGTAGAGACTGAGACCTAGCCTAATCCATCCTACATCTACCCTGGTCCTCCAGGACACTAGGCGGTGTTGCAGTCTGGCCCCTCCTGGTGCCTCCAGTCCCAGTCCACACTTGTGCCAAGGGAAGCTACAACCATTTCCTAATCAGAACACAGCCCCCATTCCAGCCCACGCGCCCCTTGGTGGGAATCTCAACCCAGCTAGGGTGACTCCTTAGCTCCCCAACTGGGCCTGTTCCCAGCCATAGATCACTTGCATGCCAGTGGTTGTTCTGACTCAGCTTGGCTCAGCCCCTCACCTGTCCCGACCTCTGCCTTACATGCTGTGTCTTAGCATCCCTGACTCACGCAGACCAGTAGGTTCAAGAGCCTAACTCAGCATGACCTGTGCTTCATCCTGATTTCTAATTTTGCTTGTGGGCTAAGGTTTGCTCAGTCCTGCCCGGTCCACCCCCTTCCATTACCAATCCACACATTAGCCAGCTGTTAGAGCTACTTTGCCCAGCTTGTCCAACCCCCAAGTCTGGACCATATGTTCACCAGCAGGAGCTATGACTCGCCAGGGGAGTTTCCCAAGTTCCTCCACTTGACCCACTCCCAGACCCAGTTCTCATACATGCCATTGGGTTTTAGGCCAGTGCCCGGCGCAGTCTGGCCTTCCAATTGGCCTTGTATGAGCTGGTGAACATTGTAGCCCAGCCCACCTCACACCCTATTCAGGATGCACATTCGGGTACTGCTGCCTTGACCTGTCCAGACTGTTGTCGATTCCTTTACCTGTGAGTGATGGCAGGCTCCTTGGCCACACCTAGCTTAGTCCATCACCGCCCCAACTCTTGAACTAACCAGTGGGACTAGTATTTCCACAAGGTTTGGCCCACACATCCCCCACAGAATCTACCCCTGGAAATGGTTCTCTCGTGTGCTAGTTAATGTGATGGTCCTGCCTGATGTGACCCGTCTTCTGATCCATCATTGTATCAGGTAATAGGATATGGTCCTGCTAGACAAGCCCCGAGCCTTAGCTTTTGCATGGACTGGTGCTCGGTGGTCAGCATTATTCAGTGATTACAAGTTCTTCAAAGGAAGAGTTACTGTCATTGGGAATCTTTAGGATTGATTCACATCCCAGAAGCACAGTGGGTTCAACCTGGTGCTACCTAAGTAGCGATTCAAAGAACCAAAGCATCAGAATTTCCAGCCAAGTGGCCATCAGGCGGAGCTTGGCGCCAAATGGCACAATGGCCACCCAGGGACAGCTTACCATGTACATGTGGCGGCTGGAATCAGGGATCTGAGCATGAAGACATCCTGGCCTGAGACCCCCAGCAGCCAGCAGGCTGCCAAAAGTTCCAGCCCCCAGGCCCAAGGTCGCACCCCTCCCCAATCCCATCCCTCACCCAATGGTGGTGGTGGGTGGGTCCTGTGCCCGCCCGGACCCCAGACATGCCCCAGACATGCCTCATCTTTGACCTTTTGTATATTCTAGATTCCTGACATAAGTGGAATCACAGGATATTTGTTTTTTCGGCTTGTTTCACTTAGCAGAATGTCCTCAGAATTCATCCATATTGTGTAGAATGTGTCAGAACTTCCTTTTTGAGACTGATATTCTATCATGTTAATATTATGGTTTGCTTCACTTTTATCTGTTTTCATCTTCTTTCTTTTCTTTAACTGTATGTATTTATTTTTTTAAATTTTTTTTTTGAAGATTTATTTCATTTTTATTACAAAGTCAGACAGAGAGGAAGTGGAGCTGCCGGGATTAGAACCAGCGGCCATATGGAATCAAGGCAAGGACCTTAGCCACCAGGCCACGCTGCCGAGCCCAAACTATATGTATTTAAAAGGCAGAGTTATGAAGAGAAAGGGAGAGAGTAACAGATCTTCCATCTACTGGTTTACTGCAACCAGGGCTGGGCCAGACCTAAGTCGGGAACCTGGAATCCCATCCATGTTTCCCATGTGGATGGCAGGGACCCAAGAACTTGGGCCATTTTCTGGTGCCTTCTCAGGGACATTATCAGAGAGCAAGATGAGAAATAGAACAGCTGGGACTTAAACCAGCTCCATATGGAATCCTGGCACTTAGTCTACTGCAACACAAAGTTAGCCCCTATATCCATCCATCTTTCAGCATTGTAAATATTGCTGTTTTTAACCTTTGTGGGCAAGTATCTGTTGAATCCTTTCCTTCCACCCTTTGCAGTATGCTCCTAGGAACAGAATTTAAGAGCATTCTGTGCTGAACTTTTGGAGACCAAACCAAGCTGCCTCCGTTACTACACTATTACCTTTCTACCATCAGTGCATGAGGAGTCCACATTCTTGCCAACATCTACCCACACTTTTCAAACATTTATTTTATTTTTGATGATGTTCACATAGTTAAGAAGATTGAATGCCCTTGTGGATCAGGGTGGGGAGGAATGGGTAAAAGTAGATAAAACAACTGCCTCCAATCTCCATTTTTCTGCTTGTATCTGGGAAAAGTGGAGAGACAAGAGGAGAGGGCTGCTCCCAGTAGTGCAACCAGATCAGTACCCAACCATGGGGAACAGAGCAGCCAGCTAATGTCATCCCAGGATCCCCAGTGTGGAGCATGTTCCCAGGATATTGCTCAAGTAGTTTTGTGTATGTGTGTGTGTGTGTGTGTGTGTGTACTTTACTCATTTATTTTTTATTGGCAAGTCAGATAAACAGAGAGGAGGAGAGAGAGAAAGGAAGCTCAGCTGTCCGATGATTCACTCCCCAAGTGACCGCAACAGCCAGAGCTGACCTGATCTGAGGCCAGGAGCCTAGAGTCTCTTCCAGGTCTCCCACACGGGTACAGGGTCCCAAGTGAACGCAACGGCTGGTGCTGCGCCGATCCAAAGCCAGGAACCAGGAACTTCTTCCAGGTCTCCCACACAGGTGCAGGATTGCAAAGCTTTGGGCCGTCCTCGACTGCTTTTCCAGGCCGCAAGTAGGGAGCTAGATGGGAAGAGAGCAGCTGGGATACAACCGGCACACATATGGGTTCCTGGCACATTTAAGGTGAGGATTTTAGCTGCTAGGCTCCCGCACTGAGCCACTTAAGTAGTTTTGATACTTCTTAGATGCTGTTGGCGTCATTGCTCCAAGTTCTGAGATTCTATTGATGTCATGGATCTGATGTTGAGGAAATCCTTCCAAGGTCTGTTGGCTGATTGAGTCCACTTTAGAGTGTCCACTCAGCAAGATACTCGCTGTCAAAGCTTGGCCTGAGGCTGACCAATTTGCTCTGCCGTCCAAGGCACTAGATGTCCTCTGCAGGCTTCAGTGAACTGGTTGCCCCACGTCCATGTGCAATAATAAAAAAAAAATGGGCATGCTGTCCAGTACACAGGCTTCAACAACCAGAGACCCAGTTCTTTTCTTTTTAATGATCTTTTCTTAGTTGCTTAGGGTACAAAAGGTCAAGGGCTACAGGAAAGTGGGTAGACTATTATTTCCACATTGTTTTTCCTGTATGTGGGGTAAAGCGGGAGATAAAGGGAAAAGCCCCACCCAGTCTCCCACCCACCCCAGGGTCCCTGATGTAGAATGTGCTCTGAGGGTACTGCTCAAGTGGTTTTGATAGTTCAACAGTGATGAATTGCTGCCAATCTTGCCATTCCAAGCACAATGAAGTTGCTGAAGCATCCACTGATTGACATAGTCCACCTTAGAGTCTCCGTTTGCCCAGTTTTTCACTGCCAACATATGGCTGAGGTAGTTGATTGATTTGTTCTGTCCTCTGTTGTAATGCCAGGTATCCTCTGCAGGTTTGGATAGACTGCCATATCCTCCATGTGCACCTGGTTATGCTCTCCGCTGCTTCGTCTGAGCCCCTGAGGAGCCTCGGCTCTGCACTTGCACTCCATGGCAGACCATGAGTTTTGAGTCCGGCAGTTCGATTGGGGAGGACCCAAAGGAAACTTCATCTGAGGTGATCCCAGACCAGATCCTTGTGTAAACTTGCAAGTACAGGGCCTGGTACAGTCCTTCCCTCAATCAGCTGGTGGTTGCAATTGCTGGATCAGTTCCGTTTCCAGCCCTGTCTTCTACACAAACCAATGGGTGTTGGAGTCCAGCCTGATCCTGCCCAACATAAACTCGGCCCTCATGCAAACCAGAGGGAGCTGCAGCCTAGCTGAAGCGACCCACAATAACTCCCACCAGGCCCGCTTCCTGCCCTAGTTCCCGTGTTTGCCAGTATGTACAGCAGCCTGGTGCAGTCTGTCCCACATCTCATTCAGCTCTCATACATGTCAATGGGCATTAAAGCCTACTTCAACCCATCCAGCACCACTATCCAGCTCACACACATGCTGGTGGGTGCCGTTCTGTCCAGCCATGCCTGTCCCAGTCCTGGTTTTCATGCTCTCCCGTGGGAGTGATAATCCAAGAGGGAGGTGCCCACTATTTCCCTACTGGGCCCACTCTCATCCCGGGTCATGCACTCTCCAGGTGACTCTGCAGTTTAACTTGGCAGAATCAGCCCCCAGTGCCAGCCCCTGCCAACTGATGCTGCGGCAAAGCCCCATCAACCCTCACCCACTCTGATTTATGCTTGTACCAGTAGGAACAGTCAGCCCAGCCTGGCTTTTGCCTGTTTCAGTCCACATGAGGCCCACAGGTGTTGTAACCCTGCCCGGCCTGGTCTGCCCCCATCCCAGCACATGCTCTCCAGTAGGAGTAGCTGTCCAGCAGGGGAGCCCTCCACATTCTCCCCTTGCCAGCTTTGCTGCTGGTACTCACATGCGCTGGTTCTCCGGCCCAGGCTGGCATGACCTACCTCACCTTAGCATTTGTCAGTGGGTGATGTTGCCTGACCCGGTCCAGCCAAGACCCTTCCCCCAATTCCAGCTGGTGCTGTTGGGGTTACAGCCTAGCCCAGCCCAACTGGCACCCAATTTCAGCCATAATGTGTACTGGTATGTGTTGTGACCAAGCCTGGCTCAACCCATGCTCTATTCTGGTGCTCAGATGTGAAGTGGTTCAGCCTGGCTTGCCCTTGACCTGATCCAAATGTATCCCGATAAGTACCATAACCTGACCTGGTTTGGGCTGCTCGCTTTTTTTGGTTCTTGTACTCATCTGCAGGGACTCTGTTCCGACAGAGGCGTTGCCCAAGCTCCTCCATCAGAACCTCTCCCAATGCCAGGTCACACTCACACTGGTGGATCCATGGGCCAGCCCTACCTAGTCTACCTCCTGTCCTGACAGGAACAGTGGTGTTTCCTGACTGGCCTTCAACCCATTCCAGTTCTTACTGTTGGATGTTTCAGCCCAGCCAAGGCTAGTCCACACCCAGACATAGCTCACACATGGCTCAGTAGAGGCAGAGACCTACTCTAGCCTGTCCTACACATACCCTGATCCTCCAGGGCACAAGTTGGTGCTGGAGTCTAGCCCAGTTTGGTGTGCCCAGCCCCAGTGCACACTTGTGCCGAGGGACACTGTAGCCATATCCGGACCAGAGCGCTGCACCCTCCACTCCAGCCCCTTCAGTCACCAGTGAGAACCACAACCCAGTTGCTGTGTCTCCTTAGTTCCCCAACCAGGCCTATTTTCAGCCACAGACCGTGCGTGTGCCAGTGGTTGCTCTGACCCAGCTTGGCATAGTCCTTCACCTGTCTTGGCCTTTGTCTTTGGGTGCTGCAGCCTGGCCTGACTCGGGTGGCCTCTAGTCACAACTCTTGCTGGCAGGTGCTGCAACCTGGCTTGCTCAGTCTGTTCCCATCCCTGGCTCAAGCAATCTATCAGTCTATTCTTACACAGCCATCAGAATAATCTTAGAGGATATAAATTGGCCAATGCCACTAAATAGCCCGAGCCCTCAGCATTTGCTCCTTGCAAACAGGATTAAGTTCTCAGGATGGCACTGTGTGTAGCAGATTAAGTTGCTGCCTGCAATGCCAGCATCCCATATGGGAGATTGGATATAGTTCCTGATTTATGACTTAGGCTTGGCCCAGCCCTGGCTGTTGCAAGCCATTTGGTGAGTTAACCAGTAGACTGAAGTTTTCTCTTTCTCTATTCTCTATCTCTCTCTCTGTAAAACTTTGCCTTTCAGGGCCCAGAGGTGTGGCCTAGTGGTTAAAGTCCTCACCTTGAATGTGCTGGGATCCCATATGGGCACCAGTTCGAATCCCAGCAGCTCCACTTCCCATCCAGCTCCCTACTTGTGGCCTGGGAAAGCAGTTGAGGATGGCCCAATGCATTGGGACCCTGCACCCGTGTGGGAGACCTGGAGGAAGTTGCTGTCTCCTGGCTTCGGATTGGCGTAGCACCGGCCATTGCAGTCACTTGGGGAGTGAATCGTCGGACAGAAGATCTTCCTCTCTATCTCTCCTCCTCTCTGTATATCTGACTTTGTAATAAAAATAAATAAATCTTTAAAAAAAAGATTTTGCCTTTAAACTAAATTATAAATTTGAAAAAAATAAAAAAAAAAAACAAAAACAAAAAAAAAGAAGAGCCATTCATCCCTGCTGGAGAAATTGCCCTCCTGGCCTCTGGTCTCCCAACTTTCTGGCCAGGTTCCCTCTGCTCCACCAGGCCTTATCAGTGATTAAAATCAATTTAGGGGGCCCGGCGGCGTGGCCTAGCGGCTTAAGTCCTCGCCTTGAAAGCCCCGGGATCCCATATGGGCGCCGGTTCTAATCCCAGCAGCTCCACTTCCCATCCAGCTCCCTGCTTGTGGCCTGGGAAAGCAGTTGAGGATGGCCCAATGCATTGGGACCCTGCACCCGCGTGGGAGACCCGGAAGAGGTTCCAGGTTCCCGGCTTCGAATCGGCATAGCATCGGCCCATTGCGGCTCACTTGGGGAGTGAATCATCGGACAGAAGATCTGCCTCTCTGTCTCTCCTCCTCTGTGTATATCTGGCTGTAATAAAAAATGAATAAATCTTTAAAAAAATAAAAAAAATCAATTTAGGTGCTACTCTCTCAGCACTTTCTAACAACTCCGATATGCTATAACGCAAACCTCTCACTCGAATCTGTTGCCATAGACTGAATTTTCAGTATTTATTTTGTTCACTTTCCTTGCTATAGTGTGAGCTCCTAGGGCAGGTATTGTTCCTTGGCACAAGTGTGGACTTGGTTTGGGGTGGTCAAATTCGGCTAGACTCTAGCACCTAGTGGTTCTCGTGAGAAACAGGTAAGGTGTAGGATAGGTTAGGGTAGGTCTCTGCCCCTACTGAGCCATGTATGAGCTGTGTCTGGTGACCTTGGGGTCTGGGAGTTAAAACTTCCAGCAGCCTGCTGGCTGCTGGTGGATGCCAGGCCAGGATATTCTTCATGCTCAGAGTCCCAAGCCAGCCACCACATACACGCGGTAAGCTGTCTCTGGGTGGCCAGTGCGCCATTTGGTGCCCGGCTCCACTTGCTGGCTGCCCGGCGGTGAACTCTGGGGTTTGGGGGCTTTGAATTGCTGCTTAGGTACCTCGATGTTGAGCCCACTATGCTTCTGTTTTTTTTTTTTAAATCAGTCCTTAAGACTTCCAATGACAGAGTAACTTTTCTTTTGAAGGTAAGCAAGGGTATTGAGATCTGCTAGGTTTGAGGAGAGGGTCCAGATGATCTTTTTTTTTTTTAAGATTTATTTATTTTATTACAAAGTCAGATATACAGAGAGGAGGAGAGGCAGAGAGGAAGGTCTTCCGTCCGATGATTCACTCCCCAAGTGAGCCGCAACAGCCGGTGCACGCCGATCCGAAGCCAGGAACCTGGAACCTCTTCCAGGTCTCCCACCGGGGCGCAGGGTCCCAAAGCTTTGGGCCGTCCTCTCCTGCTTTCGCAGGCCCCAAGCAGGGAGCTGGATGGGAAGTGGAGCTGCCAGGATTAGAACCGGCGGAGGGACCAGATGATCTTTATGGATAAGACTGATATATCAGCCTCCTTCGAGCACTACGTAGAAATTGTCACTGAATAATGCTGACCACCGAGCACCAGTCCATGCAAAAGCTAAGGCTCGGGGCTTGTCTAGCAGGACCATATCCTATTACCTGATACAATGATGGATCAGAAGACGGGTCACATCAGGCAGGACCATCACATTAACTAGCACACGAGAGAACCATTTCCAGGGGTAGATTCTGTGGGGGATGTGTAGGCCAAACCTTGTGGAAATACTAGTCCCACTGGTTAGTTCAAGAGTTGGGGCGGTGATGGACTAAGCTAGGTGTGGCCAAGGAGCCTGCCATCACTCACAGGTAAAGGAACCAACAACAGTCTGGACAGGTCAAGGCAGCAGTACCCGAATGTGCATCCTGAATAGGGTGTGAGTTGGGCCGGGCTACAATGTTCACCAGCTCATACAAGGCCAATTGGAAGGCCAGACTGCCCCGGGCACTGGCCTAAAACCCAATGGCATGTATGAGAACTGGGTCTGGGAGTGGGTCAAGTGGAGGAACTTGGGAAACTCCCCTGGCGAGCCATACCTCCCGCTGGTGAACATATGGTCCAGACTTGGGGGTTGGACAAGCTGGGCAAAGTAGCTCTAACAGCTGGCTAATGTGTGGATTGGTAATGGAAGGGGGTGGACCGGGCAGGACTGAGCAAACCTTAGCCCACAAGCAAAATTAGAAATCAGGATGAAGCACAGGTCATGCTGAGCTAGGCTCTTGAACCTACTGGTCTGCGTGAGTCAGGGATGCTAAGACACAGCATGTAAGGCAGAGGTCGGGACAGGTGAGGGGCTGAGCCAAGCTGAGTCAGAACAACCACTGGCATGTAAGTGATCTATGGCTGGGAACAGGCCCAGTTGGGGAGCTAAGGAGTCACCCTAGCTGGGTTGAGATTCCCACCAAGGGGCGCATGGGCTGGAATGGGGGCTGTGTTCTGATCAGGAAATGGTTGTAGCTTCCCTTGGCACAAGTGTGGACTGGGGCTGGTGTGGGGAGCGTGTTGCTGAAGAAAACCCTGCGGTGGCAGCTGCGGCCAATAAGCCAGGACCGGCAGCTGCTCTGCAAAGTGGAGAGACGAGAGCTGGTCTTGCCAGCAGATGAGGCAAATTTGCCTCCTCTCCAGGGCCTGGCCAATCAGGTAGCACCCAGTGGACCCACGGGAAAAAAGGATATATAAGCAGCCCGTTTTAGGCGGCACAGAGAGCTACAGGGAGGTACAGAGGATGGACGGACGGACGGACGGACGGGACAGACGACGATGACGACGACGAAGAAAGACTGATTGGAAGTAAAGTGGCTCTTGAAACAGAGCCTGGAGTGTCGGGTGATTTCTTCCGCGGGTACGGGAGACCCCGTGGGACCCTGATAGAATGGGACTGGAGGCACCAAGCCTGGCTAGACTCTGACAGCATCTGGTGCTCTGGAAGACCAGGGTAGAAGTGGGACACACTAAGCTAGGTCTCAGCCTCTACTGAGCCATGTGTGAGCTTTGTTTGGGTATGGGTGAGCCGTGACTGGGCTGAAACATCCAACAATAAGAATCAGAGTGCGTTAAAGGCCAGTCAGGAGGGACCACTGTTCCTGCTAGGACAGGAGGCGAACTGAGTAGGGCTGGCTCATGGAGCACCTGGTATGCACAAAATCTGGCATTGGGAGAGGTTCTGATGGAGGAGCCTGGGCAACTCCTCTGGCAGGACACAGTCCCTGCAGGTAAGCGCAAGAAGCATGATAGGAAACAGCCCAGAACAGGCCATGGAAAGTTTCCCACTGGCATACATTTGGCATGGGTCGGGGGCAGACCAGGCTGAATCAGTTCACTTCATCCACTGGTGAATCCGAGCACCAGAACACAGTATGGGTCGAGCCAGGTTCGGTTGCGACAAAAACCAGTGCACAATACGAAATGCCAAGGTGAGGTGACCCATACCAGATGTGGCCACAGCGGCCAACCAGCACACGTGAGAACCAGGAAGGGAGGAGGCAGAGCCAGCAAGGGGAGAATGTGGAGGGCTCCCCTGCTGACAGCTACTCCTACTGGAGAGCATGTGCTGGGATGGGGGCAGACCAGGCCGGGCAGGGTTACAACACCTGTGGGCCTCATGTGGACTGAAACAGGCAAAAGCCAGGCTGGGCTGACTGTTCCTACTGGTACAAGCATAAATCAGAGTGGGTGAGGGTTGATGGGGCTTTGCCGCAGCATCAGTTGGCAGGGGCTGGCACTGGGGGCTGATTCTGCCAAGTTAAACTGCAGAGTCACCTGGAGAGTGCATGACCCGGGATGAGAGTGGGCCCAGTAGGGAAATAGTGGGCACCTCCCTCTTGGATTATCACTCCCACGGGAGAGCATGAAAACCAGGACTGGGACAGGCATGGCTGGACAGAACGGCACCCACCAGCATGTGTGTGAGCTGGATAGTGGTGCTAGATGGGTTGAAGTAGGCTTTAATGCCCATTGACATGCATGAGAGCTGAATGAGATGTGGGACAGACTGCACCAGGCTGCTGTACATACTGGCAAACACGGGAACTAGGGTAGGAAGCGGGCCTGGTGGGAGTTAATGCGGGTCGCTCCAGCTAGGCTGCAGCTCCCTCTGGTTTGCATGAGGGCCGAGTTTGTGTTGGGCAGGATCAGGCTGATCTCCAACACCCATTGGTTTGTGTAGAAGACAGGGCTGGAAACGGAACTGATCCAGCAATTGCAACCACCAGCTGATTGAGGGAAGGACTGTACCAGGCCCTGTACTTGCAAGTTTACACAAGGATCTGGTCTGGGATCACCTCAGGTGAAGTTTCCTTTGGGTCCTCCCCAATCGAACTGCCGGACTCAAAACTCATGGTCTGCCATGGAGTGCAAGTGCAGAGCCGAGGCTCCTCAGGGGCTCAGACGAAGCAGCGGAGAGCATAACCAGGTGCACATGGAGGATATGGCAGTCTATCCAAACCTGCAGAGGATACCTGGCATTACAACAGAGGACAGAACAAATCAATCAACTACCTCAGCCATATGTTGGCAGTGAAAAACTGGGCAAACGGAGACTCTAAGGTGGACTATGTCAATCAGTGGATGCTTCAGCAACTTCATTGTGCTTGGAATGGCAAGATTGGCAGCAATTCATCACTGTTGAACTATCAAAACCACTTGAGCAGTACCCTCAGAGCACATTCTACATCAGGGACCCTGGGGTGGGTGGGAGACTGGGTGGGGCTTTTCCCTTTATCTCCCGCTTTACCCCACATACAGGAAAAACAATGTGGAAATAATAGTCTACCCACTTTTCTGTAGCCCTTGACCCTTTGGCCCTAATTAACTATGTAAAGATTGTCAAAAATAAAGAAAAAAATAGGGGAAAAAGTTTCATTTTATTTTTTATTTTCATTGGAAAGTCAGAGGCAGAGCAGTTTCAGTCACGCCTTGGGATTCCTGCAGCATCCAGGTGCCAGTTCTGGTCCTAGCTGTTCCACTTTTTTTTTTGAAGATTTATTTTCATTTTTATTGGAAAGTCATAGATGCAGAGCGGAGGAGCGGCAGAGAGGAAGATCTTCCATCTGTTGATTCACTTCCCATGCAGCCTCAACGGCCAGTGCTGTGCTGATCTGAAGCCAGGAGCCTGGGGCCTCTTCTAGGTCTCTCACATGGGTGGAGGGTCTCAAGGCTTTGGGACATCCTCAACTGCTTTTCCAGGTCACAAGGAAGCAAGGCCACCAGGAGTAGAACTGGTGCCCATATGGGATCCCGGTTTGTGCAAGGTGAGGACTTTAGCTGCAACAGCCAGGCCTGCTGCTCTACTTCTGACTCAGCTTCCTGCTAATGTGGCTGTGAAGGCAGCAGCTGATGGCCCAAGTGCTTAGGTCTTTGACCCCCATGAGGGATTCCTGGTTAGAGTTCACTCAAGCCAGGCTGTTGAGCGTGTTTGGAGTAAAACAGCAAATGCAAGATCTCTCTCCCTCTGTTGGTTTGCTTTCCAAATAAATAAATCATTTTTTAAAGATTTATTTATTTTTATTGGAAAGTCAGATATACAGAGAGGAGGAGAGACAGAGAGGAAGATCTTTCATCCAAAGATTCACTCCCCAAGCAGCTGTAACAGAGTCCAGATCCTCTTCCAGGTCTCCCACACAGGTGCAGGTTCCCAAGGCTTTGGGCCATCCCCGACTGCTTCCCCAGGGCACAAGCAGCGAGCTGGATGGGAAGTGGGGCTGCCAAAATTAGAACTAGAAACCTTATGGGATCCCAGCTCATGCAAGGTAAGGACTTTAGCTGTAAGGCTACTGCACCAGACCCTAAATAAAATCTTTTTAAACATTTAAAATAAAATGTTTTCAAAAGGAGGGAAAGAAGCCTGCTTTTTCTTTTTTTTTTTTCTTTTTTTTTTTTTTTAAAGATTTTATTATTATTGGAAAGCCGGATATACAGAGAGGAGGAGAGACAGCGAGGAAGATCTTCCATCCGATGTTTCACTCCCCAAGTGAGCCGCAACGGGCCGGTGCACGCCGATCTGAAGCCGGGAACCAGGAACCTCTTCCGGGTCTCCCACGCGGGTGCAGGGTCCCAAAGCTTTTGGCCGTCCTCGACTGCTTTCCCAGGCCACAAGCAGGGAGCTGAATGGGAAGTGGAGCTGCCAGGATTAGAACCGGCGCCCATATGGGATCCCGGGGCTTTCAAGGTGAGGACTTTAGCCGCTAGGCCACGCCGCCGGGCCTGAAGCACGCTTTTTCTTATAATCATTGAAAACATTGAATTAGTAACTGAAAATCTTCCCCCACACACAAAAGATTGCTGAGTCCAGATGGTTTTATGATAGGCAATCGGCACCCAGTTATGAAGAAACAGAACATTCCTCCCAAGAGAGAACAAATTCTCCCTGAGAGCAGAACAAGAGGATCTTTCTCAGGTGATGTGCAGTGTAATCTTAATAGCAAAACCAGGCAAATGCTACATGAAAATCACAGTGCAGGCTCAATTGGAAGACAGGTGCAAGCTGAAATACAAATCAGTAACAGAAATGTAAATATATGGAGTAAGCATTTAGCAGTTAAGATACTGGTTAAGGGGCCAATGTGGCTTATCAGGTTAAACCAACATCCCGTGTGGATGCTGGTTCAAGTCCTGGATGCTCCACTTATGATCCAGCTCCCGTCTAAGGTGCCTGGAAAAGCAGCAGAATGTGGCTCAAGTGCTTGGGCGCCTACACCCACGTGGGAGACCTGGAAGGGATTCCTGGCTCCTGACTTCAATCTGGTCCAGCTCCAGCTGTTTCAGTTATTTGAGACTGAACCAATTACCAGTAGATGCAAGCAAGCTCTTTGCACAGCAAC
This sequence comes from Ochotona princeps, assembly GCF_030435755.1. Lineage (NCBI taxonomy): Eukaryota > Metazoa > Chordata > Mammalia > Lagomorpha > Ochotonidae > Ochotona > Ochotona princeps. The sequence continues at coordinate 76,889,154 of NC_080840.1, read as the reverse complement.
CTCCCTCCCCCAACTGCTGTCTCTCACTTGCTCTCTAAAACTCTACCTCTAAATGAAATACAAGTTTTTAAAAGTTTTTTAAATTTGATTTTTGATGATGATTACATAGTTGAGAGGGATGCATGCTCATATGGGCCCCTGATGAGAATGGGCAGATTGTGGTGTGGAAGAAGATGGTGAGATAAATGTTTCAGTTTCTTTTTTTTCCCCCTTTCTCCTGGGTGCCCTGGTGGGGTGGGATGCAGGGCTGGATTATTCCTTGCTGTCAGACTATATCAGGACCTGGAGGTGGAGATGCTCATTTGATGTCACCCTGGATACCTCATTGTGGGAATAACGTTCTAGGGGTGCCGCTTGAGTAGTCCTGATAGTTCTGAGACGTTGTCCACATCATTACACCAAGGCTGAGAAAACCTTTCTGGTGTCTATTGTCTGACCAGGTCTATTTTGGTGTATCCACAGATCAAGACATTGGCTACAAAGCCCGGCCCAGGAGAGTTGTTTAATCTGCTCTACTATCCACCTTTGATGTATTTGACATACACTCTTAGCTTAGATGAACTGGCTCTCATGTCTTTTATATGCATCTAGGTATGTTCTCTATTGTGTGGGTGTCAACAACTAAGGAGGCCCAGTCCTCACATGCACACTGGTGGGTGCAGTAGTCCAGCACCTGTTTCCTTGTGTGCTAGCATATACTGCGGCATTGGCCAGTCTATCCCACATCCCTCCCAGGTCTCATTTACACCCACGAGTGCTGCATCCTAGCTCAGTCCAGCCTTCCCCCAAACCTGACCCACATATGCCTGTCGATGGGTACTGTCACCTTGTCCAGCCCTGGCTCTCATCCCACAGATCCCCTACCAATCCCAGGTCATGGGCATGCCAGTGGGTGCTATGCCTAACCTGACATGGCCCATCCCCGGTCCCAGCTCATACTGATGGGTGTAGTAGCTTGGCCCAGCCCAGCCCACACCCAGACCTGGCTCTAGAATGCATCAGAGGGTGCTGTGGCCCAGCAGAGGGATCTGCAAATATTTTCTACTAGGCCTGCTCCCATCCCCAACACTCACCAGTGGGTGCTGCAGCAAACTGGGGCAACCCCCAAGAACCTCTACCAGATCTGCCCCCACCATGGCTCTTGTGAGCACTGGCTGACGCAGTGACCTATAGCCTAGCCTGGTCTTCTCTCAGCCCCAGCTCTTGTGTGTGTAGGCAGCACAAGATCTCTGGCACCTTAACTAGTCACTTATCCCTTAGGCCAGTAAGTGCTCTGTTATGTATTTAATTTTTAAAGAGTTGTTTATTTATATTGGAAAGTCAGATTTGCAGAGAGAAGGAGAGACAAACAGAAGGATCTTCCATCCACTGGTTCACTCTCCAAATAGCCATAATACCTGGAGCAGAGCTGACCTGGAGCTGACCTCTGGGAAGGCCTCTGGATTTCCCATTCTGATTCACCCATCTCAACTCTCTCAGTTATCTGAAAGTAATTGTATGTCGGTGGGCAGTGGCCCAGTCTGTGGAAGCCCCCATTAAACATCTTATGTATGTCAAACAAGCCTTCATTGGCTCCAATTCTGACCTATCCCCAGTCCTCCAGCCCCTAGCAATGCATGTTTCCCCACCTCATGTGCTTGTGGCAGTAGCAATGGTGGTGGGCGAGCACCTGCCATAACACAGTGGGCACCCCACCCTTCCCCCAGATCCCTTAAAAATAAAGCAGGTAACTATGCAGGCACATTGGAATAGTTAACACAGAGTTGGCATTAACCAGGCCCAGAATGCCCTCCAGCTACTGACTGGTTTCTCCCAGCAGTGGAACATTTGCCCTGGTATAGACAACTGCCTATATGCTGATGAATGCTGCAGCCTTACCTGGCCTGACCTGCTCCCTTGTGCTCGTTAGTGGGAGCTGTGGCCTAGCAGGGGAGTTTCCCCACCATGACCACTTCCAGCCCCAGATTTTGTGAGTGCTGGTGGATGCTGTGGCCCTGCTTGGCATAGCCCACCCTCAGTTCAGGCCTTTGCATATGCCAGCAGGTGCTGTAGCCTAGCCAGTCTGGCCTCCTACCAGCGCCAGCTCTCATCTCGAGAACATCAGGTAAGTTCTGAGGTACATCCTGGCTCAGCCGGTCACCATCCTCTCTCTTGTACAAACTAGCAGGTGCTTCAGTCCCATAGAGCTTAGCCCACATGTCCCCTATAAAATCTGCCTTCAGATCCAGCTCTCTTGCATTCTAGTGGATGCTGTGATTCAGGCTGACGAGGCCCAATCCCTGCTTCAATACTCATGGGCAGGTGCTGCAGAATAGCCCAGGCAGGCATGCCCCCCAACCTCAACTTTCACATATGCCAATGGGCACTGGTGTGATGCTACTTAGCCCAGCCAAGGTATCCCATGTGGGCAGGTGCCTTAGTCTGACCCAGACATACCCACTGGTTTTCCCACTCTAAACCACTCTGTCTCAGCTCCCTTGTCTATCTGCAAAGCACAGTTGCCCTGGGAAAGCAGTGGACGATGGCTCAGTGCCTTTGAACCCTGCTCTCATGTGGGAGACCCAGAAGAATCTCCCGGCTCCTAGCTTCAGATCAGCTCTGCTCCAGCTATTATGGCTATTTGGAGAGTGAACCAGTGGATGGAAGATCCTTCTGTTTGTCTCTCCTTCTCTCTGCAAATCTGACTTTCCAATATAAATAAACAACTCTTTAAAAATTAAATACATAACAGAGCACTTACCTGGCCTAAGGGATAAGTGACTAGTTAAGGTGCCAACATTGTGGTACTGCGTTTAGCTGCTTCCTCGGCCAGCAGCATCCCATAGAGGCGTGTGAGTACTAGTTTGAATCCCAGCTGCTCCACCTCTGATTCAGCTCCCTGCTAATGCACCTGGAATGGCCACAGATTTGGTCCAGATGCTTGGGTTCCTACCACCTGCATGGAAGACCTGGATTGAGTTCCAGGTCCAAGGCTCCTGATTTTGGACTGCCTCAGCTCCAGCCATTGCAGCCATTTGGGTAGTGAATCAGCAGATAGAAGATCTTTCTGTCTTTCTTCTTTGTTGCTCCCTCTGTAACTCTACCTTTCAAGTAAATTATTACTTTTTTAATTTAATTATTTTTATTGCAAAGTCAAATATACAGAGAGGAGGAGAGACAGAGAGGAAGATCTTCCGTCCAATGATTCACTCCGCAAGTGACTGCAATGGCCAGTGCTGAGCCGATCCTGAGCCAGGAGCCAGGAGCTCTTCCGGGTCTCCCACATGGGTAGAGGGTCCCAAGGTTTTGGGTCATCTGCTTTCCCAGGCCACAAGCAGGGAGCTGGATGGGAAGTGGGGCCACCGGGATTAGAACCGGCACCCATATGGGATCCTGGTGCATGCAAGGCGAAGACTTTAGCCGCTAGGCCACACCGCCGGCCCTCTAGTAAATTATTCTTGAGCTTCCTGCAAATTCAGGACCTTGGGAGCCAATGGGTAACGGCTTCAGTAATTGGTGCCTGCCACCTACACGGGACACCTGGATTGAGTTCTCAGATCCATTCTTCAGCCCTAGCTAGCTCTGGTCTAACAGGTGTTTGGCAGATAGAGGCTCACATTCTCTCTGTCTCTTTGCCTCTCACACAAATAAATAAGATTCTAACGGAGAAAAGACCAAAGCCCTAATGTATTGCAATTACAAGCATTTCCCATCGCTGTGGTATCAGACACTCAGTGCATTCACATTTTCACAGGTGTCTTTGTGTGATCTTCCTATTGGCATCATTTCTTTCCTTCTTTCTTTTTTTCTTTTTAAATAAAGATTTATTTATTTCTAGTGGAAAAGCAGATTTATGGAGAGAAGGATCTTCCATCCACAGGTTCACTCCCCAAATGGCTGCAATGGCCAGAGCTAAGCTGATCAGAAGCTAGGAATCGTAAGCTTTTTCCGAGTCTCCTACATGGGTGTTTTGGGCCATCCTCTAGTGCTTTTCCAGGCCACAAGCAGGGAACAGGATAGGAATTGAAACAGCTGGGACATGAACTGGCACCCATAAGGAATCCCGGTGCTTGGAGGAGGATTAGCCAGTTAAGCCCCATTTATTTTCCCTATTAGTCTGAACCAAAAGCCAGAAGCTGTCCTGTAGGCTCTGACAGCTGATGGTTCTGAAGATTCACTGTAGGCATCCCCAAGGTTTGCCAAGTCTTAACCCCCACATGTCCCATCCTTAAGCCACAGACTGAATTATCGCTCTCTTTGTGGCATCCCCAGCCCACCTGTTCCCTTTCTTTTCTCTCCAAAGAGCCTTTGCAGCCACCTGGGCCTGTTGGTTGAGTAACTGGAGGAACCTCAGGCCATAGCGTGCCAAGCAAGTGCCTAGCCTGGTCCCTCCTGGCTGCTGTAACAGAAAAGCATAAGCCAGGCAGCTGGTGAGCAGGACAAAAGTGTTTGTCACAGTTCTGGAGCTTTGGATGGAAGACCCAAGGTGAAGATCCCAGTAGACTGTGAGCTGGTGAGTGCCTGCCTGGCTCACAGATGGCTCTCTTTTCTTTACATCCTGACAGGGTGCACTAGGCTAAGGAGGACTCCTGGATCTCTCCCATACAGGCATTGTTCCAGGTGGTGAGAGCTCCATTATGAGATCAGATCACCCCCAACAGCCCCACAGCTGATACTACCCGTTGGGGCAAGGGAGGATTTGCACATACCAAGTTTGGGGGAAAATAAGCATTCAGGCCGTGGCCGAGCCTTGTCCAGCGGCAAGGCCAGCATTTTCACCTTGCAAAAGACAGCCTTGAACGGTGCACAGGGCTGCCTCTGCGGCCGGTGGTGGAGGCCTCTTGGCCATCTTGGCCAGTTGTTCTGTTAGACAACATGAGGGCATTGAAGACATGTGGAATGGAGAGAAAGTCAGAGCTTGGGACCTATCAGGCCAAGGAGAGACAACCACCAGGATTTCCAAAACTCAGCCTGGGGTGAAAAATGTCAACCCTATTCAAGTTGGTCCTGCACTTGCCTGGCCTCCTGCAAGACATGGCGAATGTGTTTTGCACTGGCTTAACCCAAAAACATCCAGTTCCAAACACCCCACTGAGCTGTGGGTAGTGTTGAAGCTGGACCTGTTGAAGGACTGAGCCATGTGGCTGCAGCACAGGGGCCCCAGGCAACCTCCTATTGGATAAAAGCAGTGCTTTTTGCTCTTTCTCAAAGGAGGGGGCCCTGCTCTGGCTCTTAAGAACCTGACACAGAGCTCCCTCTATCCAAGCATCTGTAACCTGCTAGTCAGAGAAGTGCCTGGAGCAGTTTTCAGGTAGTAGGAGTAGCAATCTACCTCATGGCCCCGTAACCTCTCTGAAGCCAGTCTTCATTCCCCCAGGGTGAGGACAAGGCCCAGACAACAATGTTCTTGGCCACCTGGCTGTGGTTTTCCCCTGAACACACCAGGTTCTGCCAGGAAGTTGAGCATGTCGGTTAGTGCCCACGACCAGTCTCTAGATGGGGGAGCAGTTGAGCAAATCATCCGCAGACTCATCTTTCCAACCCTCTCTCTCTCTCTCCTCCCTCTCTTTTTAATTTTAATTTTATTTTTAAATAATGATTACACTGAGTGGGAAGGATCGAGGTTTAGGAAAAATTGGGTGAACTCATTGTTTCCAAATTTGCCATTTCTTCTTGTTGTTCCTGGGAGGAGGGGAGAGACAAAGGAGGAACCACACATGATTTTTCACACATCCCAGTACCTAGGGATGAGAAACTGCCACCTCATATCAACCCAGAGTCCTAATGTGTACGTATTCTAAGGGTTCTGTCCAAGCCCAAGCCCCTCTAAGCTCTTTCAGTCCCCTACAAGAGCCCAAACAGGTGTATGCTATCTGAATGCTTGTGGCAGGGCTCTGCAAGTGAGATGTTGCCTTAAGCCTCTGTACCCCATCCAAAAGCAAATAGAAACTGACAGGAGGAGTCTACAGGAATACAGGACATAAAATATATTTTCTTTTTTAAAGATTTACTTATTTTTATTGAAAAGGCAGAACATATTTACAGAGAGGAGGAAAGCCAGAGAAAGATCTTCCATCTACTGTTCGCTCCCCAAAATGACTAGAGCTGAGTCAATCTGAAGCCAGGAGCCAAGAGTTTCTTCCGGATCTCCCATGTAGGTGCCGGGTCCCAAAGCTTTAGTCCGTCCTCTACTGCTTTCCCAGGTCACAAGTAGGGAGCTGGATGGGAAGTGGAACAGCCAGGGCAAAAACTGATGCTTATACAGGAGATTTAGCCATTGAGCCATCATGCCATTATGCTAGGCCCAAGTGGCTGCAACGGCTGGAGCTGAGCCAATCCGAAGCCAGGAGCTCTTCCGGGTCTTCCATGCATGGGTGCAGGGTCCCAAGGCTTTGGGCCGTCCTCGACTGCTTTCCCAGGCCACAAGCAGGGAGCTGGATGGGAAGCGGGGCTGCCAGGATTAGAACTGCCGTACATATGGGATCCGTGCACACAAGGCCAGGATTTTAACCACTACACTATCGCGCCGGGCCCCCCAAAAAAGCATCTTTATGATCTAAGAGTATGGGGCCAATGCTGTCGTGCAAAGGGCTGATCCTCCAACTGCAAGCACTGAGATCTCATATGGGAGCCTGTTCTTGTCTTGGCTTCTCCACTTCTGATCCAGCTTGGTGTTTATGGCCTGGCAAAGCAGCAGCAGATGGCTCAAATCTTTTTTTTTTTAAGATTTATTTATTTTTATTACAAAGTCAGATATACAGAGAGGAGAGACAGAGAGGAAGATCTTCCATCCGATGATTCACTCCCCACGTGACCACAACCGCCGGTGCTATGCCAATCCGAAGCCGGGAACCTGGAACCTCTTCCGGGTCTCCCACGCGGGTGCAGGGTCCCAAGGCTTTGGGCCATCCTCGACTGCTTTCCCAGGCCACAAGCAGGGAGCTGGATGGGAAGTGGAGCTGCTGGGATTAGAACCGGCACGCATATGGGATCCCAGCCTGTTCAAGGGGAGGACTTTAACTGCTAGGCCACACCTCCGGGCCCAGATGGCTCAAATGGCCCTTTAGGACCCTGAGTCCACATGGAAGACCTGGAAGAAGCTTCAGGCTCCTGGCTTCAGATTGGCTCAGTTCCAGATGTTACAGTCATTTGGAGAGTGAACTAGCAGATGGAAGACCTGTCTCTCTGCCTTGCATTTGAATAAATCATTTTTTTTTTAATTAAGGCTAAAGCCATTGAGTCCCAGAGAGTCTTTTCCCTAATGCCATGGGGTGAATAGGCATTTCCACCTCATGAATGGCCCACAAGTCCCCCCCCCCCACTTTTTTTGGAGATTTACTTATTTTTATTGGGAAGGCAATAAAAAAATTTACTTATTTTAATTGGGAAGTTACAGAGAGCAGAGAAAGGGAGAGCACTTCCATCTGTTTTCCTCTCCAAATGGCCACAATGTTTGGAGCTAGGCAGAACTGAAGCCAGGAGTGTCTACTGGATCTCCCATATGGGTGCAGGGGTACCAGCTTTTCCAGGTACATTAGCAGGGAGCTGGATAGGAAGTAGAATGTCAGAGTCTCAGACCGGCATTCATATTAATGGTCTATCCCACTTCACCATGACACAAGTCCCAATCAGGAAAGCTTAAAGGATCAACTAGGTATGACTGAAGATGGTATGCAGCAATGTCAGGGCTCTGGCTGCCCTCAAGTGTAGAGATGGTCACCCAAGTTCCCTTCTTTTTAACAGCATGCTTCCCCATTACCAGCATTAGACACTGAGCTCCACTGTTGGGTCCTTTTCTAACAGCAGATTACCACAGACAGATACACAGCAACTATTAGCTGAACTTGCCACCTGTCCTTATGGTGCTCCCTCTGCCTGGCTCACACCTCTTCCTCCTGACATCTGGTGCAGCAGAACATGAGGCCAGCACTGTGGTGGAACAGGTCAAGCCATCAACTACAATGCCATCATCCCACATGGGCACCAGGTCTAGTCCCGGATACTCCACCTGCAATCCATCAACTTGCTAATACATTCAGGTGAGTATCAGAAGATGGCCAAACTGCTTGGGTCCCTGCCACCCAAGTGGGATACCAGAATGGAGTCCCAGCTTCTGGGCTTTGACTTGACCCAGCCTTAGCTATTGTGGCTTTCTGAAGAATGAACCAGTGGATTGAAGATCTCTTTCTGTCTGTGTTTCTCTCTCCCTCTCTATATAACCATACCTTTTAAATAAATAAATAAATAAATAAATAAACAAACATACATGCATTTTTATTTCAAAGCCTACTACAGAGGTAACCTTTATTAGCCAAAGGAGTGCTGGGTCCCATCCCTGGTATTGGAAGTGATCTTCTGGTCAAAGAGGCAGCCTTTGCTAGAAGGCTATGGTTATGGACATATTTGGGCAGTAGTTAGAAGGAAAAAATACATTCTTTTAAATAATGTCAAACATGCTAGTCCCCTAGACCTCCCTCTAGTCATTCATTAGGGCCTTCAGTGAAGCCTCCCATTCTTCCATTATCTTGCTTATCGGACCCTTCAGTCCTGTTGTCACCTGTAGGGAGGACATTCCAATGGTTCCTGCTGTTGGAGTGGCACCCCTGCACCTCCCTCCACCCAGGCCTGGTTCTGCAGGCAAGGAAGAACAGCCCCCTTACAGGAAAGAGTGGCTGGGGATTGTCAGTTCTTTGGCTTGGCCTCACAGTGGGCTCTTGGTGGTAGATTAAGTAAGGTTAGCATAGCTGAATCCAGCTTACAGTTTTGACAGAATCAGTAATATTCTGTTAGTATCAGGTAGCTCAGGGACTTCTGTACCTGAATAGATCAGGCTGTAAAATGGTGTTAAACTGAAAGTCCCATTTTTGGGCTGAAATTCGTGGTCCCTTAACTTAATACTGTGACTAAGTGCTGTCACAAAGGGAAACTAGCCTTGTCTTCTTGAAAGTTAGGAATCAAACTCTGACCAATTCTTTCTTCTTCTTCTTCTTCTTTTTTTAAAGACCGATCTGTTTTTCTATTGGAAAGACAGATCTACAGAGAGGAGACACAAAGAGAAAGATCTTTCTACTGGTTCACTCCTCAAGCTGCCACAACAGCTAGAGCTGAGCCAGTCCAAAGCCAGGAGCCAAGAACCTCCTCTGGGTCTCCCATTCAGATACAGGGTCCTAAGGCCTTGGGTCATCCTTCACTGCTTTCCCAGGCCACAAGCAGGGAGTTGGAAGAGAAGTAGAGCAGCTGGGACACAAACTGGCACCTGTATGGGTCATGGAGTGTGCAAGGTGAGAATCTAGCTGCTGAAGCATTGCACAAAGCCCTAAAGATACATTTTTCTTGTATGTATATTTTTTAAAGATTTATGTATTTATTGGAAAATCAGATATACAGAGCAAAGGAGAGACAGAAAGATTATCCATCCACTTGTTCACTCCTCAAGTGATCTCAATGACCGGAACTGAGCTAAGCCAAACCGAAACAATGAGCCAGGAGTTTCGTCCAGATCTCTCATGCAGGTGCAGGGTCCCAAGGCTTTGGGCTATCCTTGATTGCTTTCCCAGGCCACAGCAGGGAGCTGGGTGAGAAGCAGGGCCACTGGAATTAGAACCGGTACCCATATGGGATCCCGGCACATTCAAGGAGTCTGTGGATACAGGATTCAACAACTTGGGCATCCTCCACTGCCTTCTCAAGGCATAAACAGGGAGCTGGGACTTACACCAACATCCATATGGGATGCTGGCATCACAGACGAGGCTCAGCCTACTATGTCATAACACTGGCACCTACAACCAATTTTTTTTTAAAGATTTATTTATTTTTATTGGAAAGGCAGATATACAGAGAGGAGGAGAGACAGAGAGGAAGATCTTCCTTCCAATGATTCACTCCCCAAGTGGCCGCAACAGCCAGTGCTGTGCTGATCCAAAGCCAGGAGCCAGGAACTCCCTCCAGGTCTCCCATACGGTTGCAGGATCTCTTGGCTTTAGACCATCCTCGACTGCTTTCCCAGGCCACAAGCAGGGAGCTGGATGGGAAGTGGAGCTGCCGGGATTAGAACCGGCGCCCATATGGGATCCCGGTGCATTCAGGGCGAGGACTTTAGCCACTAGGCCACGCCACCGGGCCCGAACCTCTCTTTTTACCCACATTTGTGCTAGGTAAGAAGTAGGAATTAGCCTGTTTATGAGAGGGGTCAAAGGAAAGACAAGAAGCCACCTTGGAATCCCAGCAGTGTTGTATACTTCAAAGTCCTGCTCATAGCCAATGACTTCACAAGTGCGCCCAACCTACCCCCAGGGAAGATGCCCTAGGGAAACATCCTGTACCCAGTGCCAAGGGGCTCCCCAGTCTGGTAACTCTGGGTAATAAAACCTCAGGAGGGGGCTCGGCAGCGTGGCCTGGTGGCTAAGGTCCTCGCCTTGATCCCATATGGCCGCTGGTTCTAGTCCCAGCAGCTCCACTTCCTCTCTGTCTCTCCTCCTCTCAGTATATCTGACTTTGTAATAAAAATAAAATAAATCTTTAAAAAAAAAAAACCCTCAGGAGGACTTTTACCTGCTTCACACCCAGCAAGCCCTTTGTCCTGGAGAAGAGGGAGGAGATGAAGGAAAAATAGTGGCAAGGACTGGATCCTGTTCCCTTGTAAGCTCCAGTGTGAATACAGACCACAGGTTCAGCTCCCAGCTCTTTGCTGAGCTGCCCGCCTGGCCCGGCAGGTGCATTCTCTCCATCAAACCATGTAACCTTGCTCTCCCAGTCTTGAACACTTGGGTTCTCTCTCTCCCTATGCTGTCTTACCCTGTTACACTTTGCTATCTCGCTCATAACTCCTCTCTTATCTCACATCCTGAACTTTTTGTTACATGAAGACAAGAAGCCATTGCACCCATCACTGCTAACATTTGACTTGGCAATTCCTGACTATTTAACATCTGCCTTGTATGGCACTAGTCAGTCCTGCTTAGGAGAACCTGATCTGCTTGCTGAGCCTGTAGCTTGCACAGGGCAAAGTGCCTGTTTACACTTTTCTCCCCTTCTCTTTGCCAGAGATGCCAGAAAAACGGTGGAAAAGTGCATGATTTGGCTGTAGGTAGCTCCCAGTTCCCTGTCTGGATGGGTGACTTTCCTTCCCCCAGGGCTTTAACCTGTAGTTACCAGGACACACTAGATGCTGCCAGGGATGGAGGAAGGCTGTGAGCACGGATGGGAGAGCAGTGGGGGAGGGTAGCCAGCTCCCTAAGTGCTGACCTTATCAGGTGCTGATGATGCTGGAGTGGAATGCACACTCCCACCCCTACCCCCACTGTCAGGAAACCAGCATGACACCATGAAGAACTACTTCAGGCATTAAGTCATGGTGGATTGGGTCCATTCTGGAAGCACGTCACATCAGCCTCCAGATGTACTATGTACGTCTGGCATCATTTCACCATCTCACAATACAGTTTATGAATCTAAAATGCCTTAGACAGCTTTTGGAGTGTCATTTTTTAAAGAGATTTCCAGGAGTCTAACTGAAAACTTCAAATTTAAAAGACTTTGTGTAGAATATCAAAGAATTGCCAGATAATCAAACCATTTGGTCAAAATCAAAGTAATGATCATTTAACCTGAACATTGTAACCAAAGCTGTAGGACAGATAGAATCAGAGTTAATACAGTCACACAAATAGAAATAGACAGCTGAATTAAATTCTTTTAAGACTCAGTTCTAAGAATCAAGATGGCTGGAGAGGGTAAGGACATATTTAAACAAATGGAGAAATATTAGTGTGAAGCAGAGAGGACACATTCCAGGAAGTAGGAGAGGAAGAGCAACAGTAGAGGGGTACCTGGAGACTAATAGACACAGGAAAGCAGCAGACACAACAGTTGGTGTTGCAGTGACTGATACTCCAGTGGCATTCAGCAGTGATCCGAATCGCACCAGGAGCTGGAACTTCACCAGCAACCAGGTGGGAAGGGACATTCACTGGGAACTCAGGAGGTAAACCCAGACAAAGAACATCCCGAGCAGAGACAGAGCGGCAGGTCACAGATGTGCAGTTCAGGAACACGTTGAATTTCAAAACCCAGTCCACCCCTAGCCATATCGGGCACCATTTTGCTTAAGGAGGCAAGGGTTATGAACACTACTGCACATGCACTGAGCTGGGAATGAACTCATTTCTGGCTCAGCAAACTGCACAAACATGGCATCCTACAGGTTCCATCCAAGATAGGTCCGGATAGCCGTCAGACTTCATGGCCAGCAGATCAAAAACTCTAGTAGTGGCACATCAGACAGCATTTTGTACAGTGTGGAAAAACTTTTAAGATTGCAGGGACAATAGTGAGCTGCGCATGTGCTGAGCTCAGGGAGAATTCACTGAGCTCAGTGCATTGCACAAATCCCACAGGAAAATAATACCAACTATGACATTGTACAGGTCAAAATAGGTCCGTGTGGCCCTCAGACCTAACAACCAACAGGTTCTGGCAAGATTACCACCAACAACAACCTAGCTATATAGGACACCTGGTGTGTCTCTAATCCTGGGACCTGCTCAAATCTGAAGTGGTAGAAAATTGTACAGACAATGGTGCAGCCTCACCACGGTATCACAGGAGGTGGAGAGTGGTGAGACAAGAGCTGGAGCTGTAGAGACCATGGTGGAAATCTAGCATAAGAACCCAAACCAGGAACTTGCTGGAGGTTCTGGCACAAGTGACTGCAAACAAAGAGATGTGTACCAACTGCAATAAGTAAAATTGAACTGTAGACCTATGGGTGACAGAGCTTAGAAACCTGCCCCTAGGAGAAGACTCTGATAACTAGAAGTACAATGACCAAGAGCAAAAGAAGAGACAAAGGCACAATGAATATTACTAAAAACTCCCCTGCAAAGGAGCAAAAGCCATTGTCAACCTCAGAGTTAATTGAGGAAGACATCGAGAAAATGGGGATACAGAATTCAAAACACTTGTTATAAAACTCCTTATCAACAATGAGAAGCACATAAAGCAGACATTCAAGGAATTCAAGGAATATGTCACACTGGAAATGAACCAAATGGAAGCTGATATATCAGAAATGAAGAAAACAGTGGAGCAAGTTGAAAGTACAATGGGAAATCTCCACAAAGCAGAAATGAAGAAAGCAGAAGAAAAAATCTCAGAATTGGAAGATATTTCCTGTCACCAGGGGAAAACAAACAAAAAGCTGGAAGCAGAGCTAGATCAGGACGAAAAAAAAGGGAAAAAAAAGTATTCAAAAATTGAAAGACACTATTGGGCCCAGCGGCGTGGCCTAGCGGCTAAAGTCCTCGCCTTGAAAGCCCCGGGATCCCATATGGGCGCCGGTTCTAATCCCGGCAGCTCCACTTCCCATCCAGCTCCCTGCTTGTGGCCTGGGAAAGCAGTCGAGGACGGCCCAATGCATTGGGACACTGCACCCGTGTGGGAGACCTGGAAGAGGTTCCAGGTTCCCGGCATCGGATCGGCGCGCATCGGCCCGATGCGGCCACTTGGGGAGTGAATCATCGGATGGAAGATCTTCCTCTCTGTCTCTCCTCCTCTCTGTATATCTGGCTGTAATAAAAAATGAATAAATCTTAAAAAAAAAAAAAAAGAAAGAAACACACTATTAAAAGGCCACATATAAGAGATATGGGAGTCCCAGAAGGTGCAGAAAGAGAAGCTGGGTTTACAAATGCATTTAATTAAATAATAAGGAAAATTTCCCTAATCTGGAGGAAGAATTGGGAAACAAAAATCAGCAGGGGCACAGACCTCCCAACAGGCCTGATCGAAAGCGATCTTCACCAAGACACATCATAATCAAGCTCTCTTCAACTGAACATAAGGAAAGGAGCACGTGAAGGGCCCGGCATGGTGCCATAGCAGCTAAAGTCCTCACCTTGAATGCCCCGGGATCCCGTATGGGCACCATTTCTAATCCCGGCAGCTCTACTTCCAATCCAGCTCCCTACTTGTGCCTGGGAAAGCAGTGGAGGATGGCCCAAAGTCTTCGGACCCTGCACCCACGTGGGAGACCTCTAGGAGCATCCTGGATCCTGGCTTTGGTTTGGCGCAGCACCGGCCATTGCGGTCACTTGGGGAGTGAATCACCTGATGGAAGATCTTCGTCTCAGTCTCTCCTCCTCTCTATATATCTGGCTTTGTGATAAAAAAAATAAGAATAATAAATCTTTTTTTAAAAAGTGCACGTGAAAAAAAAATCAATTGACGTATAAAGGAATGCCAATTAAACTCAAAGGAGAACTCTCACAGGAAACTCTACAGGCCAGAAGAGAATAGAGTAACATACTCTAGATTCTAAAAGCAAAAAATTGTCGGCCCAGGATAATGTACCCAGCAAAACTTTCCTTTTTCTTCCAGGTCTCCCACGCGGGTGTAGGGTCTCAAGGCTTTGAGCCATCCCCAACTGCTTTCCCAGGCCACAAGCAGGGAGCCACAGGATTAAAATCGACACCCATGGGCCCGGCTGCGTGGCCTAGAGGCTAAAGTCCTCGCCTTGAACGCCCCGGGATCCCATATGGGCGCCGGTTCTAATCCCGGCAGCTCCACTTCCCATCCAGCTCCCTGCTTGTGGCCTGGGAAAGCAGTCGAGGATGGCCCAAAGCTTTGGGACCCTGCACCCGCATGGGAGACCTGGAGGAGGTTCCTGGTTCAAGGCGAGGACTTTAGCCGCTAGGCCATGCCACCGGGCCCGAAGTCCAACATCTTACTGTCCAGATAAATTCAACGATTTCTTGGGGAGACCATCTCTGGTCTGAAGGTAGAGCTGGCAGAGTATCATCCCGATCAATTAAAAGCCCCGACATTACATCAGCAACAATTTATAACGTTATGGAATTGGTTGACATGGTATTGAGTAACAAACATGTTAAAAGAGAAAAAAAAAGAAGGCAAGTTCTGAACCACATCCTGTGATTTCTACATTGACATTTCAATTATTAGTTTCTATACAACCTGGTGCTATACACCTTAAAATGGCTATAGATTACTATTCAGCTGAGGGAGACAAAATATTTAAGTGTAGGATAACAAAAGAACATAGCTCCATAAATGTAATCACAAATGTTTGCAGACTCAAAACTTGATTTTTAAAATAAAAAAATCAACTGAGCAAATGCAGTGTTTTAGAAAACACAGCAGGGGAGCTGGGATTGTGACCCAGTGGGTTAAGCTGCCCTGGACTGTCGGTGCTGGCCTCCTATAGCACTGTTTCACTTTTGATTCACTCCCTGATCACATATGTAACTGCACTCCCAGGCACACAGCTGGAGTTCCCAGCTTTGGGGCTAATTAGACAGAAGACATTGCCTCAGGCTTTGGCCTGGCCTAGCTCTAACCATTGCAGCCATTTTGGGGAATGAACCAGAAGGTGGAAGACCTCTTCGTTGCTCTCCTATTCTATCCTGTCATGAGGAGTTAGTTAATAGGCAGTCAGGAAGTAAGCGTAGTGGCATAATGGGTTAATCTGCCACCTCTGGGGCAAATATAAGGTGTTAGTTTGAGCCTTGGCTGCTCTACTTCCAACCCAGCTCTCTGCTAATGTGCCTGGGAAGAGCAGCAGAAAATAACCCTGTGCCCACATGGGAGACCTGAAAGAAACCCTGGCTCCTGGCTTTGGTCTGACCCAGCTTTGGCCGTTGTGGCCATCTGGGAAATGAATCAGTGGATGCAACATCTGTTCCACTCTTCCCCCATCCCCATATACTGACTTCAAAAAAATGAATTTTAAAAATCCTGGGGAAAAAAATAAGCGATTAGGAACAGCTACTTTGGGAATGCATAACCAGGTATTTGTAGGAAAACTATCACTAGCTAATTAAATAGAGGTCATTGCTTCAAGCAAATGAGGACTGATGGTTAAAGAGCATAATGGGTTGCATACTCATAGGTAACCCTGTGAGAACCCAAGCTCTGGCATCTTACCAGAACACATCACACAGCAGCACACCTCAGGTACTTAACAACTGATCAGGCAGGCATAGCCTGCCTTAGCTGGTCAGGGCAGTACTATTTCTCAACTGTCACATGCTCCCAGGTGATTGACTTGATAGTATATGATAACCGGTCATAACCATACCGTGATCACTACACCAGAGATAGGAAAAAGCAAAGCAGACCCATGATGTCTGGGACCTGTGCAGAAGAGTGGCTCAATGGCTGTGCACTCCCTGGAGATGCTCCCAATACCCAGGCCTGGCTGGATCCCTCCCCTGGGGGACCTTCTCCTGGCCAGCAGGACTGGCTGTTCTCAATGAAATCTACTCTTACCAACCCAGTTGTCTCTCTCCTAGGAGTAGCCAATAGAAATGAAATCTGCATATGAGAAGGGGATGTGTAATCCTATATTTGCAGCAGCACATTCCACAATAGCAAAGACATGGCAACAATCCAGATGTGCTTCCAAAGAAGAGTGTTTAAAGAAACTGCGGTACATCTACTCCATGGAATATTATTCAGCTATTAAGAAGAATGAAATTATACCATTTACAACAATGGTTCCAACTAGAGACAATTATGCTCAGTGAAATGATTCAATCACAACAGAACAAATACCATATGTTCTCTCTAATAAAGTGAAACCAGCATGGAAAGTAACTTCAATAATCCAATCCATACTGCTTTTTTTTTTTTCTGCATCCCATGTGTTTTGATGTTTTTGATTCAGTTTCATTTATTCCAAATACTTTTTTTCTCTCTTATCAAATTCATCACTGGCCCATGGATTACACGGTGGCATCATTTTTCCCAAGAGACTTTGTGCTTCCTTTTAGTCACCCATGTGTTGGTTGCTCAGTGGCGCATTTCTTCATGGTGCTGAAATTTGTTGTTTTCTTGTTGATACTGTCGTTCTAACTCATACTAGTTGTTGACCTTGTTTCATGGCTTCTCATTTATGAAAATGGATAGTGATGGAGTACTGGAGTCTACCATATACAGATGTGGGGGTACAATGCAACATGCATTCCTGCTTCCAAACAAAAGATGGATTCCCAATGAAACTGTTGGACATGTGTATTGCTTTTTTTTTATTATTATTATTTTTATTTTTATTACAAAGTCAGATATACTGAGAGGAGGAGAGATAGAGAGAAAGTGGAGCTGCTGGGACTAGAACCAGCGGCCACATGGGATCAAGGCGAGGACCTTAGCCACTAGGCCACGCTGCCGAGCCCGACATGTGTAGACAATGGGATGCTGGACTGTCTGACATTGTCTACCAGAAATGTCGGGGCACAATTAAATAAGAGACTGATGGAATTATGACTCCTTATGAAGGACTATACTCTCATAGCAACATGGGGAATTTGAGGGCAACCCCAGTTTGTGTGGAGTTTTGTCACACAGTCATCTATTTGCTGGTATCAAGGTGACCCCATAGAATCATCTCTGGAGAAGTTCAGCAATTTGTGTCTGCCTTGAGTGCATGTTATAAAGTAACAGGTTTAAGCTCCTTTTTGGGCAGAGAGCTCAGAAATAAAGTGAAGCAAGGCAGCACCTGTGGGAGTCGCAGGGAAGATGAATCTTCTGGGGGCATGAGCTGGCCTCAGCAGCACTGCTCTGGCCATGTGTCCACAGATGTGTGGATTCCCAGCTCTGTAGGTTGGCCATCCCATGCTTGTCTGGAGGCTGAAAGTCGCGGGTGGGGGTCAGCACACTTGGTCCTATCTGGAGGTGCCTTCTGCTCTCTTCTAGCTGCAGTAAGCACTGTTTCCTTCCCTGCAACCACCCTTGTGATGACAGGTAACCCAGGAGTGCTGCCCACCCCATGTCTTCCACTTGGTCATATGTCAAAGTCCCTCTTGCTTTGATAGGGTAAATTTGGAGACTAGGGTATGGACTTCCTTGGGGGCCATTATTTTGGTTGTCACACCTTCTAGTCAATTTTTATTTGCTGTTTAATGCATTTATTTTATTGATTTGAAAGGCAGAGTTGGAGTGAGAGATCTTTCATCCATTGGTTTAGTCCCTAGATTGCTGAAATGACCAGAACTTGGCCTAGGAGTCAGGAGCTCCACCCAGGTTTTCCATGTGGAGAAGGGCCCCAATAGCTGAGCCTTCACCTGCTGCCTCTCAGACCTGAATTAGCAGGGAGTTGGATGGAGTGAAGGAGCCCAGGCATTCGAGCGTGGGAGGTAGTCACTCCAAGTGACTCTAAGTTGTTCCATACCTGCCTCAGCAACAGACTTTTTTTTTAAAGATTTATTTATTTTTATTGGAAAGGCAGATGTACAGAGAGGAAGAGAGACAGAGAGGAAGATCTTCCATCCAATGATTCACTCTCCAAGCAGCCGCAACGGCTGGAGCTGAGCCAAACCGAAGCCAAGAGCCTGGAGTTCTTCCAGGTCTCCCACGCGGGTGCAGGGTCCCAAGGCTTTGGGCCGTCCTCGACTGCTTTCTCAAGCCACAAGCAGGGAGCTGGATGGGAAGCTCGACTGCTGGGATTGGAACTGGCACCCATGTGGAATCCCAACACATGCAAGGCGAGGACTTTAATCATTACGTTATCGTGCCAGGCCTCGGCAACAGACTTTTCTTCTTTTATTGTTTTTTTTTTTTCAGAACCTTCCTCTTTCTTATCACTTTTTTTTCATTTTCTTTTTATTATTTTTTATTAATTACATTGCATTATGTGACATAGTTTTATAGGTACTGGGATTCTCCCCACCCCTCCCCAAACCCTCCCCCCATGGTGGATTCCTCCACCTTGTTGCATAACCACAGTTCAAGTTCAGTTGAGAGTCTTTCATTGCCAAGCATATACCAAGCATAGAGTCCAGCATCTTACTGTCCAGATAAGTTCAATGGCTTGTTGGGGAGACCATCTCTGGTCTGAAGGTAGAGCTGGCAGAGTAGCATCCCGATTAATTAAAAGTCCCAACATAACATCAGCAACAATTTATAACATAGTATTGAGTAACCAATATGTTAAGAAAAATGCAAGTTCTTAACCACATGCTGTGACTTCTTCATCTACATTTCAATTTTAGTTTATATACAATCGAGTTCTTTTTTTTTTAATTTTTTTATTAATTATTATGCATTATGTGACAGTTTCATATGCTCTGGGAATCCCCCCACCCCTCCCCACACCCCTCCCCCCTGGTGGATTCCTCCACCTTGATGCAGTATTACAGTTCAAATTCCATCAAGATTCTTTCCTTGCAAACATATACCCAGCATAGAGTCCAGCTACTCATTGTCCAGATGGGTTGAACAGTTTGTTGGGGAGACCATTTCTGGTCCAAAGTCAGAGCTGGTAGAATATCATCCCAGTCAATTAAGAGTCTCAATATAACATTAACAGCAATTTGTAACATTATGGAATTGACAAGGTTTTGCGTAACCAGTATGTTAAAAAAAAACAAAACAAAAACAAACAAACAAAAAAAAAGAAGCAAGTTCTTAACCACAACCTATGATTAGCTCATTGACATTTCAATTTTAGTTCATATACAGGACCAGCTGCTATATACCTTAAAATGGCTATAGGGTACCATTCAGCTGTCTCGTGTCTATTTCATTTTAGTATTTAGCCATTTGTTGTGTTGAAGTATAATTTTGCTGATCTTGGCAGATTTTAGGATAATCTAGACTGGCTTGTAACTCTAACAAGACATTTGTCAGCAGTTAAGGTGCAGAACATTTTTTTTTTGGGGGGGGGGGGTGCAGGAAAGTCCCCAACACCATGGTGAGGAGTGACTAATCTTCGTGTCCTACCCAGCGAGGCATTAGCCAATCCATGCCAGCTCTTTCCTGTCGGATTTCAAGCTCTACTTTTTGTTGTTTGTCTATTTATTTTAGGTTTTTTTTAGTTTGTATGATTGTTTGTTTGCTGTGAGGGGTTTTCGGAGCGATCCTGATGGTCATTGCAAGGGAGGGTGGGGGTCCAGAGGTGGAGCCAGGCTCGGTCCAGAGAAAGCTCTCCTCCCTGGTCCCAAGGGACGTTTATTGTTCTTCTGTTTCTGCGGACCGCTCAGGGCTTCTGGTTGTCTTTCCGATGACGTTGGTTTCTGCGCGGTAGTGTTTGGACTTCTTCCATCCCCTGCGGGAGCTCCGGTTAGGGGTGGGTGACCTCAGAGTACTCGGCCTCCGAGGGCATCCAATTCCCTGTGGCCTCCTTGGCAGTTGGGATATAGTCCTTGTTGCTCGTATTAACAGTTTGTGGTGAAGGTCTGGGAGTCTTCATGGTTGGGATCCAGGCTTTCTCCTTGCCATCTGCTCTACCCTGGAGTGCCCCCCTGCTCCACGCACATGACCTCCTGTTAAGAGGTTGTCAGGATCGCACCCGATTTCCCCCTCATGCATTGGTATAGTAGTTTTACTATTGTTTAGTGCTGCTTTGAGTCTGTTGTCTATGAATTACCAGATTTGATCATGATAGGCTATATTATACTTTTTCCTCACTCTTTTTATGGTCCTGAAAGGCTTCCCTGCACTCCCCCCATTACGGATTAACATAACGTATTGAGGGTATAGTAGGTTTTACAGTTTTTCGATGTAGATCTTAAGTATTCTGACATTAATTGTTGGTTTATAGATTATATCGCATTATCTTATTGTATTGGATACAGGTTGTTAGAGATTGCAATAATATTACAATATACAGGTACTATCAGGTTGTCATTACAATCGAGTTCTATACACCTTAAAATGGCTATAGATTACTATTCAGCTGTCTCGTGTCTATTTTCATTACAGTATTTAGCATTTTATAGCGTTGAAGCATAATTTTGTTGAACCTGGCTTTTTTTCAAGTAGTCTAGACTGGCTTATAATTCTAACAAGATATTTGTCAGCAGTTTAGATGCAGAACAGTTTTAGGAGGGGTGTGCAGAGAAATCTTCAATACCCCAGTGAGGAGTAACTAATCTTTGTGTCCCACCTAGTAAGGTATAAGTGAATCCACGCTGACCATTTCCTGTCTGATTCTAAGCTTTCCTTGTTGTTCTCTATCTATTCTAGATTGTTTGTTTGGTTGTTTCGAGAGCCTTCCGGAGCGATCCTGATGGTCATTGCCAGAGAGGGTGGGGACCCAAAGTTGCAACCAAGCTAGGACTAGAGAAAGCTCCTCTCCCTAGTCCCGAGAGAAGATAACTGTTCTTCTGTTTCTGCGGACTGCTCAGGGCTCCTGGCTGTTGTTCTGATACCCTTGGATCCTGCAAGGAAGGATTTTGGCTTCTTCCATCCCATGTGGTAGATCCAAGCGGGAGTGGATGACCTCAGAGTTCTTGGCTCCGAAGGCATTCCAATTCCCCGTGGTCTCCTTGGCAGGTGGGATGTAGTCCTTGGTGCCTGTACTGATAGTCCTTGGTGAGGATCCGGGAGTCTTCAGGGTTGGGATACAAGCTTCCTCCTGTCCTCCTGCTCCACTCTGGGGTCCCCCCCTGCTCCGTGCATATGATCTCCTGTTAAGAGGTTGTCAGGATCTCTCTTGATTCCCCCTATATGTCTTTGTAGTTTAAATATTATCTAATGCTGATTCGAGTCTGTTGTCTATGAGTTACCAGTTATGAACCTGGTGGGTTAAATTTCATGTCTTCCTCACACATTCTAGGGAAATGGAAGATTTCCCTGCTCTCCCGCCCCATTATGGAATAACATAGGGTATTGAAAGTATATTAAGTTTTATAGTTCTTTGATGTAGATCATATAGCAATCGGACTCACATTGGTTGTTGGTACATTGGTTACTTCACAGTATCTTATTGCATGTGAGACCGGCTGTTTGAGGTTGAGATAATATTATATTTTACAGGTACTATTTTCCAGATTGGCATAATTTCATCTTAAATTAAGGCAAACGTGGTATCTAACCTTTTGGGATTGGTTCATTTCCCTTAGCATTATGGTTTCCAGTTGGGCCCATTTGGCCACAAAGAACTGCATTTTGTTTTTTATAATAGCTGAATAGTATTCCATGGAGTAGATGAACTATAGCTTTCTTATCCAGTCTTCTGCTGATGGGCATATCAGTTGCTTCCATGTTTTTGCAATTACTGATTGTGCTGCTATGAACATAGGGGTGCATGTTGGTTTCTCGTGTAACAGGTGTTTTGGATATATTCCTAGCAGTGCTATTGCTGGATCATATGGTATGCAGATTTTGAGTAGCAACAGCCTTTTAAATTACACAGTGTGCATGTGTCATAAATGACTTTCCTGAGGGACACTGAGGTTGTTCCCAAGTGCTCTCTTCACACAGACATTTGGGGTCCCAGTGCCTACGTGTGCCATGGAGTGGGCCCATACAGGCAGTTTCCTCCTTGTCACCACCTCTCCCAGCTGGGCAACAAACTCAGAGTTTTTGGGTTCTGAGGAATTCCAGTATCTTACCTACTGGTGGGAGGTGGCAGAGGGAGTCAGGACCATGGGCTAGGAGTGGCCAGGGACTGGTACCTGCTTGTGGAGCCCACAGTGGGGACTCCGGGCCAGATTGCAGCACAGTACCCAGGAAGCAGGGAAGTTTGACTGAGACCAGAAGCCCTAGAACCAGGCCCAGTAAAGCCAGGACCCACTCGCCCTGCTCTCTGCAGTTCCTGGCTTCTTCATTCCTGGGGTGGGGATGGTTGTAGGAGCCCTCAGGCCTGAGGAACCCTGATCTTCATGATCTGTTTTGCATCAGCTGGGCTGGGACATCTTTAGACCATGGGACTGACCAGCCAGGGGTCCTGCTGGGAGGAGTCTGACCACAAAGTGAGGGTCTTGGGACTGCTTGGAGTCCTGGGTGTGAGGACCCTGGAAACAGGAAGGTTGTGCACAGGGAACCTCTAGGGGGGCCCATGAGTGTCCTCCTGGCTCTGTCCATTGAACCAGTGACCAGAGTGGTTAGCAGCCACCTCCTGGTCCCAAGTCCCAGACTGGGGACTCAGCCACCAATCAGTGTCATCCTTGCCCAGAACCTCTGGCCATCTCAAGCCAGCCCCTGGGCTTCCTCAAGGGGGTGTTATGGGGCTCCGTGGTTAGGGAGTGGGGAAGAGCAGCAGAGTCAGCCTGGGTGATACACATGGTCAGGTGACTATGGGGATGCAGGGTAGGGGTTCCCCTGCGCCTGGCCTGGTGACTTCCCCTTCCCACGGCCCCCAGGGAATATGGGCGCCTGTACTCTTGCCCCCTTGCTTGAATCCCTCAGAAATGCCTTTCCACGGTCAGTGCCTGCCCCCGCCGCCCTCCCTCCCTGTCAGTCTCAGGGCCTCAGGCCAACTCCTGGATCAGCTTTGTTGGCCAAAGTCCTTACTTTTTCCAGCCTGGCCTGGTCTCTCTCCATGGTCTGGGTCAGGGCTGTGAAGTCTCCAGCCACAAAGGTGTCATGGAGGCTGGGACCTGAGTGGTCTCCCGTGAATGTCACCCCTCCTGTCATGTTTGGGGTACTGGGCTGGTGTCTTTTTCAGAAACTGCTTCAGGGTCACAAGGATCCCACTGCCTATGGACTGGTGAGATTCAGGGTCCTGGCATCCTAGGACAGATCAGTGGCTTTGTCCTGGCCCTGTGGGACTGCGGTGCTACCCACCTGGCTATCCTCGCCCTCCTGCCATCAGAGCGGACATGGGCCTAATAAGTAGCAAGGGTCTCCACAGCGGGCCCCTCCCCCAATCCTTTCCTTGTTCAGGTATTTGCAGGGGCTTCCAGGGACTTCTGGGCCTGCACTTGCTGTCCCCTGACACCCAGCTGGACATAGAGAAGCCGTGGGTGGTACTAGCACCTCCTGTAACTCCCAAGTTCTGCCTCCTGTGGTAGCGTCAGGCGAGTCAGAAGTATGAGAGGTGGGTGAAGGCGCCAAGGATGGCAACGGCTATGTGGTATCCTGTTAGACTAGTTTTCTGTTTGCATTTCTTGGGCCTGTCAAGCTCTGTGATAACCTGGCTGACACACTCTGCTTCCTCCAACCTGGGCAACCCTTCAGTGCCCACTGTGGGCTTCAACCTCGAGTTCTAACAGGCGAGTTACTCCAGATGAACAGAGCTCCTGCCTTAGAACCAGTGGTGCACAGGCCCCTCGGGGTAGGGCTAGACAGTCCCAAAGAGTGACTGAGCCACTGGGTTATAGCAGCTTCTTGCCCTTCCCCCGCCCCATTTTTAAAGATTTATTAATTTTATTTGAAGGGCGTGTTTACAGAGGACAGAGAGAGGGCGAGAGAGAGAGAGAAAGAGAGATATCTTCCATTTGCTGGTTCATTTCCCCAGTGGCCACAATGGTCAGAGATAAGCTGGTTCAAAGCCAGCAGCCAGAAGCTTTTACTGGGTGTCCATGTGGGTGGTAAAGGCTCAAGGACTTGGACCATCTGCTGCTTTCCTGGACCATCAACAAGATGTGAGCTGGTGCCTATACATGATTCCAGCACTGCAAGCAGAGGGTTAGCCTACAGGCGTAGCCACAGTCTCAGCCTTGCCGCCTGTGGTATAGGCCTGGCTGCCACCTGTGTAGGTGGGGTGACTGGAGGGCTGGGGGTCTGCTGGCCTCATCACTGCTGCTTCCTGAGCCTGCTTTCTACTCTGGGACAGCTTCCAGAAGGTATGAATCTGGTTTTCAGCCAAGAGCCTCCCTGTGGGTCAAGGCCATTGCCCCATGGCTGACAGCAGCATCTCCTTGGATTGCTCTTCCTATTGGTATTTATATCATGTTCTCAGGTGCGCCAGAAATGTGGTATTTTCAATTCATAGGTCAAATCTGTCATTCAACTGCAGGGGTAGAAGCTGAATGTGGAAGGCTCCTTGCTACCGCTCCGCAGGAGTGAGTCCGAATATGAACCTCACGCTACACTCACATGCCGGAAGACGTCAGACCTTGGTTGTGAGTGCCTGGTCCCTACTCCCCATCCCCTTCTAACAGTCACACTCTGTCTTCCTACCTTCCTTCTTCTTCTTCTTCTTCTTCTTCTTTTTTAATTTTTATCAGTACAAGAGAACAGATTTCATGTATTTCATAGGTACAGTTCTAAGAAGGCAGCCATATTTCCTTCTCTTTCTTTCTCTCCTCCTCAATCCCCCTCCCTCCTTTCTTTCTTTCTTTTTTTTGTAAAAACATAATTTCAGTCCCCTCTGTAATTACAGACCATCACTAGCCATTATATTCAACAAATGAAAAGTAGAAAGGCTAAAACAGCAATCAAATCACAAAATTTGATTGTTCATCCCTATACATTTTTTTTTTTTTTGGTATTCTGTATTAGCTGCACAGATCAGAAACCTATATTTGTCTTTTTACGACTGACTTATTTCATTAAGCACAATAGTTTCCAGTTAATCCTTTTTGTTAGAAGAACAGTAAACTTCCTTCGGGACTAGGGAGGAGAGCTTTCTCTGGTCCTTGCTTGTTTCCGACTTTGGGTCCCTACCATCTCTCATAATGACCATCAGGATGGCCCCAGAAACCCCTCAAAACAAACAAACAAACTAGAATAGATAGACAGAGAACAACAAGAAAAGCTTAGCAACAGACAGGAAACGGTCAGCGGGGATGCACTTATAACTCACTGGGTGGGACACAAAGATTAGTTACTCCTCACTGGGGTATGGAAGATTTCTCTGCACACCCCTCCTAAACATGCTCACCTAAACTGTTGACATATATCCTGTTAGAGTTATAGAGCTAGACCACCTGAAAAACAGCCAGGTTCAGCGGAAACATGCTTCAATGCTATAAACTGCTAAAGACTAAAATTAAAATAGGCATGAGACAGCTGAATAGCAATCTAAGCCATTTTAAGGTGTATAGAACATAGTTGAATATAAACCAAAATTGAAATGTCTATGAAGAAGTCACAGGTTGTGGTTGAGAACCTGCATTTTCCTATTAACATATTGGTTAATCAATACCATGTCAATTAATGCCACAATGTTGTAAAGGGTTGGAAATATTATGTTGGGGCTTTTAATTGATTGAGATGATACTCTGCCGGTTCTACCTTCAGACCAGAGATGGTCTCACCAAGAAACCATTGAACTTACCAGGACAATAAGATGCTGGACTTTATGCTTGGTAAATACCTCCAATGAAAGAATGTTAACTGAATTTGAACTATGAAAATGCAACAAGGTGGAGCAATCCGCTGTGGGGGGAATCCCAGTGCATAAAAAAAATGTATCACATAATGCAATGTAATTAATTTTTTAAAAAATGAAATGCAATAAAAATATATGTTTAAAAAAAAATAAACCTGGGCCCGTCGGCGTGGCCTAACGGCTAAAGTCCTCGCCTTAAAAGCCCCAGGATCCCATATGGGCGCCGGTTCTAATCCTGGCAGTTCCACTTCCCATCCAGCTCCCTGCTTGTGTCCTGGGAAAGCAGTCGAGGACAGCCCAAAGCTTTGGGACCCTGCACCCGTGTGGGAGACCCGGAAGAGGTTCCAGGTTCCCGGCTTTGGATCGGCGCGCACTGGCCCATTGCAGCTCACTTGGGGAGTGAATCATCGGATGGAAGATATTCCTCTCTGTCTCTCCTCCTCTGTGTATATCTGGCTGTAATAAAAAAAATGAATAAATCTTTAAAAATAAATAAATAAATAAACCCCTACACTATCGGAAAAAAAAAAAATCAAGCCATGTCCAGAAATCTCTGTTAACTGCATTAGTATTCCCGCTCGCCTCTGAGAAACTAAAATTCAAACCTTCTAGGATTGCTTTCAATTAAAGAAATGCTCTAGATGGCAAAAAAAAAAAAAAATCCTTTTTGTTAAAAAAAATTTCACTCCTTTTTTTTTTATGGCTGAGTAGCATTCGATAGAATGTAGCACAGTCTATCCATTCATCTATTGATGGGTGTCAGGGTTGTTACCATGTCTTGGCTATTGTGAATTGTGCCCCTACAATGTGGGGGTGCAGGTAACTGTCTCATATCCTGAGTTCATTTCCTGGAGTAGGATGGCTGGGTCATGCGGTAGATCTACTTTCAGATTTCAGAGGAATCTCATACTGTCTTCCATAATGGTTATCTCGCTTCACTCCCATCAGCAAT
Source organism: Ochotona princeps (assembly GCF_030435755.1). NCBI lineage: Eukaryota > Metazoa > Chordata > Mammalia > Lagomorpha > Ochotonidae > Ochotona > Ochotona princeps. Next base: position 76,862,206 of record NC_080840.1, on the reverse strand, counting down.
GGATGAGGGTGGCTTTCCCCCCACATCTTCATCAGCATTCATTTATTTCTTGATTTTTAGATGATAGCCATTCTAACTGGGCTGTAGTGAAACCACACTGTGGTTTTTACTTGCATTTCCTGATGCTAGTGATCCTGAACCACTTGCTCATGTGTCTGTTGGCTGTTTCAGTCTTTGCCCATCTCTCTCTTTTTTAAGATTTTTATTTATTTTTATTGCAAAATCAGATATACAGAGAGAAGGAGAGACAGAGAGGAAGATCTTCCATCCAATGATTCCCAAGTGACTGCAACGGCTGGATGCCAGGATCCAGGAACTTCCTCCAGGTCTCCCATGCGGGTGCAGGATCCTAAGGCTTTGGGCTGTCCTGCAGCTTTGCCAAATTTTGAGTTCCATTAGTCTCTCAGTGGAGTCTTTTGGTTTCCCTATATATACTATCATGTCTTCTACAAAAAGGAACAATTTGATTTCCTCTTTTCCAATTTGTATTCCTTCAATTTCTTTTTCTTGCCTAATGCTTGTAGCACAACTCCTAAATTCCCACAAAGTCACAGGCTGTATGGATGCACTCTGGGTCCTGGGAGTCTCTCAATCAAAATGGAGAGCAGCTCCATTCAAAGTTAAGTGGGCGCCCTGCCTGTTGCCAGCTTCTTCACCACGTCTCTTCCCCAGACGAAATCACCAGCGACCACAGGCTCTGCCGACTTCTCTCACCTCCCTCGGGGTCCTGCTGCTGTCCCACACGCATCTTGTTGCTCCACAATCTCTCTTACTATAAGATTTCACAGAGAAACCTCTCTACCTCTCTCCCAGAACCACAGATCCTCTGTTTTCTTCTGCGTTTTTCTTGTGATCAAAATCACCTCATCTTTCCTCTTTTCAGTCATTTTGGAATCCATATCTTCCTTTAAAAAATTACAGTGAAGTAGTAACTGTGGTTGTATCTGCCTACTCAAGGCCGATCAGAGAGACAATTTCCTTCTCCCCTCTTGCCGTAGGAATCCCCAGGGAGCACAGCCACTCCCTTCAGGACACACAGGAGAACCAGCTGGAGAGAGTGGGGCAGGGAAGGTCTGTGGCCCCCTGGGGACCCTGTTTTTCTTTCTGGGTTTAGCTACATTTCTGGTCCATTTTCTGTTGCTCTAACAAAATAGTTGAGGGTGTGTGATTTTAAAAGTTTACCTTACTCACAGAGGTGGAGGGCTGGCACCATGAAGGGTGTTGTAACTGCCTCACCACATGGCCACACAGAGTCAGTTGTGGTACCTTGAGCACATCTTTCCTTATTCGGCCACTCATGCCATCAGGAGACCTTACCCTCGTGGCCTCATCTGATCCTAATGACCTCCTAAAGGCCCCATTTCCTTTTTTTGTTTTTGTTTTTGTTTTTTATTTAATTTATTTTATTTTATTGTATAGTTGTTGACAATCTTTACATAGTTAATTATGGTTAACAAAAAAAGGTTCAGGGGGTATAGGGAAGTGGGTAATACTATTATGTCCATGTTGTTTCCATCATGTATCTGAGGTAAAGGGGGATATTGAGGGAGAAGCCCCACCCAGTTTCCCGCCCACCCCAAGTCCCGGATGTGGGGCATGCTCTGAGATATTTGCTTAAGTGGTGTTAATAGTTCTCCAGTTATGAATCGCTGCCAGTTTCGCTCGATGAGGTCGTCCACTGGTTGATATGGTCCACCATAAAGTCTCCGTTTGCCCCATATTTCGCTGGTAACTTTTCTATTTTGGATACCAGGTAGTATTGGTATAAGGATATATTTTTTTAAGGATTTAATTTTATTGGAAAGGCAGATTTATAGAGATGCAAAAAGAAAGAGCTTCCATTTCCTGGTTCACTCCCCAAGTAGCTGCAGCAGCCAGAACTGAGCTGACCTGAAGCCAGGAGCCATGCGTTCCTTCCAGGTTTCCACTGTGGATGCAGGGTCCCAAGGCTTTGGGTCATTCTCTATTGCTTTGGCAGGCCACAAGCTGGGGGCTGGATGAGAAGTGGAGCAGCTGGGACATGAACCAGCACCCATATGGGTTTCCAGCACATACAAGATGAGGATTAAGCCACTGAGCTGTCATGCCAGTAGAGGCCCGTTTCCAAACACTGTTAACAAATAAGTTTGGGGAAGCTAGTGCTGTGGGTCAAGCTTCCACTTGTGATGGGTTTTTCTTTTTCCTTAAGGCTATGTATTTACCTGAAAGGCTGACGGAAAGAGGGATGAACAAAGAACAAAGGAAATCTCTTATCTGGAGTCTTCCTCTCTCTGTAATGCTGTTTTTTAAAATACACTTTTTGGAAAGATCTGTGTGCTTTTATTTGAAAGGCTAAGGAGAGACCGAGGAAGAAAGCTATTCCATCTGTTGGCTCACTCCCCAAATGGCTGCGAGCCAATCAAAAGCTAAGTGGTGGCAGCCTCCTCCAGGTCTCCCATGTGGGTGCAGGGTCTCAAGGCTTTGGGCCATCCTCTGTTGCTTTCCCAGGCCATAAGCAGGGAGCTGGATGGGAAGTGGAGCAGCGAGGACATGAACTGCCACCTATATGGGATGCTGGCACTTGCAGGTAGAGGATTAGCCAATTGAGTCATCGCATCACCCCTAAGATAAATTTTAAAAACAAAATAAAACTTTAGAACTGAATTTCCAACACATGAACTCTATAGGACACACGTAGGTGTCCAGCCGGTTTGCTTCTGTGAACATCATGGAGCTAATATTGCCATTGCCATTGACCCCTGGAAAGCAAGGCCTGCCCAGCTCCCCTTTCAGTCCTGCTGCCCAAGGTGGGAAGAATGCACTGATGGCCTCTGATGGCTAAATGTCACCATTCACAATAGCCAAATGCCTTTCTGGCATCATCTTCTGGGACTCCAGAGAGCATGTCCAACTGTCCTGGCCTGTGGAGGACAACCCACTGACAGCTTCTCTATTATGTCAGAGAGAAATTCTCCTTTGCAACAGGTGTGTCCTTGAGGCAACTTTAGGAGTCATCTTCTGGTCTCATAGCAAATCTATTCCAATGCTCTCACTTCTCCGACTCTTCAGGATCCTTCCTCAAGATCAACTGATGTAGGGCTGGCATGGTCACACACTGGACTAAGCTACCACTTGCCTGTGACATCCCATATGGAAACTTGTTCAAGTCCTAGTTGCTCCATTTCCAAAGCTAAACTGAGAAAGCAGTGGAGAACAGTTCAAATTCCTGGAGTCCTGCCATCTACATTAGAGACCAAGGTGGAGATTCAAGCTTCTTGTTTTGACCTGGCCCAGCCCTGGCCATTGTGCTCATTTGGAGAATGAACCAGCAGTTGGAAGAGCTGTCTCTCTCTCTCTCTCTTCTCTCTCTCTGCTTCTCCTTCTTTAAGTCTGGCTTCCAAATAAATAATAAAATAAAATAAAATGATGATGATGCAGTATAACCAGGCTTTTACAGTGTAGGTGAGCTGGAACTCTGGAACCTCTGTAAGGCAACCATAACTCTTTTTTTTTAAAGATTTATTTATTTATTTTTTATTACAAAGTCAGATATACAGAGAGGAGGAGAGACAGGGAGGAAGATCTTCCATCCGATGATTCACTCCCCAAGTGAGCGCAACGGCCAGTGCTGTGCCGATCCAGAGCCAGGAGCAAGGAACTTCTTTCCAGGTCTCCCACGCGGGTGCAGGGTCCCAAAGCTTTGGGCCGTCCTTAACTGCTTTCCCAGGCCACAAGCAGGGAGCTGGATGGGAAGTGGAGCTGCCGGGATTAGAACCGGCGCTCATATGGGATCCCAGGGCGTTCAAGGCGAGGACTTAAGCCACTAGACCATGCTGCCGGACCCTGCAACCATAACTCTTTAAAATTTTGTTTTTTATTTACTTGGATTTGTGTTTTATTTGCTTGAAAGGTAGAGTTACAGAAAAAAGAGGAGAGACAGAGAGAAAGTTGCTGCACTTGGAGGCGGAAAATCAGCCAGTTGAACCAACGTGCCAGCTCCACCCAAACTAAGGACTGCTGCTGCTTTTTCCACTGGGCCACTCCGCAAGTGACCATAACAGCCAGAGCGGGACTGTTCTGAAGTCAGGACCAGGATTCTCTTCCTGGTCTCTTAGGCAGGTGCAGGGACTCAAGGACTTGGGCCATTTTCTGATGCTTTCCCAGGTACATTAATTGAGAACTGGAGCAGAAGCTGAGCAACCAGGATTCAAACCAGTGCCCATATGGGACGCTGGTGCTGGAGCAAGCAGCAGCTTTGCTTACGACATCACAGTGCCAGCCCCATAATTCTGTTTCTCTTTGCATACAATTCTAGTCTCTTCTTGGGGCCTTTACCTCTGTGGCAGACAAGGGCCTAGACTGGAAGTTAATACATTTGCTGCCTGCATCAAAGACTTTTCCAAGACTATGATAGTGGTATCTTCACTTCGGTAACTATAGAACATGGGCAGTCCAAGGTTCTGGGAGCCACCCAGTGACACATAAGGACAAGTTCAGGGGTCCTAGGCAGGATCTTAATCCTGAGTCATGAGGAATATGCCCTGCCCAGGCCACACCTTCCCTTATCTTATCTACCACGCCCTCTCTCTGGGTATAGCAACTCTAGGTTCCCCTGCTGGATCAGCTGTTAGACACCTGCTGCAGCAATGTGGGTGACTGAGCTATGCCCTAGGGTAGCAAACCATTTCTCTCTCTGTGCTGAGACCTCATCCTGGTTTCTGATCCGAAGACAAGGAAACAGGGTATATCTTGAGGATGCGGTATGACAAACACACTCACGGGGAAAGCCTCAGATGGCTTGCAGCATAGATGATCTGCTAAACGGGAGGGAGGCAGCTCCTGCCCTCAGCAGTGCTCATGGGACTCGGGGGCTCAAGGATCTTTCAACTTTGACCTTAACCCCAGGCCTTGAGGTCTCGTTGCTTCCTTTTGAAAAGCCCAATTTTATTATAAGAAAACTGCTAGAATATGGTCCAAGTGACTGGATCCCTGCCACCCACCAGATAATATTCCCAGGTCCCTCCGCTTAGGCTTGGTCCCTCACTGGCTGTGCTGGTCATATGGGGCATCTGGGGACTGGAGCAGTAGGTGGAAGATCTGTCTGTCACTGGTTCTAAAATTCTCACTTTCGAAAGAAAGGAAGGAAAGAAGGAAGGAAGGAAGGAAGGAAGGAAGGAAGGAAGGAAGGAAGGAGGAAAGAAAGATTGATTTTCTATTTTCTGGTTCACTCCTCAAGTGGCCACAGCAGCTAAAATAAAGTTGACTTGAAGCCAGGAGCCAAGAGCTTTTTCTAGGCCTTCCATGTGGGTTCAGGATCCTAAGGTCTTGGGCCATCCTTGACTGCTTTCCCAGGCCACAAGCAGGGAGCTGGACAGCAAGCACGACTGCCCAAATTAGAACTGGTGCCCATGTGGGATCCCTGTGTGTGCAAGGTGAGGACATTATCCGCTAGGCTACTGCACTGAGCCCTTTTAAAAAATTTTTAAGATTTATTTATGTATTTGAAAGTCTGAGTTACACAGAGAGGGTGGGGCAGGGGAGAGCAAGCTTCCATCTCTTGATTCATTTCCTGGATGGCCAAAACGGCCAGGACTGCACCAGGAGCTTAGGGTCTTCCATATGAGGGTCAGGGACCCAAACACTTGGTTCTTCTTTTGCTGCTTTTCCAACGTCATGCATTATCAACAACCTGGATCCGCAGTGGAGCAGCTGGCACTCAAATCGACATTCTAGGCCTTAACGCCACTCAGCCCCAAATCCAGACATCTTGAGTGTTAGGGCAAACAACTACCCCAGAAATGTCATTTTTATATGACTACTGGTATGCTTTGTATTGTTTTAGGACACAGTTTTACATGGAGTCGTAGTTTGTCCTATCCCAGGAACCAAGTAGGATCCCCCACCCTCTCTCACAGGCTCCAGGGAAATGACGGCATCAGGATGCGAAGGTAACTTGGGCTGTCTGTGCTTAGGGTAAAGGGCCGCATACTTCCTGTGTACTTGTCTGGGAGAAGGGTAGGGGCGGGGGAAGAGATCTGGATGGGATCTGTATCAGGTCGGAGAGGACGGAGGTAGCAGTGGGAGGGGCATCACCAAGGTTCAAAGCCTTCGGGCCAAGCATTCCTGCATTTTTCAGGAGGGGTGGGGGTGTGATGTTGGATTTTTAAAATGACATCTGTACCTTCTGAGAAGCAAACATAGAGGCCCGAAACCTAGGCGCCACCTTCGCTCCAAAAGGCAGCACAGGTAGAGGGAGGAGGCAGGTGTTGCCCAAGGATGGGAAACACGGTGGCCCGGGGACTCTCGGGGGTGGAGGTGGGGGACTGTCACCCCCTGCATTCCAAGGCAAGTGCAAGGTCCTAGCCTCCGGCCTGCCCTCTGCTCCGCGCCCTGTCCCTTCCATTCCCCCAGCTTGCCTTTGGCTTTCCACCTCTCGGACTGCCCCCAGCCCGGCGTTCTCCTAGCGCCGCTCCCGCGCCTCCTCCCGCCCCGACCGCACCCTCCCCTGGTCAGGCCACCTGGGCAGCATCCCGCGGCGCCAGGCCGTTCGCACTTGGACACAGGCCCCGCGAGCGTGCAGGGCAAGGCGCGCGTGCACGGCACGGGGCTTTATTGCCTCACCGCGGCTGCAGCGCGCGCGGCTCGCCCCGGAGCGCCGCGCCGGCAGCAGGTTGGCGTTTACGCGTCCCTTGGCAAACAGGCGCTGCGGCCGCCGGGTTGCCGGTGGGCTCGAGTTGCTGCTCCAACATGTGCAGGCGCAGCGTAGTCTCCGTCAGCATGTCCAGGAGCACTTCCTGCTGCAGTTTCAAGTAGTTGTTCTCCTCCTCTAGTGCCTGACTCCGGACCCGCTGCACCTGCGCCTTCCAGCCCACCAGAGCCGGCGAGGGCAGCGGTGCCCGCGATCCCCGCAGCGAGCCCTCGGCTGTCCAGCGGCCGCCGCGGAACACATAGGCCTCGCCGTTGAGGCACATGCGCGGCGCTCCGTAGCTGAGGCCTAGCTCAGCCTGGCGCGTGCGGTGATCCAGCAGGTAGAAAGTGGACATGGAGGAGATGCGGCGCAGTGGCGGGCGCCGAGGGGAGAATCGCCGGGAGAAGTTGTCGGCCCAGAACTGCCGCAGTTGCTCCCACAGGCGGCTGGCGTGGCTCGTGGCCAGGCACTGGAAGGCCGCCAGGGCGAGAGCCTGGTGGACCACTAGTGTCTAGTTTACAAGTGCCCACAAGGGAGCCGCAGGATCCTAAATGGTGAAGGCGGGCCACGGCCACTGTCAAGGGAGCAGCAATCAGGGTGAGCATCCTGCTCCGGGCTGGCCACCCCACCACACAGCTGCCCTTGACTCTTCCCCAAAGATGACCCCACAAGGAATCCCTGGGCATGGGCATGCCTAGCAGGGCCCTGTCTCTCTGAGCTGGCCTGGGGTAGAAGGAGAGGGACTGGCAGCCTGGGCTTCAAAAAGGAGCCATTTTGCTAGGTCGATGGGGGCCAGCTGATGGGGCACTTCCTGAGGTTCTTGTTGCCAGGAACAACAGAAAGGGAGGCTTGGAGCTGGGCCAGGACTCAGATGAAGATGCTGTGTAGATTGGGGTATTCTCATTAGACTTGGTTCTGTGGGTGCGTGGGTGGGTGGGTGGATTGAGGCCTGGGGTCAGAGTTAGAGCTAGCCTCTGTACCTAAGCGTGTCTGCTGCTAAGATCCAGTTGTAGAGCTAGCACAGGCACTGTAAACATGCCCTGAACCAGGAGTGCCCTGTGCCTCCCCCCACCACCCTGCCAGCTGGGAAGACAGAAGTGAGCCCAGGGCACAGTACTGAGTGCCAGGCCTAGACTAGCATTCAGGGCTGCAGGTAAAAGGGCCTGTGCACAGGAAACAAGAGTTTGTTCTAAGCAGACTGTACCCTGGAGAAATCTGCAGCCCAGATAACAGGCAGATCCTGTTCGGCTTTGCTTTTTCCCTAGTATGTTGTCACCTTTTGCTCCCTCCTCCTCCTGCCCCATGGAGTGGGAAAAGAGAGCCGGGGCCCCTTCTGCTGTGCTCTCAGTTAACTCAGCACCTGCTTCCATCCTCATCCACCTCTCTGGCTCAGGGAGGTACTCCTTCAAGCCCCACATCCAGACCCACCCTTCAGGTTGCCCCTGCCAAGAACCTCTCACCTGGAAGACGTGGTGGAGGTGCCAAGCTGCCGTCCCAGACCCGGACCCCATCTCTGAGCTGCTCAATCCCTTATGTATCTGCTATGACTCATAATGCCTGCCTGCCAGGCCAGCTCAGGACAGGCAAGAGCTGTAAAACAGGCCCTGGGTTGGCCCCTGCCCGCACACAGTGCATTTCCTGAGTGTGGCCGGTTGTAAGTCCTCTTGGGGGAGAGTGAGGGACATGTTTCCCTGCTGAGCTGTCAGTCTTTTTTTTTTTTTTAAGATTTTTTTTTTTTTTTAATTGGAAAGTCAGATACACAGAGAGGAGGAGAAACAGAGAGGAAAATCTTCTGTTCGATGATTCACTCCCCAAGTGACCGCAATGGCCGGCGCTATGCCAATCCGAAGCCAGGAGCCAAGAACCTCCTCCAGGTCTTCCACGTGGGTGCAGGGTCCCAAGGCTTTGGGCTGTTCTCGACTGCTTTCCCAGGTCACAAGCAGGGAGCTAGATGGGTAGTGGAGCTGCTGGGGTTAGAACTCGCACCCATATGGGATTCTGGCACGTTCAAGGTAAGGACGTTAACCACTAGGCCACCCCACCAGGCCTAAGCTGTCAGTCTTGACAAGGAGGGGGGTCCTGAGCTGGCAGGCATGTCTCCTCAGGGATGCGCTAGAAGCAGAACCTGTGCTGACAGCTCTTGTCTGAGTGTACCATGAAGTGGTCTCAGGAAGGCATGAGGGCAGCAGGGCAAACTAGGGACTCCTAGGGAGGGCCCCTGCCGGTTGGGAAGCCCTCTTTGGTTTTCTCCCTCGCTTCCACACCCCTTCAAGTTCAGTTCCCTCTTGGCAAGGACAACTGTGAACTCTCAGCTGTCACTGAACAGCATCCATGGGATGGGGTCCTGCCAGCAGTAGGATTCTGGGATGCAGGGCTCACAGCACAGGCAGGGAAGGAAAGGAATAGAGAGTGGAAAATGACAGGAAATAGCTAAGTGGGTAAGAGCTTCTAGCAGTGATAATGTGCAGTAAGATACAGAAAGTGATTTTGGGACAGGAGGAGGGTTGGGACAGATCCAAGCATGGTACTCAGAAGGCACTTGACATTCACACCAAGACCTGAATCATGAGGAGTCCCTAGCCCCATGATGTTCTGGGGCCTAGAGGCAGGAAGGCGCTGTGAAAGATAAACACCAAGTTTGGGTCAGTGGTAGGAAACAAAAGCAACCCCACCTGCCAAGCTCACCTGTTGTCTACCATCTCCTAAACATGGCATTCCAGATCACCGGGGCCACTTTCAGGGCATCTATGTGAATCCACACTCTGTTCAGGGCACCCACATGGATGAAGGAACCCAAGCATCTAGGGGATCATCTACAGCTTTTCCAGGAAACTGTATCAGGAGTGGAGCAGCTGAAACCAGAACTGGCATCCATACGGAATGCCTGTATTGTAAGCAGTGGCTTAACCCCTCTTTTTGTTGAGGTGTAGTTGAAAAATCAACCATGTAAGGGCCATAACCTAGTAAGCTAAGCTCTGCCAGTGGTGCTGGCATCCTGGCTTCAAATCAACTCCCCTCTGGCTATCAGGGTCATCTGGGGAATAAACCAGACTACAGAAAATCTCTCTCTTTCTGTCCTTCTCTTTGGAACTGTACCTTTCAAATAAAAAGAAGATAATATTTTTTTAAAAATCAAGCATATATTTGGGGCCGGCGTGGTGGCCTAGTGGCTAAAGTCCTCGCCTTGAATGCACCAAGGTCCCAAAAGGGTGTCGGTTCTAATCCCAGTGGCCCTGCTTCTCGTCTAGATCCCTGCTTGTGGCCTGGGAAAACAGTCAAGGACGGCTCAAACCCTTGGGACCCTGCACCCACGTGGGAGACCCGGAAGAGTTCCTGGCTTTGGGTCGGCGCAGCATCGGCCGTTGTGGTCACTTGGAGAATGAATCATCAGACGGAAGATCTTCCTCTCTGTCTCTTCTCCTCTCCATATCTTACTTTGCAATAAAAATAAATAAATCAAACATATATTTAAAATGTACAATTTTGTATGTTTCTCCAAATCAAGATATGAAAGGATCCAATATCTCCTGTCTTCTCTGGTCCCATCACTGTGTATTAGCTTGCATTTTTAATAGGATTTATTTTATTTATTTGAAAGAGTGACAGGGAAGAAGAGCCAGAGATCTCGCATCTAGTGATTCTTTCCCTAAATGCTGCAATGACTGCAGCTGGCCAGGCCAACCCAGAACCAGGAGCTTTTTCTGGGTTTCCCAGGTGGATTCAGGCACTCAAGCTCTTTTCTTTGTTTGTTTGCTTATTTGTTTTTATTGGAAAGGCAGATATAAAGAGAAGAGGAGAGACAGGAAGATCTTCTATCTGCTGGTTAACTCCCTAAGTGGGGCCCGGCGGCATGGCCACCTTGAACGCACCAGGATCCCATATGGGCGCCGGTTCTAATCCCGGCAGCTCCACTTCCCATCCAGCTCCCTGCTTGTGGCCTGGAAAGTCAGTCGAGAACAGCCCGATGCTTTGGGACACTGCACCTGCGTGGGAGACCCGGAAGAGGTTCCAGGTTCCTGGCTTCAGATTGGCGCGCACCGGCCCGTTGCGCCTCACTTGGGGAGTGAATCATCGGATGGAAGATCTTCCTCTCTGTTTCTTCTCCTCTCGTATATCTGACTTTGTAATCAAATAAATAAATCTTTAAAAAAAAACAACTCCCTAAGTGGCCACAACAGCTAGAGTTGAGCCGATCTGAAGTCAGGAACTAGGAGCCAGGAGCTTCTTTCAGGTCTCCCACATGGATACAGGGTCCCAAGTCTTGGGCCGCCATCTACTGCTTTCCCAGGCCACAAACAGGGAGCTGGATGAGAACTAGAGAGATGCCTCTTGAATCAGCGTCCATAGGGCATGCCTGCACTGCAGATAGCAGCTTAATTGCAGCATCATGACACAGGCCCTTAGTTTGTATTTTTTTTTTAAGTTTTATTTTATTTTTATTGCAAAGTCAGATATACAGAGAGGAGGAGAGGCAGAGATGAAGATCCTCCGTCCAATGGTTCACTCCTCAAGTGACCACAATGCCCGGTGCTGTGTCAATCCAAAGCCAGGAGCCAGGAATTTCCTCCAGGTCTCCCACGCGGGTGCAGGATCCCAAAGCTTTGGGCCATCTTCCACTGCTTTCCCAGGCCACAAGCAGGGAGCTGGATGGGAGGTGGAGAAGCCAGAATTAGAACCAGCGTCCATATGGATTCTGGCGTAGTAGTCTTCATGTAGGCTTGGTAGTGTGGCTGGCAGGTGTGTGTGTGCCTTTTTCATGGTAGGAGAGTCGTACCACATCCCCATCAACCATGAATTGAAGTTTCTGTTCCTCCATGGCCCAAACAGCATGTGGTATGGTAATATTTTTAATTTTAGTTATTGTAGTCCTGTGGCTTTAATTTGCATTTTTTACGGCTAGTGATATTGGGCATTCATAGTACACACTTTGAATAATTAATTGTTCCAGCCTTCGGCTAATTTGAAAGGTTGAATTGTTTGTCCTATGTTAAGAAAATTTATGTGGGGCCAGCACAACAGCTCAGTTTGGCTAATCCTCCACCTGCAAAGTGCCAGCATTTCGTATGGGCACCAGTTTGTGTTCTGGTTGCTTCACTTCTCATCCAGATCCCTGCTTATGGCCTGGGAGAGCGCTATAGGATGCCTTAAATCCTTGCACCTCTGTACCCATGTGGGAGATCAAGATGAAAGTTCTTGGTGCATTGCTTCGAATCAGCTCAGTTCTGGACATTATGGCCATTTAAGGAGCGAACCACAGGATAGAAGATCTTTCTATCTCTGCTTCTGTCAGGGTCTTCCGTCCCGCAGAAGAATTCACCCAACACTCCAGGCTGTTTCCTGAGGCACTTTATTTTTCCAACCAGTCCGTTTCCCAGCCAGTCGACTCGACTTCTCCCTTTTCCTCCCGTTTGTCTCTGCTTCATTCCCCAGTCTCCTCGTCGCCCCTAGTCTTCTTCTGTCCGTCCGTCCTTCCGTCCCAGTCATACCCTGTCCTCCATCTCAGTCCATCTGTCTCCGTCTTCCTGTCCTGTCTTCCTTCTTCCTGAAACCCCCACGGCTAAATACAATCCTAGTCCAATCAAATTAAAGGTCACCGATGCACGCGGCAGGCACGCCAATCATAACTCTGATCACCCGTAGCACACGCGCCAAGCATGCAGCTACGGGCCAATCAGAAGGCACTTCCTGAAACCTGTGTACCGCCAAGCTCTGGGGGGAGGAGAAGTCTCAGGGCCATCTAAGGGCACACGTGCAGTGCTCCCGACATGCTTCTCTATGTAAATCTGCTTTTTTAATAGATTTTTTTTTTCTGAAGAGTTTTAGAGGCAGAGCAGCAGAGAGAGAAACAGAACCTTCCATTCACTGGTCCACTCTCCGAATGTCTGCAATGTTAGGGGCTGATCCAGGCCAAAGCTGATGGAGGCTGAAGCCCAGCAAGCCCCATCTGGTCTCCCTGGGAGTGATAAGGCCCCATCTTCACTGCTTTCCCAGTAGGTTAGTAGAGAGCTGGATCAGAACAGAACAACGGGGTCTTGAACTCACACTGTGATGTGGGATGCAGACATTATAATGCAATGGCAGGTTAAATTGACCCTGAATTATCTGTCTTACAGAAATTTAGCACTTTAACAAAAGTTAGATAAAACTCGTTGGCAGGGAGGGAAGAAGGGAGTGGAAGGGATAGGAATGGGCTGGTGCTCTCACATATCCCACATTCACAGCAGTTCAAGTTCCAGCTACTCTGTTTATAATCCAATTTCCTGCCAAAGTGCCTAGGAAGGCGACAGGAGTTGGTGCAAGTGGAGACCCAGACTTTGACTGGCCCGGCGGCAGCCGTGGCAGCTGTGGGAGCAGTAGCTCAGAAGTAGACAGAAGACATTTCCCTCTCTCACTTACGTTCATGCTATCTTTCTAATAAATAAAAAAAATTTTTTTCAAAGTCCTTTGTCAGATATATTCTGCGGTCATTTTCCCCTAGTCTGTGGCTTGCTTTTTAGGGTACACATTTTAAATTCAGATGCAGTTCAATGTATTAATTTGTTTTTCTTTTATAGCTCAGAACTTTGATGTATTTGAGAACTGTTTGCCACACCCAAGGTAAATAAGATTTTCTCCTCTGTTTTCTTAGGCTCTATGTTTTTTTTTAACTTTACATTAAATTTTTTCTCCATTTTGAGTTAAATTTTTTTTTAATTTTTTTCTTTTTATTGTATTGTTGTTGACAATCTTTACATAGTTAATTACAGTTAAAGGAAAAAGAAGAAAAAAAAAGAAAAGAAAAAAAAGGTTCAGGGGGATAGGAAAGTGGGCAATGCCATTCCATCGTGTATCTGAGGTAAAGGGGGATATTGAGGGAGAAGCCCCACCCGGTTTCCCGCCCACCCTGAGACCCGGATGTGGGGCATGCTCTGAGATATGTGCTCAAGTGGTGTTAGTAGTTCTCCAGTTATGAATCGCTGCCAGTTTCGCTCGATGAGGTCGTCCACTGATTGACATGGTCCATCATAAAGTCTCCGTTTGCCCCATAATTTGCTGCCAACATATAGCTGAGATGAATGACTGTCCCGTTCTGTCTTCTGTCTTTTCTTGATTAGAGTTCTGAGTCCAGCAGTTCGATTGGGGAGATCTCCAAAGATACTTTGAGGTATTCCTAAATTAGTTTTTTGTATGTTCTACCAAGCACAGGGCCCGGCACAGTCCATCACCCCGATCAGCTGGTGGTTGCAACTGCTGGGTTGTTTCTGTTTTCAGTCCCGAGTTGCACTGGAACCAATGGGTGTTGCAGTCCAGTCTGGTTCGGCCCTTACATCAACCAGTGGGAGCTGCAGCCTAGCCGGGGCGACCCACAATAACCCCCACCAAGCCCGCCCCCTACCCTGGTTTGCCAGTATGTGTAGCAGAAGACCAGTCTGTCCCCCATCCCATTTGGCTCTGGTACTTGTCAATGGGTATTAAAGCTTAGTTCTATCTAATCAACTCAACCATCCAGCCCTCACAGATGTTGTTGAGTGCCTCTCTATCTAGCCATCCCAGCCCCCGTCCTAGTTTTCATGCCCTCCCACGGGAATAGTGATCCAGGAAGGGGGAACCCACTTTTCCCTCCCAGGTCTCTCTGTCCCGGTTTATGCACTCTTTAGGTGGTCCTGTGATTTGACTTGACAGAATTAGTCCCCAGTGCCAGCTTCTGCCAGCTGATGCTGCGGCCCTGATCTAGTCCACATGCAGCGCACAGGTGTTATAGCCTTGCTTAGTCGGGTCTGTCTCTATCCCAGCCAACACTCTCCAGTGGGAGTAGCTGACCGGCGAGGGGACCAGCCCCTTAATCCCTCCACCAGCTCTGCCCCTTCCTTCCTGGATCTCACATGTGCTGGATGGGTGCTGCATTCATATCCAGTACAGGCAACCATGCCCTGGCATTCCATAATGTGTACTGGTTTTGTCGCAACCAAACCCGGCCCATCCCGCACTCTGGTCTGGCGATCGGATTTGCCAGTGGTTGACATGAACTGATTCAGCCCGGTCTGCTCCTGACCCATGCTGAATGTGTGCCAGTGGGAAACTTTCCATGGCCTATTCTGGGCTGTTTCCTATCATGCTTCTTGCGCTTACCTGCAGGGACTGTGTCCTGCCAGAGGAGTTGCCCAGGCTCCTCCATAGAACCCCTCCCAATGCCAGATTTTGCGCTTGCCAGGGGGTTCTTGAGCCAGCCCTACTCAGTTCGCCTCCTGTCCTAGCAGGAACAGTGGTTTTTCCTGGCTGGCTTTCACCCCATTCTGGTTCTTGTTGTTGGATGTTTCAGCCCGGCCATGGCTCGTCCATACCCACATACAGCTCACACATGGCTCAGAAGAGGAGTGAGACCCAGCCTAGTCAGTCCCACATCTACCCTGGTTCTCCATAACACCAGATGGTATTGGGATCTGAACCGGCCTGGTGCATCCAATCCCAGCCCACACTAGTGCCTCGGGTGACTGCAACTGTTTCCTAGATAGAACACAGCCCCCATTCCAGCACATACACTCCTTGGTGGGAGCCTCATCCCAGTTGTGGTGTCCCCTTACCTCCCAGTTTGGGCCTGTTCCTAGCTGTAAATCACGCACCTGCCCGTGGTTGCTCTGAGGACCATTAGGTGCAAGCCTCAAGTTCATTTGGGATTCCCTCATTGCCAGCATTCTGTTTCCTCCATTTTGATTGAAGGGATCCCCATAGAGACTTTGAGGTGTTCAGAGATCAGGTTACTAGCAAGCACAGTGCTTCACGCCCGCAGCACTGTGGGTTCAGGAGGGAGCCTCCCAGGCAGCAGGTCAATGAACCAAAAATCAAAAACTCTCTGACGGGCGGCCAGCAGGCGGAGCCTGGCGCCAAATGGCGCACCGGCCGCCCTGGAGCAGCTCCCCACGTGTACGTGGTAGCTACTGTGTGTTCCCAGGCTTGAGGCGTGGCCATCCCAAGGCCCCCCGGCAGGCAGTGAGGTAGCTGCCTGCGGAGGTTCAAGTCCTTGGGCCCCAGTCCCACCCTTCCTGGCTCCTCCCCCCAGCTCAAGCCACATGGCGAGCAGTAGGGGAGGCCCAGACTTGCTACACAGACCCCCGGGACTCACCCAGAAAAGGGGTAGCCATCGAGGTTCCGGCAAATCTGGGAGCAGCTCCCCACGTGTACGTGGTAGCTACTGTGTGTTCCCAGGCTTGAGGCGTGGCCATCCCAAGGCCCCCCGGCAGGCAGTGAGGTAGCTGCCTGCCGGAGGTTCAAGTCCTTGGGCCCCAGTCCATTTTGAGTTAATTTTTGTTTAATTATTTTTATACAGATGTCAGATTATTCAAAAGGTTAGCATCTTCCTAGCTACCTGCTGGATGCCATTATATGATTGTGTGTGTGAATCTGGAATTTCTGTTCTTTTTAAAAACGTTTTTAAAGGTTTATTTTATTTTTAATTGGAAAAGCAGATACACAGAGAGAAGGAGATACAGAAAGAAAGGGCTTCTGTTCATTGATTCACTCCCCAAGTGGCTGCAACGGCCAGAGCTGAGCCAATCCGAAGCCAAGAGCCCAGAGCTTCTTCTGGGCCTCCCACACGGGTGCAGGGTCCCAAGGCTTTGGGCCATCCTCGACTGCTTTTCCAGGCCACAAGCAGGGAGCTGGATGGGAAGTGGAGCAGCCGGGACGCAAACAGTGCCCATTTGGGGAACCAGCATGTGCAAGATAAGGATTTAGTTGTTAGACTATCTCGCTGGGCGTTCTCTCTCTTTTTTAAAGATTTATTTATTTTTGATTTTTTTTTTTTTTTTTTGGCAACACAGTGAGGGTCCTTTATTTTTATGATCTGTGGAAAACTGACATTCAGATTTCAAATTTTACATTACAAAATTAGCAGCAGCGGTTTTAAACACTTCTACAATGCTGCCAGGTTCCACTTTGCTGACACTAATGAGGTTATTATTATTCCACATTCACAGAGCAAGACCTGGCCCAACAGCGTCTACTGCCACCCACATGCCGCAACACTCAGGATCCATTGGTGACTTCTCTTCTTCCATCTCTTCCTCACCATCATCAGCAGCTCCTGATTGTGCTCTCTGTCAGGTATCTGACCGGCCTGCAGCAGCCCCTTCAGCCTCTCCACTTCAGCCAGGGTCGACGCATTGGCTATTGCATTCTTTATTGCCCCGACATCCCTGGGAGACGGCCCACCCTTCTTCTTGTCCGTCGGCAGATCAGCACCTGGATTAAAAGCTTTGCTTCTCCTAGCAATATCCTTTGCAAGCTGTGCACCCCGTTTGCCCTTGAACATTTTCTCTGCTTCGTGATGCTCTTTTAGCTTCACTTTTTGGAAATCCAGTACTCTGACTTGGGGAATCTTGTAAATGACATAGAGTCTGTAATGCTTCTTGTTGAGGCCAATGCTTCTTGGGAGGCCAAGGGGTCCAGGTCAGCCAGTTCCATGAGACTGTTGTTGGTGAGGATGAGCTCCATGAGGCAGGGCAGAGCCTGGTCAAGCCCCTTGCCTCTCCGTCATATCCGATTGTTGTTCGCTAACGAGGTTTTCAGTCTTCTCAGCAGAGGAAAACCATCCAATTTCCTGATCTCATTGTCCGAAAAGTCAATGGCATCAGACTGGTCTAAGGTAGCACCCGCGGAGGTCCAGCTCACGGTCCTGCACAGCGTTGGTACCTGCGCCACCTGCTCAATCAGCTCCGCCGACAGCTTCACCATGTTGCCACCGCAACCACCACCGCCCACAGCTCCGCAATTTTTGATTTTTTTTAAATTGTAAAGCCAGACATAAAGAGAGGAGAGACAGAGAGGAAGATCTTCCGTCTGATGATTCACTCCCCAAGCAGTCGCAGCGGCTGGAACTGTGCTGATCCAAAGCCAGGAGCTTCTTTCAGGTCTCCTGCATGTGTGCGGGATCCCAAGGCTTTGAGCTGTGTCCTTGAATGCTTTCCCAGGCCACAAATAGGGAGCTGGATGGGAAGTGGGGCCACTGGGCTTAGAACCGATGCCCATATGGATCCCGGTGCATGCAAGGTGAGGACTTTAGCCACCAGGTCACTGCGCCAGGCCGTCTTCTTAAAAATGTTTTAAAAGAAACTTATGGCCAGTACTGTGACAGTGCATTAAGCTTCCTCCTGTGACAGCAGCATCCCACATGAGAGCACGTTTAAGTCCTGGATGCTCCATTTTGAATCTAGGTGTCTGCCAATGTGCCTGGAAAAGCCTCTGTTCCCTACTCCTGGCTTAGGACTGTCCCAGGCCTAGCTGTTGCAGCTATGTGGGCAGTGAACCAGCAGATGGAAGATTCTTTCCCTGTAACTCTGCCTTTCAAATTAATGAAGGAAATATTTTTTAAAGAGACTTTCATTTATTTGAAAGGCAGAGGTGGGACGGTAAGGAGATTGCCACCTGCTAGTTCACTCCCCATGTGGCTGGGCCACAGGCTGAGCTGGGAGCTGGGGGGACCAAAATGTCTGAGCTGTCACAGCTGCCATCCAGGGAGCACATTAACAAGAAGCTGGGATCAGAGACACAGCTAGGACTTGAACTGTGGCACTCTGATGTGAGAGGACCACATCCCCAGCAGCACTTTTAAAAAAAATTGTATATATTTTATTTTTGATAATTTTTACATATTTGATTAGGATGTGAAGGGTCAAGGGCTAGAGGAATGTATGAGACCATTGTTTTGGCATTCTCTTTTTTCCTTCTTATATCTGGGGGAACAGAAAGATAGGGAGAAGCCACACCCAGTCTCCCAACCATCCCAGGGTCCCCAGTGTGGGGCATGCTCCGAGGGTCTTGCTCAAGTATTCTTCGATAGTTCAGCAGTTCTGTATTGCTGCTGATCTTGCCACTTCAATCACAATGAAATCTCTCCAGTATCCACTGGCTGACATAGTCCACCTTTGAGTGTCCATTTGCCTAAATATTCACTGCCAAACCTTAGCTGGAGTAATGGATTGATTTGTTCTGTCCTCTGTCCTCTGCCATGGTACCAGGCATTCTCTGCAGGATCCAAAGTACTGCCATATCCTCTGTGTGCGTCTGGATATGCTGTCCACTGCTCTGTCTAAGCCACCGAGGAGGCCCAGCTCTGACACGCATTCCACGGTCAGACCATGACACCTGCAATTTTCTCCATGGTTGGAGTTCTGAGTCTGGCAGTTCATTTGGAGGGATTCCCAACGAAACTTCATCTGAGGTGATATCAGACCTGATTCTTGTGTGTACATGCCAATACAGGGTCCGGCACAGTCCATCACCCAAATCGGCCTATGCTCACATTGTTAGTTGCAGTTGCTGGATCAGTTATCTCCAGCCCTGTCTTCTACACAAACTAATGGGTGTTGCAGCCCAGCCCGATCCTGCGCACTACACACTCAGCCCCCACTCAAACCGGTGGGAGCTGAAGCCTAGTTTGGAGTGACCCACAGTAATCCTCACGAGGCCCACCTCCTGCCCTTGGTCCCATGCTTGCCAGTATGAACAACAGACTGGTTCTGTCTATCCCACATCCCATTCTTCTCTGATACATGTCAATTGGCATTGAAGCCTGCTTCAACCCATCGAGTACCACTATGCAGCCCACATATATGCCTGAGCTGTCACTCTCTGTCTAGCCATGCCTGCCCTAGTCCTGGTTCTCATTCTCACTAGTCGGAGTGGCAACCCAAGAGGGAGGTGCTCACTGTTTCCCTACTGGGCCCATTCCCATTCCTGGATCTTGCACTCTCCAGGTGGTACTGCAGTTTAACTTAATAGAGTTTTTCCCCTGTGCCAGCATCTGCCAGCTGATACTGCGGCAAAGCCCAGCCAACCCTCACTCTGTCTGGCTTATGCATGTATCAGTAGTACAGTCCACCTAACCTGGGTTGTCCCTGATGCAGCTTACATGCAGGCCAACAAGTCTTGTAGTCCTGCCCAGCCTGGTCTGCCCCCAGTCTCAGCTCTCACGCTCACCAGTGGGATAAGTGGCCCAGTAGAGGAGACCCCCACAGTTCCCCTACTTCGTTTGCCCACTCTCCCCCGGATCTCATGTGTGCTGGTTGGGTGCTGTAGCTCAGTTTGGCATGGCCTGTGTTATCTTGGCATTTGCCAGTGGGTACAGTAGCCTCCTCAGGCCTGGCCAGCCCCCGATTCCAGCTCACGTTGGTGGGAACTATAGCCTAGCCAGTTCATCCATCCCCCAGTCCTGTCCCTGATTTGAACTGACTGGTACTGAGGCCCGACCCAGCATGATTCACGCACCATCCTGGCTCAGTTTCCAGAAACAAGCCTACCTGCTCACTGTTCAGAACTCTGTCTCTTGTCCCTGGGACACTTGGGGCTTCCTCCAGGCCTCTGAAGTTTATCTGATGAACCCTTACTCTAAGGCCAGGATTATATTAAATCAAAACCCCATTCTCTCTCTGTCCAAACTATGTGATATATGAATGTATATAATTGGAAATGTTTTCCAGCTGACAGCTCTGTTGATGGTGTGATTTATTTATTTATCTATTTTTTTAAAGATTTATTTATTTTTATTGGAAAGCCGGACATACAGAGAGGAAGATCTTTCGTCCGATGATTCACTCCCCAAGTGAGCCGCAACAGCCGGTGCTGCACCAATCCAAAGCCGGGAGCCAGGAACCTCTTCTAGGTCTCCCATGCAGGTACAGTGTCCCAAAGCTTTGGACCATCCTCAACTGCTTTCCCAGGCCACAGGTAGGGAGCTGGATGGGAAGTGGAGCTGCTGGGATTAGAACCGGCGCCCATATGGGATCCCGGGGCTTTCAAGGCGAGGACTTTAGCCGCTAGGCCACGCCGCCGGGCCCTTTGCTGTAGTTTTATATAATTATTTGAGTACTAAAAATGAACGTATAAGGAGTTTATATATATTTAAACAAGATTATTAGATTTTTTTTCAAGGATTTCTTTATTTATTGAAAGAGAGTAGAAGAGATCATTTTACACCCATTGTTTTACTCCCCAAATAGCCACAATGGCTGCAATGATTGGGACTGGGCCAGGCTGCAGCCTGGAACCTAGAACTACAACCAGGTGTCCAAGCAGGGTGGAAGGTACTCAAGTACTTGGGCCATACTCTACTACTTTCCCAGGTTGCTTAGCAAGAAGCTAGATTGAAAGTGAAGCACCTGGGAGATGAGTCGGTGTCTGTATGACATGCCAGAAGCATAGGTAGAGACTAAGTTTGTTATGGCACAGCACTGCTCCCCGCCCCCCCGCCCCATGAGTTGAATGTTCAGACAGGGGCTAGTGTTGCATTACAGTGGGTTAAGCTACTTGCCAGAAATGCTGGTATCCTCCGTGAACACCAGTTTGAGTTCTGGTTGCTCTTTCAATCCATCTTCCTGCAAATTATACCTGTAAGGGAAGCAGATGATTACCCATGCCTTTGAACTCCTACCACTTAAACAGGAGAGTCTGATGAAGTTCCTGACTCTTCGCTTCAGCCTGGCCTAGCCCCATTCTGTGCTATGAGAATGAGCTAGTGGATGGAAGATAGCTCTCTCTGTGTGTATCTCTTCCTCTCAGTGTGCACTCTTTGAAATAAATTAACTTATCTGCAAAAATACAATGGGCACTTGGGCATAGTAGTTAAGATACCCACATCCTACTCTCTGATGGGCTACAGTGTCCAGCAACAAGCATGAGAACCAGGGTGGGGAGATTGGGCCTGGCTGGATAGGTGGTGGCACTTGCTAGCATAAGTCTAGGCTGGATAGTGGAGTCAGTTGGGCTGAGCTAGGTTGCAGCACCCATTGGTGTGTACATACGGCCAAAAGAATGTGGAAGAGACCAGACCAGTCTGCTGCACATACCGGCATGCGCAGGAACCAAGGCTGAGGGTAGGCCTGGTGGGAGTTACTGGGGGATTGCTCCAACTGGGCTTCAGTTCCCAGTGGTGTGTGTGAGGGCTGTGTGTGTGGTGGGCAGGGTTGGACTGTATTGTAGTATCCATTGGTTTGTGTAAGAAGTGGGGCTGGAGACAGAACTGATCCAGCTACTGCAACCACCCGTGTGTGTAGGCTGGTGTGGGTGATGGACTGAGCCCAGCACCATACTGGCTAGCACACACAGAAGTCAGGTCTGAGGTCACTTCAGGCAAGGTTTCTTTGTGGACACCCTCTAACTGAACTATTGGACTCAGAACTCCAACCATAGGGAGAATTGCTGGATCTCTGGTCTGATTGTGGAATGCATGTATCAGAGATGGGTCTCCACAGTTACTAAGATGGTGCAGTGGAAGGCATACCCAGATGCACATGGGGAATATGGCAGTCCACTGGGGCTTACAGAGGATGTCTAGTAGCAGAGGATAGTGGGCATAACAAATTGAACAGCTCTCCTTGGCAAGTGTTGACAGCAAGTATCTGGACAAATAGAAAGCCTAAGGCAGACTATATTAGTCAATAGACCTTGGAAGGATTTCCTCATCCTTGGAGCAACAAAATCAACAGCATTTCAGAACTATTGCAACAACTTGAACCCTTAAAACCCTTGGAGCATTCTCCACATTGGAGACCTTTGGGTAACATCAGGTAGCCATTCCCTATTCCCAGGTACTGGTGCCTTAGGATGTTGGGTGCGGTCTGTCCCCTTTTCTCCCCTCTTCTTCCAGAAACAGGAAGAAGAAGAAGTAAATTGGAAAATAAATAAAATAAAAAGAGTGCATCGGTTTGAATCTGCACTCTACTAAAAAAAAAAAAAGATGGGGTGAGGTATTTATTTGAAAAGTCGAGTTACAAAGAGAGAGGGGAGATAGAAAAAGAGAGTGAGAGCTAGGACCCAGTGCAATAGTTCAATGGCTAAATCTTCAATTTACTAGTGCCGGGATCCCATATGGGCTGCTCCACTTTCCATTCAGCTCCCTGCTTGTTGCCTGGGAAAGCAGCCGAGGAAGGCCCAAAGCCTTGGGACCCTGCACCCGCATGGAAGACCCGGAAGAAGCTTTGGATCAGCACAGTTCTAGCCATTGCAACCATTTGAGGAGGGAACCAGCAGATGGAAGATCTTTCTGTTTCTTCTTTTCTCCACAAATCTGATCTGCCTTTCCAATAAAAATAAATAAATCTTAAAGAGAGAGAGAACTCATCCACTAGTTCACTCTCAGGTTAGCTGCAGCATCCAGGGCTGGGTCAGGCTGAAGCCAGGATCTTCATTCAGGACTGGTGAGTGTGTGCAGGAGTGCAAAGATTCAGGCCATCTACCGCTGCTGTGCCACACCATTAACAGGAATCCGTATCAGAAGCAGAGCAGCCAGAACTCAGATCAGTACCCATGTGAGATGCCAGCAGGTAGTTGCTAGCTTTGCTGGCTACACCATGATGCCAGCCCCACATTCTGCTTGTGATCCTGGCTGCTGGTTTTCGCTTTGCCCAACCTCAGCTGTAGAACAATCCTCTGCTGCTTTCCCTGGTCATAAACAGGGAGCTGAATTAAAAGATCAGCTGGGACACAAACCGGTGCCCAAATTGGATGTTGGCACCACAGAGAGAGGCTTAATGTGGTATGCCACTATACCAGTCCCACAATGGATAATTTTATAACAAGCAAATTGTATCTCAATAATTTTTTAAAAAATGATATGAGGTAAATAGAAATTTCTAGATATGTAAAATTTCAAAAACGGTTATGGGAGTAGGCGTTAGGGCAACAATTGGAACTCTACTTGTGATGTCTGTTTACCTTGTCAGAAGGACTGGCTTCAAGTCCTAGCTCTGCTGCTAATTCCAGCATGCTCATGCACACCCTGGGAGGCAGCAGGTTGATGGCTCCCTGCCACCCCCACACAAGCTCTGAGTTGAATTCTTCTGGGCTCCTGACTTCAGCCTGGGCCATTGCAGGTATGTGGGGGAGTTAATCAGTGGATGTAAGATCTCTATTTATCTCTGTTCTTTGAAATAAAAAAAAAGATGATTAAAAAACTTAAAATTTATGGTGCAGGTTTTTTCCCCAGGGAGCAATAGAAGTATATACTCATATCTGTCAATTTATATGTTGTAAATAGAAAAAAAAAAAGAAGAAGAAGGCATCAGGCTCTGAAGAGAATCAATAAGTACAAATCTTAATAGCCAAAATTTGGACCTAGCTCCTGTGTCCCCAGGTCAGAACCTGGGTTAGAATGATGTGATAGAATTGCTATTGTACCCCAGATACATAAAGCAAACAAAGTAGAAGTAATATTCTTACCCACTTTCCTGTAGCCCTTGAACCTTTTTAACTATGTAATGATTATCAAAACTATAATAAAAAAGAAAAAAAATAATTGCTTTTGTACTCAGCAATGAGAAGAAACAGCTCCCTGCTGCTCGCTGCCGCGTGGGTGAAGCTCTCCAAACAGGTTCATTGGAGCCAGACACAGGGTGCTGGGCAGCAGTCCACCCCTTAGGCAGAGCACAGGGAAGAGGTTCCAAGATGTTCCTTTGGTGCCTGAAACCCCGGAGAGTCCAAAATCCTGTACACTGTTCCCAGGCATATGGTATTCCTAGAAAAAAGCTCAACTATAATATCATATCCAGTAAGAGATTAATCAATAGTAAAATAATAAATAATAAATAAAAACAGATTAAAAATTACAATCCCATATTGTACTGAAAGTGGTTTAAAACATCATTTCTGGAATTGTCTGAGTTATACTTGTGGGCTCCAGTTGACTGCAAGAAGTTAACTGTGGGTGGGGTGAGGAGAGCTACTGAGTGCTGCAAGATTCCTTTTACATGAAGCTCCAGAAAAGACACATCTTGTGTAGAGACAGAAAGCAGACCAGGAGATGGAAGCTTGGTAATGGGTGTAAATGTTGTACAATGCTAACACTGGGTTTGGTTCTGGGTTTCCCGGGTAGGAACCCTTGCAATTTCCTCCTGAGTGGCAAGTCTCTCTTGTAGCATAATAAGCTGCTCTCCACCACACCTGGCCTTAAGCCAGTGAGGTGATTATTGGTAGCCTCCAAGCGGTTCCAGAATAAGGAACCATAGCAAGGGAGCCACCCCTGTGATCAGAGATTTGGAACCTTCAAGGCCCCCCAACTCCTGCCTCGTGGGAGGAGTGATGACCTGGAGACAGTTAATAAATTATGTCTACAGTTAATAAATTATGTCTAAATGGTTAAACCTTCATAAAGACGTAAGGTCGGAATTTGGAGAGCTCCTACACTGGGTAAGAATTGTGGTACCAGGAAGGAGGCATACCCAGAAATGGTGAGGAAACCCCACTCACCCCACCACCACACCTACCCTGTAGCCGTGCCTTAGTTGTGTTGTCCTCATAAACTAGCAAGGATCAGGAAGGCATCTTTTCGAACCTAGTGAGTCTGTCTTGCAAATTACAGCATTTGAGGGGGAGCTAGCCATCTGCCTGACAGAAGTGTGGGAATACTGAGCACCCTTTTGTAGCTGACTTCTGATGTGAAACCAGCCTTGTGGGACCAAACCCTGGACCACTGGAGTTGAGTGCCAGAATTGAATTCAGTGGACGGAAGTGGTATTAGAAGAATGGCCACCACGGTACACATATGGAGCTGAGGAGAGAGAACCTCAGAGAAACAATCTGAGGAATGAAGGTGTTCTGTGTGTTCTCCTTGAGGGTGATGGGCGCTATGGTTTGGATGCCACATGTCCTACAAAGGTGCCTGTGCTGCCAGAATCTTGGTCCCCAGTGTGGTGTTGCTTGGAGGTGGCAGGACCTGATGGAAAGTCCTCAGATCTTTGGACTCCCTGCCTCTGAAGGGATCAAAGTAGTTCTCAGGAGTCCTGAGTTGGTTCCCCCCGACAGCAAGCCCAGCTGTGAGGCTCTTTGGCTCCCATCTGCTGATGGAACCCACATAAGCTTCCCACCATGGTGCCCTGTGCTGTTGGGCCTTTACCTGACGCTCACTGATGGGACTACCCAACTGTGATCTTTCCATCTCCAAAACTGTGAGATAAATATATTTATTATTATTATTATTATAAAAGTATATAGTCCAAGGTATTTAATTATCCTATGTATGATAACGTGCATACATTTTTAAATGATGGAACTGGACTTTTAAAAATTTTTATTTTTGATGTTGTTTACATAATTGACAAGGATACCTACCCATGAGGACCACTGATTAGGATGGGGAGGGTCAAGGGATGGGGAAGGTGGGTGAAACAATTACTTCCAATTGTTCTGTTCTTCCCTTTTCTCCTGTATCTGGGTGGTGAACGTGGAAGGGAGGGAGGGTGAGGGGGCCACCCCTAGCTGCCAGACTACATCAATACTCAGGTAAGGGGGATGTCCACTTGATGTCATCTTAGAAACCCCGATGTGGAGCAGAACGTTCTGAAAGCATTCCTTGAGTAGTTTTAATACTTCTGAGATGCTGTAGGCCTCGTTGCTCCAAGGTTGAGAAAATCCTTTCAAGGTCATTGGCTGACAATCTACCCCAGTACTTCCACTCACAGACACTTTTACTGCCAAAGCTCAGCCAGCAGAGTTGTCCAACCTGTTCCATTTCCTGTCTTCTACTGTGGCACTCAATGTCCTCTGTAAGCCCAAATGAGCTGGCCATTACTTCCCGCTTATGTACCTGAGCAAGCTATCCACTGCACAAGAATCAGCAATCGAGGAAGCCCAGTTCTGACACATGCATTACAAGGTCAGACCACAAATCTTATGATCTTCCCTGTGGCCAAAGTTGAGTCCAGTGGTCTAGCTTGGGAGTCCCCAAGAAACTTCACCTGGGATGAATCCAGATCTGACTCTTGTATGTGCCAGCCAGGGTCCAGCTCAGTCTATCACCCACATCAGACTCTGCATACACCAGTGATTATAGTTGTCTGCTCAGTTCCATTTCCAGCCTCATTTTTTTAAATTTATTTTATTTTATTGTATAGTTGTTGACAATCTTTACATAGTTAATTATGGTTAACAAAAAAAGATTCAGGGGGTATAGGGAAGTAGGTAATACTATTATGTCCATATTATTTCCATCGTGTATCTGAGGTAAAGGGGGATATTGAGGGAGAATCCCCACCCGGTATCCCGCCCACCCAAAGTCCCGGATGTGGGGCATGCTCTGAGATATTTGCTCAAGTGGTTTTAATAGTTCTCCAGTTATGAATCGCTGCCAGTTTCGCTCGATGAGGTCGTCCACTGGTTGATATGGTCCATCATAAAGTCTCCGTTTGCCCCATATTTCGCTGCCAACATATAGTTGATATGAATGATTGACCTGTTCTGTCTTCTGTCTTTTCTTGGTTAGAGTTCTGAGTCCAGCAGTTCGATTGGGGAGATCTCCCAAGAAACTTTGAGGTATTCCCAGACTAGATTCTTGTATGTTCTAGCAAGCACAGGGCCCGGCACAGTCCATCACCCCGATCAGCTGGTGGTTTCAATTGCTGGGTTGTTTCTGTTTTCAGTCCTGAGTTGCACTGGAACCAATGGGTGTTGCAGTCCAGTCTGGTTCTGCCCAGCACATACTCGGCCCTTCAACCAGTGGGAGCTGCAGCCTAGTTGGCAGCCTCATTTTCTATGCAATCTGATAGGTGTTGGCAGCCCAACTTAATCCAACCTGCCATAGGCCTGGCCCTTATGCACACCAGCCGTAACTTCAGCCTAGTTGAGGCGACCCCCTATGAACCCTTCCAGCCCCAATTCCTGCATGTGCCAATCCATGCCTCAGCCCAGTCTGCCCCCATTCCTGGCTCTCGTGCACCTCAGTAATAACCACAGCCCAGTAGTTTAGCACCCTTAACTCCCCAGTCAGGCCCATTCCCAGCCTCAGATCTTGAGTGTGCCAATGATTTCTCTGACCCAGGCAGGCATGACCTATCCTGCTTCTTGGCCCTTGCTCTCAGTACTGCAATCTAGCCCTGCCCTGGCTGTCATGCAAACTGGTGGTATGATAGCTTAGCCTGGCATGGCCCACATTCCCTCCTGGTTTCTGCACGTTAGTGTGCTACAGTTTGGCCCTGCCTAGTCCTGCCTGGTCCATCCCCAGAGCCAGCCCATATATGTGCAGAAAAGTGGAAAAGCCTTGCACAGTCTGGCCTACACTCAGCTCTGACTCACTTGCCTACCAGCAGAAACTACAGCCCACTGGGTGAGTTCCCCAAGTTCCCCACCAGGCTTATCCTCAGGTCCAGTCTCACACATATCAGCAGGTGCCAAGCCTATACCCGGTATAACCTGCCCTACCAGTCTCAGCCTTTGTGTGTGTTAGTGGATGTTGTAGCCTGACCCACCCCACACCCAATTCTTGGGTATTCCTGTGGGTGCTGTAGCCTGGACCAGCCTGGCTGCTCCCAAACCCAGTACCCATGAGTTCTGTAGTCTTCCGTGGTCATGGTTAGCTTAGCCTGTCACCACCCCAACTCTCAAGCAAACCAGCAGGTATTGCAATCCCATAGAAGTGAGCTCACAAATCCCCCACAGAATCTGCCCCCAGACCCAGTTCTCTCACATGCCGGTGTCTTAGCCCATCCTAACATGGTCCACCCCTGCCCTGACTCATTGGCAGTTCTGTGGTCTAACCTTGCCAGGCAGGTCCCCCAGCCCTAGCTTTTGTGTGCATCAGTGGGTGGTGGTCAGTGCCAACTAGTCCAACTCAGATCTCCCATGTTGGTGGGTGAATTGGTCTGATCCAGAAAGTTCTTCCAATTTCCCTCCTCCAAACTACATGATTTCAGCCCCCTCATTTCCCTGCAAGTGCAGTGGTCTGGTTGGTGGGAGTCCCCCAGAATTCACTCTTCACCTGTAACAGTCTCTCTCAGGGGTTCCCTCTCCTACTTCCCTGAGCTATCTGCAGGCCTGGTGCACTAGTACACTGGCCTAAAGTTGACATTTTCAAATGTGGCGTTGGAGTGGACTTGTGGCTCAGTGGTTGGGACACAGTTTGGAAACCTTCAATCAGAGTGCTTGGGTTTGAGTCCATACTCTTCCTCTTCTGAGCCACCTTCCTGCTAATGTTTCCTCTGAGAGCCAGCAGGTGATGGCTGAAGTATTCAGGTCCCCGGTGCACACAAATGAGACCTGGTTCCTGGCTTCAGTTCAGCCCAGCCCTAGTTATTATGGGCATTTGGGGGAGGAAAACAACAAATGAAAGCAGCAAGTGAAAGATCTCTCTCTCTCTGCCTTTCAAATAAAATGAAAAGAACTTCAAAATGTTTAAGCTTATTTTATTTTTAGAAAATATTTGTGTATATATTTCAAAGTCAGAACCAGAGAAAGAGTATCCATCTGCTTCTGCACCCCCCACAGGGCCCCACAATGGCTTTGGCTGGACCATTCCAAAGCCAGGACTCAGGAGTTTCTTTCAGGTTTCCCTCATGAGTGCAGGGGCCCAAATATTGGGCCAGCTTCCACTGCTTTTTCTAGACCATTAGCAGGGAGTTGGATACAAAGTGGAGCATCCTGGACACCAAGTGATACACATAAGGGATGCTATATTATAGGCATAATTTTACCTGCTATACTTGGGCCTGGCGTGATAGTGTAGTGATTAAAGTCCTCACCTTGAATGCACTGGGATCCCATATGATCTCCGGTTCTAATCCCAGCAGTTCCACTTCCCATCCAGCTCCCTGTTTGTGGCCTGGGACAGCAGTGGAGGATGGCCCAAATCCTTGGGACCCTGCACCTGCATGGAAGACCTGGAAGATCTACTGGATCCTGGCTTTAGATTAGCTCAGCTCTGGCTGTTGTGGCCACTTGGGGATTGAACCATCGGACAGAAGATCTTCCTCCCTGTCTCTCCTCCTCTCTGTATATCCGCCTTTCCAATAAAAATAAATCTTAAAAAACAAACAAACAAAAAAAAACTTTACCTGCTATGCTATAATTCCATCCCTGAAAACTTTTTTTTTTTTAATTTGAAATGTGGCATTGAGGGTTTGAGCAAATAGGCAATTCAAGTCCAGAATAAGAGACTGAAGAGCAGTCCAAGGGAGGAAGCCATCCAAAGGAGTAGGACAGGGCTGTTAGGAGACCTTGGCTGAGAACTACAGCATTTGAATGTTTTGGGAGGAGACTCCACAGATGGAGAGTTCTAGGGTACAAGAATCCTATAGAAAACTCCAGTTGGTCCTGGACTTGGGCGGGGGGGCGGTCAGCATGGAAAGGACAGTGGACAAGCATATTAAACCATATAAACTAGTGAGTGCAAGTGGAAGTGGCTGGTAGAGCAAGGAGGGAGGGTGGAGCAGATGGCAGGTGGCTGTGAGAGAGGGGAAGAGCAGCAGTCCCCCATTCCCTACAGCTTAAGGGGAGGCACATTCCTGCTGCCCTCCTGGGATTCTCAGACACCTCAGGGCATTTTCCCTGAGTTGGTTTCAGCCCATTTCTGTTTCTTATCAACGACAGTGCCCCAGGGTAAAAGTTCTTAAACTTTTAGGTAAGAACATATCCTAATGCATAAGGATTTCTTACAAACCAATACGAAAAAGACAAATTTCTATAATGGAAAAATGGAAAGGAACACAGACGGTTCACAAAGGAAGAAACATGTGGCTAATAAACATGAAAAAAATGTTTAACTTCACAGTAATGAGATTTCATTGGATGTAATCATACACTCTCCCACCACCATCAATCTGACCAGGCCAGGTTAGTGTGAATATAGAGAAGTGACCATTGCTGGCTGCGGGGTTCTCCCCATAGATTCCTCTAGTACCCCATTGCCAAAGGGGGTGAGCCTGCTGCCCGCCCCCCAGCCTCCCGGAGTGCGAGAGACAAAGAGAGGGACAGGGGTTCTGTCCAGAAGTTCCGGTTTATTTGGGAAGTACAGATACTTTTATTTTTTTATTAATGGCAGGTGCTGCGCTGATCTAAAACCAGTAGCCAGGAACTTCTTTCCGGGTCTCCCACATGGGCGCAGGGTTCCAATGCCCTGGGCCGTCCTCAACTGCTTTCCCAGGCCACAAGCAGGGAGCTGGATGGGAAGTGGAGCTGCCAGGATGAGAACCAGTGCCCATATGGGACCCCAGTGTGTTCAAGGCGAGGACCTTAACCACTATGCTGGGCTGGGGGAGGTGGCTGGGAGACCTAGGTTAGCCTGAATAAACCACCTTTATGCCTTAGCACCGACTTCAGACTCAATGATTTTCTGGTTAAGATGGGCATAGCTCACATGGGCGTGCTTCAACTCAGCTCCTGACTCCAGCTTCCAGCCGGGGTGGCAATGGTGCAAGTACTTGAGTTCCTAACATTCAGGTGGCAGGCCCAGGTTACTGAGATCCTGGCTTCTGCCATGGGCCCAACCCCCACTGTTGCTTATAAGAGCTCTCTTTCTCTCTGTGTCTCGAGAGAAAAGAAAAAAAAAAAGCCTAAGCAGAAATGTTGGATTTATTGATCTCTTTAAAGCCATACATGCAGGTTACAAATGTCTCCCCCCTGCTCCCAGTCTCAGGCCCCTCACTCCAGGTTTCAGCTGCCTTTAGCAATCTGTGCATCTTTCCAGTAAGCTTGCTTGTCTGAGTTCCTATTTATGGGAAACATGTCCCTCTTTAGTGTGAAAGGAAGCCTACTTTATTCAGTACTTTTCCGCGTATCACCTGTTTGCCAGTCTGTGTTCAGCTCATGCTGCTCATTTGATCCTAGTCAAAAGGCTGAGCAGCGATCACCTCATGCTTCTCCGTAACGCAGAACACGTTATGGCAGGCCTGAATCTCATTTTATTTGTATGTGTGTGTGTTTTAAGATTTATTTATTTTTTATTGGAAAGGCGGATATACAGAGAGAAGGAGACACAGAGAGAGACAGAAAGATCTTCCATCCACTCCCTAAGTGGCCACAACGGCCGGAGCTGAGCCAATCTGAAGCCAGGAGCCAAGAGTTTCCTCAGGATCTGCCACCCTGTGGGTGCAGGGCCCCAAGGCTTTGGATGGGAAGTAGAGCATCCAGGACACAAACTGGCATCCATATGGGATCCCAAAGCATGCTAGGCAAGAGCTTAGGCTACCGCACCAGGCCTGGAAGACCCTGTTTTTATTTCAGCAGTTTTCTATGATGGAAGGTAAACCTGTAGCTACCACTGTGATATTGCTATAAACAGTAGCTGCAATGCACATCATTGTATATATATATATTCTACACATAAGCATAGTTTATATAGTGGATGTATTCTAATGACCTATTGATTATCAGTAGGGAAGAAAGACATAGAGGGGGGTCAGTGTTGCGGTGTAAGTGGGTAAAACTTCCATCCATGACTGCAGCATCCTATTTATATCCTAGTTGTTCCACTTCTGACCCAGCAAAGGCCTGGGAAAGAAAGCATCTGGGCAGTGAACCAGTGGGTGGAAGGTCTCTCTATCTCTCCCTCTGTAAAAGTCATTTTCAAACAAATAAATTATAGATATGTGAATTATACACATAAATTTTGTATTACACAGATAGTATGCATTCCCAGGGGTGGAAATTGCTGCATTCAAGGATATGCACATAGATATAAGTCATGTATTTGGAAAACCATCTTGCAGATTATGTCATAAATTAAAATATATTTAACTGCATCTCCCACTTCTACATCTAAAGCTAGAAAATGACAATTTCTGTCAATAAAACAATCGAATACCTCAAATTACTTTTTAGACAGCTCAGGAAAGACCTTGCTCCTCAAGGCTCTGTTCTGTTTTCTCCTCTGAGGAACATTATATATTGAAGCCCCCAAATTCTTATCTCACTTCTGCTCCGGCTTGGGCCCAGGCCCAGAACTCCTTGCCTGGGGGCTTCTGGCTTCACCTCCAGCCTCCCAGCCTCAAAGCTCAGTGCTGGTTTGGGATTTTCTTTGCCTAGCTGCCTCACTCTAATGGGCTAGTCTTTGTAACATCAACACTTCCTGGATTTATTTCTATATAGTCTGGGCTTCCTTAAACCTGTTCTTTTTTTTTTTTTTAAAGATTTATTCATTTTATTACAGCCAGATATACAGAGAGGAGGAGAGACAGAGAGGAAGATCTTCCGTCCGATGATTCACTCCCCAAGTGAGCCGCAACGGGCCGGTATGCACCAATCCGACGCCGGGACCAGGAACCTCTTCCAGGTCTCCCACGCGGGTGCGGTGTCTCAATGCATTGGGCCGTCCTCAAACTGCTTTCCCAGGCCACAAGCAGGGAGCTGGATGGGAAATGGAGCTGCCGGGATTAGAACCGGTGCCCATATGGGATCCCGGTGCGTTCAAGGCGAGGACTTTAGCCGCTAGGCCACGCCACCGGGCCCAAACCTGTTCTTTTTATCAGCATCAAGAGATGACTTTTCAGCTGGCCTCAAAATCTGATAGTCTTCCTTTCAGAGTTCCCCGGAATCATATTTTCTTAAACATCTCAATCAAGATGCAGATCTAAAATCTCTCTGGCTAGGGTCTTCAGAGCTGTTCTGAACCCAACTCTGAACTGGCCTCATGCCATTCACGCCACCCACATCCTGAGACTCAGTCTCCAAGCACACAATACCATTTTCTTGCCTGTGTGTGCCTCCTCCTCCCCTCCCATCTAAAGAGGCTGTCCTCCAGCTGCCCATCTATACAAAACCAGCATACCAGGCTGATCCAGCCCAAATCTTGCTCCTTTCCTTGACCAACCTAGAGGGGAGCAGTTCTTCCGTTCAGGACCCCATCAATACTCTCCTGTACCTTCCTCCTTTGCTGGAATGTGTCCTGCTCACAAATAAAAAGTACTTCAAAAGGTTCATTGAGACATGGAACTAGAAGATCAATTTAGGTGTTGGACTTACCTGTGAGTTGTCTGCCTCTCATAGGGAGTGCTTGAGTTTTGAGTCCTGGCTCTGCTCCGGATTCCAGCTTCCTGCTAATGCACACCCTGTAAACAGCTCATGGGTGGGGCCCTGCAACCCACAGAGAAGACGACCAGGCTGGATTGGCCATAGTGAGCAGGCTAACAGGTAGAAAAAAAAGAGTATTTACCATTCTCTGGTACACTCACCCAATGGCCACAGTGGCTGGGACCGGCAGAAGCCAGGCGCTTCTTCTGAGTCTCCCAGGCAGGTACAGGGGCCCAAGCAGTTGCACCATCCTCTGCTGCTTTCCTAGGCCCATTAGCAGGGAGTTGGATGGGAAATGGAACAGCCAGGACTGAAACCAGACCTCCATGTAGGGTGGCGGTGCTTTGGAGGTGAGGGTTGGGAGAGGGGAGCTTACCTCACTGAGCCAACAGTACTGATCCCCCTCAATTATATTTGCGTTTTAAAGTTTATTTCTATGGGAACATTTTTCTGAACTCGCACATGGATTTTTCCTAAGTATGTCCGTGAAATTTCTCAGGATCCCTCATATAGTTAGCCATAACTACATTTTAAGCAACTTACTTGGAACATGTGGCATTCAGAATGTTAATCTGCTTTGATTACATCCACTTCCCCAGGTAATGAGGCAAGCAGAATTCTTACACAAATATGGGTGCTGGGATTTGCAAGAGACTAAGCTCACACAACCAAACCCAGATCACAACCTGTGTCGTCCCCTTCCAGGGAATAAAGCCATTATTTATAGGGCGACACGCCTGCTGGTTGTAGTTTCTGAATACTCAAGGATCCGGAGTACTTCAGGTCTTGCAAAGGTCGTGAAAAAATCTAGGGCCATTTCCATTTCCTGAGGTTCTCGGGGTATATAAGAGCGGGTTACAAAAGATGGTGGCGCCTTTCACAACCTTTGCCTGGGCACCATCCTTTTCTCTCAACCTCCTTCCTCTGCGTCTTCGTGTGTAACCTCGCCTTTGAAAACAACACGCAAGGGAAGGCCAGATAAACCTCGCGCCGGGCTACTCTGGGCTCTGTATCCCGGTGAGGCGCCTGGGCCCACAGCGATGACTGTGCAGAAACCGAGGCGCCAGCTCGCACCGCGCAATGCGGACCACTCCGGGACGGGCGAGGAGGCCGCACCGGCGCCCGTCAGGGTCCGTCCGCGATGCACCGGCACTGGCCCTTCCGGGTGACCCACCCGGCCTCCTGCCCCTTTCTGCCCCCATCACAGAAGGGCACGAGAAGCCCGTGCCGCCTCCCAGCTCCGAAGACCCCACACGCTCGCACAGCCGCCTCAAGCCGGCCGGACCAGGCGGCCAGCCCGCCCACTGAGCCACCAGGGCAACGCGACGCGGGAAGGCCTGGCCAGACCACCCCGCCCACGACGCGCGCGCGCGCCTGGGGCTTCCAGGCGCAGCCCGCCCTCACGTCTTGTGGCCAACCAACGGCCACTTCCTGCCTCCTTCTAGACCAATCCCCGCAGTCCACGAAGAATAGCCCTAGGGGGCGTATGGGAAGGTGTCTGAAGTGACGGCCACATCGACCAACCGGGTCTCGGAGCCTGCGCGATGGGGCGGGGCTTGGCGCTCGTCGCAGCTATTCAACAACGAGGGGCGGGCGCTGGGCCGGGCTTCGCGCGGTGGGGTCGCTCGCGCGGCCGCGGTGGCCGAGGCCTCTGGGTTCTGCGGCACGTGACGGTCGGCTCTCCTCTGCCGCCGTCTCTCCTGCAGCGCGGGGCCCGGCGTGTGGGTGGAAGGCATCGGCATCAGTGCCCGGAGGTGAGAGGGAAGGCCTGCCCCCGGTCCTCGCGGCCTGGGAAGATCTCGGGGGCTTGAGGAAGGGGCTGCCGCGGCAGAATGGTCGGGTGTGGCAGGGGGCCCAGGGGTTGGGCTGACTCTGCAGGGCCCAGGCCTGTGGCGGCCGCGAGGGGCGAGGCCCTGCTGGAGTTGGCGGAGCCTGGCCGAAGGCCTCGCCGCCGGGGGTCGGGAGGCGTGGCAGGTGCCCTGGGGGGCCTCCGTTGACCTTCTGGGAAGCGAGCTGACTCCTAGGGTTTTGCTTCTAGGGGTTTCTGTCTGGGCGGCATCTCGGTGGACTGGAGTTGTGGGTCGAGGTCTGGAGTGGGGTTGGGCCTAGATAGGTGTTTCTAGTCTTGCGGGAACGGGGAACTAGTGGACCGAAGAGTGAATAAATGGGAATTATCGGCACAGGTTCAGTGTTTGAAAAATGAGAGCCGAGAGGCAACACTGGACGAGGAGCACCCTGCAAAGAGTGCGGAGAATGTACCAGAACGAGAGTGGTGATGGGAAAAAAAAAAGTTGCAGGCGTACACACTGGAGCCACCTTACTGTGGTGTGGGGAGTAAACCAGGGCTGTGCAGGACGTCTCAAAGTTGGAGAACCATAGGAGGAAGCTCTTTTTTTCTTTCTTTTTTTATTTTTCAATATGAGCTAGAGGCCTAGAGAGGTTTGAAATGACTGGCCCAAGGTCATGCCTTCGCGTTAATGATCGCTTTGGGATTACGATTGAGGGCTAGGCACCTTTGGTGTTAATGGTTCAGACCAAGGCCTGTGAACTTGCAGTGCTATTTCTTACCCTTTGTGCCCGGTCCCTAGGATAGGTGTAAATGGGACAGGGAATGCATGATAATTGCCCCCATAAAATAGAGTGAATGCCTCGGCCCACCACCCTGGCATTGTGGTCTTTGGAGGTGACTTAAGGCTTTTTTCCCAGGACGCGCTGTGTGCATTTTAAGGTGATGAAAGAAATTGAAGTTGGTGGGTTTGCTATTTGGATATGAGACAATAATGGTTGAGGGAAGTTAAGCAGAGTGAATATTAAAGGCCTGGGGGCAAAGGTGAATCCTGGTTAAATTTCTTTTTCAAATTTAGGATATTTGGAAAGTTTTGCTTAATAAAATTTTGTCTTAGGGTTAAGAATTGTCTATCTCTCCGGCAGAGTGGAGGGGTAGCAGGTGTGTGCCTTCAGTGTAGTGAAGGTTCCCACAGCAAGACCCCTACCTGTGCGGGAGTTTTCCCTTGCAGCAGCCAGGTAACTGGATCGTGACAAGGCCTCGGGAACTGCATGGGAGTGAATGTCCCCAACAAAAATTTTCCATCCTATCTGGAAGTGGGTGTCAGCGTCCACCCACCTTACTATCTTAACCGGGCAGTTCCATGATTGCATTATCTTCCAGGGGCCCCAGGAGCAAACAGTTTTTACAGTTTGGGCCATCGTCCATCGTTATTGCATCCTTTTAGTTAGCAGAGTTCCTTTTGCCCTGGTGAGATAGCTGGAAGAGGCAGTTGGTGAGCAGACATATAGGCTCATAAACCGGAGTTCTTGGCCTAGTGTGGTAACCAACTTCTGAACCTCTGTGGTTCTCACATCTTGAAAATGGATCTAAGAGTCTCCTTCATGCCTCATCTTTAGCAGACAATCGAGAAGTGGAAATGATTTGCTGGTATGTGAAGGTGGCTTTGAAGTATAATAAACTAGTTCACGTTAGCTCCTAAGAAACAATAAAAAGGTCCATAATTGTAGTCTACATAGCTTACTGTAAAACTAAGCCAACAAATGGATTTTTAAAGCTTAACTGTGAGCTGTAAAAATTAAGGATTTTGTTTCCCAACAAATTCTGAGAATCCCCAGCGTGTTTTGAGTACTCATATCTTCAGCCTCCTTGGTTTACAGAAAAAATAAAGTGCAGTGGGGAAATCAGTTATAATGTCTCTGCAGTGGAAATTAAAATGATAAATGTAAATAAAGTTGTATAGATCCAGATGTAATTTTAAATGGGTGATCGTTTACAGTATAGGTCACTGGAGTTCTGTGTCTCCTTCATCCCCTTGAAGTGCTTATCTTTTGATAAGATGGACAAACATGGTAATGAAGTGAAAAGGTACAAAAAGTAGTGTTAAAATGGTTTATCTGTGGCTAGAATCACTTTCCTTCTTTTCCACTAAAAGGCTTAAATTATGTGAAAATTCAGTTTTGGAACAATTATAATTTAACAAAAGTTATTTTAATATCTAGTAACAGCAGAAATCACTGCTGATATTGCATGTGTGCCATAAAACAGACCCTATCAATCAGTTCATGTGCATTCTGTTTGTTCAGCAATCCAGAGAGGATGTTGTTATCGCTGAAGAAATGCAGCATAAGTTGGGCATTTGCCCCGGATGGCAGGTCATTAGCTTGTGCCTGCACTCCTGTCTGGCTGTGACCTTGTGAAATGGGGAAGGTAGGGCCCGCTGAGGTCCTTATCAGTGAGGGTCTGAGGGTTCTGAGGTATCTCAAACTCTTTAATGTTAACATGAAACTTAACTCCTGTTTTCTTTAAGGATTTTTTTTTGAGGGGGGAGGGAGTTTAAAATAGCTTAAAATTTTAGCTTACATGAAAAGACTGCCTTTTGAAATGCATTGCCTTTTTTTTTTCTCTTTTTCTTTTTTAAAAGATTTATTTGAAAGGCAGAGTTGCAGAGAGAGAAGACGGCACACACACACACACACACACACACACACTCTCTGTCTGCTGGTTCAAGACTGGGCTAGGTGGCAGTTGGAGTGTCACTCAAGTCTCCCACGTGGATAAAAGGGTTCCTTCTGCTGCCTTCCTGGGCACAGGAGCCAGCAACTGGGTTGGAAGTGAAGCAGCCGGAACTCCAACTGGCCCATGTGTGGGGTGCTGGTGTCGAAGGTGGTAGCTTAGCAGGCTGTGCCACTGTGTTAACCCTGTTTGTTTGCATTTAAAAAAAAGATATTTATTTGAAAGGCAAAGTGATAGGTCTGTCTGCTGGTTCACTCTTCAAATGGCTGTAGCAGGCAGGGCTGGGCTGGGCTGGAGCCAGGCACCAGGAACTCCTTTCAGGTGTCTTGTTGGGTGACCTGCCTGCCATCCCAACACTTAAGAGGCTAGATGGGAAGTAGAAGAGCTGGGACTAGAGTTGGCACTCCACGCTGTGGAGGTTAAATCTATTGTAATACAATACCAACTCCACTGTGTGTTTTTTTTTTTTTTTTAAAGATTTATTCATTTTTTATTACAGCCAGATATACACAGAGGAGGAGAGACAGACAGGAAGATCTTCCATCCGATGATTCACTCCCCAAGTGAGCCGCAGCCGGTGCGCGCCGATCCGATGCCGGGAACCCGGAACCTCCTCCGGGTCTCCCACGCGGGTGCAGTGTCCCAATGCATTGGGCCATCCTCGACTGCTTTCCCAGGCCACAAGCAGGGAGCTGGATGGGAAGTGGAGCTGCCGGGATAAGAACCGGCGCCCATATGGGATCCCGGGGCATTCAAGGCCAGGACTTTGGCCGCTAGGCCACGCCACCAGGCCCTCCACTGTGTGTTTTTAAAACCCAAGCAAGAACATTATACTTTTATGTTCCTCTCTGTATCTTCTTGTAGGTTAGAGGAATTAAGAGTTGAATCTCTTTTTAAGAGACTCTCATAAAGAAATGTGTAGAACTGGGCCCAGCGTGGTAGCCTAGTGGCTAAATCCTCAACTTGCATGTGCCAAGATCCCATATTGGTGCCAGTTCGTGTTCCAGCTGCTCCATTTCCCATCCAGCTCCCTGCCTGTGGCTTGGAAAAGCAATCGAGACAGCCCACGTGGGAGACCCCAGAGAAGCTCCTGGCTCCTGACTCTGGATCATCTCAAGTGCAGCCATTGCAGTGACTTGGGGAGTGAACCAGCTGTCTTTCCTTCTCTGCAAGATCTACCTTTCCAATAAAAATAAATCTTTAAAATCATAGAACCAGTTGACATCATTTGTGAATCCTACCAAGTAGTTTGAGAGGAATTAAAACCAATCCTTAGCATCCCCAGAAATTCTTTTTAAAAGACTTTATTTATTTTTATTGGAAAGTCAGATTCACAGAGAGGAGGAGAGATAGAGAGGAAGATCTGCTTCTGAGCCAGTGCTGAGCCAATGTGAAGCCAGACGCTTCTTCCGGGTCTCCCATGCGAGTGCAGCATCCCAAGGCTTTGGGCAGTCCTTGACTGCTTTCCCAGCGTGTGCCAAGGTGAGGATTTTAGTCAGTAGCCTACCGCACCAGGCTCCCCAAATCTTTTTTAAGGAGCTTCTTGTGAATCTGAAGGACAGGAATCAGTCTTCCATCTGCTGCTTCACTCCCCAGGTGGCGGCAACTGCCAAGCAAAGGCCAGGAGTGGTCTTCCCTGCTTGCCCAAATGCATTAGCAGGGCACTGTCAAACCAGACCTAGCATGGCTAGGTGATAATTTGACCCACTGCACCATGTTAGAGCTCCTTAAGTTCTTGAAAAACTGTGCGATGGGGGCACTTAACTCATTCTATGAGACCAATACTATGTGGTGTTGCTCTGATGCCATAACACAATTACATAAGGAAACTATAGGCAGAAATCTTCAATAAAATCCTAGCAAACTGAATTCAGCAACGTATTTTATGGTTTCCTTTTTTCTGAAGATTTATTATTTATTTGAAAGGCAGAGTAACAAGGAGAGAGAGATATTTTCCATTTGCTGGTTTATTCCCCAAGTGGCTACAAGGGCTAGGTCTGGCCCAGGTTGAAACTGGGAGCCAAGAGCTTCATCTTTGGTCTCCAGCCTCTGTGACAAGGGCTTTAAGCACTTTGGCTATTTTCAGCTGCTTTTCCAATCACATTAGTAGGGAGCTGGTCCAGCAGAGTTATACAACGTGACCAACTGGAATTTATTCCAGGAATGCAAGGTTGGTTCAGCTATGTAACAATGGATGTAATACACCATGTTAATAAAGGGTGGTCAGCACATGATCAGAGCCAGAGAAAAGATCCTTTCATGAAGAACATGACTCAAGGAAGTCGTCTCTTGGAAAAATAAAATACACTAACAGACAAACTTGAAAATAGTTTGAACTTCTTACTTAGAGATTTTTTTCTGAGTAGACCCATGTGTGATAAAGTTTCCGGAAGTTAGATTTAATATTTCCTCAGGGTTGTCCATTCCTAAAGTTTATCTAAGTGGTTACCTGAATGTTTGCTGAACATAATTGTGATAATATGATAAATGCCAAAAAGTTTAAATTTGGGGAATTCCTACAGAAAAGTATACGGTAGGGCAGAAAAAAGTAAGCATAGACGTTTTCCTATCTCAGTACTATGATTTATAAATACACTGT
Organism: Ochotona princeps; assembly: GCF_030435755.1. Lineage (NCBI taxonomy): Eukaryota > Metazoa > Chordata > Mammalia > Lagomorpha > Ochotonidae > Ochotona > Ochotona princeps. Next base: position 76,821,676 of record NC_080840.1, on the reverse strand, counting down.
TGAAAGAAAAAACAGCATGTAACTAGAGGGAATCATGTTTTCCTCTGCAAATTTATTCAAACATTAGACCTTTTATGGTCAGATCCCTAAGTTGTTTTGAAGGACAAAATATTTATTTATGCTTGCAAAATGATGGACTTCATATTTTTTATGTTAATAGTAAGCCTTGGAGCCAGTAGTGCTGCCCACCACATCTGAAAGTAGGAAAGGAGAGACTCTGGAAGTTCAGTAGGCTGACAAGGCCACACAGAACCAAGGCATCTGACCAGCAGATGCACTGTTCCGCCTTGTGTGTCAAGAGTTGGTGGTTTGGTTTGCTTTTTTAGTGATTAGTTAGTTTGGAGGGTAGAGTGATAGATAAAGACGAGACAGAAAGATCCGACTGCTGCTTCACTTCTCAGTGGCTGCGACAGTCTGTACTAGGCCAAGCTGAGGCCAGGAGCCCAGAACTCTACTTGAGTCTCCCACGGCTTCCCCCCAGCTGGATGGGAAGGAAGCAAAACAGCCAGCACTTTATAACCAGTGGCTTAACCGGCTCCGCCACTTTTCATTTTATTTGGAAGAGTAAGTGAGCTAGTGAGAGTCCATCTAATGTTACGGTTCATTCCTCAAGTGCCCACAACAGCCAAGAATTCAGTCTGCTTTCGGACCTGGGTATTTAAGGCTTTTTCCTGCCTCCCAGTGTGTCCATTAGTAGGAAGCAGAGAGGTAAAGAATTGGGGCAGGCATTTGTGTCCCTCAGCAGAAGGCCTGGATTGCATTTCTGGCTCCAGCTCCTGACTCTAACTTTCTGTCAGTGCAGACTCTGGGTACCTGTCACCCGTGAGTACCTGAATCCTGTCTTTGTCCTTGAGCCCAGCCCCAACCTTTGAATGCATTTGAGGACTGAAACAATGCATGGGGGAGCATGCTCTCTTTTTGCCTGTGAAATTAAAAGAAAAAAGTTTTTAGGGACTAGCATTGTGTTGTAGATAAAACTGCCTGCAAATTGGTTACCCATATAAGTCAATCCCCGCTGTTCTATTTCTTAGAATGCCTGAGAAAGCAGCAGAGAATGTTCCAAGAGTTTGGGATCCTGCACCTGTGTGGGAGACCTGGAAAATGCTCTTGGCTCCTGTCATTCAGTCAACCCGGCTTCGACTGTTTTAGCCATCAGGGGCAAACCTGCGGATGGATGATTCTTTCTGACTGTTCCTCTCTCTGAAATCTGCCTTTGAAATAAGTAAATAAGTCTTTTTTTTTTTTTTAAGATTTATTTATTTTTATTACAAAGTCAGATATACAGAGAGGAGGAGAGACAGAGAGGAAGATCTTCCGTCCAATATTCACTCCCCAAGTGAGCCGCAACGGCCAGTGCTGCGCTGATCCGAAGCCGGGAACCTGGAACCTCTTCTGGGTCTTCCACGCGGGTGCAGGGTCCCAAAGCTTTGGGCCATCCTCAACTGCTTTCCCAGGCCACAAGCAGGGAGCTGGATGGGAAGTGGAGCTGCCGGGATTAGAACCAGCGCCCATATGGGATCCCGGTGTGATCAAGGTGAGGACTTTAGCCACTAGGCCACGCTGCCGGGCCCTGAAATAAGTAAATAAATCTTTAAAAAAAAGGCTCAATTGGCTTACCCATCCCTTCCAAGTGCAGGGAGCCTGTACCCATGTGGGAGATCTGGAAGAAGCTTCATTAAAAATTTTTTTGGGAAAGATTTTTTTTTTTAATTGTAAAGTCAGACTCAGAGAGAAGGAGGGGAAAGATCTTCCATCCACTGGCTGGAGCTGAGCCAATCTGAAGGCAGGAGCCAGCAGCCTCTTCTGAATCTCCCATGTGGGTGCAGGGTCCCAAGGCTGTGGGCTGTCCTCAACTGCTTTTCCAGGCCGCAGACAGTGATCTGGATGGAGAGGAGAGCAGCCAGGATTAGAACTGGTGCCCATATGGGATCCTAGATCATGCAAGGCAAGGAGTTGAGCTGCTAGGCTATCATGGTGGGCCCTTAAAATTCTTTTACAAGGAGAGGATCAAAGTATTAAATGTAAGTGGATTAGGTGATCTTTGAAGTTTGCTTCTGTTTCTGAACATTTAGAAGCCAACTCTTTTCGCTTAGTCTTTGAAGTATTGGAAAAGAAGCCCAAAATTGTGCATAACGGAAAAGCATCTTCACTGACTGATTTCATCTTTTAGCTTTGCTGGGGAGGTTGTTTGGCACAGCAGTCCCTGCTTGGGGTGCTCCTATCCTGTATTGGAGTGCCTGGTTCCAGTCTTGACTAGTTAGCTTCTGATTCAGCTTCTTGATAATGGGTACCCTGGGGGGCAACAGGGCTCCAGGACTTAAGACTGCCTTCCCTCCCACACTGGAGACTGAAGGAGTCCCAGATTTCTGGCTCTGGTAGGTATTTGGGGAATGAAGCAATGGATAGAAGTTCTGTTTCTCATTAAAAAATATATCATTAAAAAATATATCATTAAAAATTGCAAAAGTGATACTTTTTTTTCTTAAAAATTTATTGATTCTTATTGCTGAGTCAGATATACAGAGAGGAGAGACAGGAAGATCTTCCGTCCGATGTTTCACTCCCCAAGTGACCACAACAGCCAGTGCTGCGCTGATCCGGAGCTGGGAACCAGGAACCTCTTCTGGGTCTCCCACAAGGGTGCAGGGTCCCAAAGCTTTGGGCTGTCCTCCACTGCTGTCCCAGGCCACAAGCAGGGAGCTGGATGGGAAGTGGAGCTGCCGGGATTAGAACCGGTACCCATATGGGATCCCGGTGCGTTCAAGGCAAGGACTTTAGCCAGTAGGCCACACCGCCGGGCCCATGATACTTATTTTTTATATCCTTTACCCAGCTTTCCCTGATAATGACATTTTAACTATAGCACAATATCAAACTAAATTTTTTTTTTCTAGGGATTTCTTTTTATTTGAAAGAGTTAAAAGAACAGAGATTTTTTTCCCCTCCACTGGTGTTTCCTCAAATGACCACAACAGCCAGGACTGGGCTAGGGGGAGCCAGGAGCTTCTTCCTGATCTCCCATGTGGATGCAGGGGTCCAAGCATTTAGGCCACTGCTATCCTGGGTGTGTTAGCAGGGAATTGGATCAGAAGTGGAGCAGCTAGGAATCCCATCGATTCCCACATGGGATGCCAGCATGGCAGATGGTAGCTTAAGCCATTAAGTCACAGTGCCAGCCTCCTTACATTTTTTAAAATTACTTAAAGCAGAGACAGGCAATGCGATCTGTGCCCGTTCATTCCCCAAATGTCTGCACCAGCTTAAGCCAGGAGTCCTGAGCCCCATCCACATTGCCCACATGGGCGGCAGGGGCTGTGAACTTGGGCAGCCTTCCAGAGCATGCATTAGCAGGAAGCTGGAATCAGAAATAGAACCAGGGCTAAAACTCTGGCACTCTGAGAAGTGGGTACCCTGATAAGCAGCATGTTAATATCTACATCAAACACCCAATCCAAAGCAGAAATTTGACTTCACTACAATCTACAGACCTTAATTCAAATTTCACCAGTTTTTGTATGTACTTTTGTAGATGTGTGTTGTTCTAGGTAATTATATCAGCAATTTATTTCAGAAATTTTATCATTTTTTAAATAGAAAATATTAATATGAGGATTTTTGTGTGTTTGTTTTTAAGGTATTTGCTTGAAATCCAGAGTTACAGACATAAGAGACACACATTTTGCATCCTCTGGTTTACTCTCCAGCTGACCACCAGTGGTTGGGACTGGGCCAGGCCATATTAGAGGAGTCTGGAGCTTCATCTAGGTCTCCTATGTGTGTGTAGGGAGCCGTGAAATTTGGGCCATATTCCTCTTCTTTCCCTGGCACATTAGCTGTGAGCTGGATTGGAGGTGGAGCAGCTGAGTCAGTGCTCGTGTGGGATGCCTACATCTCTGGTGGCTGCTTAGCCTGTTGCCAGACACACTAGCAAGAGACTTAAACAGTATTAGCTAACTCGCATTTTTTACAAGCTAGATGAAGGTAGGTTTTGGGCTTGTTTGGTTATGAGTTTGCTTTTATATGAAGCTAAAGAAATTGATTAGTAGAGCCAAAATTGTAATTTGTTCATGATCTCTGAAATCATGGGAAGACAGACAAGCTGTTTTCCAGACTTCCTTCAGTCTATTAAAAATTAAGCTTCTAGAGTTTATGGCTTGGCTGTGTACACAGACCCTGCTCGACCCTCCCCTGTGAGTATTTGGTATCTGGTTGGTGTCCATGGAGTGGAAAGCTATCAGGAAACCTTGGTTTGGTGTCTACTTTGTACCGGGCTGTCAGCTAGGAACAAGATACGTTTTCTTCTAACCCTTTTTAACATTAAATTCTTTTTTTTTTTTTTTTTAATATGTTGGATAGGTAAAGCAAAACCTAGTTCACTGTTCAGATGCCTGCAACGTACCAGAATAGGATGAGCTGAAGGGCAGGACATGGGATTCAGTGTAGGTCTCCCACACAGGCAGCAGAACCCATTGATTTGCTGCCTTCAAGGGTTTGCTTTCGCAGGAAGCTGGAGTCATGAACCCAAGTGTTCTTGTGTGGAAATACATCTAATCCAGCACCTTAGTCACCAGGCAGAAGGCTGGCCCCATGTAACAGACATTCTTGCAGTCCATACTTGTGACCACTGGAAGACAGATTCTCTTTTCAACTAGTTCAGGATATCAGTCAAAACCTGCACCATCTAGCTTAGCCCTACAGTATTGGTTTTGTTGATAACTCTTAAGGATTTCATAAAGTGAAGCCACACAAAACTTGAATGTACAGGACCCTACTACACACACACATACACACACACACACAATTGAGTATTGCTGTTTCAACTCCAGTACCTGGTCCTCAATGAGCCGTTGATGTTGTACTTTGTTTGCAACTACTGTGCTTAACACATTTTGCTTTACTTTTATAAAGTTATGGTTGTGTTTAAGATATATTTTCATTGGAAAGGCAGATTTACAGAGAGAAGGAGAAATAGATCTTCAATTCACTGGTTTATCCCCAACTGGTTGCCGTGCTTAAAGCCTCTTCCAGGTCTCCCACACAGGTCAGGGTTCCAGAGCTTTGGGCCATCCTCTACTGCTTTTCCAGATCACAAGCAGGGAGCTGGATGGGAAGCGGGACATGAATCGCACCAGTAAGGGACAAGTGGCGTTCAGCCACCCGAGATTGAGCAATAACAGGTCTGTGACGCCCTTAAATGTCCGGGGCTGCACGCGCGCTACGCTGACTGGCTCAGCGTGTGCCTACCCTACACCGGCAGGCGCGGGTAACCCATTGAACCCCATTCGTGATGGGGATCGGGGATTGCAATTATTCCCCATGAACGAGGAATTCCCAGTTAAGTGCAGGTCATAAGCTTGCGTTGATTAAGTCCCTGCCCTTTGTACACACCGCCTGTCGCTACTACCAATTGGATGGTTTAGTGAGGCCCTCGGATCAGCCCCGCCGGGGTCGGCCCACGGCCCTGGCGGCGGTCGAACTTGACTATCTAGAGGAAGTAAAAGTCGTAACAAGGTTAAGTTTCCTGCACTTTTAAGGAGGGGTATTAGCCAATGGAACCATTGTGCCAGGCCCTCCTAGTAGTTGTTGGTTTCATATTTTGGTTGTTAAGTCTTCCAACACTATAACAAAACAAGAGGGTCACTGGAGGGCCCGGCGGCGTGGCCTAGTGGCTAAAGTCCTCACGTTGAATGTGCTGGGATCTCATATGGGCACCGGTTCTAGTCCCGGCAGCTTTACTTCCCATCCAGCTCCCTGCTTGTGCCCTGGGGAAGCAGCTGAGGACGGCCCAAAGCCTTGTGACCTTGCATCTGTGTGGGAGACCTGGAGGAAGTTCCTGGCTTTGGATCGGCACAGCACTGGCCATTGGGGTCACTTGGGGAGTGAATCATCGGACGGAAGATCTTCCTCTCTGTCTTTCCTCCTCTCTGTATATCTGACTTTGTAATAAAAATAAATAAATCTTTAAAAAAAAAAAAGAGGGTCACTGGAAATTGAATCCCTAATAATCATTGTAGTTTCCATCACCACCATAGTCACTGCCAACATTCCTTCCTTCGCTGTGGCCATCGTGTCCTCCATCATATGCATCGCCTTGGTTTCAATCTCTTGGGCCACTGCAGTAGCCCCCTTTGCTACTGTAATCAGGACAGCTTGCCATAGTTGCCACCTCCTCTGCAACATCTTGTGCTGCCGCCACTTCCATCGTATTTTCCTCCTTTTTTAAGGCTTATTTATTTTTATTGGAAAGGCAGATATACAGAGAGGAGGAGATAGAGCAAGATCTGTCTGCTGACTCACTCCCCAAGTGGCCACAATTGCCAGAGCTGCACTGATCTGAAGCCAGGAGCCAACACCGTCCTCCGGCTCTCCCACACAAGTGCAGGGTCTTAAGGCTTTGGGCTCTCCTCAGCTGCTTTCCCAGGCCACAAACAGGGAGCTGCATGGAAGCAGGGCCGTTGGGACTAGAACCTGTGCCCATATGGGACCCCGGTCATGCAAGGCGAGGAGTTTAGCCACTAGGCTACAGCGACGGGCCTGTGTTTTCTTCTTCTACCACTGCCAAAATTACTTCCAGCACTTCCCAAGTTTCCTCCATGACCCATAAAGTTGCCTGATCCATGAACATGGCTTTTGGATCCAGCAGCAAACTACATCTCAACTATGCTTATTAATAGCATGGTATTTCGGGCCTGGCGGCGTGGCCTAGCAGCTAAAGTCCTCACCTTGAACACGCCAGGATCCTATATGGGCGTCGGTTCTAATCCCAGCAGCCCCACTTCCCATCCAGCTCCCTGCTTGTGGCCTGGGAAAGCAGTCAAGGGCAGCCCAAAGCCTTGGGACCCTGCACTTCTGTGGGAGACCTGGAGGAAGTTCCTGGCTCCTGGCTTTAGATTGGTGCAGTATCGGCCGTTGTGGTCACTTGGGGAGTGAATCATCGGACGGAAGATCCTCCTCTGAATATCTGACTTTGCAATGAATCTTCCAAAAAATAATGTTATTTCTCAGCAGCAATTTGGATATCATCATCATCAAAATTTACAACAAGAGTCGATTCTCTCCCATCCTGCATGTCTTCTATACTTCCGTTTTCAATCTTGCTGTACTTCTCAAGTTTTACTTTTTTGTATCTGCTTTAATATCACAATAACAACAACAAAAAATCTCCCGTACTGTTGACCTTACTTTTTTTTATATGTAGATAATGGAAAGGAAGTAGTTACTGTGTATGCTACTGGTCCTTGGAACGGCTGGCATGAGGCTTTACCAGTCCTCTCCAGGAACGTGTCTGTGGTTCTACGCTGCCACACCTCTGTCTTTCCTGGCAGAGCACACATTGCTGATTCTACCTCTTCCACACAAGAGAAAAATCACAAAACCCTGTACATTTCTTTCTGGGCTCTCATGACCACATGATCTTGAGAATAGCTTCAAAGCTTAGACCAGTTAGTCGTAGCAGTTTTCCTCAACTGCTGTGATTGCTTCCTTTCCTGCACAGCATACACACATATATACGCACATGCAAATACACACACCAGTGGCAGTGAGGCACCAAGGTTGGAAGCAGAAGTTTTGCATCCGTTTGAGACCGAATTCTTTTCCGGCTAATACTATTCTTTATAAAGCAGCACATTGACCTTACTTTTTTTTATATGTAGATCATGGAAAGGAAGTGGTTACTGTGTATGCTACTGGTCCTTGGAACGACTGTCATCCAGGCTCATGATGGACATGATGATGATATGATTGATATTGAAGATGACCTTGATGATGTCATTGAAGAGGTGGAAGACTCGAAATCCACACCAGAGGCCAGCACTCCTCCCCCGTCCCCAAAGGTTTGAAGTGGCCTTTGTTCTTTTACCACAGGGGATCATTGGTTTGTAAAGATTGTTTTCCAAGGAAAGCCAGTTTAGTTTGGCAGCTTTTGTCACATCTTACCAAAGTCTGAATGGCTGGAGTTTGAGGGAAAGCTATGCAAGTTTTTTGACAATTGAAAACAAATTAAGAAAACGTTCTCCCAAGAAAGCATGCTGCTAGTATTTTGATTAAGTGATTTTGTATTATCACAGGTCACCTACAAAGCTCCAATTCCAACGGGGGAAGTGTATTTTGTGGATTCCTTTGATAGAGGAACTTTGTCAGGGTGAGTATTTCCTAGGGAAGAAAAATCTTGGAGGCCAACATGTTTGTAACAGTGTACTGTCACTATTTAAGTGACAGAACACTTCAAAGCAGGGTGGTTAAGAATGCTAAGATCAGGATAATCTGATTTTATGAAAATTTAGCATTGTCTCTCTTCACAGGTAATTTTAATTTTAACTTGTGGCTTTGTTTGAATTATAGGTGGATTTTGTCCAAAGCCAAGAAAGATGATACTGATGATGAAATTGCTAAATATGATGGTAAGAATTGCAGTTTGGGGCCCAGCGGCGTGGCCTAGCGGCTAAAGTCCTCGCCTTGAAAGCCCCGGAATCCCATATGGGCGCCGGTTCTAATCCCGGCAGCTCCACTTCCCATCCAGCTCCCTGCTTGTGGCCTGGGAAAGCAGTCGAGGACGGCCCAAAGCCTTGGGACCCTGCACCCTTGTGGGAGACCCAGAAGAGGTTCCTGGTTCCCAGCATCGGATTGGCGCATACCGGCCCGTTGCGGCTCACTTGGGGAGTGAAACATCGGATGGAAGATCTTCCTCTCTGTCTCTCCTCCTCTCTGTATATCCAGCTTTCCAATAATAATAAAATCTTAAAAAAAAGAAAAAAAACCCAAGGCTGGGATGGAATATTCAGCCTAGTGGTTAATATACCTTAAAAAAAAAAAATTGCAGTTTGATTTGGATATAAAAACATGTTGAGTTTTTTTTTTAAGATTTATTTATTTTTATTACAAAGTCAGATACAGAGACAGGAGGAGAGACAGGGGAAAATCTTCCGTCCGATGATTCATTCCCCAAGTGACCTCAACAGCTGGTGCTGTGCCGATCCGAAGCCAGGATCCATGAACTTCCTTCAGGTCTCCCACACAGGTGCAGGGTCCTAAGGTGTCCGGCCATCCTCAACTGCCTTCCCAGGCCACAAGTAGGGAGCTGGATGGGAAGTTGAACTGCCGGGACTAGAAGCAGCGCCCATATGGGATCCCGGGGCATTCAGGGCGAGAACTTTAGCTGCCAGGCCACCCCACCAGGCCCAGCATGCTGCGATTTGACACTTTTTCTCCGTAACAGTTATTGATGCTGGTTTTATTTGTCTATTTTTTAAGATTGTATAATTTATTTATTTGAAAGTGTTATAGAAAGATAACTTGTATCCACTGGTTCACTCCTCAGATGGTCTGCTCAGGCTGGAACATGGCTCAAGCAATTAGGTCATCTTGCACTGCTCTCCCAGGCCATTAGCCTGGGATGGCTTGGCCACAGACCAGTGCCCATTGGGATGTCAGCATGCAGGCAGCAGCTTTCCCTGCTGCACCACGATGTTCACGTTGTCTGTTAAGACTACTTTCAAAGGGGTATCTGCCTCAAGATTTGCAGTTTCACTGTTTGTGTTGCCCTCGACGTGTTTAATAGGATTAGTCCTATTTAATCATTTATGCTGCTGTCTGTTAGGACAGTATTTTCCAAATCATGCTAGAATGAACACAAAATATTAAAAAATTAATTATTGTGGGCCTAGCATGGTAGCCTAGAAGCTTAAGTTCTTGCCTTGTGTGCTGGGATCCCATATGGGCTCAGGTTCTAATCCTGGTGGCTCACTTCCCATCCAGCTCCCTGCTTGGTGCCTGGGAAAGTATCAAGGATGGCCTTGCGACCCTGTGCCCATGTGGGAGACCCAGATGAGGCTCCTGGCTGCTGTATTCAGATGGGCGCAGCTCTGGCCATTGTGGCCGCTTGGCGAGTGACTCATTGGATGGAACATCTTCCTCTCTGTTTATCTGTCTTTCCAATAAAAATAAATTAAAAAAAAAAAAAGACAAAAATGAAAATTAATTATTGTGATAGACTACTTAAACATGTACTCTAGAAGAGCTTTTTTGTGTTGCTTTGTAGGAAAATGGGAGGTTGATGAAATGAAGGAAACCAAGCTTCCAGGCGATAAAGGACTGGTCTTGATGTCTCGGGCCAAGCACCATGCCATCTCTGCTAAATTGAGCAAGCCCTTCATGTTTGACACCAAGCCCCTCATTGTTCAGTAAGTGTAGTGCCTGTTTGTTGAAAACTTTTTAGATGATTTATTGTAACATTCTTACTGTCTCTCCAAAAAAGTGATTATGAGGGGTGTTCAGAAAGTTTACAAAAATATTTCATTTGAAAAATTTGTGGTTGATTTAAAAAAATTGTTGCACCAAAACACGTGTTTTTTCCACATGGTGAAAGTACTCTTACAAAAGTTACAGTAGGGATAAGCATCTTAAAATAGCTTCTTCCTGTGTAACACATTTTGAAGCAAACGATTGTTCATCCTTTTGATGGTAAGCAGATTTCTGGATTTTAAAAAAAGTGTTTCTTGGGATTCTGGAGTAAGGTTAAATATTTTAGTTCAAAAGTAGTAGAAATGGATCTTTCTCTGAGATGAACATAACATCAGTGGTGAAACAAGTGACCCAGTGGGAGGGAAGTGAAGTAATTTATGGGTGCTTCCTTAATGCCATCAAATTTCTTCTGCTATTTATTATTTATTTTTCTGAAATTAGGTATGAGGTTAATTTCCAGAATGGAATAGAATGTGGTGGTGCTTATGTGAAGCTGCTTTCCAAAACACCCGAGCTCAACCTGGTAGGTACTGCTCTTGGTGCTGCCACCCACCCACCGTTAGCGGATGGGACTCTTAGAGGAAAGCAGAGGAAGTTTCATAGTGCCTGGGAAGCTGAAGGTCTTCTCCCCTGCTGTTTCCGTCTTTGAGAGGCTTGAGAAATTGGGTGTGACAAGAATATGTTTTTATTTGAAATGTGAAATGTAAAAGTTGTCATCATTTGTTTTGATCTTCTCTCTAGCTTCTGATTTATTAATTGTAGTTTCAGTAAGTATTTCTGTTTGATGAAAGAATTAGATGGGTTAGTTTTTTTTTTTTTTTTTAAGATTTATTTGTTTTTCATTACAAAGTCAGATATACAGAGAGGAAGAGAGACAGAGATCTTCCATCCAATGATTCACTCCCCAAGTGAGCCGCAACGGCCGGTCAGAGCCGGGAACCAGGAACCTCTCTTCCGGGTCTCCCATGCGGGTGCAGGGTCCCAAAGCTTTGGGCCGTCCTCAACTGCTTTCCCAGGCCACAAGCAGGGAGCTGGATGGGAAGTGGAGCTGCCGGGATTAGAACTGGCACCCATGTGGGATCCCGGCGCGTTCAAAGCGAGGACTTTAGCTGATAGGCCACGCCACCGGGCCCTAGATGGGTTAATTTTAAGCTCTGTTCAAAATTGCTGATTATTTTTCATTCATAGCTAAACAAACCTTACAAAGCAATCAGCTTTTCTTTCAATGATTTAGTTTTATGAGTAACTTTAGAATTACTGAAAATAGAAATAATCTATTTTGTTTCTATAGGACCAATTCCACGACAAGACCCCTTACACAATCATGTTTGGCCCAGATAAATGTGGAGAGGATTATAAATTGCACTTCATCTTCCGCCACAAAAACCCCAAAACAGGGGCATATGAGGAAAAGCATGCTAAGCGGCCAGATGCAGATCTGAAGACCTATTTCACCGATAAGAAGACACATCTCTATACATTAAGTAAGAATGCTTGGTAGTTGGGGGATTTCATGGCTTAAGTATCTGTCAGCACTGTGATTTAGTGATTGCACATCACTGTGCTACAGATGCAAGTCTCAGTGCGTAAATGAGCCTAATGTGTCCGCACTGGGAGCAGCTTTTCATCTGTAGGCTGAGTTGAGAGCTGAGGTGTGAGACCATTTTAAGAATTACCTTTTGTGTCTCACAGCTGCTTTGTCTGTCCTCTTTTCTTCCATTCATTTGCTTTCTTGCTGCTAAAGCACAGTAAAAATACATATGCAGATCTTCAAAATTACTGTTTCATTGAACTTTTGGGGGGATGCCCTAATGCCTGCATAATTGGATAGGTCATTGGAATAGGTTTTTGTTGTTTTCATTATTATAGTTTTTAACTTGCATGAAAGGCACAAAGTTTACTACCCAATTGCATGCAACAAAGCAGAAGCTGAGGGCTCAGTCCTGGTTTTCCGTGGGTGGCAGTGACCCAGTCACCTGAGCCATACCCTGTTGCTTCCTGAGTGCACAATAACAGGAACTTGGAATGGGAGCAGAGCTGCACCTCCCGCCCGGGCAGTTCCAGTGAGGTACAGAAGCGTCTTGGCTGACATCCTGGCTGAGAGGCCAAATACCCACCCTAGTTTTTGGTTTTTTTGTTTTTGTTTTGTTTTGCTGGTTTGAGATCCGATATATAAATTGACATGACTTTTTTCCTCAAGAATAAGAATATAATAGTCTTTTGTTTTTTACAAAAGTAATATGTGCTCAGGGTATTGCAGTTCTAAAGATGACAGTAAGCAAAATGAAACTGTTAGTTACCTAATGTGACAGGCATTTGGCCTATTAAGATGCCTCTTTCTCACATACAAGGACCTAGGTTTGATATTCCAGTCTGTTTTTTAACGACATCTTCCTGCCAGCAGACTCTGGGAGTTGTGTTTTGTTTGTTTTGTAAGATTTATTTATTTTTATTGGAAAGGCAGATATACAGAGAAGAGAGACAGAGAGGAAGATCTTCCGTCTGATGGTTTACTCCCCAAGAGGCCACTACGGCTAGAGCTGAGCCAATCCAAAGCCAGGAGCTATTCCAGGTCTCCCACACGGGTGCAGGGTTCCAAGGCTTTGCGCTGTCCTCAACTGCTTTCCCAGTTTCCCACAAGCAGGAAACTGGATGGGAAGTGGAGCTGCTGGGATTAGAACCTGTGCCCATATGGGATCCCAGCACATTCAAAGGTGAGGACTTTAGCTGCTATGCTGTCACGCCGGGCCCTGGGAGTTTGTTCTAATTGTGGTCCTACACCCATGTGGGAAACCTGTGTAGAATTCCTGGCTGCCAGTGTCTGCCTAGCCCAGCCCTGCCCGTTTGGGGCATTTGGGGAGCTCTCTGTATGTTTGTTTTTCTGAGAAACAAATAAACGAACAAATGTTTACAACTTATCTGAAATAGTAGTAATATATGTGTTTGTATATATGTATTTAAAGGCACATTTAAGTTTCTTCCCTAATCTATAAGACTGAGTTTTCCCAGACAGTGTCTGTTTTTATCGATATTGGCAGTGTAGAATCCTGTCACCCATCTGCGTTGTCTTGTCAGACACTGAGCTGAGGGTCCACGCTGTACCGTGCATCTCACTCAAAATGGTGTTAGGAATTTGAGCTTACGTTTTTACTCTCTTTTGGTCTTTAAAAGAACAACCATGAGTGAATATGTGGTTTAGCAGATAAAAGGTTTATGTAATTTGGAATTTTAGTAACATGGATGGTGACAATACTTCCTCTGTTAAAAAAGGGTCTTAATTACTAGAAGCTAGTTGTAATAAACTTAATTTGCCTGCTGACTGATATGTAACATTTGTGTCACATTGCATTAATTTTTTATATAATTCTGAAACAAAGTCTTTTGGTGTTCTGAATGTGAAACTATTGTTGGAGTCCTGGAAACCCAAAGAACTACCATTTGTGTTCTGCAGATAAGGAAAAGGGGTAATCTTGCCCAGGGTCCCAGCAGCCTGGAGTGGTGGATCGTGTCTGACTCCAGCAACTGGTCTCGGGCTTGTATGCTGCTGCTTTCTGTTAGAAGGCATGTGATAAAGGGAACTTTGCAGTGATGATTAATTAATTGCTTTTCATTGCATTTAATTTGCTTCCAGTCTTGAATCCAGATAATAGTTTTGAAATACTAGTTGACCAGTCTGTTGTGAACAGTGGAAATCTGCTAAACGATATGACTCCGCCTGTAAATCCTTCACGTGAAATTGAAGACCCAGAAGACCGGAAACCTGAGGATTGGGATGAAAGACCAAAAATACCAGATCCTGATGCTGTGAAGCCCGATGACTGGTGAGTTTGGGGGACCTTTCTGGTTTGAGTACAGGGGAGTGTTTCAGAACTGCAGACAAGGACCGTATTTGCTGTGGTGCCACAGTTGGTTTGTGACAGGACTCTGATCTCTTGATTTGGCTGTTTCAAATGTGCCCTTGAATTCACATTTACATTTGAAGTACTGAAAGGTTAAATTTCAGTTTGAAATTATTCCATCTTTGCTCTGTGTTAGACCATGGAGAACTATCCAGATGGGTTTGTCCTCTATCCAGGGTTCCCAGTCATGATGTAAGGTGGGTAAAAGCCACAGTGTAGCCTGAGCAGGTATTGCTTGGTGACCAGAGCAGCAGGTGTAACCACCTAGGCCTAATCTCCTGGAATAGGGCACAGCAGCTTGAGACTTGAAAGAGGGCAGGGTAAGATTTTTTTTATTATTATATTTTTGACAATCTTTACATAGTTAATTAGGGTAAAAGGGTTCAAGGGCTATAGGAAAGTGGGTAAGACTGTTATTTCCATATTGTTTCCTTCATGTATCTGAGGTTTAGGGGGATATTGAGGGAGAAGCCCCACCCAGTTTCCCACCCACCCCAGGTCCCGGATGTGGGGCATGCGCTGAGAGATACTCATTCAGTTGGTTTTGAGAGTTCACCAGTTATGAATCGCTGCCAGTCTCGCCACTCCAAGCACGATGAGGTCGTTGAAGAATCCACTGATTGACATAGTCCATCATAGAGTCTCCATTTGCCCAGTATTTCACTGCCAACATATGGCTGAGGTGGTTGATTGGCTTGTTCTGTCTTCTGTCTTTTCTTGGTTAGGGTTCTGAGTCCAGCAGTTCGATTGGGGAGATTCCCAAAGAAACTTTGAGGTATTCCCAGACCAGATTCTTGTGTGTTCTAGCAAGCACAGGGTCTGGTACAACCCGTCACCCCAATCAGCTGGTGGTTGCAATTGCTGGGTTGTTTCTGTTTTTAGCCCCGACTTCCATTGGAACCAATAGGTGTTGCAGTCCAGCCTGGCTCTGCCCACCACATACTCGGCCTTCACGTACACCAGTGGGAGCTGCAGCCTAGTCAGAGCGACCCACAATAACCCCCACCAGGCCCACCCCCTACCCTGGTTTGCCAATGTGTGTCGCAGACTAGTCCAGTTTGTCCCACATCCCATTTGGCTCTTGTATATGTCGACGGGTATTGAAGCTTAGTTCCATCTAACCAGCTCAACTATCCAGCCCTCATGGATGTTGTTGAGTGCCTCTCTGTCTAGCCACCCCTGCCCCTGTCCTAGTTTTCGTGCCCTCCCGTCGGAGTGGTAACCCAAGAGAGAGGAGCCCACTATTTCCCCCCCAGGCCTCTCTCACTCGTGGATTGTGCACTCTCCAGGTGGTTCTGTGGTTTGACTTGACAGAATTAGACCCCAGTGCCAGCCCCTGCCAGCTGATGCTGCGGCTAAGCCCAAACAACCCTCTGCTGGCTCCACCCCCCTCCCTTCCTGGTTCTCATGCATGCTGGTTAGGTGCTGCGGTCACATCCGGTACAGGTCACTTCACCTTGGCTTTCTGTATTGTGCACTGGTCATTGTTGTGACCAAACCTGGCTCGACCCACACTGTGTTCTGGTGCTTGGATTGGGCAGGGTAAGATTTGACTAAGTGGTGAAGAAGCGGAAGGGCATTACTGATTGAAGAAGAGTCATGCAGCAAAGAGGAGGAATGAGTTTGACACAGATGAGAGCTCCTTTAATATGGGACCTTTTGTGGAGGCTGAGAATTAGAGTGATGAGAAATGAACTCTGATGTGTATTGGACAACAAGCATGGCTATAATCACACTAGGCCTTGTTCAGATACGTAGTTTATAAATATTTTCTGGTGAATTATTTAAAATTTTTGAGGCTAAGGCCTAAATTTAGAATTCTGTGAGAATCACAATGAGATTGTATTGTGATTCTCCTGCCAGTGTTGTCATACTTTGTTCTGTGTTTAAGGGATGAAGATGCTCCTGCTAAGATTCCAGATGAGGAAGCCACAAAACCTGAAGGGTGGTTGGATGATGAGCCTGAATATGTCCCTGACCCTGATGCAGAGAAGCCAGAAGACTGGTAAAAGATTCCCTTATCTTTTAAAATGGCCTGTCTTATTTAATTGTTTGGGAGACAGCAGGAAGCACAGAATACTCCCAGCCTTTGATTCCCTCATGGGACCTGCAGAAGTAACCTGAGCTGGGCTGGGGTCAGGAATTTAGCCCAGGTCTGTCTAGGTCTCCCACAGGTATAGCAGAAGCCACATAACTGCTAACTGCTGCCTCCCAGGATCTGCATTAGCAGGAAGCTGCACAGGAGCCACAGGCATGGCTCAAACCCAGGCACTCTGTGGGGGCTGCTGGCATCTTAACCAGTAGACACTGGTTATGTATCCAGTAGATACTGCGGTTATGGCTTTTTTTTTTTTTTTAATAAAGTAAAGTTTTAAGCCCAGTGCTCATGCTTACAGTTAACCCAGTTTCATTACTGGGTTATTAATTTATTTTTGTTTGTTTTTTAATGTATTTGTCATGTGAAGTTGTTGTTAACTGGAAATAGAGAAGCAAGAGAAGATGAGAGTTGTGCAGTATGGCCCTGTGTCAGCATCCCGTAGCCTATGTCACTTATCCCTGGTTGCATATTTCCACAGGGATGAAGACATGGATGGTGAGTGGGAGGCTCCTCAGATTGCCAACCCTAAATGTGAGTCAGCTCCTGGCTGTGGTGTCTGGCAGCGCCCTATGATTGACAATCCCAATTACAAGGGCAAGTGGAAGCCTCCCATGATTGACAATCCTAACTACCAGGTTTGTGCCTCTTATGGTTGAATTGCTCTTCTTGGTCTGTGTGTATCTGCTAGGAGGTTTGATCATAGGTTGCTTGCTGTGTGCAAGCTACTGAATGATACACAGAAGGCAAACTCCTTAGGGTGAGACAGAGCTTAGCGTACTGAGAGTTGCAGAGAGAGAGACCTGGAAGCTAATGGCTAACAAGAGAGTTTCTTTAAGCCACAGGATCTGAATCGAGTTGAGTGATGTGTGGTGGGTGGAGGACTGTAAGAGGAGTTGCACAGACAGCAGGGTAAAGGAGCTTGTGATGCTCTTGCCTGTGTTGTCACTGCCCCAGGGATCTGCGTGCTGTGAGCATTTCTCTGGCCTCGTGATTTACAATTGATTGCTGCTTGAAGAACCTGTACCTTTTATTTTAAACCACCAGTGGAAATGTCTGTTTTTAGGCTTCCTTTCCCACCAGCAGTTGATTAGAATGGAGGCTGGAATGGTTTGGAATGAAGTCAGGGATGATGAAGATTTGAAAATAAAATCCAGAAATCTTAGAAATTGCCTGTGTGGAACACCAGACGCATCTCCTTTCTGCTGTTTATTTTTTCCAAGTTACTTCATCACTTGCACATAATTCATCTTAGCGATTTTCTATAATTTGTTGATTATTATCTGTAATAATCCTATAAAACATTTTTTTTCCCCTAGGGAATCTGGAAACCTAGGAAAATACCAAATCCAGATTTCTTTGAAGACCTTGAACCATTCAAAATGACTCCTTTCGATGCTATTGGTTTGGAGCTGTGGTCAATGACCTCTGACATTTTTTTTGACAACTTTATCATTTCTGGCGACAGAAGAGTGGTGGATGACTGGGCCAGTGACGGGTGGGGACTGAAGAAAGCTGCTGATGGAGCTGCTGAGGTTCGTGGGCTTGGACTTATTTCCTGAGGAAATAATTGTTCATAAGATGTCTTTCTTCTTCTCTGGGGATATTGGCATAAAAGTTTCACAAAAAGGGTACCTCAAGATGCATAGCTTCAGTTTGGGATGTGACCTCATCCATGTGGTGACTAGAGTTCTGTGTTTTTTTGTGTAGGATTTTTTCAGTTCATCCATGTATATGTCTTAGTTTGCCACTTCGGGTATACTTTAGGATGCTCTTTAGTGCTAAATCTTGATTCACGCAACACAGAAATTTTAAACTTCAATGTGTAGTGGAGAGCCAAAGGTGGAGAGCCAAAGATAGTGAGATCAAGACGTTCTTCATTCCCTGATCTTGAGGTTAAAGGACCTTTGGCCAAAATTTGTATTTAATGTAAAAAGGAGAGCAGGAAAGTGAAAACTTACTTTTTTAAAAAAAAATAAACTAAACCCTTTTTTCCTGGACTTTGATCTATTGTGTGTTTTTTTTTTCAGCCAGGTGTAGTGGGACAGATGATTGAGGCTGCGGAGGAGCGCCCATGGCTCTGGGTGGTCTACATTCTGACTGTGGCTCTGCCTGTGTTCCTTGTTATCCTCTTCTGCTGTTCTGGAAAGGTAGGCGTTTCGTTTGGAGTCACCCTAACAAAGAATTCCTGTGATATTAGAAATTACTAAGATGGTGTAGGCAGTTAGCCTGCCCTGGTTTCCAGTCATGACTACTCCCCCCACCCCCATCTCCCTGCTAATGTTGACTTTGGGCATCAGTAGTAGTGACGGTTGTAGCTGTAGGATAGGGTCCCTGCCAGTCAAAGATTTTTTTTAATGTTATGTGACTGAGTTGCCTGAAGTTGTATTTGTAATGACTCAGTAGTGGCTGAGCTGCATTTGGTGTTAGCTCCTCAGTGCCAGCTCTGTGTCCAGGTCTTAATGTTGGTGACATTGTTACCAACATCAGCAAGGCCATGTAGCTCTGCTCTTGCTGTCCTTACCTTTTCATTGGTTTACCTTCCACCTTGAACTACACACACACATGCTTTCCCATACATCTGTCTGTGTATATAGCTTGCTTACTTGTGCCTGTAGGCGCTCAGTGATGCCATGATGATGTGCTAATGAAAACGTGCTCAAAACCATCCTGCTTTGAAAATTGTTTCAGAAACAGCCCAGTGCTATGGAGTACAAAAAGACTGATGCTCCTCAACCAGACGTGAGAGAGGAAGAGGAGAAGGAGGAGGAAAAGGACAAGGGAGATGAGGAGGAGGCCGAAGAGAAGCTGGGTAAGAAGTAGACTGTTACAGACCTACCGTTGTGTTGTGATACTGATTAACTAGTCGAAACAAAAGGAAAGCTTGGTTCACATGTGCTTTAACTGTTTTAGAAGAGAAACAGAAGAGTGATGCTGAAGAAGATGGTGGCACTGTCAGTCAAGAGGAGGAAGAGAGGAAACCTAAAGCAGAGATAAAGCAAGAGGTAATCCCGATGTATTTGAAGCAGGAAGTTGAAGGCACATTTTAAGTGAAGAATATTTTCAAAGCATGGCTCTGATGATAAAAATTGTAGAGTCAGTTTTGTTTCAAATATAATAAAAAATCTTAAAGACTTGCAGAATGAGGAGGTACAGAAGGAGGTTCTATCTGGTGGTTTTTTCCCCACATGGCCGCAATGGCCAGGCTGAAGCAAGGAGCCAAGTACTTCATCCAGTCTCTCATGCGGGTGGCAGGGACACACATTTGGGCATTTTCTGCTGCTTTCCTAGGTACTAAATCAGTAGGGCTGGATCAGAAGCAGAGCAAACATCATTCAAAATGATGCTCATATGGGATACTACCAGCATCACAGGTAGCTGCTTAAACTGTTATACCACAGTGCCAGCTGCTATTTGCTAACTTTAAGCTATGTCTCAATTTGAGGTTTTTTTTCTATACTGAAAATAGTTTTTTAGGTTAAACAGAGGTTTTAGAGTGAGTATAATAAAATACATATTGAAATTTCCAAATTGTTACTTATTTCTTGCACAAATCACTGCATTCTGAACTATTCCTTTTGCCCATTCATTCAGCAGAATATTTGTTGAGTGCCCATGGCATTATCAGGAATGCCCTGGCATTATCAGAAAGCAAGATACACAAAGATATCCTGCCTGCCTTTAGGGGCTTAAATTCTAGAGACAAGGCCAATAGACAGTGTGCAACAAGCATTGTAAGGAAGTGAAAGAACACTTAATGTTAGGGAACAGTAAGCTACACAACTTAGAAGCAGGAAAAAATATCAAATGCTGGTGGTTAAGGGGGTTGCAGTATTAGAGACCTTGTTGGAAAGATGACATTTGAGCAAAGTCTTGAAAGGGGGTGAAGGATGATTTTGCTTGGCGATAGCACCCGGGAGAACATTCCAGGTCTTTGCACAAGCCTTCGGTTGTCCTAAAGACAGTAGAAGGCACTACAGAGGAGGGTGCACATAAGCATGATGGTAGGAGAGGTCTTGTGGCGGGGTAACTATGTGTGACTGAGAGAGTAACATCCATATCCACCTCCACGCCTTTTTCTCACGAGTCCTGAGTCTCAGCCTGTGAGGTTCTCCTGAGGCTCCCATCCCAGCTACCGAAACTCCTTTGTCTCCTCTCAAGTTGGGCCATCATGTGCATGGGCCTAGTAAATTGTATCCACAGAGTTTCTGGTCTTTTCAATGGAAACATGGATTTGATCTAATCATTCTCTGGTTGGTTGGTTGGTTGGTTTTCCCCACAGATGAGTTACCCTCAGTCTAGCTGGTCTTGAAAATGTGTGGAATTTCTTTTTAAATGTGCTAATTAGTGAATTTTTTTTTCCCATTAATAGGAGGATGAAATTTTGAACAGATCACCAAGAAACAGAAAACCACGAAGAGAGTGAAACAATCTTAAGAACTTGATCTGTGATCTCTCCCTCCCCTTCCCTTGCAAGTGCGGTCCTGGAGAGGACCTGGCACATCTTAGGTTGACACTCAGAAAACCTCAAGACGTCACCATCAGCAGGTCCCAGTTGAACACTAGTCTCTGTGATTTTAAACATCTAGCAGTAAATAATTGCAGTTGTGACACAAAGGACCCTGTTTGTAGAAAACATTGAACATAATGGTTGTAAGATGTAACATGAAGCAACTAACTTGTATTTTTGTTTTTAAACTTTGTTTTTTAAGATAGAATAATAGAATTTTGCCAGTCTTTAAAACCTTGGCTTAATTTACTATATTAATCTGTCCATTCAAAAATAATACCAACTTCAGAATGCAAAGGGGGTGAATTACAGTTTTTACAACTTTTTTCTTAAGTTTGGTAATTGGTATACAAAAACATTTGAGTGTCTCTATCCCTCAAGACTGATGATGATCATGTCAGAGTGCAGCCATCTGTGGTTATAATCTTGTTTTGCTTGCTTCCATTTCTCAGTTCCTCCTAAGGAAATTGAGGTGAGGGATTGGATGGAAGCCCAAATTTATATAAGGATTCTGTTTAAGTTGTATTAAAAATAGACTTTAAAAAAAAAACAAAACTTTTTCACTGGATGTTGGTTAGACCATAACGTGTGTATTGCCTTGGGCCTGCAGTGAGTGGAGGTGGCTTGGTGCCTTGGGCATGTGGAGCATTCTGGACTGCTGCTGCCGGAGCAGATACAGCAGGGCATGTGGGCTCCAGAGTAGATGCGCTCATCACTCTTGACTGTGTTGACACTGTTTTCCTCACCCATGTCCCCACATTCCCAGCTCTCTCCTTTGCTATGCATCTTCACAGCGCAGCTTCCAGTCCGTTGCTGAAAATAACTATAAGCTCTGCATAGTGTTAAGCTTTATTGTGATTGCGTGTATGTTTCTTTTTTTAAACAGACCCACACCTTTCTAGGGTCAAAGTACAGGATAAAATATACATTTCCATTTCTTTTACTCTGAGGAAAGACTTTAGAAGTCTGATCCAGAGATGAGCCAATTCACAATTGACTAATTGAACACAGGATAAAAGTATTTATGAGAGGAGTGGCATATAGCATGAATTATCACATTTCTGTAGCTGCTAAATATTTTAAGTCTTTATTTGAAATTCATGTAACAGTTGGGTCTTAAATTTACATAATAAAGCAGTCCTTTCAATTTTTTTAAACATGGTTTGTAGAATTTTTTTTTTAAAGTGATCATAGGTTTGTTTTTTTCCCGTGGAATGCAGATGGGTGCTATTGGGAATCTCCCTGTCACTAGCTGTCATCACACCGCATTGAAGTGATTCAGGATTCAATGGGATTTTAGCTTTAGTCTTTCTTCAGAGCATTTCAGATGTGCCCATGAAACTGTTTCTTGCACTGAATGTATAAACACTCACGGTGTTTATGTTGGGGATTTTTGGGGGGAAGGAAGTATATTTGTAAAAGATGAAGGTTGAACCGTTTATCACTTAAATTCCTCTGAGGGTGGGGTGCGTTTTTGTTGCTGTTCAGTGCTTATCCTTTTCATCTGCTGTTCTGTGGTCACAGTGACCTTAGCTATGTAGTAAACTTTCCCAAATGTATTGAGTGCAAATAAACAGTTACTTAGCAAGACCTGAAGTATGTCTGCCAGTTTCTCCTGGAAGCAAAGTGGTGCATCTCCACAAATTGTAGCCTTCACTTTCTTGGAGGTTCCATTTCATTCCTCACTTTGTTCCAGCTGAGAGGTGAAATGACAAGTTTAGATCGTTATTGTTCCTTGCTTTTCCAGCGTTAAGCAGAGTTGATTCAAAACAAAACAGTCGCTTTTCTTTTGTTCAGTTAATTAAATGTTTGCCACATTAATAAGTTAACTTATGACCAACATTAGATTTTAGCTCTTATTAAACAGGTTCTTATATCATTATTTTACAGGCTGGTTACTGGTCCCACTGTTGCAAAATGCTCACTCTTTAGATTATGTTCCCCAATTTTTCTTGACCCACAGAGAACGCTTTAGATTGTCACATGACTAAGCGATGTAACATTAAAATGCTGTGTTAGCTCCTTCAGACTAACCCTCTTTATAGTCCCCATCTGTGCACGTGTCTTGCTGTTTCAGTAGTGGATTCAGCTTCAGTGGACCACCACAGGAGAATTTGCCAATACCCACAATTTGTTAGGGACAGTAAAATACCTATCACCACATGTATTTGAGTCCGTCTTTTTTTTTTTCATATTTAGTTCTGGCCCCTTCCTGCCTAATTGTGGTCTAACAGTTTCTGTGTGGAATGCTGTGGGTAGTTTTGGGGTAACATGATTTAGAGGTTCATTGAACATTTCCCCATCACCCCCTTTATTTGCAAAACACAGAAAGAACCCTTCCCTCCCCTCTCCCTCACCCCTGTTTCCTCCTCCACATGGCTGCAGCTTCCCGGGCTGGGCCAGGCCAAAGCCAAGAGCTCTCTTAAGTGCCTCGGTGCAGGCACTTTGATGGGGGGCATTCAGGAATCCAAAGACTTAAACTGTAATGCCAGACGGCCACTCCCAGTCAACTTCACATGATCGGGACCAGCCTCCGTGTTACTCATACACTTCCGTATTTCACAGCTATTTGGGAAGGTCATCCCCCTAAGAGTATGTGCCAGTAGGCTTTCGGATTGCTTTGCTGAAGTGACGCTATGTAGCACTCTCCTAAGTTACCGGTACCCTTCTTTCAGTAGTTCATTTAGAAGCAGGGCTTTCCTGCTTCTACTAAGTCAGTTGTCTGCTGCGTCTTTTTCTTTTTTTGTTCTGGCTTAGTATTAGTGGAGAACAGGCCTTGATGGGGCTGGGCGGAGCCACAGGCAGGCTGTGCGAGCTCCTGCTGTCAGTGCAGCCTCCCGGGAGCTCCTCGGTTCACCTCTTACGTGCTCCTAGCATTTCCGGTCGACCCCCTCCCACACCATGCAGCTTCGCTGAGCACTTCCTTCCTCCAGCTGCAAGTTTTCACTCTGCCGACCGTGCTCGCAGTCCCGGCTCAATGCAGTCGGACTCCGCACATCTTCTGGGTCTTACAAAAACTTGTTCAGGCATTGTAAATGAGACTGGCAGGAGACGGAGCAAGACAAAGCGTCTGCCGAGTCCCCCGGCCCCGCGGCCCCTTCTGACGAGAAGGGAAAGTGGCCGGCGCTGGAACTGCGTGGCCAGATCCCGGAAGGCGGAGAATGGGGAAGCGCTGCCCGCCAGGCGGCTGGCTACGCCGCTCCGAGTCTCGGCCCTGCTTCCCTCGGGGGACCCGGAAGAGCCTGCCCTCTGGGGCGGTGTTCAGGAAACCTCCGGTCGCCGCTCGGACGCGCTCCCGTCAGTCACCCGAACCTGGACCTCCAGGACTCGGGCCCGCCCACCCGTCGCGCTCCAGTTCCTTTTAAATACCGCTCGGCCGCCCCAGTGTGCTTCTGACGTGCTCGTCTCCACGCCTGTGGGCGGCCCGCTGCTGCTCTCCTCATTGGTCAGAGCTTCTGTCAGTCAGCCGTGACGCGAGAGGTCACGGCAGGCGCCCCGCCTTCTTCCGAGAGCCCCGAAAACAATTTTAAGATGGCGGCGGCAGCGGCGCGGAAAACAATGGGGTCGGGGCGGCGGGGACAGGCCGCGGCCTGAGGTGGGCAGCGAGCGGCGGTCTGGGGTCGGGCCGAGCGGGCAAGGAGGAAGGTCCGCCGCCGCGCGCGAGCCCCGCTCCGCCGCCCGCGGGGGCATGGCGCGGCCGTGAAGCGGACAGGGGCCGCGGCGGGGAGCGCAGCGCGCAGTGCCAGCCGGCCCCGAGAGGCCGGGCCCCGGGCCCGGTCCGAGCAGCCCGCGGCCCATGGTGCTGCCCACCTGCCCCATGGCGGAGTTCGCGCTGCCACGGCACAGCGCGGTCATGGAGCGCCTCCGCCGGCGCATCGAGCTCTGCCGGCGCCACCACAGCACCTGCGAGGCCCGCTACGAGGCCGTGTCGCCCGAGCGCCTGGAGCTCGAGCGCCAGCACACCTTCGCCCTGCACCAGCGCTGCATCCAGGCCAAGGCCAAGCGCGCCGGCAAGCACCGGCAGCAGCCGCCCGCCGCGGCCCCGGCGCCCGCCCCGGCCCCGGCGCCTCCGCCCGCCCCGGCCGCGCGCCTGGACTCCGCCGACGGCTCGGAGCTCGGCCGCCCGGCTGCGGTGAGTAAGAGCGGCTGGAGGGGAGAGGAGCGCGGCGGGGAGCCGGGCGGTTGTCATCTCCGGGAAACGGCCCTGTGACCTCGCTGTGGTCCTTGCGTGAGCCCTGGGCAGCTGAAGGGTTTATTTTGGAGACGGTTAGCAGAGGTCAAGTTGCCGGATCGTAAGGAACTTGGAGCACTGCAGGCCTGGCTCATTTATTCAGCAGATGTTGATTGGGTCCGTGCTGTAAGCAGGGCCCGGGCTTTAATATGGAAATCAGTCGGCCTTTCAGTTCACCGAGCCAGACTGCTTCTGAATGGAAAAATACATATAATAATAAATCTTTCATTGACTTGCCATGCAAGTATTCCTTGTTTAGGCCTCACTGTGTACTTAAGATCCCTGCGGAACTGTTGTCAACTCCAGCTTTAACTTAGGAGGCCTGTGTTAACTCTCTACTGTTACATAGTTGTTAGCTGCATTGATTGGTTTCTCAGTAGGTATTGGGGAAATTTGTAAGTTTAAAAGTTGTGTCTCCCTCCACCTCTGGCCCGAAAGTAACTTAGAGAAGAGCATTTTTGTTTGTAATTTTTTTTTTTTTTTTTTTTTTTTTTTTTTTTGTCATTTGTAAGTTAAGACGAATGTTACCAATTCAGTTTGCTCAGTGTACTTGGTCTGACTTAAGTCTTCAGGCGGTGTCTGCCTTACTCTTGAAACTCTGCAGGCTTCTCTGGCTTCAGGGCTGAGGTTCAACCTTTGGGTCTGGTTTTCAGGGGGCAGTGTGTCCTCACCAGTCTTTACTGCCCCTACCTTCCCATCCACTCCTCCCCGCCCCCAATACACACACACACACACACACACACACACAGCTTCTGCTCTCATCTTCCTCTGCCTCTCCAGCACCAGCCTGGCTCCACACCCCACTTTCTTTGCTTATTGTATGCACTGCTGCAACTCTTCAGTAAACTGGGAGATTGTTGGGCTTCTTACTCCCCGCAAGGTGCCTACCTGGTTCATGATGGGTGAGTATAGGTGTAAACACACTTCCTAAACCTGAGTGGCTGCTGCTAGACGCTACCCTGCACCTTCCAGAATCCCACCAGGTCGCAGAAGCCGCTCCTCAGCCCCTGCCTCTGCTTAAAGGCTGGAGTCAGACTTCCGTGGGCCCACAGCAGTTAGGATCTCCCTTTTCCTTGGGGAAACCAATCTGAGACTTTTTTTTAAAGATTTATTTATTTTTATTGCAAAGTCAGATATATACAGAGAGGAGGAGAGACAGAGAGGAAGATCTTCCGTCCAGTGATTCACTCCCCAAGTGGCCGCAATGGCCGGAACTGAGCTGATCCGAAGCAAGGAGCCAGGAGCTCTTTTGGGTCTCCCACGCAGGTGCAGGGTCCCAAGGCTTTGGGCTGTCCTCCACTGCTTTCCCAGGCCACAAGCAGGGAGTTGAATGGTAAGCAGGGCTGCCGGGATTAGAACCAGCACCCATAAGGGATCCCGGTGTGTTCAAGGCAAGGACTTTAACCGCCACTAGGCCATGGCGCCGGACCCTGGGATATTTATTTTGAGCACAAAGTCACATATTTAGGTCCCATGTAACCAACTAATTGAAAGCTTCTGGAGGCAGGAAGGACCAGGTCTCGGTGCTGTAGCGCATGCTCAGTGAATCCCATTGGACCTGGTGGTACTGGTCCTGAGTAGTCCAACCTCCTGTCCACTGACCGCAGAATGCGGAGTGTCTAAACCTGACAAGCCAACTTACTGACAGTTCTTGTAAAGTTAAGGTCTTGTAGTGTTAGAGTAATAAAAGTTCATGAAACTGATAGTTTCACAGGTCAGTTGCCTTGAACCTCAGCTGTGTAGTAATAATGATTCAATCTTTGGTTAAGGTGGGAGTAGGTGAGTTTTTCAGTGCTGAATTCTTGAAGAGAACCTGGGCGTTTTCTTTAGGAAGAGAATCCTGAGCATTGGCCCCTGAGTCTGGCTTCTCAGCCCTCTGGCTGTGAGAGGCTGCTGTTTGCCGAGCTAAGTTGCTGTGCGACCACGTGAAGGCCTGACCCTGGACTCCTTCAGTGTAAACTGTGGGGTGGGAATTATGCTTTTGGGTCTTTGCTAGGAAGAGAGCCCATTTCATTGCAGGCTTCACGTGGTTTTAGTTGAGTTTCGTGGCCTTGGAATGGGCTCACGGGACCAAAAGGAGAGGATTGCTAAGGCATCAAGGGCATTTTCCATCACCTTGCACCTCATTTTTTAGGATTAGGGGAGAGAGTCCTTGATGAGGTAGGGTTTGGGAGATACCAAGGAGAAGGTGTCCCTTTTAATCATTATTTTTCATAACTGTGTTCTAATTAATTACTCCTTGCGTTAGGAAAAATTCTTTTTTTTCTGCGTGTGTGGTAGTACTTTGAGGCAGTCATGTCACAGCCAAATACTTACCAGCAAGCCACATGCATGCGTGAAGAGGGATCAGACACACTGCTGTTCACCTGTACTTCAGCTGATTGGTTCTCTTCTTGGAGAGCCCCACTGCCTAACTCCTGAGCATCATCATCTGCTGGAGGCAGATCGGGGACCAAGCTGCAGGCCCTGTCTCCTAGAGTTCTTGAGCCCTGAGCATCCATTGCCTGCTTCTGCTGGAGGCGGAGAGGGGGCCGAGCCGCAGCCCCGTGTCTCCTGGCATTCAGGGCCTGAGCTTCCCGATGTGCTTTTAAAAACAAGGAGCAGAGTTCCAGTGACAAGATTGACTTTTTACTGGCAGTGCTGGGTTGTGGTGGATTAGACAGTCACTGTGGCACACACTCACTTTGTACGTGAACTAGTCTTTGTAATGACTTGAACATTCTCCATCTGTGGTAACATGCTCTTTAGGTTCATTTCCAGTCCCACCATCCACTGTTGAGCAGAGAGAAGTTGTGTGTGTGTGATGGTTGTGGAAGGAATGGGACGGTTGCGTACCAGCCTCTCATCATGGGAGCTGCCTTCCTGACTTAATTTAAAGTGTGAAATTTCTCTCTCTTCCTAAGATTTATTTATCTGAAAGTGTCAAAGAAAGATGAGCATCTGTTAGTTCACTCACTCAAATGGCTGCAACAAGCATGGCTGGACCAGGCCAAAGCCAGGAGCCAGAATCTCCATCCCAGCCTCCCTTGTGGGTGGTAGGGGCCCAAGTACTTGGGCCAGCACCTTCTCCTTCCCAGGTCTAATGATGGGGAGCCTCATCAGAAGCAGGACAGTTGGGATCAGACCAGCAAGCCTTATAGGCTAAGGTGTGATTTGCCCATTCCCTTGTTCTCTCTCCTCTGTTTCCCTATCTCCCTCGTCCTATTTGCAATTAATTTCAGACTTGCTGAAAAGTTACACATACAGCTGGAGGAACATCTATATATTCTTTTTTTTTTTTTTTTTTTTTTTAAGATTTATTCATTTAATTACAGCCAGATATACACAGAGGATGAGCCGCAACGGGCCGATGCTGCGCAGATCCGAAGCCGGGAACCAGGAACCTCTTCTGGGTCTCCCATGTGGGTGCAGTGTCCCAAAGCTTTGGGTCATCCTCGACTGCTTTCCCAGGCCACAAGCAGGGAGCTGGATGGGAAGTGGAGCTGCCGGGATTAGAACCGGCGCCCATATGGGATCCCGGGGCTTTCAAGGTGAGGACTTTAGCTGCTAGGCCACGCCGCCGGGCCCAACATCTATATATTCTTTACCTAGCTTTGTTGTGCCATTTGTGTGGGCAGTCCCCCCACCACCTTACTTTGGTTCTTGGAACCCCCTGAGGGGGCACTGAACAGTACAGAACTCTGCCCTCAAGCACCCTAGGGTATGCCTTCTGGGTGTTAAGAAAGGCGTGTAAAGTTTTAGTGATTACTTTATAGATCAAATGTTTCGTAAGAAGTATGCAAGTAAGATTATTTCCACGAAGTAGGTATTTTTGACTGTAACACATGTATGGTATTGTGAGATGATTTTCTTCAAAAGATGACTGATTTATCTTTAGGATCCTATTCTTTTGCGTGACATCTGGGACCTTGTCCTGGTTCTTCTTTCCCTTTCCCACTGGGTCTTCTCCTCAGCTTGGAGATGTGAGCACAGCGCTGCACCAGGAATCCTTGCTGCCACAGCTGCTTGCTCTCAGGGGTCCCTCTTCTTCCTGCCCTGACCCTTTCCACCTGCACCCGCTCCCGCCCATCTACCCACCCTCGGTCATTCGCTTTCGCTTCCATCCCCGCAGAAAATACCAAGGGTGAAATGGCCAAACTTGTTAGCTTCTTAGCTCATCATTCTTCTTGACTTCTTCCTAAGGCTCTTGGCTTCTGCTCTCTTCTTTCTTTCAAGGTCTTTGTTTTGTTTTTCCTCATTCTTCTTCCTGCCTTCTCTTAGTAATTCACATAGCATGTATTTGATTGCTTAGGCATGGAAGATGTCACCATGAACAAGAAAAACCAAAACTGTTCTCACAGAGCAAGAGAAGATCAGTAATTTTAATAGATATTATTAAGTTTTAATATATGCTAAGCAAAAATTCAGGAGGGGACCTGCCGCGATAGTGTAGTGATTAAAGTCCTTGCCTTGCACACCCAGGATCCCATATGGGCGCCGGTTCTAATCTCGGCAGCCCTGCTTCCCATCCAGCTCCTTGCTTATGGCCTGGGAAGGCCGTGGAGGACGGCCCAAATCTTTGGGACGCTGAACCCACCAAGGAGACCCAGAAGAAGCACCTGGCTCCTGGCTTGGATTAGCTCAGCTCCAGCTGTTGCAGTCACTTGGGGAATGAACCATCGGAGGAAAGATCTTCCTCTCTGTCTCTCCTCTCTGTATATCCACCTTTCAATAAAAATAAATAAATCTTTTTGTTTTGTCTTGTTTTCAGGTTTGTTTTTTATTTTTCTTTACATTTTATTATTATTATTATTATCATTGTATGGTATAATTCCATAGGCTCCTGGCATTTCCCTTATCCCCTCCCCAATTTCCTCCCCCCACCAGTTCCTCTATATCATTACTAAAATATATTTCTTCATGCACAGTCATATGTCCATCATTGCGGGCATGGACAATGGCAGAGAGTCCAGCATCCTGTTGTCAAGATATAGTGAACAGTTTCATTGTAAGTCCATCTTTGGAAGTAGAGATGCATACTACATTGTATCCTCACACCTGGATGTTAGTCTCTATTTCACAGCTGCTGTACATCCCCTCAAATGAAAAGTCATAATATAAAATCAACAATAGAAAGAAAAATAGAAATTTACAATGCCATGAAGTTAAATGACACATTACTAGTTATGACAGTATCCATTACATAGCTACTATACATCCCCTTAAATGAAAAGCCACAAAACAAAATCAACATCAGGGAGAAAAAAGAAATTAACAACACCATGAAGTTAAATAACATGCTACTAAATGACTAACGTGTAGCTGAAGAAATGAAAAATCAAGAACCTTCTTGAAAAAAAGTGATGCTACTGTATGATCTACGAGTCATTCAATGATTTAATCAGAAGAAAGTGTTTTTGAAGAGATAGAACTAACAGAAAACAACAAAACCCATGAGATGTAGTTTCTGCTGATTTTTGTTGAAGTGTGTCTCTTCTACACAATAAATAGATCGGTTTTGTTTTTTAATCCAGTCTACTAATCTATGACATTTGATTGAGCTTAAGCCATTTACATTCAAGCTTAATATGTATGGGTGGTACTTTGGTCCTGTCATTTTAGGAATGGGTTGTTCATTGGTTTAGTCTTCTGTTGTCATTTTACTGGGATGTTCTTCCCATTTGCCTTTGGTTTCGGTAGGTGCTATTCCTCTTCTCTGTGAAGAAAACATCTTGAAGTATCATTTGTAGGGCAGATTTGGAAGAGGCAAATTCTTTTAACTTTACTGTGCAAGAATTTTATTTCATTTTCAAAGACAAAAGAAAGCTTTGCTGGATATGTTATCCTAGGTCGACAATTTTTTTCTTTTGGAATCTCGAGTATGTCACTCCATTCTCTTCTGGCCTGTAGAGTTTCCTGTGAGAGATCTCCTGTGAGTTTAATTGGCATTCCTTTATATGTCAATTGAATTTTTTTACGTGCACATTTCAGGATCTTTTCCTTATGTTCAGTTGAAGAGAACTTGAAGATCTTGTGTCTTGGTGAAGATCACTTTTGATCAAGACTGTTGAGTTCTGTGCCCCTCCTGGATCTTGTTTCCCAATTCTTCCTCTGGATAAGGGAAATTTTCCTTTATTATTTCATTAAACACATTTGCAAACTCAGCTTCTGTTTCTGCACCTTCTGGGACTCCCATAACTTTTTTTTTTTTTAAAGATTTATTCAGTTTATTACAAAGTCAGATATACAGAGAGGAGGAGAGACAGAAAGGAAGATGTTCCGTCCAATGATTCACTCCCCAAGTGAGCCGCGACGGCCGGTGCGCGCCAATCCAAAGCAGGGAACCTGGAACCTCTTCCAGGTCTCCCACGCGGGTGCAGGGTCCCAAAGCATTGGGCCGTCCTCGACTGCTTTCCCAGGCCACAGGCAGGGAGCTGGATGGGAAGTGAGCTGCCGGGATTAGAACCGGTGCCCATATGGGATCCCGTGGTGTTCAAGGCGAGGACTTTAGCCACTAGGCCATGGCGCCGGGCCCTCCCATAACTCTTATATTAGGCTTTTTAATAGTATCTTTCAATTCTTGAATACGTTTTTTGGTCTGATCCATCTCTGCTTCCAGCTTTTGGTTTGCTTCCCCCTAGTGACAGGAAATATCTTCCAATTCTGAGATTCTTTCTTCTACTTGCTTCATTCTATTTTGGAGACTCTCCATTGTACTTTTAATTTGCTCTACTGTGTTCTTAATTTCTGATATATCAGCCTTGATTTGCTTTATTGCTTCCTTAAATTCTTTGAACTCTTGTATGTGCTTCTCATTGTTGATCAGAAGCTTTAAAATAAGTTTTGCAAATTCTGTGACCCCCATTTTCTTGATGTCTTCCTCAGTTAACTCTGAGGTTGGCGTAGGGTTTTGCTCCTTTGCAGGGAAGTTTTCAGTAATATTCATTGTGCCTTTGTCTCTTCCTTTGCTCTTGGTCATTGTACTTCTGGTTAGCAGAGTCTTCTCCTTGGGACAGGTTTCTAAGCTGTGTCACCCACAGGTCTACAACACAGTTTTACTTACTATTGTTGGTACACAACTCTTGCTTGCAGCCACTTATGCCACAACCTCCAGTGAGTTCCAGGTCTGGGTTCTTAGGCTAGATTTCGACCGTGGTCTCTACAGCCCCAGCTCCTGGCTCACCACTCTCCACCTCCTGTGGTACCGGCTGAGGCTGCACCGTTGTCTCTGCAACCTTTCTCCCACTTCCGGTTGGAGCAGGTTCCAGGATTAGAGAGACACCAGGTATCCTATATAGTTAGGTTGTTGGTGGTGCTGATCTTGCCAGAACCTGTTGGATGTTATGTCTGGTGCCACACAGACCTATTTTGACCCGTACGATGAAACGGTATTATTTTCCTGTGGGACCAGTGCAATCCACTGAGCTAAGTGAGTTCTCACGAGCTCAGCACATGCACAGTTCTCTGTTGTCCCCTGCAGTCCTAAAGCTATTGCCACAGTGTGCAAAATGGCGCCTGACATACCACCACTGGAAATCTTAATCTGCTGGCCGTCAGGTCTGAGGGCTACCCAGACATCAGGTCTGAGGGCTACCCAGACCTGTCTTGGGTGGAACCTGTAGAATGACACGTCGCTGCAGTTCACTGAGTCAGAAATGAGTTCACTCCCAGCTCAGTGTATGCTCCGTCCTTTCCCTTGCCTTAGCCTCTGTAAGCAAAATGGCGCCCAATCCAGCTCTAGAGGACTGACTGGGCTGTGAAATCCACCCTGTTCCCTCACTGCCCGTCTGGGATCTGCTGCTCTGTCTCTGCTCTTGGTCAAATCAAACGGACCAGCAGGACAGACAGTTCTTTGGGTTCACCTCCCAAGCTCCCAGTGAAAGTCCCTTCCCACCTGGCTGCTGGTGGAGTTCCGGCTGCTGGTGGAGTTCAGATCGCTGTTAGCTGAATGCTGCTGGAGTATCAGTCACTGCAACACCACACCATTGTGTCTGCTGCTTTGCTGTGTCTGTCAGTCTCCAGGTACCCCTCTGCTGTTGTTCTGTCCTTTCCTATTTCCTGGAATATGTCCTCTGTGCTTCATCCTGATTAAATGTTTTTCTTTTTTTTTTTTTTTTTTAAAGATTTTATTATTATTGTAAAGCTGGATATACAGAGAGGAGGAGAGACAGAGAGGAAGATCTTCCGTCCGATGTTTCACTCCCCAAGTGAGTCGCAACTGGCCGATGCGCGCCAATCCGATGCCGGGAACCAGGAACCTTTTCCGGGTCTCCCACACGGGTGCAGGGTCCCAAAGCTTTGAGCCGTCCTCAACTGCTTTCTCAGGCCATAAGCAGGGAGCTGAATGGGAAGGGGAGCTGCCGGGATTAGAACCGGCGCCCATATGGGATCCCGGGGCGTTCAAGGTGAGGACTTTAGCCACTAGGCCACGCCGCCGGGCCCTTAAATGTTTTTCTATCTGTTTAAACGTGTCCTTACCCTATTCCGCCATCTTGATTCTCCAAAAATAAATAAATCTTTAAAAAATTTTTCACAAAGTAATGTGGTACCAAATGATTGTACCTGCTTAACATAAGGGCTGATAATGTGAGATGCATAAAACTTTTTCCCTTAATGTAAGTAGAATTACTGAAATCATAGTAAGGTCTGGACAGCAGGCGGCAGTCCGTCATGTGGAAGCCTGAGGAAAGAGCATTGTTGTTCCAACACCTTCAGTCTGTGTGGCAAGAGAGTGCTGAGCTTAGGGGAAGAACAGAAAGGTCCTGGCATCTGGAGAGGCCAGGCAGGGGCAGAGCCGGTGTGAGGGCCTGCTGCAGGAGGAAGCAGTGGGATCATGGCGTAATCCAACTGAGGCTTTTCTTTTTGTTCTCATTTCATTTGAATGGCAGAGACAGAGGTCTTCCGTTTTCTAGTTCACTGTCAGCAAACCTGCTGCAGGCTGAAGCCAAGCCCTGGAACTTAGTCCTAGTTGCCTACGTAGGCAGCAGGAACCCAGCTATTTGAACTGCTGTGTGCTGCCTCCCAGGGTGTGCGGTAGCAGGAAGCTGGATTAGAAGCAAAGAAGCCAGGACTTAAGTTCCCATACAATATGTGAGCTTCCCAGGCAAGGACTTAATAAGTATATCAAATGCTCACTCCTAAGTTACCTTTGTGGGGCCCGGTGCAATGTCCTAGTGGCTAAAATCTCATCTTGCAAGCACTGGGATTCCATATGGGTGCTGTTTTGTATCCTGACTGCTCTACTTCACACCCAGCTCCCTGCTTGTGGCCTGGGAAAGCAGCGGAAGACGACCCAAAGCCTTGGAACCCTGCACCCTTATGGGAGACCCAGAAGAAGCTCCTAATTCCTGGTGTCAGATTGGCTCAGCTTTGGCTGTTGCAGCCACCTGGGGAGTGAACCAGCGGACAGGACATCTTTCTGTGTCTCCTTTCTGTGAATCTGCCTTTCCAATAAAAATAAATGTTTAAAAAATTCTGTTGCTAAGTGGAGGGTGTGTGCAGTTAGAATAGGCAAGAGTAGATGCAGTTGAGGTTTTGTGGTGGTCCAGGCTGCTGGAAGTGCTGCTGGTGGAGAAGGAAATGGGTTTGTAGGGCACCTCCTGAAGGTAGAGGTAACAGGATTTGGTTGCGGTCTGTCATTCTTGGATGTAGGAGAGAAAGAGCAAGCGACAGTGAGAATTGGAAAGGGAGGGTTTCTGATTTGCTGGCTGGGTGTCACGTTGTACCTTTCTTTCTGGGAGGCATCGCTGACTCCCAGGACTGCAGCCATCACCTGCACTGAGCCAGATCCACGTTTTCACTCCCTGCATTCTAAGACACAGTCTCTTTTTCCTACCAAATCTCTCTGTTTTTGTTTTCCCTCATTGTTTTGCCAAGTCCAGTTACCCAGAGTGGAACCCTTGGAATTACCCACTCCTTTCCCTTCATCCCAGGCCCCAGGTGGGGGTTTGTTTCCAACAGCATTGAGTCCCAGCTGGAATCCTGGACTCCTGTGGTTCATGGACCTGTGACACAGAGCTTGGTGGGCACAGAGGGCCAAGTTAAGGGCTTAGAGCCTGTGGGAATACAAGGGAAAGGAAGGGGTGCCGCTTGAGTATATTTGGAAGGCTTTAAAGAATTGACTTTCAAGATGGGTCATAAAGTTTCCAGAAGCTTTTCTCAAAGGGTATTACACAGAATACTAATTTCATAAGCTATTAAGAAAGTTCTAGAATGGAACAAATTTGGGAGACAGTGTGCCAAGCAAATTTGAACTGTTTCCTTTATTTATGACATTTCTATACCTTTAATATGTGGATATGCAGGAGGGCTTGAGCTTTTATCAAGGGACATCTAATAGGATTTTGATTCCTTGGATAGTCACATGGGGTAGTTTTTCAGTTTGATGGCTGAAGTGCTAGACACTAGAAGATAAAGATGGAAAGGTGTGGGCAAGAATCATGAAAAGCTTTACTCTTTGCGTGCTGCTTGCCTGCCTAAAAATGTATTGTTTGGCAGTTTTGTTGTTGGAGCACCGTGGAGTGCACACACACAACACGAACTAAGAGGGTGTGATGTCACCGAGTGACAGACGCTGAGTCGGCCATGGTTAGATAGGCTCCATCACTGAACAGGACATTAGGAGGTGTCACATAACAGTGAATTTTCAAACACACATTTTTTTTTTAAGATTTATTTTATTTTTATTACAAAGTCAGATATACTGAGAGGAGGAGAGATAGAGAGGAAGTGGAGCCACCGGGATTAGAACCAGCGGCCATATGGGATCAAGGCAAGGAACTTAGCCACTAGGCCACGCTGCCGAGCCCTCAAACACACATTTTAAATTGACATCTAAAGCTTTCATCGTTAAGTTTTTTAAGATGATCACAAATTAGAGCACATTTATTGCGTGGGTCAATTGGGTATGTAATCGTTTAAGCAGTATATCTATAGGGTAACAATTTTAAATGCTACATAACTTAATAGCAAGTAGCTATTTTAAAGATTTTTTTTTTTTTTTTATTGGAAAGGTGGATATATACAGAGAGGAGGGAGAGATAGAGAGGAAGATCTTCCGTCCGATGGTCACTCCCCAATGAGCACAACAGCTGGAGCTGAGCCAATCCAGAGCCAGGAGCTCTTCTAGGTCTCCCAAGGATTTGGGGCATCCTCAATTGCTGTTCCAGGTCACAAGCAGGGAGCTGGATGGGAATCAGGGCTGCTTGGATTAGAACCGGCGACCATATGGGATCCCGGGCGTGCAAGATGAGTATATTCACCACTATGTTATCGCGCTGGGTCCACAAGCAGCTATTTTAAAAGGAGAGAATAAAAGGGAAAAAACTGCTATTTATATTTGTACGGATTAATTTCTAGAGAATTATAAATATTAACATTTAAAAATAAGTTACTTCACTTGGGCTCAGAGTGGTAGCCTAGCACACACCAGGATCCTATTTTGGGCACTGGTTCTAATCCCGGCAGCCCCGCTTCCCATCCAGACCACTGCTTGTGGCCTGGGAAAGCAGTTGAGGACGACCCAAAGCCTTGGGACCCTGCACCCACATGGGAGACCCGGAAGCAGCTCCTGGCTCCTGGCTCCTTGCTTCGGATCAGCTCAGTTCCGGCCGTTGCAGCCACTTGGGGAGTGAATCAATGGACAGAAGATCTTTCTCTCTGTATATCTGACTTTCTAATAAAAATAAACCTTAAAAAAAGTTACATCCTGGATCCGGTGCAGTTGCTAGCAGCTGAGATCCTCGCCTTGAATGTGCTGGGATCCCATATGGTCGCCAGTTCTAATCCCGGCAACTCCACTTCCCATCCAGCTCCCTGCTTGTGGCCTGGGAAGGCAGCCGAGGACGGCCCAAAGCCTTGGGACACTGCACCGTGTGTGAGACCTGGAGGAAGTTCCAAGCTCCTGTCTCCGGATCAACGCAGCACTGGCTATTGTGGTCACTTGGGGAGTGAATCATCGGACAGAAGATTTTTCTTTCTGTCTCTCCTCTCCGTATATCTGACTTTGTGATAAAAATAAATCTTAAAAAAAAAAAAAGAAAAGAAAAAGTTGCGTCACGTTTTAAAATGTAGTCAGTTAATATCTCTATAGTGCTGTTTTTCATTAACCACTTAAAAAATATTTTCCTTTAGCAAAAATATTTTAAAGATTTGTTTATTTGAAAGGCAGATTAAGAGAGATGGAAAGGAAGAGAGAGGTTTTCCATCTGCTGGTTCACACCCCAAATTGCTATAGTTGGAGGAGAACCACTGAGCCAGACAAGCCAGGAGCCTCTTATGGGTCTGCCACTTAGGTGCGGGGGTTTATGTATGTGGGCCGCCTCTCACTGCTTTCCTCAGTGGATTAACAGGGAACTAGGTTGGAGATAGAACAGCCACAGCTTAGACTAGCACTCATGGGATGCCAGCAGTGGCCGCAAACAAATTTTAAATCTACTTTTTCTCTCAGAATTGGCATTTCTATTTTTATCACAAATAACGTATATGATGTATTTGAACTTAGTGTGCTTGAAAATACTTTTGTCACCATAGCGTATTCCTCCACAACAGAGCTAGTGTTTAGCCTGCCAGTGAAGATGCCTGCGTCGTGCTGTGGGCTGTGTTCCAGTCCCCACTCAGGCCTGCTCTTGCAGACCTTGGGAAGCTGCAGGTTCAGCTCCTACCTTCAGCCTTGGTCCAGCCATACCACTGCAGGCACTTGGCAGAGAACCAGTGAATGGGGACTCTTCTTCTATCTCTTTGAGCTTCTCAAATTAAAAAAATATATATTTTAATGTAGCTTGGGCCAGTGTTGCAGTGAAGCAGGTTGAGCTGCACCCATGTGTCCTGGCTTATTCCACTTCTAATCTAGTTGTTTGCTGATTTGCCTGGGAAAGCTGTGGAAAATGGCCCAAGTGCTTGGGCCCCTGCCGCCCACATGGGGAGCCTGGAAGGAGTTCCAGATTCCTGGCTTTCACCTACTCTAGCCCTGGCATGTGCACTTCTCTGGGTGTCTCTCTCTTTCTCTATGTAACTCTACCTTTCAAAAAAATAAATCTTTTTAAATTTTTTAATTAGGGGGAAGAACGGAGATAGGTGCCAGACTCAGCAGGCTAATCTTCCATCTTCAAGCCCCAGAATCGCATCTGGGTGGCAGTTCATACTCCGCCTGCTCACTTACCAGGCCACCTCCCTGCTATGGCCTGGAAAAGCAATGGAGGATGGTACAGGTATGTGAGACCCTGCACCCACCTGGGAGACCCAGAAGAGAAGGCTTCAGATTAGCTCAGCTCTAGCTATTGCGGACATTCGGAGAGTGAACCAGCAGGTGAAAGATCTATCTCTGTTTCTCCTTCTCCCTGTAAATCTGCCCTTCAGATGAAAATGATTTATATGTATTTTTTTGTATTTGTTTTTGTTTTAATCTAGGGACTAGTGTGTTGGTGTTATAGGCTAGTGTTCTGCCTCAGCACCATATGGGTGCTGGTTGTAATCCTAGCTGCTCCACTTGGGGAGTAAACTAGTGGATGGTAA
Organism: Ochotona princeps; assembly: GCF_030435755.1. Lineage (NCBI taxonomy): Eukaryota > Metazoa > Chordata > Mammalia > Lagomorpha > Ochotonidae > Ochotona > Ochotona princeps. The sequence continues at coordinate 76,783,208 of NC_080840.1, read as the reverse complement.
ACTATCTGTCCTTCCCTCTCTCTAACTCTGACTTTCATATTTTAAAAAAAATCTTTTTTATGCTTGATTAATTGATTGATTGATTGGAAAGGCAGATTTACAGAGAAGAGGAAAGTCAGAGAGGAAGATCTTCCATCTGTTGATTCACTGCCCAAGTGAACACAGCAGCCCAAACTAAACCAATCCAAAACCAGGAGCCAGGAGCTCTTTTGGGTCTCCCACACAGATGCAGGGTCCCAAGGCTTTGGGCCGTCTTCCACTGGTTTCCCAGGCCACAAGCAGGGAGTTGAATGGGAAGCAGGGCCACAGGGACTCGAACCAGTGTTTAAATGGGATCCCAGCACATACAAATCAAAGGCTTTAGCCACTAGGCCACCTCGCAGGGCCCCAAAATAAATCTTTTTTGGGCCCAGTGTGGTGGCCAAGTGGCTAAAGTCCTCGCCTTGAACACGCCGGGATCCCATATGGGCGCCAGTTCTAATCCCAGCAGCTGCACTTCCCATCCAGCTCCCTGCTTGTGGCCTGGGAAAGCAGTGGAAGGCCCAAAGCCTTGTGAGCCTGTACTCGCGTAGGAGACCCAGAAGAGTTCCTGGCTCCTGGCTTTGGATCGGCTCAGCTCCGGCCGTTGTGGCTCACTTGGGGAGTGAATCATCGGATGGAAAATTTTCCTCTCTGTCTCTCCTCCTCTCCATATATCTGACTTTGTAATAAAAATAAATAAATCTTCCAAAAGTAAATCTTTTCTTAAAATTTTAGTTCAAAGTAAATCTTTTAAATTTACTTTGACAATAAAATAAAACATATTTTTCTCTTTAAAGTGCTGTGCCATAGTGGGATTAAGCCACCACCTGCAATGCTGGCATCTCATATGCGCACAAAGGCTCACGCTTTACTAGTTCACTTTCCAAGTAGCCACAACAGCCAGAGCTGAGCCAGAGCTGAGCCAGGCGCTTCTTCAGTTCTCCCATGTGGATACAGGAGCCCAAACACTTGGACCATCCTCCAGTGTTTTCCCAGGCACATTTGTAGGAAATTGAATTGGAAGTGGAAAGGCTGGGATTCAAACTGGTCCCCATATGGGTTGCTAGTATTACAAGCAGTGGCTTAACTTGCTGTGCGACTACCCTGGCCCCTCACTTCACAGTACTTTGTGTAACCTGCTGTGCTCAAAACCTGTTGGAAAATTAAAAACTGTTCACTTTAAAATACTTTTACCAATCCAGTATTTTTTGGTTAAAAACTTTTATGGGGGCCTGATGTGGTGGCCCAGTGGCTAAAGTCCTCGCTTTGAGTGTGCCGGGATCCCGCGTGGGCATCGATTTCTGTCTCAGCTGCTCCACTTCCCTTCCAGCTCCCTGCTTGTGACCTGGAAAGCAGTAGGGACAGCCCAAAGCCTTGGCGCTCTGCACCCAAGCGGGAGACCTGGAGGAAGCTCTAGGCTTTGGATCGGCTCGCTCTGGCCATTGTGGCCATTCTGTAAATCTGCCTTTCAAAAAAATAAATAAATCTTTTTTTTTTTTTTTTTTTTTTTTTTTTTTTTTTTTTTGAGTTTCATGGAAGATGTGTACTGTGTCACCTAGTGGATAAAGCCATTTTGCAAGTCCAGTTGATGGTGGTGTTTTCATGACTGACATCTCACTGCCCAGAGCTGGTTGCCGGCATGCACAGCCTTGGACTGAGGCGTTGCCGCATCCCATGAGGTACATTACTTCCTCATCTCTTCCCCACATTATTATTTTTTTTTAAGATATATTTCTTTTTATCACAAAGTCAGATTAAAGAAAGGAGGAGAGATGGAGAGGAAGATCTTCCGTGTGACGATTCATTCCGCAGTTACCACAATGGCTAGAGCTGAGCTGATCCGAAGCCAGGATCCTCTTCCAGGTCACCCACCTGGGTGCAGGGTCCCAAAGCTTTGGACCGTCCTCGACTGCTTTCCCAGGCTACAAGCAGGGAGCTGGATGGGAAGCAGGACTGCTGGGATTAGAACTCTTGCCCATATAGATCCTGGTGTCTGCAAGGCAAAGACTTTAGCTGCTAGGCTACTGCACTAGGCCCTTGCCCACATTCTTGTTGCTCTCTTGTGGAGTACTCCTTTGAAGTTCTTCATGTCATTAGTTGAGAGTAGAAGAGCAATGTTTAAATTGAAAAACCTGTCCCTGCTAGTCTCTCTGTGGTTTGTCTGAATTCAGAACATCCCAACCTACTTTGGTAACTTAAGGCCTCAAGTCAGCAGGAGGGACTGGTGTGTGGCTGAACATTTGAAGCAGTATCCAGGACAGCACGCCCAACAGAGCAGCATGTTGTTGGGGTGTCGTCTGGCTGCACAGAAGCCTTTGTAAGGTCCAGATGACCTGATTTCTCCCGTGCCTTCCTGTGTCCGTAGTCCTTCCTCAGGCTAACTGGGAGCACCTTCTCGCTGCTCACAGCTCTGTTCCTGGGCCCGTCCTCCTGGATGCCCTCCTGAGTTGGCTCCTCCAGCTGCCAGGTATCTGCCCTCTGTTGGGACAGTAGCCACACTAAGCCATAATCAGTCAGTCAGCTTTTGCTGTACTCCATCAGATGTGAGCCACTTGAGAACAGTACCAAGAGGCTAGCCACATCCTTGGCAGTGAGCAAGTAATGGTGGGGTAAATATTAGCACATGACATGATGAAGGGAGCTGTGGAGTTAGAGTTGGAAGCTGTGGCATTAGGCCGGCAACGTTTTGTTTGATTATGTTTTTAGGGTTGATCGATTTATTTGGAAGGCACAGTTGAAGAGAGAAGAAGAGGAGACAGAGAGAGATCTTCTATCCTGTGGTTCACTCCCTGTGTGACAGCAACAGTCAGGCCTGAGCCGAGCTTCTGTGCCTCCTATGTGGGTGCAGGAGCCAGAGAACCTGAGCTAGGTTCCCAGGCCATTAGCAGGGAGCTAAAGATTGTAAGTAAAACAGAGAGCGCATCAGCTGGCACCCACGTGGGACACTAAATAGTCTTACCATAGTCTTATTTAAAAAGAAAAAAAGAGTAACTTTATTTTTAATTTTAGAATCAAGAAACTTTTTACAAACCATATGTTCGAAAAATTTATTTTCAGTAATGTAAGAGCTTACTAATAAAGGTGTATAGTGATTAGAGACTAATTTTAAAATCAAAGATATGATAACTTCTGTAGTTCTCTAAATATGAAAGAAGAAAAATTCTTCCTGGAATTTATGTGTTGCTGTGTAGTTCTTGGTTGCTGTAGTAGTCAGAACTTAAGGGAATTACAGGCCAGGAGTCAAGAAAACCTGAGTAAGGCAGAGTTTTAACCTAAATGAATTACATGATTTTAGGCTCCAGTTCTCTCTTCTTTTGAAAGGTATTAAGGGGGGAAAAAGTTCTAAGAGACCAGAGATTGGAAGCTTACTGGAAAAATATTACAGGGAAATCAGTCCTGCACAGTCTAGCCTCTTTTTTTTTTTTTTTTTTTTTGTTGTTGTTAAGATTTATTTATTTTCACTGGAAAGTTGCAGGGGACCGTGCAGTAGGTGTAGATGGCACGAAGGTGTGAAGAGAACAGCTCCCCTGCTTGGCAGGGCCCAGGGGAGCTTCCAGCTGTTTGGCAGGGCCCGGCGGATTTCTCTCTGACCACCTTGATGCAGTCTCACCACCCTTTTGCATGGACACTCAAGCACCCCACTAAGAATCCTGTAGTCTATTGAGGCATTGTTTGCCCCTGTGAGATGGCTTTGGCAAGTAATATGAGCTTGAGAGTTAATGTTACTGATAATGTCTTGGTGAGTGGACCTTTAACCGCGCACAGGAGTACAATTAAACCCATGCCATTTCTGGACACCTTGTTGTGTGCCTACCCATTGTCCTGAAATCTGGCCCAGACATATAACATGCCTGCTGGAAAATGGCTTAATAGAATTTTACAAACTAACAGAATTGATGGGAGTATGAGTGGAAACTGCTATGGCAAAAAATATATAGTTACTGTGACCTTAAAGGTTAGCCTGTCCTTGCAACTTTTAGAGCATAGAAAATGCAGCTGTTTTAGCCGTTTTTATAATTTTTTTAACTAGAGGAAATTTAGGGCAATTTTACTAACATCACAGAGATATACTTTTGATTATTGTTTAATTGTCTATGGGGTTGTAGGGTTTGCAGTTGTAGGGGGATTTAATGTTTGAAACTTTTTGCCTTAGATCCTTATGTTCTTTTCTTTTGATGTATCTTTCCCATTATGTGATAGATAAGTTGTGAAAATAAAATGTAGTAGGTAGGAATGTTTTACTGATTAGTAGGTAACCATCTGTGCCTCGGCCTTGGAGTTCCGGCTGTCACCTAATGGCTACTTCTGAAGAATGAATAATGGCTTGCTTTAAAGAAACTGATTATAGTAACTTACAGAATTATCTTTAAGAGCACCTGGTTGACCATGAAGTAAAAATTAATTGGACATCTGTGTATGCTGTCTTAGTTCTAAAGTTAAAGATAAAAAATCAAACGTTTGTGCAGAGGCTAGTGATGTGTCTAAGTAAATAAAAAGGAGAGCTTTTTTTGGAGAAAAAAGGCATATAGCAAGAACACACCAAGTGTCAGTGTCTGTGTCTTTCTTTATCGCCGACTCCACGCACCCTTCCCGAGCTCCGAACTCTCGGCTGGAGCTGGACTCCGGCAGAAAGTCAGATATACAGAGAGGAGGAGAGACGGAGAGGAAGGTCTTTCATCTGCTGCTTCAATCCCCAAGTGATACAATGGCTGGAGCTATGCCTATCAGGAGCCAGGAGCCTCCTCTGGGTCTTCCACATGGGTGCAGGGTCCCAAGGCTTTGGGGTGTCCCTGACTGCCTTCCCAGGCCACAAGCAGGGAGCTGGATGGGAAGTGGGGTCCGCTGGGATAAGATGAGGTCCGCTGGGTAAAGGATCCTGGCATGTGCAAGGCGAGGACTTTTGCCACTAGGCTACTGTGCCCATCCCGCAGTGTAGGTTCTTTAGCAGTGTGGTTTAGGGGAGTCAGTAGCCCACAAACTATCTCTTCTCCTTATTGGGGTTTGAAAGGTTGTGAGTGTTGCTGACTAGCTGACGGTATCAGGGCTTTTTCATTAAGGAGCCCTGAGCTGACTGGGGGTAGTCTACCGTGGACACCAGGGCAGCTGGCTGTGTCACTTACACATATGTGAAGTGCCAGCCTAGGGCTCATGGCATTCAGTTGGATATGCTGAGACATTGTAAGTAGCCCCACTGCCAGGTCGAAATGGCAGTATATTATTTAAGCTACACAACAATTTCAGCATGGTCAGTGTCATAGAAACTGAAACACAGAGGATACCTGGCCAAGGTGGCCAGTGAGGAAGACAGAAGACAACACATTTGTGTTGACTGAATGTCAAGGTCAACAAACACCAGATCAACCAAGTCGTGAAGAAACTGCACCATTGATGTAGTGACAGTCAATGCTCTGAGCAGACCCAGCAGAGAAGAGAACGCATCTATGGAACTAGCTCCTGATTACAGTGATCCGAGGGTTGCCAACAAAATTGGCATCATCTCAGCTGAGTTCAACTGACTACTTCTAAATATGTATTTCCATCACTAAACAATGACAGTAGATCTGATAGTAATCTCAAAGTGTATCCCTTGCCGAAGTGTAACAAGAATGAGCAAAATGAAGTCAGTTTCAGAGAGCGAAGGTGTAAAAAATTAACTGTTATGCACCCTTTTTTTTGCTGTTTTAATAATTTTTTTATTGATTACATTGCATTATGTGACATGGTTTTATAGGCGCTGGGATTCCCCCCACCCCTCCCCAAACCCCCCAAACCCCCACCTATGGTGGATTCCTCCACCCTGTTGCATTACCAGTTCAAATTCAGTTGAGATTCTTTCATTGGAGGCATCTACCAGGCATAAAGTCCAGCATCTTATTGTCCAGATAAGTTCATCAGATGCACCTTTTTTTAAATTTAAAGATCTATTTATTTTTATTGGCAAGACAGATATACAGAGAGAAAGAGAGACAGAAACATCTGTCCACTGGCTCAGTCCCCAGATGGCCACAAAGACCAAAGCTGAGCTGATCCAGAGCCAGGAGCCAGGAGCCTTTTCTGGGTCTCCCACAGGGATGCAGGGTCCTAAGACTTTGGGCCATCCTCAACTGCTTTGCTAGACAACAAGCAGGGATCTGGATGGGAAGTAGAGCAGGTGGGACACAAACTGGCACCCATATCGGATCCCAGTGCTTGCAAGGTGAGGATTTGACCATTAAGCCATCGTGCCAGACCCACACCTCTTAAGCTAGTTCAGGGCAGGGGGAGTGGCAGCTGCCAGGCTAGCCCAGCTTCAGGAAGGTTCTTAGTGCGCTGTGGCCTGCAGGCACCCCACCACAGGCACTTCCCACTGCCAAGGGGTGGGGGATGAAGGGGAGTGTTGTGGGAGTCCGAGAAATGATTAGCTAGATTGTTGGCTAAACCAGCTCTTGCAAAGGTGGACATGAAGCCCAAGAAGGCAGCCAACAAGGGTGAGTCGTCAGACGATAAGTTCAAGGAGAGGGCAAACAGACTGAGGTGGCCAGCCAACAAAGTAAAGAATACGTGCCTGTGGAAGACAGACGGTAAAAATGAGGGGAGCCCAGCCTCTGGCGAAGCAGAAAACAGCAAAGCCAAGGCTGATTAACGCACACATTGTGTGTTATCAGTGGTCCTGTCTCCCTTTCTTGTACAATCCAGAGGAACATATTTGTCCACTATTTTATTTTTTTAGTAGCTCTAGAAATATTTTTTAAAGGTGCAGAAGCCCACCTCATCCCATTTTTTTCAGTGTAAATGATTTTTTTTAAGAGGTGAGATCATTTGCTGGTTGTTTATGTTTTGGTACAACCAGGGACAGTGGTAATTGGAGTAGGGGAGGCTCTGCCTGGGTGTCAGCTTCATATTGCGTAGGTGGGGTGGTTTTCATGTCCTACAGCACATTGCATCCTGAATGGCAATCTGGAGTCATGGTTGTGCATTTCATCTGTCTTGGAGATTTTCAGTTACTTCTTCTGTATTGGTCAGCAGAGCTGTTTTCAACTGGCTAATCCTCCACCTCCAAGTGGAACATTCCCATATACACACTGGTCTGTGTCCTGGCTGCTCCAGTTCCCATCCTGCTCCCTGTTTGTGGTCTGGGAAAGCAACAGAGGGTGGCACGAAGCCTTGGGACCCTACACCCACAGGGAAGAAGCTCCTGGCTCCTGCATTTGGATCAGTTCAGCTCTGACTATCGTGGCCATTTTGGGGGTAAACCAGTAGATGGAAGATCTTTGTCTCTGTCTCCCCTTCTCTCTGTAAATTTTTTTTTTTAATTATGCTGGGCGCCACGTGGTAGCCTAGTGGCTGGAGTCCTTGTCTTGCATGCACAGGGATCCCACATGGGATCCAGCTCACGGTTTGTGGCCTGGGAAAGCAGGTACACGGCAAATGCCTTGGGACCCTACACCTGTGTGGGAGACCTGGAAGAAGCTCGTGGCTCCTGGCTTCAGATTGGCTCGGCTCCATCTGTTGTGGACACTTGGGGAGTGAACCAGTGGACAGAAGCTATCTCTCTGTCTCCTGTCTGTGTATCTGCCTTTCCAATAAAAATCTTTAAAAAGAAAAAATGTGATAAAGTAGTGAAGCAGTTAACAAAATCAACTTCTTGGTTAACTCTGGGAGAGGTGCAGAGAGGGGATTAGGGGCTTGTTTTTAAGATTTATTCATTTTAATTGGAAAGGCAGATTTACAGAGAGAAAGATCTTTCTACTGGTTCACTCCCCAAGTGGCCACAACTAAGCTGATCCAAAGCAAGAAGCCAAGAGCTTCTTCTGGGTCTCCCACGCAGGTGCAGAATCCCAAGACTTTGGGCTGTACCCTGCTGCTTTCCCAGGCCACAGGCAGGGAGCTGGATGGCAAGTAGAGCAGCCAGGACACAAACTGGTGCTAATATGGGATCCTGGAGCATGTAAAAATGAAGACTGACCGCTAGGTTACTATACTGACCCAAAATCAGAAATTTTAAGGAGGCTTGTCAAATTACATTGGTGTGTGTGTTTTGCCTAGCGTATTATTAACATACACACTTTAAGCAAGGTGGGGAGGCTGAGGTTGACATGTTTAACCTCCAGGGTGACGCCAGTTCTGCTGGTCCTAGAGCTATGTTTTGAATACCAAAGCTCTAAGATGCTGAGGCCATTGTTTGTTAACTTGACTACTGGAGGTGTGGTGTTATTACATTTTACATTATTACTTGTGTATGTATGCAAGACGCTTTTCGCCTATAAAATGGAAAATTTAGTGTGAGAAAGATAAATAAAATGGTAAACCTGAAGAGTTAAGCATTCCAAAGCATAAAAGCCCTGATACTGTGTCAAAATTCTCCTGGGAAACAACCAGTGGAGTGTATACACCCCCAGTTGGCTCAGTGTGCATCCACGAGTCAGCTAACTACAGGGTAGAGGTACCTGGAAAAAAAAAGTTGCACCTTATTAAACATGTATAGTAGACTGGTTGGTTGTTTTTTGTGTTGTTTATTTGCCTATTCACTGTTCCCTACACAATACAGTATAGCTATTTAGGTATTGTAGGTTATCTAAGGTGAGATTTTAAAATATGAGAGGTTATGCATGGGTTCTATGCAAATATAGCACTTCTGTGTCGCTGTCCCGCAGCGATGGACTTGGTGCACGGAGCCGATAATAACACACGTGGACCCTGACTGATGGTCAAAGCCGTAGTTTATTAGAGGCATCAAACTTTATACACTGAGGGCCATATAGGATAAGGGAGGAAGTATTGAGCTCATCAACAAAACCATCAGTGCTTTTGTTTGAAACTCTTTTGTCTTGTATATTCCACAGGATGTTCTCATGTACATACTCTCCACTCAACTGTTCTTATGCAAATGATATCCAATAAGGTATACAAAAGGTAGCCATTTGGTTATTCTTCTCCAAATATTATCCAACCAACTGTAATCCTGTGCTCACTGACCTTCTAGGGTCACAATGTCCTCCTACACTTCTGTTTTGGTTTAAGACTTATTTTGTTGGGCCCAGCAGCGTGGCCTAGCGGCTAAAGTCCTCGCCTTGAAAGCCCCGGGATCCCATATGGGCGCCGGTTCTAATCCCAGCAGCTCCACTTCCCATCCAGCTCCCTGCTTGTGGCCTGGGAAAGCAGTCGAGGACGGCCCAAAGCTTTGGGACCCTGCACCCATGTGGGAGACCCAGAAGAGGTTCCAGGTTCCTGGCTTCGGATCGGCACGCACCGGCCGTTGTGGCTCACTTGGGGAGTGAATCATCAGACGGAAGATCTTCCTCTCTGTCTCTCCTCCTCTCTGTATATCTGACTTTGTAACAAAATAAATAAATCTTTAAAAAAAAAAAGAGTTGTTTATTTTGTTTATTTGAGAGGTAGAGTTAAAAGGGGGAAAAAAACAGAGATCTTCTGTTTGTTGATTCATTCTCCAAATTGCCACAACTGCCAGGAATGGGCAAGACTTGAAGCCAGGAGGCTGGAACTCCATCCAGGTCTCTCCCATGTGGCTGGCAGGTATCCAGGTACATGGAATGTCTTCCACTGCTTTCCCAAGGTGATTAACAGGGCACTGGATTCAAAGTGGAGCATCCCGGACTTGAACCAATGCTGGCATCTCATATGGTGGATTAATGTGGCCTGCCACAACATCATCCCCCAACTCGAGCATCCGAGGATTTTGTTATCTGTGCCAGTCCTGGAACAGTCTTTGAATTCCAGGGCACAGCTGCAGAAATTCCCATGTGTATTCTTGATTACAGGCAAGGAAGTGGCATCCCTGGTTCTCCAGACTGATGAGTCCTTAGTCTGCAGTTGTCAAGCTGGAGGAGCTGTGGTGTGGTCCCCATGCAGCTCCGAGCTCTAGGTGGGCAGATTCTAGGTTGCCTGTTCTTCTGTTCAGGTCCTCAGTGACAGGAAATCCATTCAAATCTGGCAGGACAGTTCAGTTTTTAATTTATTCAGAGACCTCTCACAGATATTCTTAGAGTCACAGTGAGCCAGTTATCTGGGCATCCTGTGACCTATTCAAGTTGACCAAAAACCAGCCATAAAATCCCACAACAAGAAACTAGCACTTGATCCCATGCTCTGTGGAGAGTCACATAAAAGATTTAAGTAATGATGATGATTAATTTGTTTATTAGCTACTATCTTTGCACTCATGTAGAGGGCAGAATAAAATGAGAATGGGTAGAGAAGGGCTGGCAGTAAGGAGGCCAATTAAGAAGTAAGGAGACTGGGCCCGGCAGCGTGGCCTAGCGGCTAAAGTCCTCACCTTGAAAGCACTGGGATCCCATATGGGCGCCGGTTCTATTCCCGGCAGCTCCACTTCCCATCCAGCTCCCTGCTTGTGGCCTGGGAAAGCAGTTGAGGATGGCCCAAAGCTTTGGAACCCTGCACCCGCGTGGGAGACCCGGAAGAGGTTCCAGGTTCCCGGCATCGGATGGGCGGGCATCGGATTGGCGCGCACCGGCCTGTTGCGGCTCACTTGGGGAGTGAAACATCGGATGGACGATCTTCCTCTCTGTCTCTCCTCCTCTCTGTATATCCGGCTTTCCAGTAACAATAAATCTTAAAAAAAAAAAAAAAAAGGAGACTTACCATGTACGTATGTTCAAACACAATAAAAAGGACAATAAAATGCAGAGGAGGGACTGTGGAAACAGAGGAAAAGACCAGGCTCCAGAGATGCCAACATGGAAAAATAGGCAGGATGTGGTGAATAATTGGGAATTTAGAGGAAATGTGTGGAGTTAAGGTTAAAATAAAAATTTCTGATTGAGGCCTGGCGGTGTGGCCTAGTGGCTAAAGTCCTCGTCTTGAACGTGCCGGGGTCCCATATGGGTGCCGGTTCTAATCCTGGCAGCTCCACTTCCCATCCAGCTCCCTGCTTGTGGCCTGGGAAAGCAGTCAAGGACGGCCCAAAGCTTTGGGACCCTGCACCCATGTGGGAGACCTGGAAAAAAGTTCCTGGTTCCCGGCTTCCTATCGGCTCAGCCCTGGCCGTTGCGGCTCACTTGGGGAGTGAATCATCGGATGGAAGATCTTCCTCTCTGTCTCTCCTCCTCTCTGTATATTTGACTTTGTAGTAAAAATAAATAAATCTTAAAAAAATTTCTGATTAAAAAAAATTCGTTTTCATTTGAAAGAGATCTTCCTTCTGTAAGTTCACTCCTCATGCTTGCAACACCCAGGCCTGCACTAGGCTTGAACCAGGAGCTTAAAAATCCTTGTGGGTCTCCCCAAGGTCACAGGGCCTCCCAGGCTGGGTTCATACCTGCTGTCTCCTGGTGTGCAGGTCAGCAGGACTGAACCTGAGTATAACAGCTGGAACACAGTCCCGGCCTCCCAGCAGGGGTGTGGCAGCGAACTGAACTCTCAGGAGAGCCCGTGCCATGCTAGGGAGTGCTGAGGAGTTGGATTTAGTCTTGCAGGCACCAGTGGGTGGCTTTGGCCAGGCAGCTGAGTGATACAGTACTCAGTCCACAAGGGCACAGAGCACAGTCCCTGTGGAGATTCCTCTCAGGTGTCCTGTGGGTGCCAGACCGCTGTGTGGGAGTCTCCCTCACAGCTTGCCTCTGAGTGCCCCTTTTAGCCCAAATGAGTATAGCCCTTCTGCACTTTGGTCATTGACTTTTGGTTAACTTTTTTGGTTAAAGAATGTTTAGAATTCATTTCCTAAGTTTTATGGTACAACTTGGGTACATATGTGCAGCCTTTTTGAGTCACAGTGCCCACTGTGCCAGTCTGCCCACCTGGAACCATGAAGCTGCAGGAGCATCCCTGCTGGGAATCCCTGCTGGGAATCCCGCTCCCAGCTGATGGGCCTGGGAAAGCAGCAGGAGGTGGAGTTAGTGCTTGGGTCCCTGTCCCCATGTGAAAGGCCTGGATGGATTCCGGACTCCTGGCTTCAGCCTGGCACAGCCTTGGCTGTGGCAGCCATGTGGGGAACACACCAACAAATGGAAAATTTCCATGTCTCTCTCTCTGTGACTGTGCTTTTCAAATGATTAAATATGGTTTTCGGGGGAGAGGGGGAATAAGACCTAATTGGCTGTCACTGCATATTCACAAACACGCGCTAACATTGCTTTTGAACCACACGTGCCTTTACTGTCTGCTCTTGCCTCGACTTGTTCTCACTAAGCTTGGTTTTCTTCTTTGTGAAATGGAGGCGACAGTATCTGCCATTGCAAGGTGTTTCTGCCTGACACAGTGCTTAGTGAATGACTGCCAAGGTAGACATCTAGCACCGGTTTGATTGCCACTTAGGATGCCACATCCTGTATTGGAGTGTTTGATTTAAGCCCCAGCTGTTCTACTTGGGAACCAGCTTATTGCTGAACACATCCTGGAAGTCAGTGGGGAAGTAGCTGACCAGAGACTGGATGCGGGGGGTCAGTTTCCTATTAGTGAATCAAGTCTGGTGCTGGAAGGATAGAGGTGAATGAGGGTGTTTCCTGTGCCTGAGCTGGCAGACAAACACCAGAGGTAAGCCACATGTGTGGTATGATTTTAGGTGTCACGGTGGAGAGCTGTGGCAAACTGCAGCCGCTCTGGACATGGAGTGGGACTTAGTAGGCCCTGCATGCTGTACTGTTGCATGTTGTTGCTTGCAGAGCTTCCTGGATGAGCAGAACCACCTGTCTGCCTACCTCCCTTAACCCAGTGCCCTTTAAGGCAGATGGTGTGGCCCCTACTGCTGCCTGCTGAATCTCACTATGCCCTAACCACATGAGCTGCTCGGAACACTCCCCTCGCAGACACCCTGCCAACCCTGCCGTCTAACTTCCCCTGCTGCTTCTCAGCTATAGAATGTAGTACCTTCTCATCAGCTCTGCCACTTTCTGGTCCAAGTCCTCATTTCTTCGTCTTGGATAGCTGCCTCCTCTTTGTCCCTGTCGGTGGTTGCCCTCTTCCAGTGTGCTCTCTGTCCCTGTTGATCTTGTCCCTCCACCCAGATGCTTGCACACGCTTCCCTGCTCACTCAAGTTGCAGTCTGTCACACTTGTCCCTCCCATCTGTCTTTCCTATGTCACTGTATCTTCATGGTCTTCCCTGCCTGCTGTGTTCCAGCCACCGGCCACCTCCCTGATGATCAGCTCCTACCAGGCTGTTGCCCAGACCTGTGTGCTGTTGTCTCAGCCTGGGTCTTCCAGCAGTGTTAGCATGGCTCCCTCTCATCTCCTAAGGTTTGAGAGCACACTTCACCCTCAGAGGCCTTGCGCGAGTGTCTTAGTTAAAATTAGAAGCCCCACAAGCTTCCTCTCAGTGCTGTCTAGAAAGTACTTCCCTGCTGGCCCTGCGGGACGGAGTTCTGCCTATGTTGCTTCCTGCTGCCTCCCCACGGCCCAGGGAGTGGCCGGTTCAAACAGCTCCCAGTGGATCTTAAAAGTTCAGTGAGAGAATGAGGAGTTTGTAAGAAAGGGTCAGTCTGGGCCCGGCGGCATGGCGTAATGGCTAAAGTCCTTGCCTTGAATGCCCCGGGATCCCATATGGGCGCCAGTTCTAGTCCCAGCAGCTCCACTTCCCATCCAGCTCCCTGCTTGTGGCCTGGGAAAGCAGTTGAGGACGGCCCAATGCTTTGGGACACTGCACCCGTGTGGGAGACCCAGAAGAGGTTCCTGGTTCCTGGCTTCGGATCGACGCAGCACCGGCCGTTGTGCTCACTTGGGGAGTAAATCATCGGACGGAAGATCTTCCTCTCTGTCTCTCCTCCTCTCTGTATATCTGACTTTGTAATAAAATAAATAAATTTAAAAAAAAAAAAGGGATAGTCACCCAAGAGGTCAAGGACTGAGCCGGGCACACACTGAGGAGAATGAGAGCAAGAGGCAGATTGGAGTATGCCCCTCTGACACGAAGGCCAAGAGACCAGGTAACAGCTGAGTGTGTACGTTAGGCGTGAGGGATCACAATTTGGGAAATATATACCCAGTGGATGCTTGTATCCTGCCCTCTGCCACACTGTCCCCGGGTGTGCAGAGAAATGTCCTGGGGAGATGACCCTGCCATCCTGAAAGGAACCTGTCTGTGAAAGGACAGCCTGCCAGGAATGACCTCGGAGGTAAAAACAGATCCGGAGAGAATGTGTGGATGTTGAGGGAGGGAGACCTTCAGAGAAGGAAGGAGTGGCTCAGTGCCCTGTGAAGGGGGTGCAGCTGGAAAAGGACCCAGCCAGTGGCCTGGGTGAGTGTGCCAGAGAACCGTGTGTGGAAACACTGGGAAGTGAAGGGAGAGGGTAAGCCGGACAGTGAGAAGTTAGCAGATGCCCAGTTCATGGTTGTGAAGTGCTTCACAGCCACCTCAGGAAGTAGTTGTAACTTCCCTCTCCAACATGCCCTCACCTTCCACCCACTCCTAAATGAGGAACCAACACTGTTCTACATGTTAAGTACTTTGCCTGTGAGCACATGCAGCTAATATGCGAACGGTTATGGCTGTCCACTGTGCTAAAGGGTAGAATAGGCTGGGGATTAAAAGATGGAAAGTATAGGGCCTGAAACTCAAGATACGCAAGTCCACACTGTACCACCTGACTGCAGCTCCTGGAGTTCTGGCTCCTGGCTGCAGCTCTCTACTGTTTGCAGACCCTGGCAGGCAAAGGGGATGGCTCATGTGATTGAGTTCTTGCTTCCCATGTGAGAAACTTTTTTTTTTTATTAATCATTTTTTTTTAATTGGAAAGGCAGATCAGATTTACAGAGAGAAGGAAAAACAGAAAGCTCTTCCATCTGCTGGTTCACTCCCCGGGTGGCTGCAGTGGCCAGAGCTGAGCCGATCCAAAGCCAGGAACTTGGAGCTTCTTCCAGGTCTCCCAAGCGGGTGCAGTGTCCCAATGCATTGGGCCATTTTCCACTGCTTTCCCAGGCCACAAGCAGGGAGCTGGATGGGAAGTGGAGCTGCTGGGATTAGAACCGGCACCAATATGGAATCCCAGTGCGTTCAAGACGAGGACTTTAGCCACTAGGCCACAGCACCGGGCCTGATTTTTTGTTTTAACGTGTGGTAATGATGTTGTGGTTATTTTTTAAAGAGCTTTTATGTTTTAGAGAAGTGTTTAAGGAAAAAATGTGATTCTTAGGCAAGCCAGGAAACAAGCAAGGTATGTAGGAGACGGGCTCTGGCTTTGGTGATTGAGCTTGTTCTTCTCTGTATGTGTGTAAATCTTCCGTAATAAGGGGGTTGTTTATGTTTGAAGATGCAGGGGAATTTGAATACTGCTGGGATTTTGGGTGAATTTTTATTTTGAATTTTATGGTACAATTCCATAGAGTCTGGTATCTCCCCCCCCCCGCCAAATTCCCATCTTCCCACTGATTCCCCGATATTGTTACAATAGTATAGTCCTTTATAAGAAGTCATAATTCCATTAGTCTGTCTAAGTGTGCTCTGACGCTGCTGGTACAGACAACGTCAGGCAATCTGGCATCCCATTGTCTAGATATGTCCAACAATTTCATTGGGAGTCCATCTTTGATTTGGAAGTAGGGATGTGTATTACACTATCTTCACATCTGTGTGTGGTAGTCTGTATTACTCCATCACTATACATTCCCTTAAATGAGAAGCCACAAAATAAGATCAACAACAGGTATGAAGTTAACAACAACAGAATTATAGCACCATGGAGTTGAAAAAAACGCAGCACTGAATAACCAGCACATGGGTGACGAAAGGAAAACACAAAAGCAGTTTGCATGGTGGTTTCCTTATATTAGAACATGTGGAATTTGTCGGTTTTGGATTGACTCATTTCACTGAACATAATGGTCTCTCGTTGGAATCATCTAGTTGCAAGTGGTACAATTTCATTCTTTTTAATGGCTGAATAATATTCCATGGAATAGATGTGCCAGTTTCTTTAATCTTCTTTGGACACACATCTAGGTTGTTTCCATGTCTTTGCTATTGTAGGTTTGTGCTGCTGTAAATATAGGATTGCAGATCCCCTTCTCATATGCAGATTTCAGTTCATATTCCTAGCAGTGGGATAGCTGGGTCATATGACAAATTTATGTGCAATTCTCCAAGCACTCTCCATACTGATGTCCATGGTGGCTGTACTAGCCTACACTCCCACCAGCAGTGAAGAAGGATACCATTCTCCTCACGTCCACGCCAGCAGGTATTGTTAGTAGAGTTCTGAATGTAGACTGATCTCACTGGAGTTAGGTGGTACCTCAACGTGGTTTTCATTTGTGTCTCCCTGACAGCTAGGGAGCCTGAGCATCTTTTCATATGTCTGTTAGCCATTTGAATCTGTTCTTGTGAAGAATGTTCGTTTCCTTTGCCCATTTTTTTTTCACAGGGTTTTTTGTTAGTTTGTTTTACTGTGTCTGGGTTTCTGAAGTTCTGTGTAAATCCTGGACCCGCACCTGTCCCCTGTCACTTCTTTTCTAAGAAGTTTTTCCCCATTACTATTTCTTGGAGTGTGCTTCCTATGTTTTCCTTTAATAGTTGAATGGTTTCTGGGTGTAGATTTAGGTCCTTGAACCATTTAGAGCTGATTTTTGTATACTGTGACAGGTGTGGGTCTCAGTTTTAATTCTGTAAGCTGCTATCCACTTGTCCCAAGCATTTTTGAAGACCAGGCTTTTTACCCAGGTTAGGGAAGTTTTCATTTATTATTTCATTGAATACACCTTTAATCCCAGCTTCTCTTTCTGCACCTTCAGGAATTCCTATAACTTTTATGTTGGGCCTTTTAATGGTATCTTAATTATTGGATACTTTTTTTTAGCTTGGCCCAGCTCTGCTTCAAGCTGTTTGTTTCTCCCTGATGACAGGAAATTCTGAGATTCTTTCTTCTGCTTCATTCATCCTATTTTGGAGACTCTCCACTGTAGTTTTAATTTGTTCCATTGTATTCTTAACTTCTGAAATATCTGCCTTTATTTGATTCATTCCCTGTGTGACATATTCCTTAAAGTCCTTGAACTCCTGTATTATGTGCTTCTCATTATTGGTCAGAAGCTTTATAATGAGTTTTTGAATTCTTTGTCCCCATTTTTTCATTGTCTTCCTCAGTTAACTCTGAGGGTGGTAGAGGCTTTTGTTCCTTTGCAGGAGAGTCTTCAGTAACATTCACTGTGCCTCTGTCTCTTCTTTTACCTTTTGTCATTGCAATTCTGGTTGGCAGATTGTTCCCCTTAATGCAGGTTTCTAAGATATACAGGTCTACAGGTCAGTTTTTATGTTCAGTTAGTTTCCCCAATTAGGAAGACACCAGCTGTCCTAAATAACTGGTTTGTCGGCAGCGCTGATTTTGTCCACACGTGCTAGCCATTAAATCTGAGTGCCACCTGGAGTTATTTTGGGTGGAGTTTGTAGAGTGCCACAATGGAACTATTTTTTTCTGGGGAGCCTGTGCAGTGTTCTAAGCTGGAAGTAATTTTGTTCCCAGCTTAGCTCTTGGGCAGCCCAGCTGTCCTCGCTTCAGTCTAACAGTGCCTGATCCTGTGAAAATGACTTCTAAGCTGTACTGACTTAGTGCATGTGCCTTTTACCACTGCTTCTCCTAATCTCTGAGCTCTTGCCCCACCCTGCAAGGTGGCGCCCGGCAGGGCATCGACATAGATCCACGGCTGTTGGCTGTCAGATGCAGGGACCACACAGACCCTACAGGATATGAGGCTGGCGCTGCTTTCCCTGTCAGCTTAGCTTTGTTTGATTAGCTAAAAATGAGCCTACTCTAGGCCCTCCCTTGTAATCTGCACTCTGCCCCACTACACAAGATGGTACCTGACAGGGCACTGCTGGAGCATCAAAGCTGCTGACTTTCATTTCTGGGGACCACACAGACCCTGCAGGACACGAAGCTGGCGCTGCCCTCCCCATGAGATCAGCTCTGTGCTAGCAGTCAGAAGTGAACCCACTGTGGGCCATCCCCTCAACTCTGCACTCATGCCCCCCAAACAAGATGGCGCCTAATCTCTGAGCTGTCAGTCCCATCGTGCCACTGGTCTCCCCTGTGAAATCTGCTCTTTCTCCGCTCATTGCTGGGCCAAACTATAGAGCTGGATTGGCAGATCTCGGACTGCATTTGCCTCCTGAGCTCTCTGTGCAAACCCAGGGTCCCACCTGGCTGCCACAGGAGCCAAGCTGCACCCGTCTCTGGATCCCTGGCTATCACTGGTGTCCAGATCACCACTTGCCAGCCACTGGTGGGTTTTTTTGTTCACTGCAACACCGCTCCACTGTGGCCGCTTCCTCCCCATGTCCAGGGGGTCTCCAGGTACCCCTCTGCCAGCTGCCTGACCTCTGTCTTTTCCTGTAATCTTGAAGCTCCTTGTGCTTCACCCTGTCTGATTCTCCATCATCCCAAACGTGTCTACACCCTATCTTAACACGCCATCTTGCCTTCCTCATGGAGTATTTTTACATACTGAAAAGTGATGTCTCAGGCTTGTTACGTTGTCCAGTCGACAGGGAGGGGCAAAGGAAAAGACTTAGGGGCTGGCATGGTGGCTTAATTGGCAAATCCTCCACCTTCAAGTACCAGCATCCCGTATGAACACTGGTTCCTGTTCCAGCTGCTCCACTTCCCATCTAACCTCCCTGCTTATGGCCCGGAAAGGCGATAGAGGATGGCCCAAAGCCTTGGGACCCTGCAAGCGCCTAGGAGATCTGGAAGAAGCTCCTCGCTTCAGATCAGCTCAGTTCCAGCCATTGCAGCCACTTAGGGAGTGAACCAGCAGACAGAAATTCTTTCTGTTTCTCCTTTTCTTTGTTAAGTCTGCCTTTCCAATAAAAATAAAATAAATCTTTCAGAGCAAATTTTTGTGGGCAACTTGCTGCACTGGAGCTTTCAT
Organism: Ochotona princeps; assembly: GCF_030435755.1. Lineage (NCBI taxonomy): Eukaryota > Metazoa > Chordata > Mammalia > Lagomorpha > Ochotonidae > Ochotona > Ochotona princeps. The sequence goes on along the minus strand of NC_080840.1, from coordinate 76,764,375 downwards.
CGTGTTGGGGCTGTGCCAAGGGGCCTCCACCAGTGGGAGTTTGAGTGCTCTCCCTCCTGGGCTGCTGCGCTGTGGCTCAGGGATTACGCCAGGCTGTTGGGAGTTCTAGTCACAGGCAGTTGCTGGTTCTGATACTTGTTTTCCTTTAAGTATTTTACAAAGAGTTGGTTTTGGCCCTGGCTGGTAGGGTTTCATGGTAGCCCGGCTTGTTTCTGGGCAAGGATGCCATTGTGGTCTCCTGTGTCTCCCTAGGCGTGGGGTGCACTTTAAGATGCTGACTCATGACTGGCCTGCCGCTGAGGCAGTTTCCAAGCACATTCCTCTTCAGGGTCCTTTGGAAGGTGAGCTGAGATCCTGAATTAACGGGGGTAAATCAGTGGGAATCAGTGGCATGTCCCCACAGTGCTTGAACCTTAGCAAAGTATCAAGTTGCTGTTTGTTGTATGTATTGTTTGTGTTCTCAGATCATTGAAACTGTGAATGCTGTGTGGAAGTGGTTGAGGAGAGGGTCTGTTCCAGCCACATCAGGATTCCCAGGTGAACATCAGAGAGCGGGCACAGCTCATGGGAAAGGGGAGAGTGGCTTGGAGTTTGATTGAAGTTACTGATATTAAATGCAGGAGTCCTGGTTTTCTGTGCTCCACCCTATACTTTTCACTGGGGTGAGCTGAGTGCAGCATGGGTGTGGCTGCAGAACTGGTGGAGTGTTCTGCTGGACTAGTGCCTGGAGGACACAGGAATGAGAAACCTAGCTCAGGACTAGAGACAGAGCAGCCAGGAGCTATTGAAGGGCTTTGGAGGACAGGATCATGCTGCCAGACTCACTTCCCATGCCGTCCCTCATACTGAGTGTGCAGGGCTGGTGGGTGGGGTGGCAACAAAATCAGCTCTAAGGAGCCGGGTGTTTGGTACCACAATTCAGTATGGGATGCTGTGCCTGGTTAGAGGCCCAGTTACTCCACTTCGATTCTAGATTCATGCTAATGCTCACCCTGGGAGGCAACAGATGTTGGCTTAAGAACTTGGGACCCTGGCACCCAGGTGGAAGACCTGGATTTAGTTCCAGGCTCATGGCTTGAGCCTGTCCAGTCTTTGCTATTGTGAGCATTTAGGGAGTGAACCAGCAAGTGGAGGCTCTGCTTCTGTCCTCTCTCTCTGCCTTTCAGATAAAATCAAAATTTTTTTAGTTGTCTTTAGCATAGAAAAATAATTCCAGTGAAGGGAGATCAGTTTTGGTGAAAGAACAGTAGGAGATTTCAGTAAATGCTAGGGTGGTAGACTTAATGGAACATGGTACTGCTTGGTTAACAGGAACAAAGGTACGGACACAGAGGACCCTCATTTCTGCCTTACATGGCTTGGTGACTCATAGTGACCTTTGAGACATAAACAGAGAAAGAATAGCAGAGCTGGAAGCAGCTGACTTGGCCTCTGTTGGACAACTTCTGCACTGTGTGTGTGGACCTGCAGAGGTGGGTGGCATAGGGGTGGGCATTGAGTTACAGGTGAGTGTTGGCACTGTGTAGCTCCCACAGTCTCTGCTCTTCATCCTAATAAAGGTGCCAGGACCATCAGGTGGGCACTTCTGGGAGGAATCAACCAGGAAATAAGATAGCGGGTAACCACAGTAAGATGACAGGTGGGCAACTTAACAGATGAGTCACCCCTAGAGAGATCAGAGGGAAGAAGTGTTCTGGGCAGGAGGGGGCGCTTTGAGCAGTGTAAAGCCTGGTGACCAGAGTGTGAATAGTCCTGCATCCAGGTCCCTCTTTTTTTTTTTTTTTTTTTTTAAGGTTTATTTATTTTTATTGGAAAGTCAGATATACAGAGAGTAGGAGAGACAGAGAGGAAGATCTTCCATCCGATGATTCACTCCCCAAGTGAGCTGCAACGGGCCGATGTGCGCCGATCCGATGCCGGGAACCAGGAACCTCTTCCGGGTCTCCCAAACAGGTGCAGAGTCCTAAGGCTTTGGGCCGTCCTCGACTGCTTTCCCAGGCCACAGGCAGGGAGCTGGATGGGAAGTGGAGCGCCGGGATTAGAACCGGCGCCCTATGGGTTCCCGGCATGTTATCACACTGGGCCCCAGGCCCCTCTTAAGTTTGTTCTGAGTGTCATGTTCAGTGTTCAGAGTTCCAGTGAAGAGAGACAGGAGGCACTGGCAGGACTGCTCCTGTGTTCCACAGCCACTTGTGCCAGCTCAGAGTGGAAGAGTGCCGGGGGTTGATTGGTTTGTTTTTGGTGGGTTTGACCACAGAGCACTCTGGGGTTGCAGCAGTGAATAATTAAAGAGACAGATGGAAGCTAAGGCTGCTCTCCTTAGAGACCTAGTGTAGAGACAGTGATTGAGTGATCACACGAGGTGCCTATTCAGCTGCATTTGAATGGCAAAAGAGCCTAGAACCCCTCTCCCAGAGTAGAGCATGGCATTGACCGTGGAGGGCAGTGCCTGCTTGGGGAGTTCCAGCAGGCTCAGGGGTGGGGCATCTTCAAGCTCCCTTATCACTTTACAGCCCCTAACTTTTAACCTGTTGGAGTGGTTTTCCTGTGTGTGCTGTAAATTCCTGAGGATTAGGTCAGGGTTTACTCATCTTTGCTTCCCCTGGAGTGCCCTGTGCATGTCAGACATGCCTGCAAATGCTCACGGCGTAAAATCTGCCAGGGTACCACATCCTACACTCCACAGCCTACCTGCATTTCCAGTTACATTTTCTGAGTAGTTTAGAAAACAGCCTGGTGTTTCTTTTAGCTAAAAACAGCCTACACTACAAAGTTGAATCCTTGCTTTGGAACGTGTTTGCAGCTGTTTGTGTGTGGATATTGGAAGAGGGAGTGGCAGTGGTTACAATTATTAGGACAAAGGAAGATTTTGTTACTAATCTAGACGGCCAGCTGACTCATCAAGGGCCTGCACTCTTTTCCATCTGGGTTCATAGACAGCCCAGACCTGGTACTGTGCAAAAAGAGAAAATAATAGGAAAATGATCCAGGAAGTAGTAACACCTTATTTTTTATTTCTTCTGATCAGTTGGATTTGAAAGTTATCTCAAAGAAACAGATTTAACAGTTAAGAAATGAGACATTTGGGCCCAATGGTTCAGTGCCCAAATTCTTACCTTGCCTGTGCCAGGATCCTATATGGATGCTGGTTCGTGTCCAGGCTGCTGCACATTCCACCCAACTCCCTTCTTATGACCTGAGAAAGTGGAAGGATGGTCCAAAGCCTAGGGACTCTGCAGCTGTGTGGGAGACCCGGCAGAAGCTCCTAGCTTCAACTTGGTCAACTTCAGCCATTGTAACCATTTGCAGAGTAAACCAGTGGATGGGAAAAATCTTTCTTATTGTCTCTCCTCCCTGTAAATCTAATCTGCCTTTCCAATACAAATAAATTATATGAAATAGCATGGGCAAAGCCTCATGATTAGGGCCTTTCCAGCTGTTTCCTCTCTTCTCTTTAGAAAAAAAAAAAAAAAGAAGAAATGAGACAATTTTGAGATGGGTGGGGAAAAAATGGGAACATTAAGAGTGGGGATTTTGGGCCCGGTGGCATGGCCTAGCGGCTTAAAGTCCTCGCCTTGAAAGCCCCAGGATCCCATATGGGCGCCGGTTCTGGTCCCAGCAGCTCCACTTCCCATCCAGCTCCCTGCTTGTGGCCTGGGAAAGCAGTCGAGGACGGCCCAAAGCCTTGGGACCCTGTACCCATGTGGGAGACCCGGAAGAGGTTCCTGGTTCCTGGCATCAGATCAGCGCGCATCGGCCCGTTGTGGCTCACTTGAGGAGTGAATCACTGGACGGAAGATCTTCCTCTCTGTCTCTCCTCCTCTCTCTGTATATCTGACTTTGTAATACAAATAAATCTTAAAAAAAAAAAAAAAAGACTGTGTTAGGCAGGTGTGAGTTCCAGCCAACCCAGCCTCCATGCATGGAGTTCGCTGAATTCTACAAATAGAGAGTTGGGGGAAATGGCCAGGTTCAGGTACACAGAATTTAGGTTTCCAGCGATGACCTCACAGCTGCACGTGTGTCCTCTGGCTCCACTCTGAGAATATTGCTGCCACATCTCAGTCCATCTCCCTTGCTGTGACAGAACACCTGAGCCTGTGTCATTTATAGAGAATAGGTTTATTTTGCTTGTAGTTGGGAGTCCACAACCAGGTGGGTGCATCTGCTCGGCTTCAGGCGAGGGTCTTGTGTTGCTTCCTGCATTGCAGAAGAATGAAAGGGCATGTGCCAAAGAGGTAAAACCCAAGGGGTCCCCTTACTTTACCGCAGTCTGCTCTCAGTACAGCTAGTCCAGGCCTGTGAGGGCAACGGCTCAACCGCCATCCGTTCAGAAACGCCGCGTTAGGAAGCGAAGCTGCATGTAAGTTTGGTGTGTAGCATCAGGCTCATCATATCCTGAAGAGCCCACTGCCAGTCTAGGGACACAGACGAGATGGGTGTGGCTTCCAGGCATGGAACTGTTGAGGGGAGTGGGGATGTGTTCCCAGGGCAGGCAGAGCCCGCAGGTGAGCACTAAGGGTATGGGCAGGTGCTGTGTAACTGAGTCACCCTTTGTGATGTCTTCTAGCATCTCCATGACACGGTGAAGAGGAACCTTGACAGCGCCGCCTCCCCACAGAACGGAGACCAGCAGAACGGTTATGGAGATCTTTTTCCCGGGCACAAGAAGACCCGCCGGGAGGTCCCCCTGGGCGTTGCCGTCTCTGCCAACGGACTGCCCCCCTCCTCCCCTCTGGGCCAGCCTGACAAACCCCCTGGAGGTGATGCTGTGCCAGCCAGCGGGAAGCACTCCATGGGGCTGGACTCCATCAACAAGAAGTGTTTGGCTGACACGAGCCTCCACCTAAACGGAGGCAGCAACCCCAGCGAGGCATTTGCTCTAAGCCTGGGAAAAGAGCTGAAGCAGGAACCTGTAGACGATCTGCCCTGCATGATCTCTGGGACCGGGGGCGCCATATCACAGAACAACCTCATGCCTGACCTCAACCTCAACGAGCAGGAATGGAAGGAGCTGATCGAGGAGCTCAACAGGTCTGTGCCCGACGAGGACATGAAGGACCTGTTCAATGAGGACTTCGAGGAGAAGAAGGACCCGGAGTCTTCCGCTTCTGCCACTCAGGCTGCCCTGGCCCAGGACATCAACATTAAGACGGAATTCTCGTCGGCACCCTTCGAGGAGGAAGAGCTAGGCTCTCAGCAAGTGAGGTCCGGGTCTGCAGGACAGACCTTCCTGGGGCCTTCGTCTGCCCCCGTGAGCACAGATACCTCCAGCCTCGGAGGCTCCCAGACTCTGTTCCACACCTCTGGGCAGCCCGGGACAGACAACCCCAGCCCAAACCTGATGCCAGCATCAGCCCAGGCCCAGAATGCACAGAGGGCCCTGGCAAGCGTGGTGTTACCTGGCCAGGGGCCAGGAGGGGCCTCAGAGCTGTCATCTGCTCATCAGCTCCAGCAGATCGCTGCTAAACAGAAGCGGGAACAGATGCTCCCGAACCCACAACAGGCCACTCAGGCTCCAGCCCCAGGCCAGATGTCCACGTGGCCACAGGCAGGGCCTTCCCACAGTCCTTTAGATGTTGCTTATCCCATGGAGAAGCCCGCCAGCCCTCCCAGCTATAAGCAAGACTTCCCTAACCCCAAACTGCTCATGATGAGCAAGAGCTCCCCGCGGCCCGGAGGCCCCTATCTGCAGCCCAACCACGTAAGCCTGCTGAGTCACCAGCCGCCAAACGGCTTGAATCAGAACTCAGTGCCTAGCCAGGGCTCGGTGCTGGACTATGGCAACACGAAGCCCCTCTCTCACTACAAGGCAGACTGCGGGCAGGGCGGGCCCGGCTGCAGCCAGAGCAAGCCAGGCCTCATGGCTTACCTTCCCCAGCAGATGCCGCCTCTGAGTAATGAGCAGAATCCTTTGTTTATGATGAAACCAAAGCCAGGAAATATGCCCTTCCGATCTATGGTTCCACCCGGCCAGGTGAGTGTGTTCCCGCTTTCTCCCACCCTCTGTATGTTGCAGATAGGATAAGCTTGCCTCTTGCCCTGGAGGTCATTCAAGGCTGAAGGAGTTGAGGAAAGAGAGGAAGGAGCTTATGCCTCTGTGTCTCTTAGGAGTGACAGTCTATAACATAACCAGGTTTGGCTTCTTAACAGGAAACAGTTCCCCCAACATAGGCTGATCTTTAGGCACTTCCTGCACAGCCTAGTGGCTGCGCTGTGCAGGGAAAGGACGCACAGAAGGTACTTCTGGAGGCTTTGCTGTTCGCCTTGTGCAGGCCTCGGTGTGGGTCACCTTGAGTCATTCTACGATGTGCTGCTCCCCAGCTGGTTCTTTGCTTGTTTCCTCCAGAGCCTGTAACCCAGCTGAATCCAATTGCTGTGTAGGGTAGGAAAAGACCCTTCGTGTTGTCTCCTGGTTTTCACTATTGTAATGCTGAGGTAAATGCCTTTGTGTGTTGGTCTCTGGATTTGAAATATACCCTTGTGCTTAAAAATTAAAAATTTAGTAGGCCAGTGTTGTGGCACAGTGGATTAAGCCACTGTTTGCAACTTGGATGTCCCATATCAAAGCATCATTTCAAATGCTGGCTGCTGCTCTTCTAATCCAGCTAAAATACCTGGAAAGGCAGCAGAAGATAAACCAAGCACTCGGATGCCTAGCCACCCACATGAGAGACCCAAATGGAGTTCTTTGCTCCTGGCTTTGGCCTGACCCAGACCTTACTATTGCGGGCTTTTGAGGCGTAAATCAGCAAATGAAAGATTCTGTGTCTCTCCCTCCGTGTTGCTCTGTCTTCCAAATAAATAAAGGAATATTTAAAAAAAAAAAAAAGGCCAAAACCCCAACACTGTTAAACAGTCCCTCCCCTTCGCATTGGGGGTTACGAAGCCGTGGACACCAAACCCTACACATGCTGTACATTTTCCTGTTGCCCCTTCAGCGTGGCCACATAGACCAGAAGTCATTTCTTCTTCCAAGGCTGTAGACTTGCTACTTGGGCCTTGGAACCTTATGGGAAGAAATAAGGGTTCCTGCAACATAATCCCTGTGAAAGCACAGCAGTTGATCTTACAGCCAGCACGGCCCCGTGTGCCTGACTGCCAGGCAGCAGGTGCAGCACAGATGGGTGGAGTGAGTAAAGAAGGGACAGGATGTCATCCTGCTACTCCCTGTGATAGTGACTCAAAGCTGATGAATTGTTTGCTTCTGCAGTTCTCCATTTTAATATTTTGGGAACAGATGTTGACCACAGGAGGGCTCTAGTGGCACTCTGAGGACATTGACACTCATATATGGATGAGGGTGTAGAAGATGAGTGTACTTTAGGGAAGTGACAGGCATTGCGTGTTGCTCATAAACCATAAAAATGCTCCTGAACCAAGACACATGCCCTGTAAGCTGACTTAACAGAAGTCATCCAAACTTACAAAGACATGTACAAGGTGCTCTTTTTTAAAATTGTTTGCGTAGTTGAGAGTGATACACGCCATGTAGGTGTCTGCTTAGGGTGAGGCGGGTTGACCTATGGAGGTTGTTGATAGGGACAGATGTTTCAGGTTTTTTTCTCCTGTGTCTACAGTGGGGAAAGGGAAGGGTCCACTCCTTGCTGTCAAACTACATTGGCACCCACGGATAGGGGTCAGTTATTTGATGACACCTTAGAGATGCTACAAGGGGAACAGTGTTCCCAGAGTGTCTTTGGAGTGCTTTTAATAGTTCTGAGACATTGTCGACTTCATTGCACCAGGGTTGAGAAAATCCAAGGCATACTGGCTGACCAAATCACTAGGCCCAGGAACGTGTTGCAAAGCTTTGACCAGGAGAGTGGTTCAACCTATTCTGCTTTCCATCCTCTAACAAAGCAGTTGATGTCCACTGCTGGCCTGGATAAGCTGGTTGCCATGTCCCCTGTGTGCATCTGGACATGCTGTCCATTGCACAGACATCAGCAGCTTAGGAGGCTCAGTCCTGATACATCCACTACAACATTATACCACATACACTGTGATTTCTGTGTAGTCGGGGTTTGAGTATAGCCATGTAGCTGAGGAGACCCCCAAGAAACCAGCCTGGGATGACCTCAGAAAGGCTTCATGGCTAAGGCTCACATCCTGGGGCAGTGGGGTAAGCTGCTGCTTGCAGCACTGTGTCTCATATCTTTGTATTCCATGTGTGTGTCTGTCTTTCCCTGTCTTTCTCTATAACTCTGCCTATAACTCTGACTTTTCTTTTAAAATTGTTTTTATGTTTATTGAAAGGCAGAGTTACAGAGAAAAGAGAAGAAAGATTTTCCATCTGCTGGTTCACTCCCCAAATGGCCACAGTGGCCAGGGCTGAGCCGATCTAAAGCCAGGAACCAAGAGCTTCCAGGTCTCCCACGTGTGTGCAGGGTCCCAAGGCTTTGTGCCATCCTCGACTGCTTCCCCATGCCACAGGCAGGGAGCTGGATGGGAAGTGGAGCAGCCAGGGCACAAACAGGTACCCATAGGATATGTTGGGGCTTGCAGGTGAAGAATTAGCCTATTGCACCATGAGTCTTGTCACAATAAAGTAAATCTTTTTTTTAAAGTGCTAGTTCTAATACCAGCTGCCCCACTTCAGATCAGACTTGCTGCCAGTGTCCAGACACTGCATGGGTGGGTCCCTGCTCCCCATGCAGAAGACCCAGATGGAGTTGGGCTACCGTTTAGTCCCAGGCCCAGCTGTTGGGGCCACTTGAGAAGTGAATCAACAAATCAAAGATCTCTCTTTCTGTCTTCCCTGGTTCTGTCCCTCTGCCTTTCAAATAGGTAAATGAGTTTAAGGGAGGAAAAAAAAAGGTGCTATCAGCCATCAGCCATGACCTTAGGAAAGGTAGAGTCCCGCAGTGACTACTTTGATAGCCAAGTCCCGCTTTGCATCTGGTGAAGTACTCAGGAAACCTGGGCCTGTGGTTCCAGGGTCACACAGAAACTCATCAGAATCAACCTGAGGTTCGACTCTCAGATGAAGCAGCTCATGAATAAGCACTCACAAGATGGAACTGGTGGCTGTCTTGTTGCTATTGGTTCCCCATTTTTCTTCTAAATGTTAGGTAGTGAGGGGTGGGCATTTGGTAGAGTTTAAAGATGCCATCTGGGATTCCTGCAACCCTTGTTGGCGTGCTGGGTTCAAGCCCTGGCTGCTTTTCTGACTGCATCTTCTTGCTGTTGAGCCCCAAGAGAGGCAGCAGGTCTCAGGTAGGTCCCTGCCACCTGCACAGCAGACTTAGATTGGGCTCCAAGCTCCTGGCTTCAGCCTGGCCCAGTCCTGCTTCCAGGATTTGAGAAGTGACCCACTGGGTGGGAGGTCTCTCTGTTCTTGTCCCTCTGCCTTTTAATTGAAAGTGAAAATCGGGCCCGCAGTGGTTAAGGTCCTCGCCTTGCGCCGGTTCTAATCCCGGCAGCCCCGCTTCCCATCCAGTTCCCTGCTTGTGGCCTGGGAAAGCAGTCGAGGATGGTCCAAAGCCTTGGGATCCTGCACCCACGTGGGAGACCCTGAAGAGCTCCAGGTTCCTGGCTTCGGATTGGCTCCTAACTCCGGCCATTGTGCTCACTTGGGGAGTGAACCATCCAACGGAAGATCTTCCTCTGTCTCTCCTCCTCTCTGTATATCCGCCTTTCCAATAAAAATAAATAAATCTTTTTTTAAAAAGTGAAAATAAATATAAGTTTAAGTAATGGTAATACTTGGGATAATATTATGGTTGCTTTTGGTATGATTCATTTTTGCCCAAGTATTAGCAGAACACCTGAATCTCTATAAAAGTTCTTAGTGACACTCAGTATTTTTGGAGCATTGCTCTCTGACAGAAGCTAAGCAGCCTCTTCAGTGCATGTGCTTGTGTGTGCGTGGATGGAGTACAGAGCTAGCCCCAAACCCTGGGTTCATACACACTTATCGGGCCCCTTCAGAGTGTCCCTCCACTTCCCGCTGCGGAGCAGGCTAGCACATGCTAGGTGGGTCGTGCTAGGCGCCTGCATATGCGGGCGGTGCAGCCCGTTGGTGGCTGGCTGTTCCAAAGGCCTTGGTCAGGGAGGGCGGCGTCCTCACGGGCAGTGCTGATCCGACTGATGAGTGCTGATGGACTTGTGCTTGGTTTCCTCTGACAGGAGCAGAACTCCTCCAGCGTCCCTGTGCCGGCCCAGGCCCCCAGCGTCGGGAGCCAGCAGCCTGCCGTGTCTGTGGCCAGCACCCACAGCAGCTCCCAGTACCTCGGCAGCCAGCAGGCCGCTGTCCTGAAGCAGCATCAGCTGCTTTTGGACCAGCAGAAGCATCTGCAGCAGCAGCAGCAGCAGTTCCTACAAAGGCAGCAGCATCTCCTGGCAGAGCAAGTAAGGGCAAAGGAGGAGAGCCACCTCCTGTCCCAATCCCCCTCCCCCAGTCACACAGCAGCTGCCAGCTTTGCTTCTGCTTTGCCTGCCTGGCGGCAACGCTTCACCCTTGAAAAGCCCCTTCCAGGAGTGTGCCATTTCTCCTGCAAGGGTGCCACATGTCAGAAGACGTTTGTGTCACCCAGTGAGGAAGAACGAGCCTAGAACCTGCAGCTGAAGCTACATTAGAACAGGCATTTGTTGCCGCTCTTGAGAAGCATCTGGTTGAGGCTGGCACTGTTCTGTAGGTTAAGCTGCTGCCTGCGCAGCACCAGATCCAACCTCCAGTGTCCCGTATGGGTGCTACTTTGAGTCCCATTGCTCCATTTCCAGTCCAGCTCCCTGCCAATATGCCTGCGAAAGCAGTGAAAGCTGACCCAAGTCTTTGAGCCTCTATACACACACAGGAGAATTGGAAGAAGACTCTGGCTTATGTCCTCGTTCAGAACCAATAGATGGAAGATCTCTCTTCTTCCTTCTGTTTCTCTGTAGCTCTGACTTGTAACTTTCAATCAGTAGATTTTTTTTTTTTTAAAGATGTATTTATTTTTAGTAGAAAGTCAGATATACAGAAAGGAGGAGAGACAGAGAGAAAGATCTTCTGTCCAATGATTCACTCCCCAAGTGATCGCAATGGCCGGTGCTGCACTGATCCGGAGCCAGGAGGCAGAAACTTCCCTCAGATCCCCCATATGGGTGCAGGGTCCCAATGCATTGGGTCATCCTCAACTGCTTTCCTGGGCCACAAGCAGGGAGCTGGATGGGAAACGGAGCCGCCGGGATTAGAACCGGCGCCCATATGGGATCTGAGGCGTGTTCTAGGCGAGGACTTCAGCCACTAGGCCACAGAGCCGGGCCCTCAGATCAGTAGATTAAAAAAAAAAAAAAAACAGAAAAAGGCAGCAGTAGCTGGCATAGCTGCATCCCACATTACAGTGCCCAGCTCTGCTCACTGCAGCTTACTGCTGTGCCCACCTGGGAAGCAGCAGCAGATGACTCCATCACTGAGATCCCTGCTCGAGCGTCCAGGCTGCCGGCTGGGACCTGACTCAACCTCAGGAGAATGAACCAGTGTGTGGAAGATACCTGTGTGGATGTGTGCGTGCACACATTGATTCTCTGCATTTTAAATAAATATTTAAATTATTTTTATTGTAAGGTCAGGTATCTAGAGAGGAGTAGAAGCAAAGAAAGATCTTCCATACATTGATTCACTTCCCAAGTGGAGCTAAGCTTAGCTTATCTGAAGCCAGGAGCTTTTTTCCCATGCCGGTGCAGGGTCCCAAGGCTTAAAGCCATCTTTGACTGCTTTCCTAGGCCACAAGCAAGGAGCTGGATGGAAAGCAGGGCTGCCAGGATTAGAACTGGTGCCCATATGGAATCCCATCACATTCAAGGTGAGGACTTTAGCCACTAGGCTACCAGGCTGGGCCACATGTAAACAGTTTTAAGCATACTTTTCAAATAAATGGTTCAGGAGCTGGCATTGTCACGACTGCTCCATTTCCAGTCCAGCTCCTTGCTAATACTTCTGGGAAAGTAGTAGAAGACAGTCCAACGGCTTGGATGCTTGCACGCATAAAAGAAACTCAGCTAGAATTCCAGGCTTCTGGATTCTACCTGGCTCAGTCATGGCTGTTGTGGTCATTTGGGGAGTGAAGCTTCAATGGAAGATTGCTCTGTGTCTCTTCTCTTCTCCCTTTCTGTCTCTGTTCTCTTTCTCTCTCTCTCTCACACTCTCACTCTCAGTCTCACTGTCACTCTCTTGTCTTTCTCCTTCCCTCCTTCTGTGTATCTCTGCCCTTCAAATAAATAAAATGAAGCTTAAAAAATAAAATTTAAAAAATGACTCATGGTTGACGGCTTCCAAATCGCTATCATGCAGAACTGTTAGTTTGCTGTAAGCTCAACGTGAAGCTGTGCTCTAAGTTCTCGAATTCATGTATGATGTGCTCACTTGGTCACATGCAACTGCCCAGGTTACAGACCAACCTTCTCAGGATATTAAATATGGAATGGAGTTTTTGCTCAACTTTAGGACATCTACAGTTCACTTTGGTGTGCCTGGATTCAAGCCCCCACTGCAGTTCGCATCCTGCTTCCTGCTGTTCCATACCCTGGGAAACAGTGGCTGAGGGCCCAAGTGGGAGACCCAGGTAGAGTCCCAGGCTCTACTTCAGCACGGCCTAACCCTAGCTGTGGTGAGCATTTGGGAGCTGAACCAGCTAGTCAGTGAAAGATGTGTGTCTTTCTCTCTCTGCCTATCATAAAAACAAGTAGTCTCATTCCTCCCTCCTTTTTTTTTTTTTTAATTTACTTTACTGATAGGGAGAGGGAGAAAACAGTCATCCAACCGCTAGTTGTCTTGCCGAATGACCACAGCGGCCAGGTCTGGGCCAGGTCAGGGCCAGGAACTCCATCTGGATCTTCCATGTGAGATTCTGGCCCAAGTGTTTGGGCTATTATCTGCTTTCCCAGGCACATTAGCAGGGAGCTGGATCAGAAGTAGAGCACAGAGGACCAAATCAGCACTGTTGGATGAGATGCTGTTGGTACATGCAGCAGCTTAGGCCACTGGGCCACAGCACCAGCCCCCGACACCTGTTGTTAGTTCACCACTCCTTAGGTTTGTCCTGTCCTCCTGTGGCCTGCAATCTCCCCGCAGGAGTTCACTGGCCTGTTTTAACAGGAGCCATTTGTGAGTGACAGCCTTGGGTGATTGACGCTTCTCTGGCCTGCCTTGGTTGTTGATTTTCTAGGAAAAGCAGCAGTTTCAGCGCCATCTGACCCGCCCGCCACCCCAGTACCAGGACCCAAACCAGAGCCCTTTCCCACAGCAAGTTGGACAGTTCACAGGTAAGGTGCTGCCATGGGAGCCGAGAGCGCAGGCACCTGTGGCTGCTTGCTGTTGGGTCCTGACTGGCCCCAGCTCTGTGCTGGGAGCTGGCTGGTGACTTGGGGTGAAGCAGGAAGCAGCCCTTTGCCTCTGTGTCCCTTCAGAACCCAAGCTGCTTCAGACACAGGGAAACTAAACACCCGCCTTGGTGTGCTCACTTCATGTCCCAGAGGCAGCTAGCTTCACAGTGGATGGGTGGCCAACAAAGGTGGGAATCCTGACTGAGCTGTCAGCTGTCCCCTTGGAGACGTGCTGCGGACCTTGCTCAGGCAGTGCTCTGAGAACTGCCCTGGCCCTACCTGCACTTCCCCTTGCAGTGGCTAAAAAACTGACCACATGCCTATGTCCTGGGGAGGCCAAGTGGGCTTTGAAGTTTGGGCTAACCGGGAGCTGCCGACTGGCCATGGCCATGGCCATGGCCCAGGCTCCCTCGCACATTGCAGTGGACCATTAAGGGAAAGCACATAGGTGCTCTCAGCTCCCTTCTTCACCCAGTTTTTATTGTGAGGAAGAGGAAACTGAAGCCCTAGCCCATGGCTGCATTGTGGCTCGCCCACCCGGAAAAGTCAGTTTCCCAGTTCTGATGTCCCTGAAGCCAGAAGCCCTAGACAGCCAGGAACCCACTGTCCCCAGCACGGGCTTTCTGCCGAGCCCCTCTGGCCCTCCGGGTTTTCTTCTTGGCCAGTAGAGCACTGATCATGAAATAGCTGGTATTAGGATAGTCCCTTATACCAGGGCTGAGAACTAACTCCTTGAGGTGTCTTGTCATCTTGTCACTATTGGTAGTATGATGCCAGCCTGATGAACAGGACCCTCTCTTTCTCCCAGGGTCCTCCGTGGCCACGCCGGGCATGAGCAACCTGGGTCCGTCCAGCTCTCGCTGCCCTCGAGTGTTCCCGCAGGCTGGGAATCTGATGCCAATGGGTGCTGGACACACCTCCGTGTCCTCTCTCCCCTCCAGCCAAGGCCAGCAGGAGCGAGGGGTGGCCCCCTTCGCCAGCTCGCAGGGCATGCCTCCCAGCAGTCTGTATGGCGTGGCCTCTGGCATCACACCGATTGTCACCCCAGCCCCGCCCCAGGCCTCCAACGGCCACAGCCACATGGCCCGGCAGACAGCCATCGGCCCGAGTGCCTCCGTGTCAGCTGCCTATGGACCGAACTCTCTGGGCAGCTCTGGCCTCTCACAGCAGCACGGTAAGGGAAGCCTGAACTCTGGCTTAAGCAAGCCTCAGGTCCCCCGGGTGTCGGCAGCCATGGGAGGCCAGAATGCCTCGTGGCAGCATCAGGGAATGCCGAGCCTGAGCAGCCAGAGCCCAGCCAACAGCACGGTTGGCCCCTTCCCGGCGGCCTCCAGTTTCCATATGCAGCAGGCCCACCTGAAGATGTCCAGCCCGCAGTTCTCCCAGGCGATGGCCAACAGGCCTGCAGCCCCCATGAACTCCACAGCGGCCACGGGCGCCATTCTGCCAGCTGTGAGTGCGCAGCCCAGGACCAGTGCCGCCGCCGCCCCACCACCAGCGGCCCAGCAGCAGGCCATGCCAGGCCTGAGCCCTGCCGCGCCTGAGCTCGGGGGCTTCAGCCAGAGCCCCGCCTCCCAGATGGGCGGCCGGGCAAGCCTGCACTGCACCCAGACCTACCCCATGCGGACTGCAGGCCAGGAGCTGCCCTTTGCCTACAGCGGACAGCCAGGTGGCAATGGGCTGTCCAGTGTGGCTGGACACACTGACCTCATCGACTCCCTGCTGAAGAATAGGACTTCAGAGGAGTGGATGAATGATTTGGATGACCTTTTAGGGGCTCAGTAGGGAGAGATTGGTTATGTTTTTAAGATCTATATCCTATATTTTTGTTCTCAGATTTAAGAAAGAGCAACTACTTTGGACCAAAAGTGCATGGCCCAGGATGCTGGGCAGGAAGAACCTGGGCCCATTCAGGGTGTGCAAGGCTCCTGGGTCAGCAGTGTAGCCCCTGGGGCTAGTCCCTGCCCATATGCTGGCAGCAGGCCCCTTGTTGCCTCTCACGGCGGTTCTCTAAGTGACCAAAAGCCCACAGCAGGAGCAGTGTGGCCCGGGGAAGAGGCCTGTGGGACTGCGCTCAGCAGTGCTCACTTCCTTTCAGCTCTGCACCTGCCCCAGCGCTGTGCACAAGTGTTTGTGGAAACTTTATATACCATAATTATTTTGCAACTTATAGCATAGAAAATATATATTTGTAATGTTAGAAAGGTTTGTAAACAGCTTAGGAGTGGTGAGCAGCCTTGGCAACATGTGGATTCCTCCTCTCTGTCCGCTCTCGGGAGGAGGGCAGGTGCTGGGACTCACCAGCAGCCCTGGGCAGTGCCTACTGCCCTCTGGAAGTGGCTCAGCGTGCGAGGGCTGTGCCCTCCAGGCGTGTGCAGCAGCTTCCCTGCACCTCTGCATGTCCCATGACCTTTCCGTCTGCCTCCTTCCTCTCTGCCGCTCTCCAGCCAAAGTGGGAAAGAGTGGTTTCTGTTGGAGGGGATAGAGCTAGCCAGGAGGCCACAGGCCTGGGGGAGGGAGCTCCGCTCCACCGAGGGCCTCTGCGCCCTGCACCATGACTTGCACTTTCACAGAGATCGCTTTATAACACTAACACGCCCTGAGATGCAGGTGGGTCTTGCTGTTGATGAGTTCTATGAGTTGATGGACTTGACTGAGCTGAGAGGCAGGTAGAGGTGCACACACAGGGCCGGGAGAGGCCATGCCTCACTCCCCGTGTCCCTGGAGCCTGAACGCGGCTCTGTCTAGAAACGTCACAGGTAAGAACTAGGCCAGGAGAAATATGGCCAGCCTGCAGTGTCCGGAAGGGCCTTGCCCACTTGCCCATTTGTTGTCTTGCACCACAGTGCCTTGTTTCTGGGGGTGCTCAGGCCCTCGGATCCCAGATAGCCATTTGCCAGCACAGGTAGAGTAGGGGCTCTTTCCCCTCTCTCAGCCTCCCTGCCTTGCCCCAGATCCTCAGCTTAGCTCTCCAAAACCCCCGTCCTGCCCACCACGCAGGCTGGCCAATCAGAAGGTGAGGACGGTGTGTCTGCAGGTTTTCTACCAAAAAACAGGGCTGGAGGCCAGCCTGGCCCTCTGCCGCGCCCCCAGGGCCACTGCCCTGCTGCCAGCCTGGCCCTCGCCCTCTGCCTTATTGCCGGGGTTGCCACACAGACAGGGGCATCTCATTGCTGCAGTGTCCTAGCAATAAAATGTGACTCTTAGTCGCGCCCAGGGAGCTTCCCGTGGCTTTATTTATGAATCTGGTTTTGGGGAGCAGTGGGGAGAGCTGACATCCGGCGGCCCCCTTCCCCAGAGCCACGACTCAGAAGAAAAGGGTGCTCGGACTTCCTACACATTCGCTTTGTGTAAATAAATGTTTACAGTTTTATATGGAAGATGGAATGAGCGTTAGAGCTGCCGACTGTATATTTTTTACTTTTATAGATTTTAAAAAAAACTATCATCCTTTATATATGTGTTTTGGGGGGAGCTGTGATAAGTTTTATGGCAAACAGTTGGTATTGTTAACTTTTTATTGTCATCAAAAGTACATGAAAATCCTATTAATCCCGTTATTATTCTACTGCCCTTAACCCAGGTATACACCAAAAAAGAAATCTTTTCTTTTCTTTGTTTTATCATTATAAAAATAATAAAAGTATTTTGTTAGTATGGAAACTGCCTGTGCTGTTGACTTCTGTGGGCCCTGTCGTGGGGGGAAGGGCAGCAGGTTCCATGAGTCTCAGATTGTAGGATGACAGGTGCTAAATCGGAGCTCATGGCACGCTGAAACACCAGCCCCCTGAGTTGGACTGCACAGCCTCAAAGAAGCTGCAGGCCTACAGGGTCAAGGCAGGGGCCGCTTCCCTGGGCGCAGTAGGCTTAGCTTCTCTGACTGTGACACTGGCATTCCTGTCCCAGCTGCTCCACTTCCAATCCAGTTCCCTGTTTATGGCCTGGGAAAACAGCAAAGGATGGCTAAGTCCTTGTGCCCACACTCACATGGGAGACCCAGTAGAGGTTCCTGGCTCGGAATTGGCTCTGTTTCAGTCTTTGCAGCCATTTGGGGAGTGAACCAGCAGACAGAAGATCTGTGTCTCTCTTCTCTTTCTGCAAATCTGCCTTTCAAAGGGAAATAAAAACTTACCCAAAAAATGGGCCTGGCACAGTGGCCTAGCAGCTAAAGTTCTCGTCTTAAATGTGCCAGGATCCCATATGGGGCTTTCAAGGCGAGGACTTTAGCCTCTAGGCCACGCCGCCGGGCCCTCCCAAGCTCCTTTAAACTTTATCCGTCCAGCATCTCCCTGTGGCAAACCTTGCGCACACTTGTGGGTCCTTGGCCCAGGTTGACTTTGTCTACCTCTTGTTCTGGCAGGAACAGTGTCCTTACCCAATCGTCCTAAACACAATCCAGTTCTTACTGTTGAGTATTGCAGCCCAGCCTTACCTGGTCCACACCCAGACACAGCCCTCATGTGGTTCAGCGAGACATGAGACCTAGCCTAGGCCATGCTACACCCACACTGGCTGTCACAAACACCAGTGGCTGCTGGAGTCTAGCCCAGTCTGACGCTCCCCAGACCCAGTCCCCATCCATGCTGAGGGAGATTGCAGCCATGTCCAGCCAAGCCAGGCGTGTTCCAGACACAGATCCTGTGTGTGCCATCGGAGATTGCTGTTCCATATACTTCCCAGCATATTCTGCCTCACGTGCTGATTAGTGTCATGGACCAGCCTCACCTTACCCATTCCCTGTCCCAACTCTCACTGGGAGGTTCTGTGATCTAGCCCTGCAAGTTCAGTGGCCTTGTCCATGGAAGACCCTCAAAAGTTGTTCCTCACTTGGTCATGAACCCTCAGCTCCCTGTTTGACCCCACCTGTGTCATCCCCCAGACTAAATGTCAGTCCACACCCCTGAGTCCCCAGAACATGGCACTGGGTGAGCCAAGGACTTCACCCGGCACCATTGGTGCCCGGGCCACCCAAGCCCTTTCCTGCCCTAGGGGGCCATGCCACCCAGCTGTCCATACCTTTGCTGGTCAAAAGACTTCCAGGCTGGGGAAGGGCCTGAAGCCCAGCTGAGT
This sequence comes from Ochotona princeps, assembly GCF_030435755.1. Lineage (NCBI taxonomy): Eukaryota > Metazoa > Chordata > Mammalia > Lagomorpha > Ochotonidae > Ochotona > Ochotona princeps. The sequence continues at coordinate 76,745,997 of NC_080840.1, read as the reverse complement.
CTCCCCTTCCCCAGGGAGCCATGCCACCCAGCTGTCCGCACCCTAATTGGAGGTCCACATGGGCATGTATCCCTCTTAACTACGTAAACATCATCAAAAATAAAATGACTTTATTACTTTAAAAAATTCAAGACAGTAATCCAGACCAGGCAAGGTTACAGTACCCACCATCACACATGTGGGTCAGGTTGGGGGTGGGCCAAGCTGGGCCAGTTCATAGCACCCACTGGCAGATGTGAGTACCAGGACAGAGTACAGGACAGGCCAGGTCAGGCTGCAACACCAGCTATTTCACATTACGGCCAAGACTGGAGGCTGGCTGGACTGGGCTAGGCTACATCAGCCACCAGCATGAGCTTGAACTGGGGGCAAGCTGTGCTGGACCAAGCAGCAGCATCCCCAGTGAATAGCATGCCCAAATGTACATGGGAGATACAGAGTCCATTGGGACCCGCAGAGAACGTCTACTACAAAGCAAAGGATTAGAGGGCAGAACAAATTGGACAACTCTCCCAGCCACAAGCATTTGGACCTTGGTAAGATTTCCTCATACTTGGAGCAACAAAATCAACAGCCTTTCAGAACCGCTTGAGCAGTGCCCTTGGAGCATACCCCACGTTGGAGACCCTGGGATGAGTGGGAGGCTAGGTGAGGCTTTTTCCCTTATCTCCCCCTCTCACCCCAGATACAGAAAAAATAAATTTAAAAAAAATGTGGAAACAATGGTCTTACCCACTGTCCTGTGGCCCTTGACCCTAATCAACTATGTAAAGATTATCAAAATAATAATTCATATTTTTTAAAAATCAAGTATTGTGCTCTTGGAGCATGCTCCACATCGGGGACCCTGAGATGACATACGGTGGCCGTTCCCCAACCCCGGGTACTGTTGTGGCTAGGATGCTGGGTGAAACTTCTCCCCTCTCTCCCTCCGTTCCCCCAAATACAGGAAGAAGAAAAAGAAAACTGGAAACAAATTGTTTAATCCACTTTCTCTTATTCCTCGACCCTTCCCATCCTAATAAGTGGTCCACCTGGCATGTATCCTTCTCAACTATGTAAACATCATCAAAAATAAAATGTAAAGAAAAATGCACAAGATTAGGTGGCCAGTGTGATGGTTCAGTTGATCCTTCACCTGATGCATGCACCAGGATCCCCTATGGGCGCCAGTTCTAATCCCGGCTGCTCCACTTCCCATCCAGATCCCTGCTGTGGCCTGGGAAAGCAGTTGAGGACGGCCCAAAGCCTTGGCACCCTGCACCCACATGGGATACCCGGAAGAAACTCCTAGCTCCTGGCTCCTGGCTCCTGGCTTTGGACCAGCTCAGCTCCAGCCGTTGCGGCCACTTGGGGAGTGAACCAGCACTCAGGAAGATCTTTCTCTCATTGTCTCTCCATAAATCTGACTTTCCAATAAAAAAAAATCTTTTTAAAAAGAGAAAGAAGGAAAGAAAAGGAAAATTCATTTTCTTGTGCAATAAGGACTGAGAAAGTATCTGTCCTGGACACCATTGTTCCCATAACAACAACATCCTGGAAGGCTGGCACATGCCCAGACAGCAGGGTCGCAGGGCACGGGGTCCTGCAGGCTGGATCTGCCCTGCCCAGCGTGGTGCTGTGCCCAGCCTGTTTCTTAGGCAAGGAAGTCAAAGTGCAGAGGAGTAAGTAGTTCTAGTTCTTGTTCTTTTTTTTTTTCCCCAAGAAAGGGGAAATAAGTCACATGTGTTTGTTCGTTTGTGCAAAAAGGAAGGCAGGAAAGATAACTCAGAAACCAGAGATTAAGCCCTGGCAGGCAATAGAAGGCGAGGGTTGGGGAGGCTAGGAGGAGGGCTCAACTGCCTCTCTGAGCAGAGCTTTGAATCATGTTAACATTCACATAGTGAATCCAAGCAACACAGATGAGAGAAATCCATCCTGCGTTTTCAAAGAAAAGAAACAGGTGGCTGAACAGCAGTTCAGAGGACTAAAGCCGTTAACATCCTGGCCTCAGAGAGCAGAGGGTGGCCCCACCCTGAGGCCCCCGGCTGAGGGGACCACAATGCAGAGACCTCAGCCTGCCTAGCTGAGGCAGCATCATGCAGACAGCAGCAACCAGAGCTTTCTTAGGGTGGGGGGTGGGGGGCGGGGAGCAGGAGAAGGAAATAGGCAATTGTCTTAACAGCTCCACATTCTGCATTGGCCCATGTCCACTGAACGGGAAAGTTCCCTCCACACAACCTTAAGGGCGAACAGGAGCTCCCTGTGTACCCCCAGAGGGAATGTGCCACCTGTAACACGGGCCCCTTGCTTTCAGTTTAATAATGGTAGTTTAAACCTCCTTTTAAAAATGTCAAAGACTGGGCCCGGCGTGGTAGTCTAGCAGCTAAAGTCCTCGCCTAGAACGCGCCTTGGATCCCATATGGGTGCCGGTTCTAATCCCAGCAGCTCCACTTCCCATCCAGCTCCCTGCTTGTGGCCTGGGAAAGCAGCAGAGTGTGACCCAAGTCTTTGGGACCCTGCCACCACCTGGGAGACCCAAGAAGTTCCTGGCTCCTGGCTCAGCTCCAGCTGTTGCGGCCCCTTGGGGAGTGAACTAGCCAATGAAAGATTCTCTCTGCCTCTCTCTTTCTCTCTCCTCCCCCTACCCCGTGTGTGTGTGTCTCCATCTCTCTGTAACTCTGCCTTTCAATATAAATAAATAAATCTTTTAAAAATAGATATAAAAGATGTTCATAGAGGCCGCCATCATGATGTAGTTGCTTAAAGTGCTGCCTGCTACTCCAGCCTCCCATATGGGCACCAATTCAATTCCTGGTTTGTCCATTTCCAATGCAGCTTCCTGCTGATGGCCTGGGGAAGCAACAGAGAATGGCCCACTCCTCTACACTCATTTGAGAAACCTAGATGAACCTCTTGAGTTCAGTTCAGCCCAGCCCCAGCCCTTACAATCATTGGAAGAATGCACCAGTGGATGAAAGATTCTCCGTGTGTGTGTGTGTATGTGTGCAGTCTCTCCTCTCTCCCTCTCTCTCTATCTATCTCTCCCTCTCTCTCTCTGCCTTTTAAAGAAATAAAATCTTTTCCTCAACTGTAAGCAACTGCCTAGGCAAGTGTTACGCTGCTGGGAGAAAAGCAACCAATAGCTGGCCAGTATCCTGGACTTGGTTAATGCTAAATCTGTATTAACTATACCGCAGTGGCAACTAATAGTTGCCTAATCTAGTTGTTTAAAAAGATATGTGGCAGAGGGCAGACGCCAAGATGCCAGGAGACAGGGCCTAGGGACCAGTGTGTGAGTGTGCATGGGCCCTAGGTAGGCAGGCAGGGCCCCAGGTTGGCACAGCACACTGTCAGGAGACTGGGCCTGAGGATCTGCACACTTTTGGGCATGGGGGGCTGTGGATTGCTCAGGGAAGGAGCTCTGGGCATATGTGGGAGGGAGGACTGCTGAGGGAGGATGTGAGAGGTGTGGAGTGACTTCTTGGGGATTCTACCAATCTGGTTATTGCACTTGCATGTAAATAAGGGAGCTGAGACTGGGTGTTTTAGAGGAGGAAAACCAGAGGACCTTTTATGGCCAAACCAATATACTCACCCACATGGGAGACCAGACCTGGGTTTGTTGATCTCAACCGCCACCTACTGATGTGCACGAAAGCCATGGTTAGGAGGCCTGCAAGCAACGGCTAGACCTCAATACCCAACAGTGAGTGTAGGAACAGGGGATGGGTAAAATTAGACTGGGCCATGACACTAACCTGCACACAAGAGAACTGGGTCTGAGAGCAGATTTTGTGGGGGAGCATGGGCTCACCCCTGTGGAACTGCAATATTCACTGGTTTGATCAAGAACTATGGTGGGTGAGGGCTGAGCGAAGCATAACCGTGGAACTCAGTGATACTCATGGGTACTGGGGTTGCAAACTGGTCAGGCTGCTCCAGGCTGCAGCACCCATAGGCACACCCAGGAATAGTGTGGGGTGGGCCAGGTTGTAACACCCCAGCACATGCAAAGGCCAAAACTGGGGAGGAGGGGCAGACTGTACTGAATAAAGACCTAGGACCCAGGCCCAGTGCTTGTAACCTAGCAGCTAAAGTTCTCAACTAGCGTACGCCCCGGGATCCCATATGGGCGCTGGTTCATGTCCCGGCAGCTCCACTTCCCATCCAGCTCCCTGCTTGTGGCCTGGGAAAGCAGTCAAGGATGGCCCAAAGCTTTGGGACCCTGCACCCGCATGGGAGACCTGGAAGAAGCTCCTGGCTCTGGACTGGCTCAGCTCCAACTGTTGCGGCCGCTTGGGGAGTGAATCATCGGATGGAAGATCTTCCTCTCTGTCGATCTTCCTCTCTGTATATCTGACTTTCCAGTAAAAATAAACAAATCTTTTTACTTTCTTTTGATAATCTTACATAGTTGATTAGGGTACAAAGGGTCAAGGGCTACAGGAAAGTGGGTAAGACCATTGTTTCCACACTAATATCATTTTTCCCCCCATATCTGGGGTCAGGGGAGAAACAAAGGGAGAAGACCCCACCCAGCCTCCCATCCATCCCAGGTCCCCGATGTGGGGCATGCTCTGAGGGTCCTGCTCAAGTGGTTTTGATAGCCCAACAGTTCTAAATTGCTGCCAGTCTCACCACTCCAAGCACGATGAAATTTATTCAGAATCCACTGGCTGACATAGTCTCTTCATGTTTGGGGTTCTTAGATCAGATCAGCAGTTCAGTTGGAGGGCTCTCCAAAGAAACTTCATCTGAGGTGATCCCAGACCTGATTCTTGTGTGTGCTTGCCAGTACAGGGTCCGGCACCGTCTGTCGCCCAAACCAGTTTATACACATGCTGGTCGCTGCAATTGCTGGGTCAGTTCTGTCTCCAGCCCTGTCTTCCACGCAAACCAATGGGTGTTGCAGTCCAGCCTGATCCTGCCCACTTCATACTCAGTCCTCATGCAAACCAGTGGGAGCTTCAACCTAGTTGGGGCGACTCCCCACAACCCCGACCAGGCCCGATCCCTACCCTGGTTCCTGTGCTTGCCACTACGTACCGCAGACTTGTTCAGTCTATCCCGTTTAGCTCTCATATGTCAATGGGCATTAACTCCTAGTTCAACCCAACTAGTGCTACTATAAGGTCCATGCACATACTGGCGGGTACCTGTCTGTCTAGCCACCCCGCCCCTGTCCTGGTTTTCATGCTCTCCAGTAGGAATGGTAAACCAAGAAGGAGGTGCCCACTATTTCCCTTCTAGGCTACTCCCAGATTATGCACACTCCAGGTGGTTCTGGAGTTTAACTTGACAGATTTAGCCCCAGTGCCAGCCTCTGCCAGCTGATGCTGCGGCAAAGCCCAACCAACCCTCACCCACTCTAATTTTTGCTTGCACCAGTCAGAAAAGTCAGCTCAACCTGGCTTTTCCCTGATCTAGGTCACATGAGACCCACAGGTGTTGTAGCCCTGCCTGGTCTGGTCTGCCCCCATCCAAACTCATGCTCTGCAGTGGGAGTGGTTGTCCAGCAGGAGAGCCCACATTCCCCCTGCCGGCTTTGCCCCCTCCCTCCCTGGTTCTCACATGTTTGGGTGCTATGGCTGCATCTGGTATGGCTCACATCACCTTGGCATTCTGTAATGTGCACTGGTTTGTGTTGTAACCAAACCCGGCCCAACCCACACTCTGTTCTGGTGCTCAGATTCACCAGTGGGTGATGTGAATTGGTTCTGCCTGGTCTGCCCCTGACCTATGCAAAATGTATGCCGGTGGGTATCTTCTCTGACCTGGTCTGGGTTGCTCCTTATCATGGTTCTTGTGCTCACCTGCAGGGACTGTGTCCCAACAGAAATGTTTCCCAAGCTCCTCCATCAGAACCTCTCCCTATGCCAGATCTTGTGCCTACTGGTGGGTCCTTGGCCAGCCCTACTTTGTCCACCTCTTGTCCTGGTAGGAACAGTGGCCTTTCCTTGCTGGCCTTCAATCCATTCCAGTTCTTACTGTTGGATGCTTCATCCCAGCCAAGGCTTGTCCCTACCCAGACACTGCTCACACATGGCTCAGTAGGGGCAGAGACCCAGCCTAATCTGTCCTACATCTACCCAGGTTCTCCAGAGCACCAGATGGTGCTGGCGTCTATCCCAGTTAGGTGTACCCAGCCCCCACTCACACTTGGGCCAAGGGAGATTGCAGCCATATTCAGACCAGAACGCAGTCCCACTCCAGCCCCCGCACTCTCCCATGGGAACCCCAACCCAGCAAGGGTGTACTCTCACAGCTCCCCAACCGAGCCTGTTCCCAGCCCCAGATTATGCACACACCATGGTTGCTCTGACCTAGTTGGCTTAGCCCCTCAACTGTCTCAGCCTTTGCCTTCAATGCTGTGGCCTAGTATCCCTGGCTCATGCAGACCACTCAGTGTAAGAGCCTAGTTTGACCTGTGCTCCATCCTGATTTCTATTTTTCCCTGTGAGTTAAGGTTTGCTCAGTTCAATCCAGTCCATCCCCTTCCAGCTGCAGCTTGGCCCACCCCACATCCTATTTTAGGTGCACATTCAGGTGCTGCTGCCTTGACTTGCCCAGACTGTTGTCGGTTCCTTTACCCAAAAGTGATAGCAGGCTCCATGGTCACACCTAGCTCAGCCCATCACCACCCCAGTTCACGAACTAACCAGCGGGACTTGTATTTCCACAGGGTTAGGCCATAGAATCTTCCCCCACAGAATCTGCCCCGACCTTGTTCTTTCGTGTGCTAGTTAATGTCTTGATCCTGCCAAGTGTGACCTGTCCCCAGTTCCACCACTCAGTCAGGTACTGGTAACTAGCCCTGCCAAACATGGCCCCAACCATTAGCTTTCATGTGGACTGGTGTGTGGCAGTCAGTGATGCTCTATGCTAACAGCCCATCTCAGGATTCCCATGTGGGCTGGTGAATCAGTCTGGCCCAAATAGATCTTATGGACTCTCCCCTCCAAGCCACCAGGTCTCAGTCCCCATGCTTGCCAGAAAGTTCCATGAACCCATTGCTGGGAATCACCCAGAATCCATCCCTCACCTACACTCACTCTGACCTTATCCATGGATATCCCTAGGCAGCAATTACATATCCTAAAAACCCCAGATCTTGCTGCCGGGCAAGATCTTGCTCAAAGCCTAGGACTTGGTCACTGCCTGGTAGCAGTGACTTTGGCTTGAGTTCCCAGCATTGGGTCCAGCCTGGCTGGGGCACCTCCCACAGCCACCACACTGCAAGGGGCTCCTCTTGCCCCAACCCTACAGCTGAACACTGCCCAAACTCTTTGTGCCACAAGATGTTAGTGGCAGGGCAGAGCCAGGGCCTTAATCCAGTTCCCAAGTTTCCTTTTTTAAGATTTATTTATTTTTATTGGAAAGGCAGATACATACAGAGAGGAGGAGAGACAGAGAGGAAGATCTTCCATCCAATGGTTCATTCCCCAAGCGGCTGCAACGGCTGGGGCTGAGCCAATCCGAAGCCAGGAGCCTGGAGCCTCTTCCAGGCCTCCCATGCGGGTGCAGGGTCCCAAAGCTTTGGGCCGTCCTCGACTGCTTTCCCAGGTCACAAGCAGGGAGCTGGATGGGAAGCTGGCCGCAGGGACACAAACTGGTGCCCATATGGGATCCCGACATGTTCAAGGCGAGGACTTTTAGCTGCTCTGCTGTTGTGCCGGGCCCCTCATTGTGTACTTAGCCTGAGGGAAGAGATCTCTCGGGACTGAAGAAAGCTTAGGATTCAGTCACCGCCTGGCAGCAGTGACTTTGGCCTGAGTCCCCACTGGCATGTGTGAGATCTGGGTCTGGGATTGGGCCTGGTGGAGGAAGTTGGGAAACCACTGGTGGGCTGTCACTCCCACTGGTGAGAACGTGAGTCAGATGTAGGTGTTGGCCAACCCAGGCAAGGCTGCTTCAGTTGTCCGCAGGTGTGTGGGCTGGTTCTGGGGTAAGGTGGGAGGGTGGGGGCTCCAACCAGGGCCAGGCCAAACCTTAGCACACTGGCATGTGCAGAAGGCAGGATAGAGTGCAGCCATGCAGGGCTAGGCTAAGCTGTCACACCTACTGGTTTGCTTGCAAGCCAGGGATGGGGGCAGGCTGGGCCAAGCCAGGCTACAGCATCCACCAGCTGCAGTTAGTACTGGGGATGGGCCAGGGCAGGCCAAGATATAACATTTGATGGCAAGGCCAAACTAGGTGAATGGGTCATGCCAGGCTGGGTTGGAACATCCACAGACATGCACAAGGTCTGTGGCTTGGAGCAGGTCTGGTTAGGGAGCTAAAGGGCTAGACTTCTGGGCTGCAGTTCCCACTGGTGAGCGCAAAAGCCAGAACGGGGGCAACAAACTGGGCTGGACATGGCTGTAGTATCCTTGGCACAGGTATGGACAGGGCCTGGGGTGTGCTAGACTCAGCTGGATTTCAGCACCCACCAGTGCTCCCAAGAACCAGAGTGGGTGTAGGACAGGCTGGGCTAGGTCTTGGCACCTGCTGAACCACATGAGTGGGATTTGAGGGTGAACTAAGTGTGGCTGGGCTGTGGCACCCAACAGAAAGAGCCGGAATCAAGGGATGGGGATGAGGTAAGATGGAGTTGCTGGCTTCCAGCTTTGGCTTGGTCCAGCACCAGCCACTGCAGCCTTTTGAGGAGTGAAGCAGCAGGTGGAAGATCCCTTTCTTCTCTCTTTGCAACTCTGCAACTCTGCCTTTCAAATGCAATATTTATATAAATGAAAAGTTAGTAAGGACACTCACATTCCACATTGATGTTCCTGACTCCACTCTAATCCCAGATCCCTTTTAATGCAGGCCTTGGGAGGCAGCAGTGATATGCAAGTGGTTGCAATAGTTCTGAAATGCTGTTGATTTCATTACTGCAAGGTTGAGGAAATCTTTCCAAGGGACATTGGCTGACATTGTCCACCTTAGAGTCTCCACTTGCCACACTTGCTGTCAAAGCTTGGCCAGGACAGTTTTCCAATTTATTCTGTCATCCAAGATACTCAATGTTCTCTGCAGGCCTCAATGAACTGCCATGCCCCCCATGTGCATCTGGGCATACTGTTCCCTGTACAGGCTTCAGCAACCTAGGAGGCCCAGCTCTGACACAGGCACTCCACGGTCAGACCACTTTCCGGTGCTTTTTCCTGTGATTGGAGTTTTGCATTCAGTGGTTCAGTTCAGGAGGTCTCCAAAGAAAACTCACTAGAGGTAACCCCAGAACTGACTCCTGTGTGTGCCTAGGGTCCCCAACATAGACATGTTCCAAGAGTTCTGCTTAAGTGGTTTTGATCGTAGGATGACATCCCTGGGTACTGATACCTGTGGGCTGCTAGGGCCTGTGCTCTCCCCTTCTCTCCCTGCTTCCACCAGGTACAGAAAGAAAAAAAAAATTGGAAACAATTGTCTCATCCACTTTCCCCAATTTCTCGACCCTTCCCATTCTAATCAGTGGTCCACATGGGGAAGCATCCTTTTCAACATAATCTAAAATAAAATAAAAATATTATATGAAAATGTATTTACTTATTTTGAAAGGCAAAATGCCACGGAAAGAGACAGAGATCTTCCATCTATTAGTTCAGTCCCCAAATGGTTAGCGCTGGGCCAGGCCAAATCCAAGCGCCAGGGGCCCAAGCACTTGGGTCACTTTCCATTATCTTTTCCCAGGCCATTGTTAGAGAGCTGGAGTGGAAGTGGAGCAGCCAAGACTAAAACTGGCTCTCATATGAAATGCCAGTATTTAGGTGGTAACCTTACCCACTACCACAGCACAAGCCAACCTCCATCCTGTACTGGTTTTTAAACACCTTTATTGACACAGTTTATAATATGTGAATATTAGTTTTCTTTTAATTGACACAGAAAGAGAGAGAGAGATACTGATTCAATCCCTAAATTCCCAAGTGGAACACGGTTGGATCCACTTTGAAGCCAGGAATAAAGAACTCAATTCAGGGCCCGGTGCAGTACCCTAGTGGCTAAAATCCTCGCCTTGCACATGCCAGGATCCCACATGGGCACCGGTTCTAATCCCAGGGAGCTTACCATCCAGCTCCCTTCTTATGTTCTGGAAAAACAGTTGAAGATGGCCCCAAGCCTTGGGACCCTGCACCCGCATGGGAGACCTGGAAGAGGCTCCTGGCTCCTGACCTTGGGTCAGCACAGCTCCAGCCATTGCAGCCACTTGGAGAGTAAATCAATGGATGGAAGATCTTCCTCTCTGTTTCTCCTCCTCTCTGTATATCTGACTTTCCAATAAGAATAAAATAAATCTTAAAAAAAAAAAAAAAAGAACTCAAATCAGGTCTTCCTCAGTGGGTAGTAAGCATCACTGTTGTCTTGCCTGTCAGGGTCAGCATTAACAAGAGAATGGGGAGAGCTGGCATTGTGGCAGCCGCTTGCAGTGCCAGCATCCCGTATGCAAGTGCCGGTTCTGGGCCCAGTTCCTTTGCTGACCCAGCACCTTGCTAATGCAGGACCTGCAAATGCATCAGCAGATGATCCAGGTGCTTGGGTTCCTGCCACTCACATGGGAGATCCAGATGGAGTGGATGGAAAATATCTTTTTTTAATTTCTCTGTCATGCTGCCTTTCAAATAGATGATAATAGATAGATAGATAGATAGATAGATAGATAGATAGATAGATAGATAGATATAAATAGACTGAAGTCAGGAGCCAGAGCCAGGAACCACTATATATTTTAGCTGTTAGGCTAAACACCCATTCAATGTGCCTGTTTGAAGTGAACAATTCAGTAATTTTTAGTAGATTTAATCAAGTTGCATAAACGCTATACCAAGCCAATTTTTTTTTTTAAGATTTTATTGTTATTGCAAAGCCGGATATACAGAGAGGAGCAGAGACAGAGAGGAAGATCTTCCATCTGATGTTTCACTCTCCAAGAGAGCTGCAACGGGCCGGTGCGCGCCGATCCGAAGCCGGGAACCTGGAACCTCTTCCGGGTCTCCCACGTGGGTGCAGGGTCCCAAAGTCTTGGGCCGTCCTCGACTGCTATCCCAGGCCACAAGCAGGGAGCTGGATGGGAAGTGGAGCTGCCAGGATTAGAACCGGCGCCCATATGGGATCCTGGGGCTTTCAAGGCGAGGATTTTAGCCCCTAGGCCACGCCGCCGGGCCCACCAAGCCAATTTTAAGACACTTTGATCACCTCTCACACCCTAGACCAAGATACCCACAGTTCCCTTCTCCCTGGATCTACCTTTTCCAATCATTTCACCCAAGTAGAGTTTTAATAGGTGGGTGTTTTTTGCATTGGGTACAATCAGCACAGTGTTTTGAAGGCCGCTGCCCTGTTTGACTGGATGTCTGGTGACACTTGAAGATCTGCAGTCTGGCTTCATGGTATTGCATTTTTTTTAAAGGTTTATTCATTTTTTTTATTACAAAGTCAGATATACAGAGAGGAGAAGAGACAGAGAGGAAGATCTTCTGTCCGATGATTCACTCCCCAAGTGAGCCGCAACGGCCGGTGCTACGCCGATCCGAAGCCGGGAACCTGGAACCTCCTCCGGGTCTCCCACACGGGTGCAGGGTCCCAATGCATTGGGCCGTCCTCAACTGCTTTCCCAGGCCACAAACAGGGAGCTGGATGGGAAGTGGAGCTGCCGGGATTAGAACCGGCGCCCATATGGGATCCCGGGGCGTTCAAGGCGAGGACTTTAGCCGCTAGGCCACGCCGCCGGGCCCGGTATTGCATTTTTTTAAACAGGTCCTAGGCAGCTGAACCCATGTGTGTCACCGTGGTAACCAAGGCCCTAAGGCTGGGGTCCTGGGAGACCCTCACTAATGGCTGTTGGTGTCACCAAGAAACCTGAGCTTTCATGTCCAGTTGGCCTCAGACACAACAGGATCTCTAATCTCAGGAACCAGAGCCAAGGGATGGATGTACATCCTGGCGTCAGAGCACATAGTGTATAAAGTACCATTCTTACACGCTATCTCCTGTGCTTGGGAGAGGATCACGCCCAGGTGGACATAAATTAAGTTGGTCTGCTGCAAAAGGACTTCTTGGAGTGGTGGTGAGGGTGTGGAGGACTCAGCCACTGGCACTGGCTAGAATTTATATGGCTCATGAGATGGATCCATTTGAAGAAAAACGGAAGATTTCTGAAACCAGGATGTGCAAGGCCTATGCCCCTAATCAGCATGGAGTGGCTACGGAAGGCGAGATTTATATCCTTCAGCAACCCTTTAGAGGTCAGAAACCTCAGGAGGGAATGGAATGGAACAGACAGGTAGTAAGCTTAGAATCACAAATTAGAAGTCAGGACTCTGGGGTCTAGTGCAGTGGCTTGACTGGCTAATATTCCACCTCCAAGCTCAATATTCCACATAGGTGCCTGTTTGTGTCCTGGCTGTTCCACTTGCCATCCAGCTCCCTCCTTATGGCCTGGAAAAGCAGTGGAGGATGGTTTAAGTCCTTGGGACCCTGCACCCATGTGTAAAACCAGGAAGAAGTTCCTGGCTCCCAGGTTGGGCTAACCAACTGTACCCACTGGAGCATTCATAAGCCAGAGTGCATACGGGCTGGTTGGGTTTTGCCGTAGCATCATCTGGCAAGTGCTGGGACTGGGGCAAATCCTGTCAAGCTGCAGAACCACCTGTAAAGTGCAACATCCAAGGCTTGGAGTGGGCCCAGTAGGGAAATTGTGGGCACCTCTCTGATGGGTTGTAACTCCCACTGGTGAGTATGAAAACCAGGGTTGGGGCAGGCATGGCTAGACAGAGAGTGGCACCTGTAGGCACAGTGTGGGCTGGATAGTGCGGCTGGTGGAGCGAGGTGTCAATGCCCATTGACATGTACGAGTTAAATGAGATGTGGGACAGGCTAGACCAGTCTGCTGTTCATACTGGTAAGCACAGGAACCAAGGCTTGGGAGACCTGAGGTGGGGATCATTAGGGGTTATTCCCTCTAGGCCACTACTCCCGCTGGTGTGCATGAGAGCCAAGTGTGTTATGGGCAGGATCGAGCTGGGCTGAAGCACCTATTAGTTTGCATAGGAGATGGGGCTGGTGAAGGAACAACCCAGCATTTGGGGTTAGGCTGATGTGGGTGACAGAGCCAGAGCCAGTATTGGCAAACACACACAAGAATCAGCTCTGGGATTATCACAGATGAGGTTTCTTTGGGAATCCTCCCAACTAAACTGCTGAACTCAGAACTCCAAACATAGGGAGAATTGCAGGTTGCATAGTCTGATCATGGAGTGCATGTGTCAGTACTGGGCCTCCTCATTGGCTCAAACAGTGGATGGCACACCAGATGGAAATGGATGATATGGCAGTCCATTGGAGCCTGCAGAAGACATGTGGTGCCATTAACAGAGGGCAGAACAAATCGACCAACTACCCCAGCCAAGTGTTGGCAGTGAATATCTGAGTAAAGAGACTCTAAGGTGGACTATGTCAGCTGGTAGACTCTGGAGGAATTTCATCGTGATTGGAGCAGCAAAATCAACAGCAATTCGAACTATTAAAACCTCTTGAGGGCCCGGCGGCGTGGCCTAGCGGCAAAAGTCCTCGCCTTGAAATCCCCGGGATCCCATATGGGCTCTGGTTCTAATCCCGGCAGCTCCACTTCCCATCCAGCTCCCTGCTTGTGGCCTGGGAAAGCAGTCGAGGATGGCCCAAAGCTTTGGGACCCTGCACCCGCGTGGGAGACCCGGAAGAAGTTCCTGGTCCCGGCATCGGATCGGCGCGTACCGGCCCGTTGCGGCTCACTTGGGGAGTGAAACATCGGATGGAAGATCTTCCTCTCTGTCTCTCCTCCTCTCTGTATATCCGGCTTTCCAATAATAATAAAATCTTTAAAAAAAAAAAAAAAAAAAACCTCTTGAGCAGGACCCTTGGAGCATGTCCCACATCGGGGACCCTGGGATGACATTGGGTGGCTATACCCCATCTCCAGGTACAGAGGCAGTTGGGAGGCTGGGTGTGGCTTCTCCCCTTATTTCCACCTATCCCCCCAGATACAGGAATACAGGATGAGGAAAAAAGAAAACGTGGAAGCAATGGTCTCACCCACATTCTTCTAACCCTTGACCCTTCCCACCCTATTGAACTACTTAATCATCATCAAAAAAAAAAAGAGGGGGTGGGGCCAAGTGCAATAGGGTATCAGCTAAAGTCCTCCCCTTGAACATGCCGGGATCCCATATGGGCACCAGTTCTAATCCCGGCAGCCCCACTTCCCATCCAGCTCCCTGCTTGTGGCCTGGGAAAGCAGCTGGGGACGGCCCAAAGCCTTCGGACCCTGCACCCACGTGGGAGACCTGGAAGAAACTCCTAGCTCCTGTTCTTGATTGGCTCAGCTCCAACTATTGCGGCCGCTTGAGGAGTGAATCAACGGATGGAAGATCTTCCTCTCTGCCTCTCCTTCTCTCTGTACATCTACCTTCCAATTAAAAAATGAATACATCTTAAAAAAAAAAAAAAAAGAAAAAACGAAGTTTCTGGCTACTGGCTTTGGATTGGCTTGGCCCCAGCCACTGGGGAGTGAACCAGTGCATGGAAGAACTCTGTATCTCCTTTCTCCATGAATCTGCCTTTCCAATAAAAATAATTTTTTAAAAAAATTTTTTTAAACCTTACCAGGAAACCCCAGAAAGATCTAGCTATTTATTTGAAAGGCCAACAGAGAGGAAGATACACAGGAAGAAAGTCTCCCATCCAGATGGTCGCAGTGGCTACAGCTGCTGAGGCCAAAGACTGGAACCTGGAACTCCATCAAGGTCTCCCACCTCAGTGCCGAGTACTTGCCCATCTCCACTGCTTTTCCAGGTGCCTTAGCAAGCAGCTGGATTGGCAGTGAACCAGCCAAAGTCATAGATGGTGACTAAACCTGCTGTACCGCAACAGTCTTATATTAATGTTAATCTCTGGATTTACATTGTTGGTAGTTAGATGCTAACAGAAACTGCATGAAGGGATAGCCCAAAGCCTTGGGACCCTGCACCCATGTAGGAGACCTGGAGGAGGTTCCTGGCTCCTGGCTTCAGATCAGCTCAGCACCAGCCGTTGTGATCACTTGGGGAGTGAATCATCGGACGGAAGTTCTTTTCTGTCTCTCCTCCTGTCTATCTGACTTTGCAATAAAAAAATAAATAAATCTTTAATAAATAAATAAATCTTTAAAAAAATTAAGTCAAAAAAAGAAAAAAAAAAGAAAAAATTTTTAAAGTCATTATTGTTCTGTGTCAAGTGCATAGTTTGTGCTGTGTGTCCCTGCTGCCGTCCCATTGCCCCTACTTGGCTGGTGTTTCTTCCTGCTGGAGGTCCTGGGCGTCCAGAAGGTTCCACAGGGCCACATAGAAGCTGGAGACACAGAGAGCTTGGGGAGAGCATTCACGTCTCTGATACTGCTGCCTCCAGGGCGGGACCCCAAGGCCCTGGGCAAGTGCCAAGCACCAAAATTCTGGAGAAAGGCTCCAGAGGCTGAGACCAGCTCCCTTCTCTGGCCAGGAACTTCCTTTGAAGCTTCCTGCAGCTTTTTTTTTTTTTTTTCCACAGCTATCATTTTATTCTAACACATTGCATGTATGGATATAACAAAATAAGTCAATAGTAAGAAAATTAACTTCTCAAACAGGGTATTTAGAACTATTAGAATCACTCTAACAGTATAAGAGTTTTAAATCCAATAGAGACACTAAATGGTATCTCAACAAATTCTATAAAAATTGTTCATTAGTGGTGACTTTAAGTTCAATTGAAATTTGATTTTTCTTCACAGACTGTCAGTTTCAGAAACACAACAAACACATTTCCAGGTTTGAACCTTTAAGTATTTTGAGACTATGCCCTTTAGTGAAACCAACTAGGTAAACTGGGTGGCTTAGTACAACATTAGAACACAGGAATCTTCCATAGAAAATGAAGAATTTAAATATAGTAAGGGAACGCCCCTAGCACCAGGAAGTAACTACAGAAGATGTGATTCTGCATCCCTCAGCAACCCTTAGAATTAAGGATTGGGAAGTCTCTAAGGGGCAATATTAGGTAGGCAGCTAGTTCAGGGCCATGAGCTTGGAAGTCACTCCCTCAGCCTGCAGTGGTTACTGACAGGACCCCCACCACTGTGTACCAGCCCGGAGACATCATGTGGGTCGAGAGACATCACTCACAAACCCTAGAACCTCGCTGGAAAGGATCTTAACTGGTGATCCTGAGCACTCTCATGGCCTTGAAGGTGGCTGAAATCAACCCTAGATTCATCATTCCCAGCTAAAGAAGGCCACATCTGACCCGGAAGAAAAATGGACTGTTCAACACACTGGAGTACCCTTAAAGATAAGACTCTGTGGTTCTGTCAGGATGCTTAGGAATGGGAACTCTGGGATACAGGCATTAGGAATTTAAGCTCCAGGACCCTGCCAGTGTTCTGGACTACATGTGACTGAGACAATGGTTTGACTCAGGTGTTAGAGAAGTGGGGAATGTTATAGGGTGCACCCAGTGATACCCAGCACCCATTGACAGTGGGCAAATGAAATGTGGCCATGTCCCCTACCCTCTGTCCTCAAGGTGGGTCCTAACAGCAATGGAATGTTAATTCCATCCTCAACCACTCCCCCCACCACTTAGGTATTTGCTCCTGCCCACCTGTGACTCACCTATCATCTGAGAGAGGATGGTATTGCATTGTTGTGTAACCACTCCCCTCACAAGCCTCTTTAAAAGGCCTGTGAAGCAGGGGCTCTCTCTCTTTCTGGTCAGGTGCTTCCATTAACTCTGGCACCTCAACTCTTGGCTGACCCAGGACAGGTAATCCCTGGAGCATGGTCTCTGTGTAGTGCTTAGATGGGACAATGGATATAATAATGTTGTTTCTGGTCTGTGTATTATCAGGAGTTCCAGGAGAGGTGAGACCTAGCAGTAGTGGAATGTGGGCAGAGAAGCCAGGGAAAGGTGAATGTCTGCAGCTTTGTAAGTGGATTTCCTGGCCTAAGAGGAAATGAGGGCCCACACTGGATATGTGCATACACATGGGCTTTGAAGGAATGCCAAGACCATACTAGCAGGGAGAGACGCATGGCCATTATCAGGCAATGGGCAAACAGGAAACACTGCACCAGGACATGAGCAGAAACCAAAACAAGGCCTGTGGTCAGGGCAGCTCAGTGTTTGGCTCTCATTGCATGACTGCTCCTGCCAGAGCTTGCCTGGTGCCAGGGACAGGCGTGGGGACCACTCCGGCCCGTGAGAAGTCCCCACAGCCCCAGGCTGGGAGCATCAGGCATTCTGGGGTGCTGATGGGCAGTGGGCATGTGCAGGCTGTGAGACGCAGGCAACGGTACAGCAGGCACCAGGTCGCAGTGCTGCACTCTTAGCTGTGGGGCTCACATGGAAGGAGGCTGATTGGGGAAGCTGGATGGAGCTCAGGGGCCACAGGACTGATCAGGCAGATGGACTTAGGGTGTCTCCACTGCCCAGGGCAGTCCCCACACTTCCTTCCTGCTGCTTGCCTGTGGCCCTTGCTACTTCTGACCAAAACTCACGTCAAGTCAGCTGTGACCAGGAGGGGAAGTGGTTGAGCGGCCCTGGGAGCATGCAGGAGAGGTATGCTCAGGTGGTTGCACAGCCCTCAGAGCCCCGACCTCAGAGCTGCTGTGGCTCTCTATCTTGAGTTAGTCTCGGCTCACAAGTGCAGGCTATAGGACCTGAGACCTTGGGGCTTTGGGGGCCTGGGGTTGGGGGTCGGGGCTCTGCAGTTCGAGTCCAGTGTTACTGAGCAGCCTTGCAAAGGAAGTGCAGAGAGACAGGTAAGCAGTGTGCACAGGCCAGGGGTAGGGACCCCATGCCTGGGACTGGAGCCAGGATGAACTGGGAAGGGCCAGGGAGACACTGCAGCTAGGCAATCCCCCAAGTAGGGATGGGCAAAGGTGGATGGCACTGGCTCTACCAAGGTCAGGTCTATGCATAGATAGAGACAACAACAAGTGGGAGGAAGTAGGAAGGCTGTCCCAGTCTGGTTTCTGGCTCCCAGCCTAGCTGGGATCCCTGGCTCTGTGGGCCCGATCACATGCCCCCTCCTCCTTGTGTTCCTTTGTGGAGAAGGGCGGGGAGGCACTGGGGCCGCCCTTCCTCTGTGCATTAGATGTGTTGATAACAGCTCTATGGCTGGCCCTGTCTCCGGCACCATGAAGGACGAGGTGGCTCTCCTAGCCACTGTCACCCTCCTAGGAGTCCTGCTGCAAGGTGGGCACTCTCCTGTGGGGGGGGGGGGTGGCTCAGGCACCTGGCCTGAGTGCCAGCTGGAGGTGGGGTGTTTGTCACCCCAGGCTGGAGAGGGGGTGGGAGGTGAGCTGAGGAATCCTGGGTCGGGAACACAGCCAACAGGAGTGCCTGACGTAGGGGACCGTGTGCAGGCTGGTGGTCCCTAGACCAGAGGAAGGAAGCCTACTTGTCTGTTGAGCTGTGGGAGCTAGGAACTAGAAGGATAAGAGAATGAGTGGGGCCACCATGCGCCTGGGGCACAGCTAACCTCCTCAGTGGTCTCAAGCAGCAGGCCCCCATCCTGTGGCCTGGCAGGACTTCTCTGCTCCCCAACCTGCCTCACCCCCACATGTGCCCACTTCATCCTTATCTCAGACGCTCCAGAAGGCATGCTGCTGGCCCCGAGTGTGGGCTAGGATAAGGCAACCCCAGGGGGTGCACCCAGGATCGGCCTGGCTTGGCCTCTGGCCGCACCCGCAGGTTGGTCCTCAGGCCTGCACTGAGTTGGCATGGCAGGCACTCGGGCTGGCTCTGCAAGAGCTTGGCCTAAACGCCTCCCAGGAAGGCACCCACCCCTGGGGCCAAGGTCCTGCTTACTGAGCTCCCTTAGGGGCCAGCTACCCACAGTGGATTGGGGAGGGTGGTGGAGTCCCAGCTGCAGCCACTGTCAGAATCACTCTAGCAAGATGTGAGAGACCCCCTGAGACCTCCAGGGACACCCTGGTGAGGGCACTTCCTGTTCAGGGGGCCCTTTAGGAAAACTGGTGGAAATTAGACACACTGCCTGCTTTGCAAGTCAAACGACTCTTGGAGCCCAGGCAGGTGCTCTTGTGCCCTCCCCACCGGGCATCACAGGGTAGGCCCAAGCATGAGGAAGTTGGAGCGTGGAGCCCCGCGAAGACCCAGGTTCCCACCCACGCCTCACGACGCCCTCCCCCACGCTGCCCACAGCCTACTTTTCCCTGCAGGTCATTTCTGCGCGCAGGGCCTTCCGCGTGTCACCGCCGCTCACCACCGGCCCGCCCGGCTTCGAACGTGTCTACCGAGCCCAGTGAGGCAGCAGGGGTTGCGGGCAGCGGGATGGACAGGGTCGCCCCCGGGGGTGCCTGGGTCCTGTGCCAGGCCCAGCTACGCATCGTCTGGCCCGCCGCCCGCAGGGTGAACTGCAGCGAGTACTTCCCGCTGTTCCTCGCCGCTCTCTGGGTCGCCGGCATCTACTTCCACGAAGGTCGGTGCGCAAGGAAGGGGCGCGCGGGGTGGGGGGTGCTCGGCCACGCGCACAGGCGCTCACCGAGCCCCCCTCCTGTAGGCGCCGCCGCCACCTGCGGCCTGGTCTACCTGTTCGCGCGCCTCCGTTACTTCCAGGGCTACGCGCGCGCGGCTCAGCTCCGGTGAGAGGCGTGGCGAAGCTCGGGGGGCGGAGCACGGGCGGGGCTCCCTGAAGGCCGCGCGGGGCGGGGCTCCCCGAGGGGCGGAGCTCCCAGAGGGCAGGGGGCGGGGCTCCCTGAGGGGAGGGCGGGGCTGGCTGAGGGCCGCGCGGGGAGGGGTGGAGCTCGGGGGCGGGCGGGACGGGGTGGGGCATGGCCCACTGAGGGCGGGGCGGGGCGTAGCTCGGGGGCGGGGCTCCCGGAGGGCCGCGCGGAGGCCGGGGGCGCTGGCCTGATCCCAGCCGCCCGGCGCTCGCTGCAGGCTGGCCCCGCTGTATCAGAGCGCCGGCGCGCTGTGGCTGCTGGTGGCGCTGGCGGCGCTCGGCCTGCTCCTGCACTTCCTCCCTGCCCCGCTGAGCGCTGCGCTGCTCCGCCGGCTCAGGACGCTGCTGCCCTGGGCCTGAGAGCCTTCAGGAGAGGGCGGGTGCCCCGCCTCTGCCTCAGGCGTCTGATTAAAGTTTCTGTAACTGGACTCAGTTTGTGTAACTGCTTTCCCCGAGGCGGAGAGGGACGCGGTGTGGCAGGCTTCCTGGAGGGGGCGTGGGCGGGCCCTGGAGGAGAGGGGCTGCTTCCTCATCCCGTGCCGCTCCGCAGATCTTAGCAAGTAGGAGTGGCAGGGAGGGGGTCTCCTCCGACTTGGGGACCCAAGGGTAAGGCGCCCCGGTGATGACACCAGGTCCCTACAGGGCACCACTGGGGGGTGCGCGGTCACGGGAGCACTCACATTGGAGGCACATGCTTCATTAACCCTTTATTACAAGTCACGCTCTTATAGAAGTATATGTGGACTTACGTGAAAAAATCAAATGTATCCAAGAATAAAAAACACAGCACATAAAGTAGTATATGCATTCCAGTGTTCGCGCCGGAGACCGGGCACCCGAGGGGAAGCTCTTCTGCTGCGGCCCGGCGGACGATCTGGGCGGCTAGGCCGGCCCTCAGGCACAGTGTGGGGCCCCCTGCCTCCCCCGGCCTGGTGGGCAGCACCAGCTCCTGGGGCCTCCGGGCCAGCGGCGGACCCCAGGCCAGCCCAGCAGCGCAGCCGTGCTGTTGGCGTTGAGTGGGCATCCGCACCCGACCCTCCGGGGGCCGCAGCGAGGACACCGGCCGGGCCGCTGCGGGGCTCCCTCCATCCCAAGCCCTGCAGCTCAGTCGGCCTTCTTCAGGAAGATCTGCAGGAGCCATGGGGGGGAGGGGGCGCCTGTCAGGTGGCTATGGAGGCAGCGGGCCCCACCCCGGCCCTGGGCCATGCCTCACCTCACTCAGAATCACCCACACGGGCGAGTCGGTCTGGATGGAGAGGCGCAGCGCTTCCAGAGGCCCGAAGGCCGGGTCCACCTCGCCCTCGGCCACGCCCTTGTAGAAGGAGCCTGATGGGGCAGCACTGAGTCGCTGCCGGGGGGCTGCCGAGCCCAGCCCCACCCTGCCCTCCCGCACTCACCTATCTGCAGGTAGCCATCAGGGCTCCTCGGGTAGCGCAGAGTGGCCACGCGGCCCTCCTGCAGCGCCTCCTTGTCGGACTGGGGGTTCTGGGGGTGTGGGGGTAGCAGTGTCAAGGCCCTGAAGTTGGTTGCCACAGGAAACCCGTGCTGCCACGCACACCCACAGCCCGACCACACTCACGTCAAAGGGCAGCACCTCCACGGAAGTGTTGAAGAGCTTGTCCTCTGGGTGCTCGATGTTCCCGCTACGGAAGAAGAACCTACGGCCAGGCCGGCCTGTGAGCTGCTGGGAGGCAGCCCGGCCCCACGCCATAGGGTGGCAGACTTCTCCCAGGGCATTTACCAGCACTACCTTAGTCCTCGGCAGACACTGCCCCAACAGGAACCTGCCCTTCTCACATAGGGAAACTAAGACATGGCAAAGCCAGGTCATCTCCTGGGGCCACACTGCCCCTCCCCACCCCAAGGTGGACCTGTGGGTATCTGCACTGACCGCTCCAGGCGCAGTGGCTGGAAGAAGCGGAAGCGGATGAAGTCCCCGGCAGCCGGCGTGAAGGCCCAGAAGAAGTCCTCACGCAGGTAGGCCTTCTCCAGGGTGAAGTGCTGGTATGTCTTGAGGCTGGTGCTCACCTCAGCCGGCGGGTTCACGTGCTCCTTCCGCAGCGCCTGCTTCCCGAAGTCCTTGTCCTGCAGCCGTGGACGGCCGATCAGGAGCCCTGGCCTGGCTCTGCCTGCTGCCCCACTCCCCGGCCAGGCAAGTGCGCCTGCTGACCTTTACCTTCAGTTTCTGGATCTTGCCGGCCAGCGAGGAGTGTGTGCCCACGTGCTGGAAGAGTGATGGCTTGAAGCGGATGCGCAGGTTGGCCTTCTGCCGGTCGCAGTGCTTCTGTGAAGAAGAAGAAGGCCCCGGGGCTGGGCTCAGCCTGGCCGCACACAGGACACGGGTGGGTGGGTGTGCACTGCCCATGGTGGCTCAGCCCCTCTTCTGCAAAGCTCTGCTCACCGCATCCTTCTCTGGGTTGCAGACCTTCACCCACAGAATATGGTCCAGGAGCCAGTCAATGGGCTTGTCCCGGTAGAACATGAGTGTGAACTCCACGATCAGGCTCAGGTCCAGTGACTTGAACATCTTCCCTGGGTGGGGACAGGAGGACCGGGATAAAGCCAACCATGCTGAGCCGGCAGCACTACCCTTCACTGCTTCTTCCTGACCCACAGGGTGCAAGGCCAGGGAAGGTGCCAGGACTATGCCCACAGGTGCGATTCAGGCAGTGTTGACACAAGGGAAGCTCCCCATGCAGAGGGTAGTGCCCAGGCTGGCACGGTGAGGATGGCAGGGCGCACCGATGAAACCCAGCTGGGAGAATTCCAGGATCATCCAATCCTCAGAGGGCTGCTGCAAGGCGAAGTTCTTCATGGTGCTCAGATAGTTCGGCTTGGCTACAATGTCGTCCTCCAGCTGTACAGGGGCCAGGCAGATGGTGATGGGACTCAGGATGGGCACCAGTGGGCACAGGGGCAGGGCTCCCGACCCAGGGTCCCAGGACTGACCTGCACGTAGTAGACTCCCTTGGACTGTGCATACATCATGAGGAAGCAGTAGTCGAGGTTCTGTTTGGTCCTCCACCTATGGGGCCACAGATGGGGCCTCAGGAGCTGACACCTTGGTGCAGCTGCCACCCACAGGCCACCAAGTGCCTGAAGTACCCTCCCAACTCCCTCCCCACTTGCCGGGAGCCTCTGGTGGATGGAGACCCAGAACTACTGCAGGCCAGTGCCCCACACTCAGGCCCCAAAAGATGGGCTCCGGGCACAGGAGGGCAGGGCGCTTAGGAGGGCAATGCCAGTACCTGACTCTCTCCTTGGGGTCTCCAAAGGATTCACGGAGGCGGGAGAAGTCAGGGTAGAAGTGGGGGGAAGGGGAGATGACCTCCAAGAGTCCCGAGTGGATCTCCGTGGGGAACCTGGGTGGTGGAAACAGAAAGCCAACTGCATTGGGACATGTTACCTCCAGGGGCTGGAGGCCTCAAATCCCACCAGACCCTAATCCGTTGACTGCAGACCCCTCCCAACACCCCACCCCTCAGCCCTACCCCTGCGCTGCCTCCCTGAACCCTCCCACCACAGCTGTCTGGGGCTGCTGGGACTCACAAGGCCTTGATGTTCTCTGTCACTGCTGAAGTGTACTGAGGGTCAGTCTGTGGAGATATCAGGCACCTTCCCTCAGCCCAGATGCCAACCCAAGTAGCCCAGAAGATGGGATGGGGGAAGGGGCTCAGAATAGAGAAGCCCCCACAGATGGAGGGTGTGAGCCCCGTCAGGAGCCCAGGGAAGGCCGGGCTTGGATCCCTCCAGTGTCTTCCGCCCCCAATACCGCATGCCTGCATCACTCGCCTCGGCGATCAGCACCACGATGACCGAATCCTCCTTCTCCTGTGGGCTCAGCTCCGAGATGAGCGAGTGCAACGTGTCGGTGAGGTACGAGTGTACTTCGCGCCGGACGCTCGGGATGCCCATGACCACCGACACTGCGGGGTGCAGATGGTGATGTTGGACACCATCCCCCCTCATGCCCCACCACCAGCCTCGTTCCACTCCCCAGGGACACCCCTACCTCCGGTGCGGCCCTGGCCCACACGCACCGCTGGCTGCAGACTGCTCTCCTTGGCCAGCAGGTGCGGCAGGTGGTGGAAGACAGTAGGCAGGTGTAACACGTGCCTGTGTGAGATGTTCCAGGGCTTCAGCCGGGGGTCCTCTGCGGGAGGAGGGATCGGAATAGGACAAGTCAAATGGCACAGCCTGGGACCTGCGCGGTGCCCAGCCCTAGCCAGCCTGGTACTGCTCCGGAGCTCACCTGTCAGGCGGCCCCAGGTGTGGTTACTGTCACCCTCCCGCAGGGCCTGCCTCTCAGACACAGCCCTCTTGATCTCTTCCAGCACCAGGTTGAGCTCCTTGGAGCGCTTAAGGCTCTCCTGCTCAGCTGCGTGCAGACGGTCCCGCAGCGCCAGGAACTCTCGCTGGTAGATGTCCACCACGTCGCCTGTGGGCAGAACACAGCCATTAACAGGGCACGGGCTGGGGCCTGCCTCTGGCCCTGCGGGATGCCCTGCGACCACCTGCAACAGCCTCAGACCGAGCCCCTTGCTTCTGGCTAAGTCTCAGCCTCAGCCTTTCCCTTCTGCACCCACCCCTAGGCCTTGGGGGAGAGCCAGCCTCCCCGGTCTCCTCCCAGCAGATAGGAGGGAGCCAGGGCACAGGGTGCCCATTCTTCACCTCGGGCACTACCCGACTCCCCCACTTGCATAAGCGAGAAACTGCCAGACCAGGCCTTGGGTCGCCCAGCCAGATCCAAGACTGGCATGGGGAGTGGCCTGGAATGTGGACCTCTGGGCCAGCCCAGGGGGAGGGCTGCTTGGCAGCAGAGATGGCTCCCTGGGACGGACAGCGCCCAGGGAGTGGGACTGAGGTAAGCCACAGCTGGTCCCAGCAGCAGCAGCAGCTCACCTGCTCCTTCCCACCACCTCCCTTGGGAACTAAAGGCAGAACAGCCCCAGAACAGCCCAGCTGGGGAGGGAGATGGGAGTCAGGTTACTGGAACTGAGCACTCAGGGTCAGGTTACCCTGGAAACCTGACCCTAGAAGGCCACCACTTGGGTTCACTGCCTTGGCCTAGCTGGGGGGGAGCTGATGGGATGGGAGGAGCCTTAGGGCCAGGACTGGGGCACCAGGGCTCTTGCCAGGAACCCCACCCTGGCTTCCCAGCCCAGTGTATGGAGCTCAGGGTCCCCAGAACCACCTGGTCTCCCCTCTCCCCCAGGTCCGAGTCGACTAGCTGGCTGCCGGGAACTGACAGACCCCATGCTCCCAGGGGCACCTGCCCACACCTTCCCTTCCATCATGTCCCACAACACTGCAGACCCTGCAAGGGCCCTGTTCTAACCCTCAACCCTCTGACTGTGCATGCAACTGTCTTTGCCTGTCCAAGTCAGAAGCTGGGAAGGCAGTGGGTAGGATGGAGCAGGGCCTGAGGGGCTCTGGGCTGGGACAGGGTCAGCCAGAGAGAGCACTGGGGTGATGTGGGGCCTGGAAGAGTGACAGCTATCTGCTCCTTTAGGGCCTTGCATCCTGCCAGGAAGGCTGCCAAAGTCCAGTGGGCATCCTGGATGGCTGAAGCCTCTCTGGGGGTGGGCCCCTCTAGCAGGTGCTGAGGCTTACAGGGCGGCCCTTCTCCAGTGTGAGAGTTCCCTGGTCTACCTTGCCGGGAGTCTAGGAGTCCCTTCAGGGTGCTCTGTGCTCCTGGTGGCCCCTTCCTCACTGGTCCCTGGGACACCTGCTACACCTCCCATTCCATTTCCTCTTCCTGCCTGCTGCAGACTGTAAGCCAGGGTCTAACCCGGCTTCTAGCTGGCATCGCCCAGCTGCACTGTGCACTGGCCGTGGAGTTGGCTAGGTAAGAAAGAGAAGTGGTCACAGAATAGCTCAGATGTGCAGCTTCCTTTGAGGTCCCCAAAGATTCACTGACAGTCCCTAGATAGGGGGCAGCCCCAGGCCACCCCTCTCCTTGTCCCATGGGCTCCTGGGGGTGGGAGAAGGACCTCTGGTACTGAGTCCCTGCCCTTCTCTGACTGGGGCCAGCCGGCCAAGACACAGAGCTCCCAGGGTGGCCCCTGTAATTGAGGATGTGACCTCAAGGACTCATTCCCACCCTTCAGGCCTTGCCTTCATGGCCACTTTCCCAAGGACCCCCTCCTGTCCTCCCCTCAGGAGGGGACCCACCTGGAGACAACGGACTCCCCTTCTGTGGTCAGGCCCTCGCCCAGGTGGGTTCCTTACAGACAGTGTCCTGGCCACCACTCCTACAGGACCTGGGATGGATCCTGAGGGGTCAACCAGGCCACCCTCAGGCCTGGGGCGAGGTGCAGGAAATAGGGAAGCCCTAAGAGGAAGGCAAGAGAGGGTCACTGGCCTCTCTGCCTGTTGTAGCTCAGGCCTCCTGCAGAAAGGCTGGGAGGCAGGAAGGAAGCAGCTTCCGGGGGCCTCATGGCCAGGCTTGGGTGGACAACAGCTCAGAGGGCCTCAGCAGGCCCAACTTAGGCCCAACAACTGCAAATCCACCAGCAGACCCCAGGCCTGCTCCTGTCCAGTGCCCAGACCAGAGGGCAGGCTGGGGGAGGGGGCAGGCAGCTTCATCAAGTTTCACACATCAAGGGACAGGTGTGGGGAGGCGGAGGTCGCTCAAGGGGACTCCACAACAAATTACCCTGGGCAGCTCACTGCCTCCTCCGTGCAACTTCTGGAGGGGCATGGTCTGGGGACAGCAGGTCCAAAGGGCTCCCACCTGCTCCCATCCAGGTGCTCCCGGGTGGCACCCTGGACTACAGGGAACACTGGCCACCTCTGTGACCTTGTGTCTCCGCCCCCAGAGAACTCCCGGGGGCCTCGGCAAGCCAGGCGGACCCTCCAACCCCTAGCATGGGGGAAATAACGGTACCCGCCGAAAGCCAGCACCCCATGGGGCACTGACCGCCATGGACCCAGGGCCTAGCCCAAACCGCCGGGGCACCTCGTCATTTCAGCAGCAAACAAGTGCGGGGAGAGGAAGGAGGGGCGCCCCCGCGCGCTCGGGATGCGGATGGTGGGGGGCTCCGGGTCGGTTCCCGCGGCCACCGGTCGGCCCCAGGTGCGCCCCAGGTGCCGCGGGCGCCGGGGGCTCACCTTTCTGGCCGCTGAGCGCCGCGTACCAGGACAGCGAGAGGAAGGCGCACAGGCAGAAGAGCAGCAGCGTCAAGAAGGTGCCATTGCGGAGCCTCATCTCCTCGAATGCGCGGCGGGCGCCGGCGGGGCCGAGGCCTCATGGCCCGGGGGACCGGGGCCGGGGCGCGGAGGGGCCTGGGGCGGCGGGGCCCCGGCCCCGGGGCGCGGGTCGGGCCGGGAGCCGCGCCGACTGATGCTAACCGAGGCGAGGTAGCCGCTGGCCGCCGCAGCTCGGCAGCGGGGCCGGGCCGGGCGGGGCTGCGCTGGGCGGCGGGAGCCGCGGCCCGGCCTGGACGAGAGGCCGCCGAGACGACGGCGCAGGGCGGGGCGGTCCGCGCTTAAAGGGGCCGCGTGCGCCGCCGCCGCCGCCATCGCCGCGAGGGGGCGGCGCGCTCCGGGAGGGACGGAGTGGGCGGAGGAGGCGGCGCCCCCTCGGCCCCAGTGCGTTCTCCGGGGAGTGTGGGGCTTCCCTCGCTCCCCCAGGCCGGAGCGGGGGTCTGGACGGTATGGGGGACAGGATATGGGGCTTCCCTCGCTCCCCCAGGCCGGAGCGGGGGTCTGGACGGTATGGGAGACAGGACATGGAGACTCACCGCCGTGCGCGCCTCGCTGCTGTTCGGATCGCCTGTGAACCTGGGACCACGGACCGCTCTCGCGAGGCCAGAGCCCAGGCCAACGGGGGTTGAGAGGTACCTGGTGCCGGCTGGTGCCCTCCGTACCGAGAGTGGCATGGGTGGAAGCTGAGCCGGTAGCTCGGAAAAGCGGCCAGGTCCACGCGGTGGGCCGCGGGCTGCCTGGCCCCTCATTGCAGTGTGCCCATTGCAGACTTTCTCCTGGCCTTTTGTGGAACCCCCCAGCACTGACTAGAAGCCCCTCCCCAGCGGGGATCTAGAGGGAGGGCTCGGATTGGGAGCCCTTTGGGGTCCGGGGCACTGTGGGTATGGCAGAGAGGTCCACAGAGGCCGACGTGGGTGTCCCATGTGGCCCGCAGCTGCTGCACTTCGTGGGCTGGAGGACGCCTTGAGCAGACTGCCCTATGTTGCTTTCTGCTGAATGTGTGTGTAGAATGTGCCAGAAGACGGAATTAAACAGTAAATATATTTTGATATAAAACAGCAACTGGGAAATTCATGTACATAAGTTGTTTGAAAAGTTCATTAAGAAAAGAAAGAAACTATGCATGGATTTTAAAAAGTCATTCTTTCAGGGTCCTTGTGGCTCTTCCCCTCAGACGTTCTGGGTGCCCTTGCAAGGCCACCCACATTTCCCCCGGGCACTTCCAGGCTGCTGAGCTCTGCCTCTCCCCACCAGCAAAACGGACCTTTCAGCCATGGGTCAACCCCCAGTGCCTGAAGCAGTGACCCTGGGTCCCTGGAGGAAGGTATGGGAAGGGAGAGGGAGTGCAACCCACACAGAAAAGTCCTGCGCTTTCCTCTGCTTCTGCACTGTGACCGTGCCATTTGGTGCTGGGACTTTACCTCCAGCCCTCAGCTCACGTGGTCTTCACAGAGCACCTGCAGGAGGCAGCCTTTCCTGAAAGGCACAGCCACGAAGGCCTTCCATCTGCTGATTCACTCCTGAGCCAGGCTCAAACCAGGAAACCAGGCACCAGGAACTCCAACCTGCTGGTCTCCCTTCTGCGTGGATGCCACATCCCGGTGCCTTGGCTATCTTCTGCTGCTTTCCAGGCATATTAGACGGAGGCTGGATTGAAAGAGGAGCAGCTGGGACTCAAATTGGCACTCCAACATTGGGTGCCAGTGTTCATGCACTGTACCACAGAGCAAGCCCCATCCTTTTATCTTTTTTTAAAGTTAATTAATTAATTTGAAAGGCTGAATTACATAGAGGGATAGTCCATCTGCTAGTTCACTTCCCAAATGTCTGCAATGGCCAGAGCTTAGTCGATGTGAAGTCAGGAGCCAGGAGCTTCTTTGAGGTTTCTCACCTGGGTTCAGGGACCCAAGAACTTGAGCCATCCTCTGCTGCTTCCCAGGCCACAAGCAAGGAGTTGGATTAATGGCAGCCAGGACCCCACCTGGCACCCCTATGGGATGCTGGCACTGCAGGTGGAAGATTAGCTTACTACACCACTGTGTTTGTCCCTTTTTTATCCTTCTTAATCCAAGGTCCAGGGCCCGGAGGCGTGGCCTAGCTGCTAAAGTCCTTGCCTTGAAAATGCCGGGATCCCATATGGGTGCCGGTTCTAACCCCAATAGCTCCACTTCCCATCCAGCTCTCTGCTTGTGGCCTGGGAAAGCAGTAGAGGAAGGCCCAAAGCCTTGGGACCCTGCACCCATGTGGGAGACCTGGAGAGAAGTTCCTGGTTCCTGGTACCGGCCATTGTGGCCACTTGGAGAATCAATCATCCGATGGAAGATCTTCCTCTCTATCTCTCCTCCTCTCTGTATATCTGACTCTGTAATAAAAATAAATAAATCTTTTTTAAAAATCCATGGTCCAGGAACAAAACTGGGGAGACCCTGGAGCTGAGATGAAAGTTACAAAAAAAAAATTCTTTGATTTTACTCCCCTGTCACTAAAGCTTAGCGTGTGAGTCCAGTAGAAGCAGCAACTGTAGCCATGGCTGTCACAGGAAGAAACAGATGTTCGGCTTCTGTGCAAAGCCCCCTCCCCCCCAGACAGCAGCCCAGTTGAGTCGTCAAGTCATGTTTCCGGCTCTTACTCGTCCTGCCTTCTAGATCTCACCATTTGATGCGTTAATAAAGAATCAGCTATTTCTACATCATATATATATGTATGTCTTTATGTTTTGATATTTGAATTTTACTATTTATGGTTTTGGGGCAGGAAGTACACAATGAAGTATACAACATGGGGTTTTTTTTGTTTTGTTTTTTTAAATTTATTTTTATTACAAAGTCAGATATACAGAGAGAGGAGAGACAGAGAGGAAGATCTTCCGTCCAATGATTCACTCCCCAAGTGAGCGCAACGGCCAGTGTCGTGCCGATCCAATGCCGGGAACCAGGAACCTCTTCTGGGTCTCCCATGCGGGTGCAGGATCCCAAAGCTTTGGGCCATTCTTGAGTGCTTTCCCAGGCCACAAGCAGGGAGCTGGATGGGAAATGGAGCTGCCGGGATTAGAACCGGCACCCATATGGGATCCTGGCACATTCAAGGCGAGGACTTTAGCCGCTAGGCCACGCCTCTGGGCCCAACATGTTTTTTTTTTTTTTTTAAAGAGATTGTTTCTATTAGAAAGGCCGATTTATAGAGAGAAGGAAACACAAATATCTTGTATCAGCTGGTTCACTGCCCCAAATGGCCACAATGGCCTGAGCTGAACCAATCCAAAGCCAAGAGCCATCAGCCTCTTCTGGATCTCCCACATGGGATTTCAAGGACTTGGGCCATCTTCTGCTGCTTTAACAGGCACAAGGAGCCCATCTGTCCCAAGGGTATCTCTGGGATGGTGGGTTTGGAAGCCCCGCTCATGCCTCCCCTAATCCCAGCATCCCATCTGATACTTGACTTGGTGGCAACACAGAACACAGTGGAACAGTTTGGGAGGACCTTCAGGCTCAGAGAACCCTGCTGGAGGGTAGGAGGGGAAGGCGCACCTTTAGAGCTGAGAGAGGGTGCTGACACCCTGTTGGGAGCAGCCCTCCCAGGATGTAGGTCCTGGGAAGAAAGGTGGTCTGAAGTTGGGGTGACACGGGAGCCCTGCAAGCTCTGTTGGCAGTTGCAGTCATTGATGTCTGGAGCTTG
The DNA here is from genome assembly GCF_030435755.1 of Ochotona princeps. Lineage (NCBI taxonomy): Eukaryota > Metazoa > Chordata > Mammalia > Lagomorpha > Ochotonidae > Ochotona > Ochotona princeps. Next base: position 76,715,423 of record NC_080840.1, on the reverse strand, counting down.
GCCTGAGGAGGGAGCCTGCAGGAGCTCCTCCTGCCACCTTGTGGCTTGATCAAGTGACTTAAATGGGGCTAATAATGAGCATGCATTTTTGTGAATGAATTAAGAGGGACTTGTCAAAGCCAGTTAAACCCCAGCCAGCCCACAGGATTAATCCCCAAACACGCAGGCTTCCCTGGCCTGGCACTGGCTGATAAAACATTACCGCAGTCCATCAGCGACGCTTGGTGACACATTGCTCTTTTGTGCCTGCTCCCAGGGAGGCACTGCTGAGGAGCCCCGAGACTCCGTGTACACAGATCATGGGGATTGTTTCCTGGCAACATGGATGTGCTATGGGTAACTGCTGTTGCCTAATCAGGAAGTAGCTTGGGCAGGAACTGCGAGAAGGTGGAGAGAAGGGCAGGTGTAGCCCAGGCCCTGGTCACTGCGCTGACCCCTGAGCAAGCCTGGGTGTGGGAGAGGTGGAGGTGTCAATACTCTGGGCTCCACCTGGATTCAGTGCTATTGGACCCAGCACCAGGTCTCCCTGAAGCCCGAGGCACAACAGCCAGGATCCAACCATCCTCTGCTGCTCAGGGCTGGTTCTGACTGACCAGGAGCCCAAGCTCCGGTCAAGTGGTACTCCCCATCTCCTGAGGGAAGCTCCCTCTTCTCTTCTCTTCTCTTCTCTTCTCTTCTCTTCTCTTCTCTTCTCTTCTCTTCTCTTCTCTTCTCTTCTCTCTCCCCTCTTCCTTTCCACCCTCCCTCCTACCTTCCTTCCTTCCTTTCCTCTCTTTCTCACTACACAAAAGGCACGCACAGAGATAGACATAATCAGACATAATCTTCCATCCCTCACAGCAGCTGGGGCTGCCCTCAGCCTGAAACTCACATCTCTCAGTGGGGTGGGTGCCTGCGACCCAGCTAGTTGAGGTACGCTCTAGCAAGAAGCCTGCGTCCGAAGCAGAACTGAAACTTCGACCCAGACTTCGGTAGGGGATGTGGTCTTGACCAGATATCCACATACCTTTTCACTCAAGCATCTGTCCCTTCATTTACCATCCCCCCATAGCTGTCAGGGGCCTAACACACTGTGTGGGAAGTGGGGCCATTGGGTAGGAAGTGTGTGAGAGGGGCCTCAGGAAAAGTGAAAGGGATGCAGCAGCCTCTGACACACAGCTTGGAAGCTGCCCAGTAGTTCAGAGTCCTGCCAATTCCCCGTACCCTCATGGCCCACGATTCTACAAGTGATTCCCAACTTCTCTAAGGAAGGCATCCCTGGGGAATCTGCCTGATAACCTTGGGCAGTCCAACCTCGGGAGGACTTTTACCTGCTTCACACCCAGCAAGCCCTTTGTCCTGGAGAAGAGGGAGGAGATGAAGGAGAAATAGTGGCAAGGACTGGATCCTGTTCCCTTGTAAGCTCCAGTGTGAATACAGACCACAGGTTCAGCTCCCAGCTCTTTGCTGAGCTGCCCGCCTGGCCCGGCAGGTGCATTCTCTCCATCAAACCGTGTAACCTTGCTCTCCCAGTCTGAATGTTCTTTCTGGGCGTTCTCTCTGATTATGTCTGCAGATATGGCCACCTGTTCTGATGGACACCTTATCCTGTTACACCTTGCTTCCTTTCTCACCACTCCTCTCTGTTTCAGATGAAGCCTTTTTTTAAAGATTTATTTATTTTATTGTAAAGGTAGATGTACAGAGAGGAGGACAGAGAGGAAGATCTTCCATCCGATGATTCACTCTCCAAGTGATTGCAACAGCCAGTGCTGCGTGTATCTGAAGCCAGCAGCCAGGATCCTCTTTCAGGTCTCCCACATGAGTGCAGGGTCCCAAGGCCCTGGGCCGTCCTCGACTGCCTTCCCAGGCCACAAGCCAGCACCCATATGGGATGCCAGCCTTTGGGCAGTGGCTTTACCCGCTGTGCCTTAATACCAGCTGCTTTATTTAATCTTTTGAAAGGCATAGTGTCGGAGGGGAGAGAGACAGAAATCTTCTGTCTGCTGGTTCACTCTCCAAGTGATCACTCCAGCCACGGTTGAGCCAGGAATGCCATCAGGACCTTCTGCACAGGTGCCAGGATCCCAGGCACTTAGGCCAGCATCTGCTTCCATGGGGAGCACATTTCCAGGGAGCTGCATAAGTGAGGAAACATCCCCCATGGCCTCCCCTCCCCCCACGTCCCACAATGCCAGCTTCTGCAGATGATCTTCCACTGTAGAGGTTGAAGGCTGGGGTGCTGACTGTGCTGAGACCCACTGCTTGGGTGGGTGAGCACTGAGTCGGGGAATGCCCCCAGTGGCCCTCAGACCCCCCTTCCCTTCTGCCATCCATGGGATCTGTGCCCTGCTCAGGGCCGACTGCAGGGCCTGAAAGTCCTGGCAGCCTTTGCCACTGAGCAGGATTTACACAGCACACAGCCCGGCATCAGGTCAGGCCCTGTCTCCTCATGCCTGTGCTGGGCTGTGTGCAGAACGGGGTGCCACATGAGTCCCCAGTGTGAGAATTTGTCCAGAGAGACAGCCCTTGTCTGATGACCTTCTGGGTACAACTCCACAACAGCCAGACTGGAGGTGCAGATGTCCTCCACAGTACCCCCTAATTCTCCAGTCCTGTCTGGGCCCCCTTGTTAGCTCCCTGCACCTTTCTGTCACAGGCTTTCTAGACTGCTGATACCCGGCTGGGCTGTGAGCTTCTGCAAGAAAGGACACACAGGAGCTGGAGCTGGCTGCCCAGGACCACTGGTCAGGTGTCTCTCAGGGTGAGTGCAGGGGCGTGACTATGTGGGAATGGGTGGCTGTCACAACTCCACAGGGACACTTATCCCTGGGGCCTGAGTCTGGGGGAGGGCTCTGTCCTCCGTGATCTCCCCCCACCACGCAGCTGATGTGCCCCAAGAAAATACTTCAGAAAACTATGCTGAGAGATGGGGTTCAGTGGGAAAGGGCAGGGGTAGGTAGGGGTGAGCAGCAGGCAGTGTCCGGGAGCTCTGCTGTGCTCAGAGCTGTGCTCAGAGCTCCCAAGTCTCCAAGAGTCCCTTTCCCAGCCCTACACATGCAAAAGAAGGTAAACCTTAGCGCACTAGTGGGATGCCGCTGAGGCGGAGAGGGAGGGGAGAAAGCCAGAGGACCAGGCAGGTGAGGCGGGGCAGGGTGGGGAGAGGAGAGCCGTGGGTCCCCGCAGCTAGGGTAAGGGGCTTTCCTGGCAGAGCCCCCTTGGCCCCTCCCCGAGATTAGGGCAGGCCGGGGATCCCCTGTTTTGACTGACGGTCACGGGACGCTGACTCACGCCCGCACGCCCGGGCCGCCTGACCCCAGCGCCTGCAGCCTGACAGGGCCCCGCCAGGGGGTTCCCCGGCCCGCCAGCCACCGCCGCAGCCCGGCCTGCTGGCCCCGACCACCGTCTGGACAGCCTCAGAGGCTGGGGTCTCCAGTTCCGGGGCGTCCTAGGACCCCCTTTCCGGTTGTTGCCCAGCCTCCTCACTTTGTGCCCCAACGCCTAATCGGGCCGAAAACAAGGAGCAAACAAACGTGTTGCTGGGGCGGCGGCCTGGTCAGCTGGTACATCCTCGTGCGGGGTGGGGTGGGGGTCAGAGTTCTCCTGGGCCCTTCCTGAAAGCTTCTGTCTCCAGGGAGGAGCCCACCGCTCACCATGGGGCTCTGTGGTTCTCTGGCCTGAAGGACTTGCACTAGATTGCTGAGTCATGCTTGGATGGCACCTGTCTGCAGACCGGAACTTCTGCGCAGCTGTCCCAGGGCAGAGGGTCCAACCGGCCAGGGACCCTTTCCATGGTCACAGCTGCACATGGGGAGTGCTCTGGGAGGGCACAGCCTCTCCAGGTAGAATGGATTCTTCCTGTGGCCTGAGCCACCTGTGCACCTGCCTAGCCAGCATCCCAGCAGCCCCCTCTCTTCCGTGGGTCTCCCCAGCCACAGGTTTTTCCAGTCCCCCAGATCTCCCTTGGAAAGACAGGCGTTTGACCCAGCGGATCTGATCTGGAGTTCCCAGGACCCTCCCTGGGCGCTCTCACCCCGGGACCCTGCTCTCCGCCCAGGCCTTGCTCTGGATTGTTTTCTGAAAAGCTGAAACCACTCCCCACCCCCACCCCAAACCACTCCCCCCTCCCAACCCGCTACCCTGTTTGGCTGCCTTTGTGGTCAGCAATCTTGAGACCCTGCGGGCAGGAATCTGCTTTGTTGAATCCTGGGCTGACAGGTTTGCTAGGCAGCTTGTATGTGCAAGAGGAAAAAAATGTGATTTTTCGGTATTGTTGAATGAAGCAGGGTAGAAGCAGACTGTGGAAGCAGGGAAACATTTAATATCAAAAGTCTTGCGCTTGGGGCTGCTGAGCCTCAGCCTTCCTCCCTGGCTTATAGGAGTCCTGAGTCAGGCTGCTCCGCTTCCCATCCAGCTCTCTGCAGTGGAGGATGGCTTCTTCAGTCCTTGGGCCCCTGTACCCAAATGGGAAACTGGGCAGAAGCTCTTGGCTCCTGCCTTTGAATCAGCCCAGTTCCAGCCGTTGCTGGAAGATCTCTGTCTCTTTCTCTGTAGCTTTGCCTTTTAAATAGCAAATAAACAAATCTTAAACCAAAAAACCAAAAACTAAATCTGGCTCTCCTTCTGTAGGCCTGTCTGGTGGGTCCCAACCCTCCCCAGGGGCAGCCTAGGGAAACTTTGCACTAGACGACCACGAATTCTGCCCAGGATATTCTGGAAGGAATTTCAGCAATACCCCTGAAAGGGGATGGGGGAATAATGGAGGGTCCACACTATCCATGCCCATAAAAACCCTGGTCTGCGCACAGCCTGGGTGCTCTGTTCTGTCCCAGATGCCCACCCAGTCCCCCAGGTGCTAAGATGAGGCTTTCTGGGGACTGAAGTCAGGGGGCTGGAGGCTTCTCTAGGTCTTCTGAGCCGCAGGAAGCAACTGCTGGCTGATCCCCATGCTGGCCTTCCAGCAGGATGGGCCAGGGTGGGGCGAGGGGCTTCCTAGCCTCTGCCCTCTGTTCTTGTCAGTATTTATTATTTTTTTACTGTTTTAAAAAATAAGTATTTATTTTTATTGGAAAGGCAGATTTACAGAATGACCAAAGCTAGGCTGATCTGAAGCCAGGAGCCAGGAGTTTCTTCTGGGTCTCCCATGCAGGTGCAGGGTCCCAAGACTTTGGGCCATCTTTGACTGTGTTCCCAGGCCACAAGCAGGGAGCTGGATGGGAAGTGGAACAGCTGGGACATGAACTGGCGCCCATAAGGGATCCCGGTGCATTCAAGGTGGGGACTTCAGCTACTAGGCCATGGCGTTGGGCCCAATTTTTTTTTTTCAGATTTTATTTTTATTGAAAAAGCAGAGTTACAGGAGAGATGGACAGAGATTTTTCATCTGCTGGTTCATTCCCTAAGCAGTCATAACAGCTGGAGCTTGGCCAGATCGAAGCCAGGACCTAGGAGCTGGCTCTCCTATGTAGGTGCAGAGGCCCAGGACTTGGGCCAGGCTATGCTGCGTTCCTAGGTCATAATCAGGGAGCTGGATCAAAAGTGGAGCAGCCTGGACTGGGATTCTGGCGCCACAGGCTGAGGTTTAGCCTACACCCCACCCCACTCCACCCCCCACCCAGCATTTCTCAAGCCAACTCCTGTGAAGGCGGGAGCTCAGGCCTGAACGTGCTATCAGTCCCTGGACAGCTAGGGTCTCTGTGGTTGGGGGGCTGCCCTCTGCAGCCAGGGCATGGCAGAGGCAGCCCCTCGGGTCTAGGGGGTCTCTGGGGTGTCCCTCAGCATGCACTGCAGGGCATCCCCTGACGACTGGAGAGCGACCTAAGCTGCTGAGTCACAGCCAGGCCTCAGCCCTAGAGCGGCCTGTGGCAGGACCCCAACCCTAAGGCTTTCCGGAGGCCCGCTTCCGGGGGAGCAGCAGGGTTCCTTTGGGCAGCGTGTGTGTGTGCGGGGGTGGGGTGGGCGGCTGGCGCTTCCTGGCGAGGTGGGGGCAGCAGGCCCGGGGCCCTGGCAGGGAGACTCGCGAGAGGCCGCGCGGGCGGCGGGGGCGGGTGCTGGAGAGTTCAGGCTCCGCCCCGGGGAGGGCGCAGGGCCCTATAAAGGCTGGGCGCGTCGGCCGCCGCTGTCGCCATCGACGCGGCTTCCTGGCTTGACTTGGCGGTACCGCTCTCTACCTGCCATGGCGTCGTTCACCGTGAAGGCCTATCTTCTGGGAAAGGAGGAGGCGGCGCGCGAGATCCGCCGCTTCAGTTTCTGCTTCAGCCCGGAGCCCGAGGCGGAGGCCGAAGCGGCGGCTGGCCCCGGGCCCTGCGAGCGGCTGCTGGCCCGGGTGGCCGCTCTGTTCCCGGTGCTGCGGCCCGGCGGCTTCCAGGCGCACTATCGCGGTGAGTGGGCCGGGGTCGGGTCCGGTCGGGGCTGCCTCGTCCTCCTCGGTGCAGGCTGCGCAGCAGCGGAGCGGGAGAGGGGCTGTCCTTGATCGCTGTGTGGGTGGGTGGCGGCCCCTGCGTGCCCCCCGTTTGGGTCTCGGATGCCATAGCCCAGGACCAAGACCCGGCCCCTCTGTGTCAGACGTCGCCCGCTCCCCGCCATGATGCGGTCCTTGGCAAGGACGCACCGGGCTGGGAAGGTGGTCAGGCGGACACTCGGGTTACAGGGTGTCCCGGAAGAGGCCGGGCCTGGCAGAGGCAGGTAAACAGGCTGGGGCGAGCGGGAAACGCCTAGGCCGGGGCGGTGGGGAGCGTGGGGACCAGCCCGGAGCCATGGCTAAGGTTTTCTTGCTGCGCTGCTGGGGCGGGGGTGGTGTCCCGGGACTGTGGTGTATCAGGGAGGGAGGTCCTTGGCCGAGGCCCGCCTCTGGGAGGGAACTCGGTTGGACCTCCCGCCCGCCTTAGCCTGCCCAACATTGTTTTGTTTTGATTTCTCGGTAATAACTTTATGGAGCTGTAACACCCACGCCATAAAATGTATTCACTTAAAGCATACAATTCGGTGGCTTTAAAATGTTATTTCATTTTCAAAGGGCGCGTGCGCAAACACACACACACAGAGCCTTCCATCTGCTGGTTCTCTCACTAGATGTCTGCGACGGCCAGCTCCAGCCAAGCCAGGAGCCTGGAGCTCCAGCCTGGTCTCCCAGGAGGGTGGCAGCCGCCCAACTTTTTTGTCTCCCCAGTGCACGCTAGCAGGAGGCTTACATGGAATCCCAGTTTTCCAAGCTGGCACTTAAATGCCTGCCCCAGTTCAGTGGGTTTTTAAAGTATTCATGAGTTTGTGGGACTTGTGATCACAACCCAGGTTAGCTCCTCTCATCACCTGACCTTTTACCGTTCATTCCGCCGCCTTCTCCCTCTGCCCTTGCAGCCACTGAGTTACTCTCTGTTCTCTTCCAAGGAGAGAACCAGCACACTGTTGGGTGTAGGAGTCTTGCATGCAGTTCGGATTTGTGTCTGAGTTTAGTGTAACATGTTCAGGCTCATCAGTGGTGTACCCGCTGCTTTTTGTGGATACAGCCCCCGTGTTGGTGTCATTGGTGATGGACTCCCCTTGTATTGTTCTGTGGGTGGGCATCGCCCTCTGGTGCCCTCAGGCTGGGTTTAGCCTGCAGCCTGTGCATGGTGTACTGAGCCTGTGGTGGGGTTTTAAAACTGTGTGAGCCAACATACAAAGCCTGGAGACTTGGTGTAGATCCGTTTGTCCCTTGGTTGGAGCCCAGTGGTTAATTGGCTAGGTTAGCATACCTGGACCCCCTATTGGATTCTGCGTCCTGACTCTGGCTTCTTGCCAGTGTAGACACTGTGAGGGAAAGGTGATGGGGCCCCTGCTCCCATATGGGGGAGCTGGGGTGAGTTTCTGACTTTTGCCTGGCCCAGTCCTGGCCATGGAGAGTACCTGGGGAGTGGACCAAAGTAAGTTAGTGGAGAAGCAGGTTCCTGGGCTGAGACTGCTGAGGTTCTGTCAGCATTGGCTTTGGCCTGGGGCGAGTGTGCATCCTGTTGAGTGTGTTCCTGTGCTGTCTGAATCCCCTAGATGAGGATGGAGACCTGGTTGCCTTCTCCAGTGATGAGGAACTGATGATGGCCATGGGCTACGTGAAGGATGACATCTTCCGTATCTACATAAAAGGTATGGGAAGCCAGGGCCCCCAGTTTGGGGAATCAGGGCATGACTGCTCTATGCAGCTAGTGTGGGACTCTGGGGCTGAGGCAGGGATATCATAAATGCTGCCAGTATGGGAAAGAAGGGTCTGTGCTTCCCCTGAGCCCTGGGCTCAGGGCAGCCTTTCATAGTGTTGGTAAAGGAGCAAGGCCAAAATGGCTTTGATGTGGATTGCTCACTCAGGCTGGCTGACAGATGTGGGAGTGGGCCAGTGGCTCCAGAACCCCTCACCTTCACTCTCCCTACCTCCCTGCAGAGAAGAAGGAGTGCCGGCGGGAGCACCGCCCCCACTGTGCACAGGAGATGTCCCGCAACATGGTGCATCCCAACGTGATCTGTGACGGCTGCAACGGGCCAGTGGTGGGAACCCGCTACAAGTGCAGCGTCTGCGCAGACTACGACCTGTGCGGGGCCTGCGAGGGGAAGGGCTTGCACCGGGAGCATAGCAAGTTGGCCTTCCCCAGCCCCTTGGGGCACTTCGAGGTGAGCAGCCCTTCTTTGCAGGCCTGCGGCGAGGGTGGGACTGGGCTGACTGGAGCCCCTCACTGCTGGGACCCTCTGCTTACTCCTCCTCCAGGGCTTCGCTCACAACCGGTGGCTCCGGAAGCTGAAACATGGACACTTTGGGTGGCCAGGCTGGGAGATGGGGCCCCCAGGGAACTGGAGCCCACGTCCTCCTCGAGCCGGGGATGCTCGCCCCAGCTGCTCTGCGGAATCAGGTGAGGTTTTTGCCCCAACTGGCTTCTGAAAGGCACGAGTAGTCAGGCAGGCTGTGTGCCAAGTTGGCTGGCATCCTGAGGGTCTGCAGGGTCCTAGACCTCTGCAGCATCCAGTAGGCATAAGACCCCTGCAGTGTCCTGAGTTTCAAGTCCCATGTCCAGCTGTGGCGTCACCCACGCGTACCTCACATGTTGTCTCTCTCTATGCTGTCCAGTGTCCAAGGACAGGCAGAGAGGTCCTCCCAGCCCCTGCCTCTCTTTTTCAAACATGTATTTATTTGAAAGGGTTACAGAAAAGGAGAGAGACAGAGGGAAAGATCTTCCATTTGCTGGCTTACACCCAAGGTGGCTACACAGGCCAGGCCAAAGCCAGGAGCTTTATCTGTGTCTCCCATACAGATGGCATGGCCCTAACACTTGGGTCATCTTCTGTTGCTTTTCCCAGGCCATTAGCTGGCAGTTGGATTGGGAGTGGAGCAGCTAGGGCATGAACTATCAGGTTGCCCACTGTGCCATAGCACCGCTCCCCCTGGGCCTCTGGTGTTAGCTTGCTGAAAGATTACAGCCACAGTTGCTCAAGTCTTTAAACAAGCTACAAGGTTAAACACCAACACGGGGCTTTGTACTCCAGCCTTTGGGATTCTGGATTTATCCTGATTTCATTGTACTCTGACCATTGAACTGAGGTGTGTTGGAACAGAGGTGGGCTGTGTGTTTCAGTAAACGGCACTGTATGGTGAATTGCTGTATGTGCTACCTTTGCTGAGCCTGCAGGGTTACCAAGCGCCAGCACTCAGGGACTGTGGGTGCAGGAGAGCAAGTACCGAGTGTGGGCTGCTGGGATAGCACCTTGGATGGCCACCCTGGGCATTAGATTAAGGATTATCTATTTTCATTTGTAAAAATCAAAGCTCCTGGCCCATCGCAGGATCCCAGCGTCAACTTCCTGAAGAATGTGGGGGAGAGTGTTGCAGCTGCCCTTAGCCCTTTGGGTAAGTGAGCGCTCCCGTCTGGCCATGGGGCCCCTAACACACTGTTGATCCAGTTGAATTTTCACCTCAGGAGAGGAGGTGATGACCTATCATAGAGACTAGTAAGGACTTATGGCCTCCAAGCAATCTGTGTCCAGTGTCTGAAAGACCACAGGTGGCTGGGGACTCAGGCCTACTGTGACTGCCCACTGTGACTGCCTGGGGCTGCTGCTGCTCTAGCCCAGGCAATTTCTGCTCAATGCTTCTGCCTCACAGCAGGCTTTTTTTGTTTGTTTGTTTTTGTTTTCTTAAATTGAAAGAGTTACAGAGAGGGGGACACCAAGAGACACAGGTCTCCATCCACTGGTTCACTCCCTAAATGGCTACAATGGTTGAGGTTGGGCCAGGCCAAGTCCAGGAGCCCAGAACTTTTTCTGGGTCTCCCCTGTGGGTGGCAGGGGTCCAAGCACTTGGGACACCTTCACTGCTTTCCCAGGTGTGTTAGCAGGGAGCTGGATTGGAATTGGAGCTGCCAGATCTTGAACCAGCAGCTGGTGGGATGCTGGCTTTTCAGGCCCCAGTGCTAGCCCCCAGACCTCAGCTTTGAAGCAGTAACTTTTTTGGGGGTCATCTCAGACCACCTGTTGCTTTTTCCCCTACTTTGTTGAGAAAAGGAGTTGATCTTTTTAATGTCTGCCTGGGGGCAGCTGTTGGGTGACAGGAGGGCAGGAAGGTGAGCTCTGCCTACCTGCCTGCCACTCACTTGAGCCAAGCAAAAAGTGTGGAAGACTGAAGTGGAAGGTTGACAGCTGTCCACTAATTGGTGACCCATCAGGGGCCATGGGCTCAGGGAGGTGCTGCACACAGCGTTTCTCAAGCCTGGAGGAGCATCACAATCAACCGCGGGCTTGGAGAATATATATTTGGCGCATAAAAACCTTATTAAAATTACTTTGAGGAACAAAATCTGTCAGTAAAGGAACAATAAGACATGAGAAATCACAAAGCGGTCTTCCGCTCCAGATGGGCACTCTGGAAGCAGTCTGAGTTCCCAGACCCACCTTCCTGAATACCTAGTAAGGGACCTTCGAGCCTGGGGTCACTGATCTGGAGGTTTCCCAGATAACTTCGGGTCACCCCCAAGCACCACAAGACCCGTGTGTGCCAGCAGAGGACTGCCCTGGGTTTCCTACTCAGGGTGGGGACCATTTTGGATGAGCCCAGAGATCTGAGGAAAAGTAAAGCCTTCTTGGTTGGGTCTTGGAGGTGTCTGGGTTGCCTCTGCCAAATGAGGGGGGGAGCCTGGAACTGTGCACAAGGAGAAGTTCATTAGGACCGGATTTTGGGGTCACAAACCAGCTTCAACCTGCTGTTGAAGCGAGGCGTTTTCTCTCTCTCTCTTTTTTTTAATGAGAACTGGTGACTGCCTGAAGGGCACTGTTCCAGAGCTGCCTCCCAGAGGGCAGAGTGTAGACTGGGAGCTCTTGGTGCCAGCCCACAAACAGGGAGGACGCAGAGCAGGCAAGCACAGGACACACAGGCTGTTGGGTAAACACGCAGAGATTTCGGGGAAGCAAGCACAGACGGTCACAAGACATCACAAGCCCTGATGCCACCACCTTTGATCCTTTTTCTTTTTAAGATTGATTTCATTCACCCATTCCTGTTGCTTGAATGCTTTCGCCATGAGAAGTTGGAAAGAAAAAGAGAACAGCTTGGATCCTAGAGGCTGAGAGATGCCCTCCCAGCCTGTGCTCCACCTCCTGTTTTTTGCAGACCCACAGCTGGCATGATGGGGGGCTTGTGGTGACCCTGTCGGGAGCAGCCTCTAACTGTTGCTTTCCCAATAGATGGTCCTTAGCATTTTTAGCAATAAAGTACTTCCTGAAACATGCTTTTTTATTTTCCCCCTTTAGTTTGAGAGACTGAGATAAGGTGAACTCTCCTTCACTGGTTCACTCCCTAGACTCCTTTACCAGCTAGAACTGGAATCAACCCAGGTCTCCCATGTGGGTGGCAGCCTTCACTTCTGCCTCTTGGGGTGCCCATCTGCAGGGAGTCAAAGCTGGAGATGTTCCTGCTCAGCACTCTGTTAGGGGATGAGGACGTCTTAGCCACTAGACCAAAGGCCTGCCCAGTGAAGACATAAAACACACTGCAGTATGGTACAAACCTGACTTCTATGTAAGGGGACTTAACGATCTCGGCCATCCTGCAGCAGTCTGCCTAATCTACTGTAGTATCTCCACAGTACACCTGCACCTGCAGATAGGCCTGCTCTTGGCTGCTTGTCCTCAAACTCTTCCACATATAAAGGGCGTAACAGAGAAGCAGAGTGACAGGGCTCAGGGCCCGACAGCCAGCTTCCCCGGCCAAGCCGAGAGGAAGGTGCTCCCCTTGCTTCTGGCGGAGAGCGCCCAGTGCTCGCACCTTCTCTGATCCCACTGAGGACTTCCTCAGAACCTTCTCTGCACCAGTGTCAGACTGCCAGGACAGAACGCGTGATTAAGGACTGTCTACACATGGAAAGGAAGGTCTTACAGGGAGAGAATGCCAACATCCCCAGTGAGATAAGTATTGTAGAGTGACAAAGGATCAGAAAACATTGAAGTTAAAAATGAAGGTGCTGCCTGGAGTCTCAACTGCTCCACTTCCAGTTCAGCTCCCTGCTGGTCACCTGAGGGGTGCGGTGCTGGGTGGCCCAAGTGCTTGTGCCCCTGCATTCATGTGGAAGATCCAGAAGAAGCTCCTGGTTTCAAACTGGCCCCGCTCTGGCTGTTGCAGCCATTTGGAAGGAATCCACAGATCTCTGTCTCCTCTCTTAACTCTATCAAATAAAAACAAATCTTTTTTAAAAATTAAAAAACTGAAAGTAGGAAAAAGGAAAACCTCAAAAGAAAGATTAGGTTCTAAGATCGTCCCAAAGAACTATGTGCCACTCCCTCCCCTGCCATAGATTTGGTTTGTTCTGATTCAAGTAATGTAGATTAGAAATATTTGCAGAAAAAAGCTGTGAACATTCACAGACTAGTTCCATAGTCAGCACTGCAGGGTGGCTAAAGCCATCGTATTTCCATTGTAGTAGGGATGCTGGGCCTTCTGGAGGTGACTGGGAGCCCACGGAGGGAGCAGACGTTAGGCCCCAGGCCAGCCTGCCGGCCTCAGTAGCCGCCTGCTGCTGCTGGCTCCTGAAGCAGCTTCTTGCTAGGCCAGGCCCTGGGAAGCGGCAACAGCTCAAGGAACTGACTTCCTGTCGTATGGGAGACCCAGATTGAGTTCTTGCTCCCAGCTGTGTATGATGGAAGCACTCGTGTTGTCTGAGAGATGGCTTGAAATCCCCAGACAGTAAGATGACCTGCCAAAAGCAGAAATAATAGGGATAAGAGAGAAAAGAGGAGAAATAGAAGGGTAATCCTGGAAGCCCCCAGATGAAGGAAGGAGTTGGCCTCTAGATGGGAAGAGGCTGTTTCCTGTCTGTGGTGGACAAAGACTGAGCAAGGCCTCGCCCATCTGGTGTCAGGTGTCCTCCAGGAGGGGAAAGATATACAGGCTGCTGGGAGCTGGAAGGCATAGCAACAACCGGTGCTTCAGGAGTTGCAGGGAGAATGGGTTTCCACTTTAGCCTGGCTAAAATGATCAAGAATGAGGGCAAAGCAAGATCTCTTTCTAGAATACAAGGTCTTCATAAATTAGGCCTTGAGTGGAACAAAATGACTCAAACCAGAATGAAGAAAACATTAAAAAGGGGGACCTAATAGGAAGGAGAGGTGGTCACAGGCTGTGAGCCCTGCCCATGCCCAGAGCGGTAGCCAGGCCTGGAGCTTGGCACGCCCGGAGGGGCTGTCTGAGGGGCTACTCCCAGAAAGCTGGAGATGCAGCTGAAGAACATGGGGAAGACACACACTGTACAAACTCAAGTGTTTGTACAGTGGGTGTGACTGGTCAGAAGTGGGGGGGGAGGCAGTGAATGATCTAGTGAGAAATGAGCAGTACACTTGGTCAGGCAAAGCAGCTGAGCAGAGGGCTGCTTGGGCCCTGGGGAGTGGGCAGGGAGCGTGAGACGGGGCTGTCTGCCTGCAGCCCCCAGCACTGAGCTCCCTCTGGAGGATTTCATAGCCCTCTATTCCCTGTGCTCTCTAGGTATTGAAGTTGATATTGATGTTGAACATGGAGGGAAAAGAAGCCGCCTGACACCTGCCTCTCCAGAAAGTTCCAGCACAGAGAAGTGTAGCTCTCAGCCGAGCAGCTGCTCCTCTGAACCCAGCAAGGAGGATGGGAACAATGAGGGCACAGCACAGTGTCTGGCAGAGAAGATGAGGAAGATAGTCCTGGAGCCTGGGGCCCAGCCTGAGGTGAGCCTGTTCCCTCCTGGCTGCACAGTCTGAGGGGCCTCACTGCTGTGGCGGTCTCGTGCCCGTGGCCCTTCTGTCACCCTGCCCTTCTGCTAGAACTTCAGGCTTGGTCTTTGTCAGTGGCTAACCGCTGCCAGCAGCTCCTGGCCCCCCCATACCCTGATGCTTTGCTGGGATGGCCATGTGGCTATGGCCAGCCTCGAGTCCTCATGGTGGGTTGTATTCAGGAGCAGATGGAGTCTGATAACTGTTCGGGAGGAGATGATGACTGGACGCACTTGTCTTCAAAAGAAGTGGACCCGTCAACAGGTGAACTGCAGTCCCTGCAAATGCCCGCATCGGAGGGGCCAAGCTCTCTGGACCCTTCCCAGGAAGGACCCACGGGGCTGAAGGAAGCTGCCTTGTACCCCCATCTGCCACCAGGCAAGTCAGCTCCAGAGGCGGGGGTGTGTGTCCTCTGTGTGGCATCGGCAGGCTCGTCCACTGACGTGAGAAAAGACATAGGAGTTGGGTTTGTCCTATTCAGTGCATGCTGAGCTAGGCTAATTTAGCAGTTCCTTCATGCTCGAGGATCAAGGCAGTGGAGCTGGGGCTGGAAGAGGCAGCCCCGCATTAGCATTGCCTGTGTCCCCTTAACCATCCTCACTGTGACTTCAGTGTGCTGACTCTTGAACCAGCATGGAGCCAGCCTGGGAAGTAGAGGGGTAGAGGGCAGTGGGTGGCTGGCACTGGTGGCCTTGGGTAAAAGAGTTGAGATTTATTATTGCCAAATGGGAACAATGTTTAAAATGTTTAAGTGGCTTTAAAAAAATTATATACTTCTCTGAATAGCAGAGTTAGATCTCCTGTCCACTGGTTCACTCTCCAGATGACCACAATGCCTGGGACTGAGCCAGACCAAGGCCTGAACTCAAGCTCAATTCAGCTCTCCTACATGAATGCAGAGGCTGAAGCAGTTGGGCCGTCCTCTGTTACTTTCTCAGATGCATTAGCAGGGAACATGATCAGAAGTGGAGCAGCGAAGACTGAAACCAGAGTTGTAGGTGGTGTCTTACCCTGCTATGCCACAATGCCAGCAGCCCCTAAGTGACTGTTTATCTGTGGGCTTAAGTCTTCATCTTTGCCTTTTACTAGGGGGTCATAAATGGTGGTTAGTGATTTCTACATTTTAAAGTGGCTGGGAATAAACTCCCAACAGCATGTGATAAGAGCCATGTTCTCGTGTTGTAGGCAGTCACTGCCTGTCATGCTGGTGACTCATATGGTTGCTGGTTCCTGTCTCAGTTGCTCCACTTTAACCCAGCTCCCTTATAATGGCTTAGGAGAAAGAGGAAGATGGCCCAAGTGTTTGAATCCCTGCACCCACACATGAGACATGGATGAAGCTCCCGGTTTAGCCTAGCCCAGCTTTGGCCAGTGAACCCAGATGGGAGATCTCCCCTCTCTTAACTCCCTCAAGATAAATCTTTAAAAAGGAAAAAAAAAAAAGTGACACATTTCACTCTCCATAAAATTTATTGGAACATGACTGTGCTCATTTGCTTCCTTGTTCCTGGCACTTAAGCAACAGTGAGCCTATAGGGTCTGCCAGGTCAGCCTGGGATGCTCTCTGCATCTTTATGGGGTGCCTTTCTGAGGATCCCTGCAGGATAGGGGTGTCTGGAGGTGGTGGCCCCTGACAGGCACTGGGTACCTGCTGGGTAAATGCCAAGGTGCTGCTGGGTCTTGGGTCAGCCCCACCTACGGGCCTGGTCACACTCTCTCATGTTTCCTGTTACTGTTTCTGGCAGAGGCTGACCCCCGGCTGATCGAGTCCTTGTCTCAGATGCTGTCCATGGGGTTCTCTGATGAAGGTGGTTGGCTCACCAGGCTCCTGCAGACCAAGAACTACGACATCGGGGCTGCCCTGGACACCATCCAGTATTCGAAGCACCCGCCACCACTGTGACAATGTCTGCTGCCCGGCTCTCTTCAAATCTCCTTCTGTCACATAATCACATTGAGCTAGTCAGAACAGCAGGGTCTCCGTAAGGGCTAATTTTTCTGCATTCTTCTCCAGAATCTAGGGGGTGGGCACGCATGAGGCCTCTGAGGGCAGCAGCACAGTGTCACCAGTGAGTTCCATGTGTATATGCTCGATGCCAAACCGCCATCCACTCTGAGCTGTTGTGGCCCAGGAACGTCTTGCTGTTGCCCAGCAGGGTGCAGGTGATACACAGCGGCGCACTGGGCTCCCCTGCCAGCCTCACGCCAGCAGTCCAGAATACACCCTGCCTAATGGCCTTCTGCTTTCTCATTTCTAAACAGCTAGTTGATTTACTGCTAGAAACCTGCTAGATTGAGGGAGGGCTGTCCTACAGCAAGCCAGAAGGTCTCACACTTGGAGGGAGAGGGGCTCCCAAGGGCAAGAGCGAGGTGCAAGTGTCCTCTGGCGGCTGCCTCCAGCTCACCACTACGATGCCTCCCATGTGTAGCGCCCCCCTGCTGTTATATTTGTAAGCAATCTGTGATTAAACGCAATGAGCACTTTAGTCATCACTGTCCTGTGTTTATTGTCAGCTTCCAAGGTTTTTCACACATTAACACTAGGGGGAGCTGCAGAGGCACTCCTGCACCACCCTCATCTCCATCAGTGACATCCTGGCCTCTGCTCACAGGTCATCGCTGAAGTCCTCTCCTGTTGTAAAGAGGTCAGAGAGCCGCAGGGCTGCAGGCTTCTGTGTCCCTGGCACCTGGGGAGGCTCCGTGCCCCTCCGCTGCTCAGGGATCCTGCTGCAGGGTCCCTCAGAACCAGGCCTGGGAGGCTGTGTGACTTGAGGAAGCTGGACAGTGGCTGCTTCCCAGCTCTCCCTTGGGGTTGGGGCCCATGGGGTCCCTTGCTCAGCCTGTGCTGGACCTGCTGGTCTGAGTCCCCTCTGCTCTGTGTCCACCTGCGAGCTGTTCACGGGAGATGGGAGAAATCTCGCCCATTTAGAAGATGTGGCCTCAGCCTGACAGGCTGGACGCGGCAGTTCCCCATGAGCAACACGGAGCCCCAGGGGTCGTGGGTCCTCATGGTTCCAGAGGCGGTGACTGCCGCCTGCCTTCACCTTCACGTTTAGGCCAGGAGAGTCCTGGAACCAATCAGAGGAGACAGCTGTATCCTGTGGCCTGCTGGGGCTCGTTTCCCAGGTGAGACTTCCACAGTGCTGCTTGCCAGTCCACAGGCTGGGCAGTGAAGTCGGCAAAGCACAGTGAGTAAATGCCATTTCATCCCAGTCCTCTGCTTCCATGACCAGGCTCCAGGTGGCCCAGCTCCTGAGGGTCAGTTCAGGGTGTCTGAACAGAGCTGGGAGTAGACAGGCCCTAGAGACCACTGGGGAATGGACTCAGGCCGACTCCCCGCACCTGCTCCCTCCCTGGCAAACAGCACCTCAGACCTGGACTTGGCAAGTGGCTGTGCCAGGCTCCCCTTGGTGCTGGGGACCGGCTTCTGCTGAGCAACCAAAGATGTCCTGACAGTTAACAGGACCTCAGAGTGGGTTGCTGCAACTCTGCACCCCAGACATTGGGAAAGAGGACAAGACACAACAGACTTGACAAGAGCATCACACACAGGAACTGCAAGGCTCTGCTGTCACTGGGAGATTCAGAGCCACGAGCTGACTGAGGTCTCAAAGCTACTCCTGGGAACACCAGAATCTGACCTTGGCCTCCTGGCTTCAAGCTGGAGGCCTGCCTGAGCTGAAGCTGGCTGTGGCAGACCTATGCTAAGGTGACCCTGTCAGCAGGCCTCTGGCAGGGCTCCATACACACTGATGACAGCATATAGCAAGATCTGAGTTTTGTAGCACTAAATGTGCAGTGGGGCCTGTTGGGTTCCTGGGAGCAGGAACACTCCCCAGGTGACTGAACGCCTTCAGCAAGGGAGCATGAGCCTGGAGAGGACAAGGATGGCGGGGCGTGCAGAGAGGCCAGGCCAACCTCAGTGGACCCCAGGGTGTCACGATGCCCTTTTGGCTGAGAGTTAATTTCATGAGATGAGCAGGGAGCGAAGGGAGCAGGCAGAGAAAGGAGTTGGCTCCACACAGGCAAGAAGAGGAAGCTGAGCTTTGGGGAGTAAAAAGCTCATACTCCAACAGTTCTGTGTGTGCTTGGTGATCACTGGGACCAAAGTGGAAGCAATATTCCCTATCACCAACCTGCTGGGGTGGCCAGGTGCCCCTGGGAGTGGCCAAGTCTGGGATGTCACAGTTGTGCGACAGCTGGGCTGGGCTCGGGCTCCATTTCCTGGTGGGAGGAAAGTGCTGTCAATAGTCCAGTCCTGCCAGCACAGTCCCCTGCAGCCTCCCTGGCAACCTGGCTGGCCACAGGAGGCAGGGAGCCTCCAGCAGCCACTCAGCTGCAGCCCAATGGCAGATGGGCTGTCCTGTGCTTGCCAGGCAGCTCTGCCCCACAGCTGGTCCACCTACTCCCATGGTGTCTCAGGCGGTGTCTGCAGAGAGCTGAGCTCCTGTGCAGTCTGCAGTATCTGCTTCGCCAGTGTAAACCTCCTACCCCGGTCAACACCCCTAAGCCCCTATCCCTTGAGGTCACCGAGTGAGCTGCTCACAGAATTCAGCAAGCATCCCTGTCTCAGCAAGCAGCGCCTGTCTCATCAGTCCCCACCTGAGCCTCATGGAGGGCACTGGGTACAGCCTGGCACCTTTTTCTGGGCAGCTCCTGACTGAAGGCAGGGTCTGACTCCTCCATGTCCGATGAGGACTGTCCACGGAAACACACTCCTCCTCCCAGCTCCAGTTCCGGGGAGTCCTTGTGCAGAAACTTCAGCCAGCGGCTCTCAGAGGGCTGTGTTGGGAAGAACAGGAAAGCAAGCCCTGTGACTGAAGCTCTTACACCCAGGGCTCAGGCATGGTGCCCGCTGGCGAGGCCTTGGAGAGGCAGCAGAACCCCCGAACGTCCATGCTCCCTGACCAGTGACCCCACACAGACAACAAAGGCTCAGAGATACTCGTGGCGCTGTAGACGCCACTGTTTAGAAAGTGTGGAGACAGCCTCAGGCCCTCAAAAGATGGATCAGTGCCAGAAGCCCGCTTTCCACTGTATTCCCAGTTTTAAAAAATGAAAATACCTGGAAACTGCAGCAACACAGAAGACTTTTGTCAGTGAAAACTTAAGCAAACAAGTCTTTTCTTGACACAAAAATGATGTAACAATAAGCGTTCGAGCGGCTGACCCGGAAGCTCAGGTGCTGAGAGCTGTCCTGGAGGTGGGCCTAGGAGTATCTCTACTGATTTCCCACAAAGCCAACCAAGTGGCATGTCAAAGTCAGACATGCCCGACAGGGAGTTGGAAAGAGAAGAGGAGGAGTCTCCCTAGAAGTGTGAAGTATGCAGGATGCCTGAGTTAGCAAGACCAAAGTGCCACCTTATCCTTCGGAGTTCCTGCTTTTATCACAAGAAAAGAAAGAAGTTACCAATCCTATCCTATCCTTCCTCTGGGCTTTTCACCAGAGACAAGCTAGACAGGGCTGTGACCCTGGCCCAGTGAAGGGCTCTGTGCCTTCCTCTCATTGATTATTAGCTGTCATAATGAACGTCTGAATTATGCCGAAAAGACACCCCTCCCACCGTTCTCTCGGGTTTTCCTCTGAGAGCCCCATTCAATCCTGCGGCAGGTTTGTCTTTAAAAAATCTCGCTTTGCTTCCTGATTTGTCTGCGGGGAATCCTTCTTTCATGGCAGGCAGACCTGAGGTAGCCTCCGTCCTTCGTGCCCTTCCCCAGAACAGTGATGAAATGGGAGAGGAACGTAGGGAGCTGGCGTGGCAGTCAGGAGCTGGAAGCCACACCTCCCCACCCTACGTAACCCTATCTGCAGGTCAGAGGACCCCTTCCCAGGGGATCCTCCTACACACCTGCTGGGGGCGGGGGTCACATAACCACTCCCTTTTGGAACCCTGTAAGAGCCCTAACAAGGAGGGGCTCTCCCACTCAAGGATGCTCTCACTCTCGCTCTTCCTGCTGATGCAGGGGAGAAAGCACCCCTCTTCCACCCTCCCCGTTTTTGGTCCACTCTGCTCCTCAACATGGCCCACATGGGTGTGATTTCCTCACCTTTTAAAGAAACTTCATCACTTCAGAAGCTGTACTAAGAACCTGGAATAGGTGTTTGAGACCACCTAGCCCAGGACGGCAAGAGGGTGGCCAGAGTGGTCCTGTGAGCAGAAGGTGGGAGCTCTCCTGCGGGGACCTGCTATTCTGGGTGGACCGATGACCACAAGAACTAAAGTGCTCCCTCACACACTGCCTGCCCACAGCACTGTGTGACCCGCGCTCTCTAGAGGGGTGACCCAGGGACCTGACCCTCGGCCTCCTATCCCTGAAAGGTACCTGGAGGGCGGGGAGCCGGAGGACAGGTTCTGTTCCAGAGGAGCCATTACCCAACACAAGGGAAAAGCCCTCTTCGTGTAGCAATGATGTGTGGATATGTGGACAGGTTCTAGGTTTTTGTATCCCTGTACTTGTGAACGCTTGTCGTCAGTATTGTTGACTGTATGGCTAATGAATACTGGTAAACTAAAGTTACAAGAAGCCCTGGTTCGGAGGAAGCTCCTGCACTGCAGCCCAACAGGACATGGCACAAACAAAAACCCGCGTCCCTAGACACTCGGTTGTCACTGACCTGAGAAAGCGGGGAGAGAACAGCCTATTTTCATCAACAGGCCAGTGCAGTCTGAAAGAGGAAATTCCCTGTGCTTCAACCTTTTAACCTGATGCCAACCCAGGGTGGGCCATTACTCTGTCTCCAGGGGTGCACCATATAAGACAAGCGGTTCTGAAATTATCTGTTCCTTCTGTCTACGAAACCAACCCCTTCTGCTCTGCTGGTTGCAGCATTCACTGAAGTGCTGCTCAATTCTAGAACTGCAATGAGCTCTTCAAATGAAATTTCTGTGATTTTTGTCTTTTTGGTAATACATAAACAGAATCCCTTCCATCAGGTTTAGCACAGATGCAGCTGGCTTACCTGAGGATGCACATTCTCTGCCTGATGGTGATCTTCAATTTCTTCTTCACTGACACTTCCAGAACCTTCCAGAGACCTTAGGGGAACATCCAAACCCCCTTAGTAAAATGACCCCCAGAGAGGAAGGACAAATGAGCTGAAAATGGCAGGATGCAAGGACTCAGCAGACCCCAAGCTGGTCTTGGGGCATCTCAGGGACTCATCTCTGAGGTCTCATGTGGCTCTAGTGTCCTGCAGCAGCCGAGGATCTGGGAGAGGGGCCACTTACTTCCTCTGATTAGGGATGGTCAGACCCTCCACCAACAGCAGTACTGAGCAGAGAGGGCATGCACTCTGCTTAGGCTGGAACTGGCATCTTGGCTTTGACCATGACAAGCTCTGCTACATCATGGTTCGACATCCTTGTTCCATTTTCCTCATCCCAATAATGGGGATAGCATTGTGTCTATGACTGCAAAGGTCAATGAAACAATGAATGTCCTTTGCTCAGAGTTCCGTTCATCAACACAGGGATGTATGTCCTCATGGAAAAAGGCCACACAAGTCACTGAGCTTGCCACACCTAGCTGGCCTGCAGGGGTGGGGCTCTGCATCTCGCCAAGATGAACTGACGCCATGTGGGTTGTCAAATCACATAATCCCATGCAACACTCCAGTGAGCTCACAGTCCACCATATGTGGGCATCTCTACCAGTTACTTTGCCTTCAGTCACTGACTCTCACAGGGCTATTATGAGGATGTATGCAGGTGAGAGCAGCTACCCTGCCCCACAGCTGAGAACTAACAGTTCCGGTGGGCAGTATCCTACCAGTGAGCACCCAGAACCCTGCATACCTGGCTTAAGAACCCATTCCAGGGGCTGTCATTGTGGTGGAGTAAGCTAACTCCCACCTGTGGCCCAGCATCCCAGAAGGGGGCCAGTTCATGTCTCAGCTGCTTCCACTTCTGATCAGCTCCCTGCTTACGATCTGGGAAAGCAGTGGAGGAATGGCTGGAGTCCTTGGGCACCTGTGTGGGAGACCTGGAAGACACTCCTGGCTTCTGGCAACGGATTGGCTCAGCTCTGCTTGTTGCAGCCATGTGGGGAATGAATCGGTAGAAGGAAGATTATGTCTCTCCTCTGTGTAACTCTTTCAAGTATAAATAAGTAAATATTTTAAATAAATTTCATTCCAAAGGCTAAAGAATGTCTCCGCACTGTGACATAGTCTGCCTTCTTGTTTGCAGTGCTGCCACCGAGAGGTGGGTGTCACCGTCCCTCTACAGATGAGCCAGCCCTCTCCAATGCTTCATTTTGTCTTCTGGCTCCCACAACTTCATTGTGTTGTGCTGAGAGATTTCTTTAAAGATTTATTTATTTTTATTAGAAAGGCAGATATATATAGAGAGCATGAGAAACAGAGTGGAAGATCTTCCATCTGATGATTCACTCCCCAAGCGGCTGCAACGGCTGGAGCTGAGCCAATTCGAAACGAGGAGCCTCTCCCAAGTCTACCACATGGGTCCCAAAGCTTTGGGCCGTCGACTGCTCTCCCAGGCCACAAGCAGGGAGCTGGATGGGAAGTGGAGCCACTGGGATTAGAACCAGCACCCATATGGGATCCCAGCCCGTTCAAGGTGAGGACTTTAACCGCTATGCTATCACTCTGGGCCCCTTTTTTAAAGATTTATTTTATTGGAAAGGGAGATTTACAGGGAATAGGAGAGACAAAGAAAGACCTTCCATCTGCTTGTGCCCTTCCTAAGTGGCTGTAATGGCTGGAGCTAAGCCAACCCAAAGCCAGCAGCCAGGAGCTTCCTCTGGATCTCCCAAGGCTTTGGGCCATCCTCCACCGCTTCCCCAGGGCACAAGCAGGGATCTGAATGGAAAGTGGAGCAGCCAAGACACGAACTGGCAACCATATGTGATCCCAATGCGTGTGAGGCAAGGATTTAGCCACTGAACCATCATGTTGTGCCCAAGGATTTGTATTTATTTTTATTTGAAGATCAGAGTTACAGAAAGAAGGAGAGACAAAGAGACCTTCCATCTGCTGATTCATTCCCTAAATGGCTCTAAGGGCAGGGACTGAGCTGGTCCAAAGCTAGGAGCTAGAAGCTTCTTCTGGGTTTCCCATGTGGGTGCAGGGGCCCAAGTAGCTACTTTCCCAGGTCATAGGCAGGGAGCTGGATGGGAAGTGAAGCAGCCGGGACAAAAACTGGTGCTCATATGGGATGCCACCACTGCAGAGGCTTAGCCTACTATGCTACAGTATTGGCCTCTTTTAGTCAATCTTTACATCAGACTGTATAAGTCCTCCAACTTTGCTTCTTATCAACACTGTTTTTTATGATTCTAGATCCTTTGTATTTCTCTAAAGGTTTTAGGATTAGCTCATTATTTTCTTATTTACTCGAAAGTCAGAGAGAGAGTAGGGAGAGAGAGATTTGTTCCCTCTGCTGGTTCGCTGCACACATGGCCATAATAGCCAGGGCTCAGCCAGGATTAAGTCAGGGGTAAGGAGCTTCATATGGGTCTCCCACGACGGTGGCAGGGGCCCAAGCACTTGGGCCACCCTCCGTTGCTTCCCCCAGCCATGAGCAGACAGCCAGTACAAATCTTACGGAGTGGAGGTGCTATAGCACATTAGGCTGGTTTTTGATACAGAATGCTGGGGTGTGATCTGGATCTACAGAAGAACCAGTGTGACTGGCCTGTTGTCCTAACATATTCTGATTTGATTATAAGTCTCACAATTGGTAGAAACTTTCCATCCTGTGTCCATAGGAAGACAGAGAGTGCCCCTCCTCGTTGCCTAGCTTCCTGGGAGCCTGGAAGTTACCTAACACCACCTCCAAGTCCCACTGAGGGGAAGTACCTATGGGGAAGGGGTCATCTGATTGACAGGCAGGTGGACAGGATGACACAGTGTCGGGCAGGTGTGTGTGTGGTTTCCAACTTGTGAGCCTAAGCAGTTACCTACTTATTCCATTTCATCCTCCCTCAGATATTTCTGACCTTAATCTTAAGGACTGCTGAAGGATGAAGATTCATCACATCTTCTGTAATCACTTCCTGCTGGTTATGGACATGAGCCTTGCCTGGTCTGGGTTTGGAAATCTCTGTGTCATCTAATGGGTCTATCTCAGGAGCCAGAGAATTTCCAGTCAGTGCCAATGGCCGTGTCCCCAGCATGGTCCTCATTGCTCTGCAAAGTTGTTGGATTCTTTTTGCCTTTAGGAGAGGTATTTGAGGTCCTGGTTCATTGAAGTGGCCTGGCTTATCTTTTGTGTGTTCCTGAGTAAGTTCCTCTTTCTTGCAGATGAGTCTGGCAAGGCACTGTCCCACATACAGCTGTGTACACTGAGGTCAGGGCACATCCCAAAGGTCTGGTCCCTGAGGTCAGAGATCCTGTGGCATCAGAAGCCAACTGAACAGGAAGGCAGGGGCTCCCCACTGGTGCCAGAGATATCAGTGAGACCACGAGCAAAGCTGATCATGGCAGGGGTTCCTGGAAGGTACAGCCGACTCACCCCTGGGACTTGGAGGGGACACAGGGCAGCAATACCCCTGAGCCATATCCGTGTGGCAAAGGCCCTGGGCTCTAGGCACATTCCTAGCCAGGTCAGTTGCCAGGGCAGTGGAAGGGCTGGCACTAACGACCCAGTCTGCAGGGCTCATCTGGTCTCCAGGGACAAGGTCATCTGTCACACTGTCCTAAGAAAAATGAAGAAAGGAAGGAAGGAAGGGAGGAAGGAAAAAAGGAAGGCAGTCAGGAAGACTGAAAGGAAGGAAGGAATTTGGCAATTTCTAAAGAAAAGAAAAAAGAAGGCGATGTGCTTGAGCCCACTGTGATGGCTCGATGGCTAAATCATCACCTTGCAAGAGCTGGGAGCCCATCTGGGAGACAGTTCTAAAATGGCAGCCCCACTTCCCATCCAGCTCCCTGCTTGTGGCCTGGGAAGGCAGTCAGGGATGGCCCAAAGCCTTCACCCACGTGGGAGACCCAGAAGAGGTTTCTGGCTCCTGGCTTAGAATCACCTCAGGTTTGGCCATTACAGTCATCTGGGGAGTGAACCAGTGGATGGAAAAATTTTCTCTCTGCTTTTCGTCTCTGTAAATCTGCCTTTCTAACAAAAAGAAATACATCCACTGGTTCACTGCTCACAGTTGCAGCCTCTGCTGCTTTCCCAGGCCATCAGCAGGGAGCTGGACTAGAAATGGAGCAACCGGGACCTGAACTGGTCTCTATATCTGACACCAGTGCCACAGGTAGAGCATTAGTTTGCTATGCCACTGTGCCAGCCCCTAATGTTTTGTTTTTAAGAGCCAGAAGCTTCCTCAGGTCTCCCACAAGAGTGGCCAGAGCCCAAACACTTGGGTCATCTTGCACAGCTTTTCCCAGGTCATTAATAGGAAGCTAGATTGCAAGTGGAGCATTGGGACACAAACCAGCATCCATATGGGATGTTGGGGGCAGCAACTTGACCAGCCACGCACAACACTGGGCCTCTACTTTAACTTTCAAGAACTGGGAGTCAATGCTGTGGCACAGCAAGTTAAGTCCCTGCTTGTAATGGTGGCATCCTTTATCAGAGCACTGCTTCGAGGCCCCACTGCTCTAATAGTAACCCAGCTCCCCACTGGTGTGCCTGGGAAGGCAGCAGAGAATGGCCCAGGTACCCGGGCCCCTGACACTCATGTGGGAGGCCCAGATGGAGCTTCAGGCTCCTAGCTTTGTTCTGGCCCAGCCCTGCCCATTGTGGCCAGTGGACCAGTGTAAGATTTCACTATTTCACTGTCTCCTTTTGTCATTTGTCAAAGAAATGAATTTTTTAACCAACTGATTTTCTAAAGCCCCTCTATCAATTCCCCCACCATTGTCAGATTTACTAAACATGCAATATTATATAGACTGAAGTCCTTGAGCTCTCACTTTCCTGAGCTGCCTCCTGCTCAGTCTATTCTGGCATATTTCCTTCATTGTTTAGTAATTTCAAAAACTTTCTGCATTTGAATGGCAGAGTCTGCAGATAGATAGCAGAGACAGAGAGCTCTTCCATTTGCTGGTTCACTCCTCAAATGGATGCAATGGTCAGAGAAGGACTGGTCCAAACCCAAAGAGCCAGAAGCTTCTTCTGGGTCTCCCATGTGGGTACAGGAGCCCAAGCACTCTGGTCACCTTCCACGGCTTTCCCAGGCATATTAGCAGGGAGGTGGACCATAAGTGGAACAACGTGGACTCGAACTGGTGCCCATAAGAGATGCCAGCTAACAGATGGTGCCTTGCCAAACCACAGCACCCTCCCCAATTAATCAGTTTTAACCCTGAGTCTGTGTTTCCTGGGATTCTGCCTGTGGGAGTTCTTGGAAGGCAGGATGGAAGGTGTGCTGCTCCAGAGGAGCCACTGAAATGCACACTCTCAGCTTGAGGCTTTTGCACCGTGTGTGTGGAAGGCTAGAAAACCAGGAGGGTTTCTGAAAGCGTCGATAGCTATTCAGCAGCTGCATAGCGGGTATGTGAATTTGTTCATGACAGGACGGCCCTGTGGGACTCACTTTACATGGGGGGCTCCCACTGTCCTTCCCCACTGACCAGGCCCGACACTGTCTTTTTCCTGCTGCAGCTCTTTGGCCAGCTGAACAAGGGCTCCAGGGAACCAGGTGTCAATCGCAGTAGCTCAAAAGCTGCCTTCTGGATTTTGGCTATTACTTCATTTTTACCTCTGAGGGTTATTGACTCTACTGCCAGCTCATCAGTGCACTGAAAAAAATCCTCCAGCCAGTAGTTTTATTTTCAGTGAGAGAATTGTTTAACATGTTCAATCCACTGTATAAGAGTATGATGACGACTCAGTGCTGTGGCATAGCTTGTTAAACCTCTGCCTGTGGTACCAGAATCCCATGTGGGCCTTGGTTCAAGTCCCAGCTGCTCCATTTCCCATCCAGTTCCCGACTAATGACCTGGTAAGGTAGCAGAGAATGGGGCAAGACCTTGGGAACCTGCACCCCCATGAGAGACCCAGAAGAAGCCTCTGGCTCCTGGCTTCGGATAGGCCCAGCTCTAACCATTGCAGCCACTTGGGGAGTGAACCCATGGATGGAGGATCTCTCTCCTTTTCTCTCTGCGGCTCTGCTTCTCAAATAAGAATGAATAAATATTAAAAGGGTAATATGATGAAAGATGTGTGGGAAAATGTCAATAAAAGATAATGCATCCTCACCCTCCCCCCAACTTTGTGGAGGTTTTCTCCACTGGATGAGTCCATGAAGAAAGCACACACTCACTGTGCAGCTGACAAGCAAGCAGCATGGTAAGCGTGCTCCTCTCAAAACATCATACCTGAGCGGCAGCTCTGAGATCTGTCCTTGCAGCAGATTTAACTTTTGGACATGGCGCCTGCAGTCAGCACCGGAGCCCTCACCGTAGCTCTGAGAAACAAAAGAAACATGTGAAGCTTGAAAAGTTCCTCAGGCTGTGAACAACAGCCGCCTGTGAGACCCTCCTCGGGGAGGACGGTGCTGTGCTCTGCAAGGCCCAAGGACGCCAGAAACAGCCAGCCTGGAGCCACAGACTGACCGGCTCCAGAACTGATTTTTTGATTCTCTCTGGCTGCCCTACCAGCATGCAGCTCTAGCTTCCAAAGGCAAAAACACCCTAAAGCCCTGCACAAAATGACCAATGAACCTGAATAAAGCAAAAATGTGATAGTATATCAGAACATTAGGTGTTCTTTAAATAAGATGTTAAATAAAAAATAAGAGGAGTCAGGAGGGACCACAGGGGTGGGCCTCTGGCAGAGCAGTTAACCCACCTTCGAGGTCTGCATCCCTTATGACAATTCCTGGGTTCAAGTCTGAGCTCTGCTCCCAACATCAGCTTGCCACTATGGAGTAGCAGGTGCAGCTCAAGTCACTGGGTCCTTGTCAACCGTGTGTGACACAGACTGAGATTCTGGTCCTGTTTTCAGCTTGCCCCAAAAAGCTGTGGTATGCATTTGGGAAATGAATCAGCTGACAGATCTGTCTGGTGGACTTCCATTAGAGAGAAAGAACATGACAGAGAGAGTGAGAGAGAAACTATTACAAAACAAACAAACAAACAAACAAAAAAACAGATCCATGCAGTGGCACAGCACACTAATCCTCCACCCTGTGGCACCAGCATCCCATAGGGAGGCCAGTTCATATTCTGGCTGCTCCACTTCTGATCCAGCACTCTGCTTATGGCCTGGGAAAGCTGCAAAGGATTGTCCAAGTCCTTGGAACCCTGCACACACATGAGAGACATGGAAGAAGCTCCTGGCTCCCAGCTCTGGATTATCTCAGCTCTGGCTGCTGAGGACATATAGGGATGGAAAACTTCCCTAGCCCCACTCTATAAAATCTGCCTTCCAAATAAAAAAAAAATACATCTTTTTTTAAATACATCCTTTTAAAAAGGTTTTCTATCGGGAGCCCCACATGTTGGGCTCCCTCCAAATCTTCACATAGTTGGCTCTGTATATAGGGTAAGTATTGGGCTCTGAGTAGAGGACCCAGTGTGTGTTCTAAGAGGAGCCCCTGGCTGTGGTGCTGAGAGAGGGCACAGCACAGAGACAGGTACGGCAGCTAGGAAGCCACTGCTCCCACTGAGATGGGGAGCAGGGCTGCAGGAAGACGCCAACACAAACTGCTCAGGGACTGAACTGTAGGAAGAGCGTAAACACAGAGCCAGGAGTGCCCAGAGATCTCAGACAGAGGGATGCAGCAGGAAGGCATGGAACGGCTGTGGGAAGAGCAGGTCTGTGGGCGCCGGCAGGCTTCTGATTGGCCCCGTGACATGTGAGATGTCTGTTACATATCCCATGGTGACTGGGCGGCGGTGGCACGCACACATATAAGGGTTGTCAGATGGCCTTATCTTGGGTCACTGAGGCCAGACAGGCTGAGGGGCTACACTCAGAGTCCTTCAATAACTGGACACTGGGGAAAGGAGACAACCAACAGAGAGGACCAGAGTAACAACCACCTAGGCATAAGACCAGCAGGAGAGCCTAGAGCCTGGACATCATCTCTGACTGAGACATGAGCAATCCCAGTAGCTGCAGGGGAGAGCAGGCCTGCGTGGAGAGAAGAGGAGCAGTAGGAGAAATGGCAGAGTTGGGCAAACTTGAGGACTCAGGGCCTGGAATGACCAGCAGGGTCATACAGACACAGCCTCCCCTCTCTGGACTCCAGGGTGCCCTGCGACCAGGTCCAGCCAGGAGACCAGTTTCTGCTGCGTAAGGTCACCAACAGTAGGTCTGGCCCTTAAAGGCCTCCTGGACAGCTCCCTTGAACTCTCCCCACCTCTGTGGCTGCAGGAAGCTGCAGACAAATCTGAGGGAATAAAAGAACCTCTAGGTGATAGGAGGCAGATATACAGAGTGACCACACACAGCAACATCCTCCCAGGACAGTTTTGGTGTGTGTGACTGCTATTGTGATCATTGCACAGGCTGGGAGACTCCGAGAGGATGGCCAAGCCTTCCTCACAGAGAAACCATAAATGCACAGAGAGGCAGTAGTTACTGTGTGGGTGTCTGGCTGGCTGATCTGCCGGTTCCTGGCCCTGACAAGAGGTGGGCCAATGGGTGAATGCACCTGGTCCCAGGGGGTGGCTTTGTGCATGAATCTCAGCTATTCCAGATGGCTCGTATGATATTCTGCATTCCCTGAGTGGAGGACATTACTGGAAGGAAAGACAGGAGAAAAGGGAAGTAAGAGGAAGATATCGGGAGAAACTGGACAAAGGGGAGAAGGGAGGAAAGCTGGCTGGAGGCCCAGGGATGAAGTTCTGTCCTTGGGTTCCTTCCCCAAGACACCCCACTAGTGACAGCACATTTAAAACCATTTTCCACTGAAGCCATGTTCAAATTTTTTGTCTGTTATTTGGAACAAAAGGAAACCTGATCAAAATATGCTCTTAATTTCACTTCTGTGGTTTCTGTTCTAAGCAAAGCATGTGCATCAATGTCGGGTACTGTGCAGAGTGCAAGGGAGACGTGGGCAGAGCCTCCCGCAACTCACACTGAGACGGGCAGCACTCGTGCCAGGGCACTGATACCTCCCTCCTGATCAGGACCGCCAAACGGGAGCGGAGGCTCTAAGAGGGAGGGGACTTGGCCTATGTTCAAGGTCAGAAAGAAACAGGAGATGGAGATGAATGATGAGATGAGGCGGGAGAGGCAGCACTGGGCTATAGCAGGCAACCTGAGTGGGAACAGGTGTTCAATAGACCGAAGGCATGAGGCAGTTGAGATCAACGTAGACACACCTGAGAACTGTGCACCTCGTCCGGTTAAGGGCAGCTACAGCAAAGGATTCAGTCCATCCTCCCCACCCTGCTGGCTCTAACTGTCCTGCTGTGTTCCTGCAGCCCCCGTGCTTGGTCCAGCTCTTGATTACGCATGTGTGTGTGCCTGTGTGCCCGTGAATTACTTTCTCTTCCCCTTCCCTATGAATCATGAAGGTCTCACTGCCCTCTGTTTCTAGGGGCCTGGCACACAGAAGGCACTCAAGATACTTGCACTGAGTGAAGAAAACCAAGGACGGCACCTCCCAGGCACTGCTCTGTCCACCCCATGGCCACAGGGGACAGGAGCCAAGGGGCAGCAGCACGCCACCTGGCCAACCATGAGAGAGTGATCCAGGCTGTGGAACCCTGGGACTCCACCTTGTCTCTGCTTCTAAGGACTTACCCGCAGAAATGACTGCTTCTTGCCGCAGGCTTTGCACGTCCATTTGGGACTCTTTTTCAGCTGGAAGGAAATTTCAGAGATATAGCTAAATATTTAGCTACTTTTTTAAAAAAGAACTTCTTATTTATTTGAAAGGTAGACTCAGAGGAAATCTTCCATCTGCTGGTTCACTCCCTATATGGCCACAACAACTGTGTTGGGCCAGGCCAGAGCCAGGAGGCCAGAGCTCAACCTGGTACTCAGCCATTATCTACTGCCTTCCCAAGAGGTATTCATATTTTTCAGCCTAAAAATAGGAAAGCAAATGAGAAACGACTAAAAACAGTAAGGAAATCTAGCATAGTGTGTGCAAACAAAACTGATGCAATCTCCAAAATTTAACATAGCTTTTATATAACAAATAACTAGTTACATGGAAGACCTGAAGAAGCTCGTGGCTTCGGCCAGCCTGCCCAGCCCACCCACTGCAGCCCGTTACTCTGCCTGGCCAAAGTCAGAGGCCAGGAGCTTTGAGCTCTGTCTTACTCAGCCTTTCCAAGAAATTGTCTTTTCTGAAAATCTGCAGATGTGGCTCTGGCCCAATGGCTCAACTGGCTAATCCTTCATCCATATGGGTGCTTGTTCATGTCCCAGCTGATCCACTTGCTACCCAGCTTCCTGCTTATGGCCTGGGAATGCAGGAGAGGATGGCTCAAAGCCTTGGGAACCTGTGCACATGTGGGAGACCTGCAGGTTTCTGGCTCTAGACTGGCTCAGTTCTGGCCACTGTGGCCATTTGGGGAGAAAGCAACAGATGGAAGAGCTTTGTCTCTTCTCTCTATAAATCTGATTTTCCAATAAAATTTTTTTAAAAAACCTGTATACACACAACTACTAGAAACGAACTCACTGGGGAGCAAGTGAGAGATGGTATGGCTTGTAAGATTTCTACAGCTGTATGTTTCTGTCTGCCATCTATTAGATAATGAAACAACTTGATCTTTCCAGAGCTCAGCATTCTAGGCTCTGTAAGAGGGAAATGCTCCTTAATTCAGGGGCTCTTGCAAAGAAATGAGATGTGGGAGAATGCCCATGCTACAGATCTATGGCTGGGGTAACCTCCTCTAGGTTCGAATCCTTTTTCAGAGTTGAAATGACCATGAGAACTGCACTACATTATCCATGTGCAACAACTTAGAGATGCAAATAATTTCCATCCCACCAACTCTCAGAATACACTGAAATAGGGAAGTAGTACGTGGGCTCAGCTCAGGCCGTTGCTATCCGGGGAGTGCACCACTGGACTTTTCTCTCTGTCCTCTCGGAAACTCTGCCTTTCAAATAAAAATAAAACAGCTTTCAAAAGATCTATTTATTTTTATTTTAAAGGCAGATCTACATAGAGAGCCAGAAAGAAAGATCTTCCATCTGCTGGTTCATTCCCCAAGTGGCCCAAGCTGGACTGATCTGAAGCCAGGAGCCAGGGTCTTCCCGGTCTTCCATGTGTATACAACGTCCCAAGGCTTTGGCCGTCCTGGACTACTTTCCCAGGCCACAAGCAGGGAGCTGGATGGGAAGTGGAGCAGCCAGGACTACAACCAGTGCCCATATGGGATCCTGCGCCAGGTGCATAAATAAAACTTCAAGAAGAAAATAAAAAAACCTCTTGAGGCCCTAAAGTAGTTCTTCTCTAAAATGCCCAGCTTGTAATGCTAACAGATACCCACTCAACAGCCCCATTTGGGGGCAGGGTAAGAGATGCTTATCTCAAGAAGCTGTCATCATGGGGAGAGAGCATTTGATACAAAACGTGCTTTCCCCACACTAAAAGTCTATTGCCTTTTATACACACATCTTACAGAAGGCGGATGCCAGGACACAGCCGACCAGCACAGCACCAAGAAGGGGTGTCCCTGAGAAGGGGACAGGGACGTCCAGCCAGCAGGAGAGGACAAGCTGTGAGACAGGGTAGAGCCCCGGGATGTGGTGACAGGGTGCCCGCGGCGGGGAGGGGTGCTTCTCCCTGGGGGAAGCCTGAGAGCCACTGCGGGGGGCCCGGGATGCCACCCCACCCCGCCTGGGTCCCACAAGGTGCCCCAAATGCCCGCTAGCATTCACCGGAGCCGCCTCTGCAGAAGCCAACACCACTCCAAAACCTACAACACAGAGGCCGGGACGACGCCGCAGGGAAGCGACCCCACACCACACCCGCCGTCCACGCCCGAGGACCGGGAGGCCGGCGCCCAGCCCACCTGGTGCGCTTGGAAGAGGCCGCAGCTGCAGCACCTGAGGACGCGGCAGCGCTGAGGCGGCGCCATGGGGCCTCCCACCCGGAGCCTCCCGCGCTCCCGCGCTCCCCCGCGCCTGCGCCCTCCGCCGGCCCCGCGCCTGCGCCCTCCGCCGGCCCCGCGCCTGCGCCCTCTGCCGGCCCGCCCCGCCCCCACAGGCCTCTGCTGGCCCAGGGGCGCAACCCCCACTTGAGGGGATCCGGATGTTGTGGCTGCTCCCGCTACACTTAGGGCCCTGGGTCTCAGTCAGCCATTCACAGACTTGGCGGCCGTCCCACGGCATTTCCTCCGGTTCGCGCCTTTGCCCATTGCTGTCCTCTGTGCAGGGTCGCCCGGGAACAGAAGACCCGGGAAGGCTCCCCACAATGCGTCCAGGAGACCCCTGAGGATGAAACCCACACCGGGCACCTTGGAAGGCACAGGGCTACTTAGATAGGACTGTGGAGAATTTCCCAACACCGAGCCCTTTCAAGAGTCTCCTCAGAGTCCCCTCAGCGCATGCTGCTGCCAGAACAAAACAAAAATGGGGGACAAAACCAAAAACACATCAGAAAGCAGCCTGGCCGTCCACTGATTCCTAGGGAGAGAACCCTAAACCTAAACCCAAGCCCAACCCCAAACCTAACCTTTGTAATTTGTGAGCTTGGAGCTCAGCTCCTGGGCCACAGCACTGAATTAGGCCACATTCTTGCAGAACCCTCAAGGTGTAGGTTTCTTTGAGAAAAGACCCTGAATTGTTACTTAGAATTGCATGGAAACAGGGAAGCCTGATTTGGGGGCAGGAGGGTCATTAATTAGGAGGTCTCCTAAAATAGCTGGGTTCCCCAAACTTGCCAGGTGGGGGGCCATCACGCCTACTCCATCTTTCTCATCCCAGTTGTTAGGCAAAGGAAATGTGGCCTGGGGGTGGACTGCGATGTTCCTGTGCTGGGAAACTTTGTAACAAACAGGTGAGCCTCAGCCAATGACTTCAGCCCAGATTCTCTTCACGGCAGACAGCTAAGTGTCCAGGCAGACAGACACCTTTTGTTGCCAGTGAAGCTGTGTTTGTTCCTCCCTTCCCTTTGCTTTCCTGAAACAGTGTGCTGAGGTCTTTGAGCTGGTGCTTCTTCCTTCAAAAAACTGCCGCATTCAACTTGCCTACTGTTTTTTGTTTTTGTTTTTGTTTTTTTTGCCTTTTCACACTAACTTAATATTAAAAATGTGTTTTCATGTTGTGTAGAACTGATTTACATCTAAAAGCATCTAATAACAGGTTACTTGAAATGGCAATTTTTTTTTAAAGATTTTATTATTATTGGAAAGTCGGATATACAGAGAGGAGGAGAGATAGAGAGGAAGATCTTCCATCCGATGTTTCACTCCCCAAGTGAGCCGCAACGGGCCTGTGTGCGTCGATCCAATGCCGGGAACCAGGAACCTCTTCCGGGTCTCCCACGCGGGTGCAGGGTCCCAAAGCCTTGGGCCGTCCTCGACTGCTTTCCCAGGCCACAAGCAGGGAGCTGGATGGGAAGTGGAGCTGCCGGGATTAGAACTGGCGCCCATATGGGATCCTGGGGCGTTCAAGGCAAGGACTTTAGCCGCTAGGCCACGCTGCTGGGCCCGTGAAATGGCAATTCTTATATATACTGGCAAATCATATGATGCTTTTAGGATATTGCCCTTAAGTCACTATCAAGCAAAGGTTTGTTTCGGTGCAGCAAATGAAGCCACCATTGAAATGCCTGCATCCCATCTCGAGAGTCCCACTGGAGTCCCAGCTACTCCTCTTTTGATCCAGCTTCTTGCCAAGGCATCCTGGGAGGCAATGGGTGGTGGTTCAGGTGCTTGGACCCCTGCAACCTCTGTGGGAAATTCAGAGGGACTTCCAGGCTCCTGGCTTTGGCTATACCCACTCTGGGGAATTAATCAGCAAGCAGGAGTTATCTTTCTCACTCTCTCCCTTCAAGTCAATGAAAATAATAAGCATTATGAAGCAGTTCATTCTGAATTTGAACAAAGAAGAAAGCATAAGTTTAAAGAATCACAAACACATAAATATCAGTGAAACGAGTTTTGTGTAACAATTTACTGCATCAGTTTAAAAAGGTTGTTCTTTTTGGGGCCCGGTGTGGCAGTCTAACATGTAAAGTCCTTGCCTTGCATGTGCCAGGATCGCATATGGGTGCCGGTTCACATCCCAGCAGCTCTGCTTCCAATCCAGCTCCCTGCTTGCAGTCTGGGAAGGCAGTTGAGGACTGCCCAAAGCCTTGGGACCCTGCGTCTGCCTGGGACACCCAGAGGAGGCTCTAGGCTCCTTGGCTTTGGATCTGTTCAGCTTCGGTTGTTGCGGCTGCATCAATGGATGTGTCTCTGCTCCTCTCTGTATATCTGACTTTCCAGTATAAATAAATAAATCTTTAAAACAATTTCTAAATTGAATTTCTGCTTTATACCAGAGAGTTCCTAATTTTTCCATCTGTCACTGTGTATTATTTTGAATCTCTTCAAGTGTGCTTTAAAGGGGCCCTCCAGATTGATTCCAACATCCCATCCTAACATGGATGGCCCTCTGGTTCCCCCTCATTCATAACTGTTCTCTTCCTTCTATTTTTCCCCTGCCTGATTTCATGTGTTCAAAATATCTCCACACTCAAATGCAAAAACTCTCCCCAAGCCTCAACCAGCTTCTCTCACAGGGAGATCTACTTTTCCTCCTGCAAACACCATGAAACCCTCACCTAGATGATCCTGTGTCCCAGTTCAGCTCAGAGAAATTATAGAAGAACACAGCATTCCTCTTCCTTTTATTTATAAAAAAGGGAGGAATGTGAGAAGTGACTCACATCTACAACTTGAAGCCCAATGCCCTTTGTCCTTCCCCAAGTCCTGTTTTCTTCTGGGCTTACTGCTTCCCTGCCCCAGAGCCACGCCCTTTGTGTTCAAATTTTACTCCCTGCCAACCAGCTACAACCCTATGAGCCCTCATTCCCCAACCCCATGGCATGACTACCTCCAGTGGCCTGATCCATAGGCTAACTACTCTGCCAATCTCCAGTGGCCTGCTCCCTACACACCCACTCTGTCCTCTATGAATACCCGCTGTCCAAGCCGTTCCCTCTGACCTCATTCTCTTCCTCTGATGCCGCTGCTTCCGCGACCCTGCATAAAGGACCTTCTGCGTGACTTGCATATCTGAGGCTTCTGAGTTTGCGCTGGCCACTGAAAAGAGCCATTTAGCAAGAGCTGCTTGAACAAGAGCTGTCTGAAAAGAGCTTGTAACTATGCATTAAAATCTATCTCTTTAAGTGTCCTTAGGATGGATCACTCATCAGAACACTATTGGGCATTCTAATGAATCATTGTCAGTTTTTGTGCATGTGGAGTCTCATATTAAAGTCTCCTGTTAATTTTTTGATTCTTTTGGGGGCTTTACACACTGCTTATGGGCCCACTTTTGTGCATCTAGCATGTCATTTGTTTGCACTGGTTTAAAAGGGGAAACTCCAGGCCTGAGGCTGTGTTCCAGAATGTGTCTTTAGCAGTGGGTTTCACAGGCTCTATTGGCTGTAGCTCTAGTTATATACTGAAGTATGCTCTCCCAGCATTGGGGGGTGGTCATAGGATCCCATTAGACCCTGCAGGGTTCTGTGGGTCTTGTTGGTGGGGACTGGAATCCCGGCAGTGCTGGACCCAGATCATAGATGTCTGTGCACGCAAGCTCCTGCATGCCAGGGCTGGGGCAGCTCAGCACACGTCAGGACCAACTGGAACAGGCTGGAGATGGGAACTGTGCAACCAGGCACTCCCACCAGAGCTGGAATCAATTCAGACCAGTGTTTCTAGCAGCCCTGGTTCTCACCCAGGCTGAAGGGGTACCTAAGAAGGGATTTGTGCAGTCCTGCTGTGTGCGTTTGTGTGTGTGTGTGTGTGTGTGTGTATGTGTGTATAATCTGCCAGCCAGGCAGTGAAAGCTGAGGCTAAGGGCAGGGAGGCCTTGCAGTTTCCGGGTCCACATGAGGCTGATATTGCAAGTTCTCTTTGTTACCGTAGTGGATGTTCTACTGCATCCCAAGCACAGGGTGTGCAGGTGCTTCTGTTTCTGGGGCCATGTATGCTCCACAGTGATGGTTTTCTCCAGGTGGCGTCTCATGGCCACAGCTCGCCCCCTGGCATCAGCAGCAGGACATGTGAGCACTTGATGAAGCTACTGTCCCAAGTCTCT
Organism: Ochotona princeps; assembly: GCF_030435755.1. Classification (NCBI taxonomy): domain Eukaryota; kingdom Metazoa; phylum Chordata; class Mammalia; order Lagomorpha; family Ochotonidae; genus Ochotona; species Ochotona princeps. The sequence goes on along the minus strand of NC_080840.1, from coordinate 76,678,071 downwards.
GGGTCATATGTGTTCCCGATGTTCTCCCCAGACACTCATTCTAAACAGAGTGAATTACTTGCCTTCTGTTGAGAGGAGGAGAACAAGCCCCTCTGCGTGAGTCCTCTCGTGTCCGCTGAAGCATGTGTGGCTGCATCTCACTGTGGAGCGTGAGTTCTATCCCAGGTGTGGCTCCTGACACCACCCTTCCAGCTAATGCAGACTGCGGGAAGAAGCAGTGTGGCTCAGGTTCCTGAGTTCATCCCTGCCACCCGGGAGACCTCAGCAGCATCTTTTCCTCCTGACCTCAGCCCTGTATCACAGGGATGGGGGAGTGAACCAGATGATGGAAGCAAGCCTCTAATTCACTAATTAACTAAAATTTTAATTTAACTTTTCTCTCTTCTACATTTCTACATTTCATTGGAAACAGGTTTAAAGTTTTCTGTGAATGCTAGTGAGTTTATTGTTTAAGATTGTATTGATTGTTAATGTAAAACATATGTTCTACTAACACACTAAATCCATCCTTTACTATGTTTTGAGTACATAGAATTGTTTACCATTAAACTGTTATGCTTATTGCTGAACCAGAAAAGAAGAAGTTGTTTCACAGGTTTCCCTTTCCCCCAGCTCTTTCTTGCTGCCCGAATATTTTTTCATATATACATGAAGGTACATCTCTATGTACATATCTGTATGTACATCTCTATGTGTATATATATGAAGGTACATCTCTGCATGTGTTCTTGGATTCCACACATATTAAAGTTGTAATTGAGACTTTCTCTGTGTTAAATATGCAGTCTACTTTTCTTGTCACAGCCTTCTTTATCAACTCTTCTCTGGATTTTATATTTTATTGATTTTTTTCTCTCACAGTCTATAGAACCTTTAGTTTTTCAACAATTAATTTCTCCTTTTTGCATTGAGGACTTAAATTTGCTTTACCATAGTTCACTGTTCCCCAATAGTGTGTGTGTGTGCGAGTGTGCGTGTGCGTGTGCCTACTGACCTTCAGTCTTTCCTGCCTCTAATATTCTTTGTAACATTTTTTATTGGAAAGTCAGATGTGCAAAGAGAAGGAGAGACCAAGAGAAAGATCTTCCATATGCCGAATCACTCACCAAGTGCTTGCAACAGCCAGAGCTGAGCTGACGTACAGCTAGGATTCAGGAGCTTCTTCCAGGTCTCCCACACGGGTGCAGAGTCCCAAGGCTTTGGGCCATCCTCCACTGCTTTCCCAGGCCACAAGTTGGGAGCTGGGAGGGAAGTGGAACAGGTGAAACACTTCCATAGATGGAACACTACCAGCTCCCATATAGATCCCAGCATTGGTAAGCAGAGGATTTAGCCACTGAGCCATCATCCTGGGCCCCAGAGCAGATTTTTTACCCTCCTGTAATCCCAGTCATGTTATTTTGCTTTATTCCTGTGTTTCCTCTTTCTGAGAAGTCATTGTGTGTGCCAGTGTCCTGCCGAGTTTCTCAGATGTTTTCTAGTAATCTGATGATACCAAGTCATGAACTTAGATCCTTGATCCATGGACTTGGTTTTCATGTAAGGTGTAAGGTGGGATATTGTTTCACAAATTCTGCGTGCAGAGATCCAGTTGTTCCCAGGTCCGTGTGTTGAAGAGACTGGCCTCTCTCAGGGCACTGATCTTCACTCCTTGTTGTGGATGAGCTGGTTGCAGATTTGCAGATTGATTTCTGGGGTTTCTGTTCTCTTCCGTTGGTCTGCATGTTACTTTTTGTGCCAGTATAAGGCTTCTTGGATTATTTCTGCCTATAGACTGTGATATTCTTCCCCTGCCACACACACTGACAAGGATGGGCACACTGACTGCACTAACGCCCTGGCCAGATGACATGTTTCTCTGCCCACATATTTTAAAAGGAACCTTCTATTCCCTAATCATCAACGTATTCCTTGCTCTGCTCTAGAACTTTGATAATTTGCCACTGCCCTCAAAATTATGAAAGGCTGTAAATTCCTGTTCTATTTTCTAAGATGTTGTAAATTGTTGAGCCACTGTATGACTAGTTGAAATCTTTTGCCATTTACAATGTGATTCCTGAAAATATTTGTCTTTGAACAAAGTTTTATTGATACCATGCTTCAACATGCTGTCTGTTATGGAAACTTTCTGACCACTGCTCTGATCAGGACGTTTCTGACTTAAATCTCACTTTGCTCATTGAAAAGCAAAACAAAACAAAACAAACTATGTAAGGAAAAGCCTCAGAAAAGTTTCTAAGGGACTTGTCTGACGTTAACACATATTTCCCAGGGTTTGATCAAATAATGAAAAATGGAAGAGAATTTGAACAATGGAGAAAGAGACACATAAATACCATCCACCCTGTGAGTACAGCAGGCTTCTTCCTTTTTTCTGCTTGAGAACTAATGACAAGGTTCTTAGCTACAACACAAATTTTAATAGAGATGCCAAAACATTGGTTTATTGGGTGACATTCACCTTTCTCACAAAGCTAGTAATTAGAAACCAAAAATCAAAATGTTGGTAAACTTAAGAGTGGTGGGTTTCATCATGCCAGAAGAAAATGAACGCACAAGGCCTCTCACTCTTGGGCCCCTCTGGGTGTCAGGAGGGCAGAGAACGGGCCCAGGTGGCCCGGAAGGAAGGGACAGGGACTGCAGGCTCTGAGGCAAGCCCAGAATGCAGGTGAGTGCAAGAAGGCTCTGACCTGGTGGGGGGGGGGGGGAGCGAGGAAGGGAGCACCTGAAGGCAAAGAGGGTGGCAGGGCCACAAGAGAAGTCCCTGTCCCCATCCACTCCTAGCGATGTCATGAAAAACAGAGGCAAGAGGACAAAGATGGACTCAGTGTCCTGGGGGCCAGGCATGTGGGGTTGGGGTGGCACACTCAGTGTTCCCTGAGAGTGCCAAACTGAGTCCTGCCCTGGCAGAAGGCGGGAGGGCACGAGGCAGAAGGCCCTCCCCCACTCCTGGGAGAACATTACCCTGCCATGACCTTTCAACCCCCAGTCCCATCTTAGTACTACCATCTTAGGGTGTGGGCGCCCAGGCCACGTCTGTTGGGTCAGACAGTCTCATCTCTGCAGCCCACACGGGAGTTAACAGTTGGCTGAACATGGCGTGAGGGTGAGGGGACAGGTGGGTGAGATGACAGGTGGGTAAGGTGAGAGGTTGCTGAGGTGACAGGTGGGTTAGTTGCAGGGAGATGATAATGACTGCCCTGTCTGCTTGTAATCCAAGCTCAGGAGGTGGGAGGACTGGGGCACCTTCTCCCCCTCTGGCCTCCTCTGAGTCTCCATTTGTCCTTGAGGGTCCAGGAGGGAGACACAGCAGGGGCACATGGCAGAGCCAGCCCTGCAGGAGGTGTGGGGGCTGCCCTGGTGGGAGCAGCCTGATTCCTCAGAGACCAGAGCTGTCCCTGCCTCCTGGGATCCTCCTCACAGCCTGGGAGCATGCTGGGACAGCTCACAGTGCTGTCCACACAAGAGGCACCTAGGCTCCAGGCCTGGCAGCAGCAGGTGGTCACAGTTGGGCAGCGTGCAGGCCATTAAGAACTATTTCATCTGGTGGCCTTCCCGCTGGGCCCAGAGAGCTGCCTTCTCTTCCCTCAGCCTCCAAGCCTGCTTGTCCCACCCTGTCCTGGGCAGAATTCCCAGTTACCCCCTGCTTCCAGCCAGACTTCCAGGAGCACAAAGGGCGGACATGGGATGGCCACACCGCTGCTGCTTCTCTGGCTGGGGCCAGGGACTCCGAGGAGGTACCCAGGAAGCACTTAGCCCTGTGCTAAGAGCAGTACAGAGAGCACTGAGCTGGCTGAGAGCAGCAAGGGTCGCAGGAACACCTCAAGCTGCTCCCTGCTCTCTCACCTACATCCCACGCCTGGACCCGAGAAACGATCTGGCCTGAGGATGCCTTCCTGGTTTCCACAGCTCGGGGAGGCCTCCCCGCGGGAGGGACACGCTGGACCCGGTGGACAGGAAGCAGAGAATGAAGCCGGAAGCGGTTAGAAAGCATGATGCCTGCCTTGGTCCTCCAAACACCTCTGCATCCCCAGAAGTGAGGCCTGCATGGGCAGGTGCCAGGGCAGGAGAGTGGGTGAAGTTCAGCTCCCTGCACGCCAGGAGAGCTGGATCAAGGTCCTCATGCCACTTGATGAGATGCAAGGCCCAGGGAGACTTGGCGGGCACAGAGACAAGCGCTTCTCAGTTCCGGATCTCTGTGGGGATCCCTGGCCTTGGGGAGCCCACCTGAGCCTGCAACCTGCTCGGCAAGCCCGCAGGGCCTCGCAGCAACGGGGTCCTTCACTGTCTGTCCCGGGGGCGGCCGCACGGACCCCACGTGCCTGGGCGCGCCAGCTCTGCACAGCGGCCCACCCGCCTCGCTCTGGGCGCGCGCTGCCCCGGATGTTGCTAACGGAAATCTCTCGGAGCCCCCAAGAGCTTCAGAGGCCTAGACTCAGACAGCCTGCTGTGAGTATTGAGGGCCAAGGCAAGGTCCACTGCTTCTTGGGCCACTCAGCCCCCTCGCCCAGTGCCGTTGCTTGCCTGGCCCTGTCATGTCTGAACCGACTTCACAGGGCATTGGGGAGGCTCCCAGGGCTTCCCCTTGCTGCCGCTGTCCCCAGTGTTTATGGTGGTGGCTCCTACCCCATGGGTAGCATTTCACAGGTCCTCAGCGTACTGAGGGCACACTCCAGGGTGACTTCCCGGAGGCGGTGCTAGGAGGAGGAAGCTGGTGCTGCTCGAGGCCATGCACAGGGGCGGGGGTGGGGTGGGGCACGCGGCTTGGTGCTGCTCAAGACAGTCTCTCCCCAGGGCCATTTTGTGATCCGCGAGGCCCTGCAGCAGGCTCTGCTGTGCGCGTGCGTCTTGCTGGCCGCCCTCCTGGCCTGGTCTCCAGGGAGAGCACTTCCTAGCAGTCCCTGGGAGAAGGGAGCTCGAGTTAGAGCCTGGGAGGAGAGTAGCCCTGCAGAGTGGACAGGAGGCTCGAAAGCCCGGGGGCGACCCCACAGCCAGGGGCGGGCAGGACACTAAGCACAGCAGCTCTCAGACCGGTAGCAGCACCCCATCGTTGGCCTTCAGACAGCTACAGGTTGATGTGGTCCTGCCTTTCTTTGTGCACAGGTCTGAGCCTCTGAGGAGCACCCCAAGTCACAAGAGAAGGGAACCTGAGTTCCCCTTCAGGGTGACGTGCACCAGGTGCAACCCTATCAGCAGCTCCTATAGCTCCACCACGGAGCCCTGGATGCTGACAGCAATCAGGGCACGACCTCCTGCACCGGAGCAGGACCCATCCAGGCCCCTGCTGCAGAAGGCTCCTCTGCTGCTGCCCTGCAGGAGACGTGAGCTGCTCATCCTGCCCGAGGCACCTGACCCTGCCTAGAGTCACCACCAAGGACCAAGGAACGCTGTGCTGTGAGTCAGTGGATCAACAGTGTCCTGAGTGGTAAGCATGGTCCCTGTCTGCCACCTCCTCTGGTGGAGCCATTTCCTGTTCCCTGGCAGACACCTACCTTCCTCCTTCTGCAGGGAACAGAAGCAGAGCTCTGGCCTGCTCTTGCCTCTGTCTGTAGGGAGAGGCTGCTCTGAGGCTCGTCCAGGAAGCCTGCCTTGCTGGGCCAGGCCATAAGGACCTGGGTGTCCTTTCCTGGGGCCCAGGGCTCATTGCTGTGCTGCGAGGCTCCTGCTGGTGTGTGGGATGAGGGCTGTGCAAGACCTCCGTGAATCTGCATTTGAGGTGAGCCCAGCAGACCCCACCCCCAGTTCGCCAGCAATAGCATGGCCTACAATATGATCAGCTCCCAGAAGGGGCTTCATGGTACCACTTGGTTGCTGGAGGCAGCAGGACTGGGCCCTGTGTGGTAGCAGAGGGACAGGTCTCCTGGGATAGCCCCTCCAAGCCCACAGGATGCCTCTCCCTGCTGCTCTGACCCACACACAGCATCCTTGGCTTCCTTGGACCTGTGTGTACAAGTGCACAGGGACATGCAGCCTGAGGAAGGGGTCTCTGCAGTGTAATGATCGCTTGAGAGTTCCAGAAGGACTCGCAGCCACAGGCTGGGGGTCTGCCACTAGTCTGGGCCCTAGATAGATGCAGGCTGCAGGTGTGGCAGAGGCTGAGTTGGTGCATGTGTACTCTGCACTGGGTCAGCTCTGCAAGGGAGGCAGAGTGCCAGAGGAACAGGCCCCTAGGGGCTCCTCGGGGTCCCAGACAAGGCACAGTTTCCTGAGGTCAGAGGTCAGCTGATGCTCCAATGGTTTTCCGGATAATGCCACTTGTGAAAAAGGACTGATTGATTTATTAACTTATTTGAAAGAGTTACAGAGAAGTAGAGAAAGAGAAAAAGAGCTTCCACTTGCTGGTTTACTCCCCTGATGGCCACAGAGGCCATAGCTGGGCCAGACTGAAGTCCAGAGCCTAGACCTTCCATTGGTCTCCCACATGGGTGTCAGGTCTCGCCCAAGAATCTAATCAATCTTTGGAGGTTTTCCCTGGTGCCCCAACAGGGAGCTGGTCAGTAGTGGGACAGCCAGGACTGGAACTGGGGCCCATATGGGATGCCAATGCAGCTAGTACAGACCCTTTAGTTTCACGTTGATAGGGATGTGTGCAGTCCCCTGGGAAATACTTCAACAATCTCATGGGAGATCTTGACCAAGCAACCTGCCCTGCAGGCTGGAGTGTGCGATCATGCCTTGCTTTCACTCCCCAGGAGGTGGCGGCAGTGAGTTCCCTCCTGCATCAGCTGGCAGACAGATGTGGAGTGAGCTGGGCTGCAACATCTCCAGGCTGCAGGACCTTCCTCGCCATCGACTCCTGGGGCTGCTCTTGAACTACTTCATGCTTGGTTGTGGACAGAGCCAGCTGTGTGCGCCACAGGACAGCGTGTCAGCTTCTCTGTCACAGCATGTGGACACAGTGATGGTTGAGTTTATAGAAAGCTGAATGAGTCAGACTTTACTGTGTGTCAGGCATCCCAGGACCCCACCCAAGGCCCCTTCACCTTTCCCTGCCTGCTTGCTGGAGGGCACCCAGTGTTGCCTCCTGGTCCCTGTGGTCCCAGAGTGTGAGATGGAGGCCCAGGCCCAGGCTTCCTCCTCCTGCTGACCCTTGCTATGATTGGGGCTCACGGGGGAGTTGGTGTGGACAGTGCAGAAGGTCTGCACACACTGGGCCCTGAGACACGGCCTCTGTGAGCACCCACAGGACAGTGATGGAACAATCCCACTGCCACCTGTTGCCCCACACACTGTGGACCTGAGCCAGGGCTCCCGTGTTCCAGCTATATTCCCTTTCTCCTCGGCATTGACCCATAACTCCACGATGTTTCAGCATCATGTCTGCACGCTGCCAGTTTCCTGCAAAGCTCTGCTCGCATCTTCTCTGGGGCTTTCCTACCTGTGGCTTTGTCTCCTGTTTTTACAAATTGTATTTGAGGTTAGGGATTTACAAAAAAAGAAAAGAAGAAGGAAAAGAAAGGAAGAAAGAAAAGAGCCAGGGGCAGAGGTCATCTGTCTGCCTGTTTATTCCCCAGTGGCCACAATAACAAGGGCTGGGTCAGGTTGAAGCCAGGAGCCAGAAGCTCCCCCGAGTCTCCACATGGGTGGAAGGGGCCAAGCACGTGGGTCATTTTCCACGTTTCCCTGGTGCATAGGCAGTGGACTGGATCAGCAGTTTGAGAGGCTGGGATTTGCGCCAAGGCCCGTGTGGGATGCTGGTGCTGCAGGAAACAACTTCATGCACTATGCGACAGCACCAGCCCCTCGGGTTTGGGTATTGAGGCTGAACCCCAAAGAGGGGCCTCCCTTTCCTGGTGTGTCAGTTGAGAGTGAGTAATACCCCGAGATCTTACTGCAGGCACTGCTGACCTGGATGAGCAGCAGGGATGTACTCTGATGCTGTGCACAAGTCCTGTCACACTCGTGTCAGCCTTCATCCGGAAGCCTGCCCGCAGCCGTGGTGGTGCCCCCGCACCAGGCGTGGCCGGCGGCCCCTGCTCCCTCTCTGGTCAGACTCTTCTCCAGGGTCTCTCCATGCACTCCTCACTCCTGGCACTAGGGACTCATCGACACTCATTTCATGCTTTAGACCAACAGTTCATATTGTTAATGTGTAATTCGTTGCTGGAAATGTTGCAGTTGACTGTGTGAGTTCTTTGGAGAGGGAGAGAGAGATTTTCCTTCTGCTGGTTCACTTCCAGATAGCTGCAATAGCTGGGCCAGGTGAAGCCAGGAGCCAGGAATTCCATCCTGGTCTTCCAGCGGGTAGCAGGGGGACAAGCACTTGGGCCATCCTCTGCTGTTTTCCTAAGCACATTAGCAGGGAGCTTGATCAGAGGTGGAGCAGCGGGCCTTGTACTGACATCCACATAGGATGCCGGCCTCACAGGCGGCGGCTTAGCTTGCTGTGCCGCAGCAGCAGTGTCCTTGTGAATTTTTCTCCTGTGCCTCCTGAACATGCCTGTTCCTCCTTTCTTCTCAGCACTTCTTTACTGGGAGCCCCACGAGAGGCTCCAGGGTCCTCTGGGGCTTTCCCTGCTCCCGTTCCAGGAGCATGGAATTCACAGTCAAGGTCTGGGGACTTGCACGTGCTCACACCTTAGGGGAATGACTGCTTCCAGATGCTTGACGGAGACATCTGGAAATAAGTTTGTGTGCACACTGCTCACTTGTAACATGTGCCTCTATTTCTGGGCCCACGTCTTCCACTGTGGTGTGTGTTCAGGGATCCATGACAGACCTTGCACCCTGCAGGTCCCTTCCAGAAATGTCTCCTTGCGGGCCTGGGACGTCTTCAGCATCTTCTCAGAGGATCTCGGTCTAGTCATCTGATGTGTTACTTGCTCCTCCCTCCTCTGCATGGTGGGCAGAGCTGAGCAGTGACTAACAGCCCGTCAGCCCCTTCGGCATTAGCCCTGGAGTCCCAATCAACTACTGGGTTTGTCCTTCCAGGTGGTGGGTTAGGCTCCCTTCTGGATGATGGGTGGAGGGCAGCTCATCTGTCATCTGTGCAACCAGAGTCTTTGTGCGCCCTCTGCCCTCCCTGTCGGGCCCTCTGGCAACCACACCGATGTGGGGTGCTGCTGGCTTCTGTTTTCCTGAGTATTTCTGTATCGACGTGACAGTCAGGACTGGGAAGTTTTGTCTTTTAAGAGTTATTCTTTATGATATAAAGAACAATTTTCATTAGAGTTTATAGAAATAATTATAAAAGTCTAATAATTCTTGATTCCTACCTTGTTCCTTTCTTTTTAATTTCCTTGATAAAACCAAGTAAAGATTTCAACAAGTAAGAAGTACACAGAGCTAGCACTGTGGCATAGTAGGTAAAACCCCTACCTGCAAAGCCAGCATTCCATATGGCTGCCAGTCTTTTTTTTTTTGAAAGTCAGGCTTACAGAAGCAAAGCTCTTCCATCCACTGGTTCACTCCCAAATGGCTGCAACAGCTTGAGCTGAGCCGATCCCAAGCTAAGAGCCAGGAGCCACAAGCTTCTTCCAGGATTCCCACATGGGTGCAGCGTCTCATGGCTTTGGGTCATCCTCGATGGCTTTCCCAGGCCACAGGCAAGGAGCTGGATGAGGTGTGGAGTAGCCAGGACGTGAACTGGTGCCTGTATGGGGTTCTGACACTTGCAAGGGAAGGATTAGCTTATTGAGCCACTGTGTTGGGCTCGATGGGTGCTGTTCTTGTCCAGCTGTTCCGTCCCAGCTGCCTCCCTACCACTGTCCTAGGGAAAGCAGCAGAAGATGCTCCAACTCTGTCTCTCCCTGTTCTGTAACTTTGGCAAACAAATCTCCCTTTTTAATGTGAAAGTGCCACCATTGGCAGAAATGTAACAAGGACTACAAACAATAGCCAAATCTCAGGAGCAAAATTTTCTCATGATGCTTCTGCAACTAACCCCAAAATTGTTGTGGAAAGACATCTCTTCCTCTCTCTGAATAATTTGTCAAAAGCATTCGTTGATTTATCTTTCTGGGAGGAAGTGTCACCCATCAAACCATCTGCCCCTGTGTCTTCCGTCCGTTCCATCTCTGCTTGCTGTAGGCCTAGCAGCAGTTCCTAATGGTCAGTAACTGTTTCCCGGGAATCCTCCTGTTACTCACGTGCGGTGACGTGCGGTGCTCACTGTGTGCCGTGAGCCACGCAGGATGCCCTCCCTCACTCCTACAAGGCTGAGGAATGCCCTTGCTGCCTCTGTGTCTGTCTCTTGCTAAGTCTGCATGGCAAAGAGGCCTGCCACAGAATCAAAGTAGGTCATTTTTATTTGCTCTGTTATTCTGCTGGGTTTTAAAGAAACTGGTTTATTTAGTTGAACTGTTAGAGAGTGGAAGAGAGAACTTTCGTGTTTTGCTTCACTCAGTAGATGGCTGCAGTGGCTGAGATGGGCCGGCCAAAGCCAGGAGCCAGAAGCTGCAGTGGGTCTCCCACATGGGTGGTCTGGGGCACGAGCACTTGGGCCACCATCTGCTGCTTTCTCAGGCCCTTAGCCGAATGGGCGGTGTGGATTGCACCAACGTGATTATACAGTGGTGTGGCATGCTCCATGCATGTGGGGGCCATGGCATTTGACCCTTCCTGGTTGGTCTTTGCTGCCTGTGGGTCTTTCTCAGGCACTGTTGTAGATGGTGCCCAGGTGGATATGCCCACAGTTTTCTTCTGCCACGTGTACCTGTGTGGCTCCCCTGACGCAGGGTAGCACAGGAATGGGTATTTCTTGGGGCACGTAGCATATGACAGCCAGGCAGGTTTGCCCATGGCCTTCTCTGGAGCAGTGCTGCTGAGCTCTAAAGACTTGGGTACTCTGTCCTGAGTGCTGAGTTTTTGTGAAGATAAAGCCCAGGAGGGGGTGCCCAATGCCTTGATCATTGGCAGGGCACATTGGAGGCAGGTGATTGTCCCAGCCTTCTTCAGATATCTGTACTTGTGGAGGTCAGGCACATTAGCCCACATCTTGCCTCTTGTACTGGGTGTGCCTGTGCGGTGTCCTGGAGGCCAAAACAGCAGTCCTCTGGCATTTCTCAGTTGTTCTAGCCCGTACAGCCAGGCCAGGGGTTCCCACAGCCTTCTCCTGAGAACTTCTCCTGTACACGACAAGGACTAACCCAGAAGATCATTCCTTCCTGCAGTAGTTCCTCAGGTTTCTTGGACAGTGTGGCCTGGGCAGGGGCTTCCACAACTTTCTCCTGTGGGATTTTGCTGTACAACATAGAGGAGTAGCACCTTTCTCCCTGGCCTTGTGGAATGGTCATTGCTTCTAGAAGATCTTCCTCAGGAGGATCGGCAGATGTCAGCCAGGCCCAGTGGTCCACAACTGTCTCCTGTGGCATGTTTCTGTATTACACAGAGCCCATGGGGCTAGTTTGTGAGCCTGCCTTGAGGTCCTGCACATGGGGCACACAGCAGAGTTCACCCACTGCCTTCCCCTGACCGATGACACTGTGCGATGCACTGAAGCTGGGGCACCAATTGTGAACTTTTCTCATGTGTTCTTCATGTGGAACCATGCCAGGAGCACCTGTCATCTCCACCTAGAGGGGGATGGTGTGTTGTTCCCTAAGCATGAGGATCCTGGCTCGTGGGCCTACCTGGTTGCTCTTTGCTTCCTGTGGGCCTTCCTTGGCAGTCTTGGCATGTGGTGCCCAGGTGGATGTGGCTGCAGTGTTCCTGCTCAGATGGATGTACCTCTGTGGGTTTCTGGATGCAAGGGCACTGGCCCATGGGTGGTTTTTTTTTGAAGACTTGGCATAGGAGTGTCAGGCTTTCCCACATCTTTCTCTTTTCCAGAGTTGCTCTGCTCCATGGAGTTAGGTGTTCTGGCCCGGGTTCCTGAGCTCTTTGCACGTTGTGCCCAGGACGGCGCATCCTCTGCCCTCCTCTTTGTCATGGCCCTGTATGGTCCTGCAGACACAGGCTATTTGTCTCAGACTTCCTTGGGTATTTGTGCATGTGGTGCACTCAGACATACCTGCAGCCTTCCTCTTCTGCCACATGTTGCTATGTGGTGTCCTGGAGGCTGAGAAAATAGGAGGCAGGTGTTTCTTAGATGTCTTGGCCTGTGGAGCCAGGCTGGGGCTCCCATAGCCTTCTCCTGCGGGATTTTGCTCTCCACTACATGGGAATAGCAACTTTCTTCCTGGCCAGAATGGGGGTTGTTGTTTCCTGCAGACGTTCCTTAGGTGTGTTAGCAAATGGCACCTCGGCCCATTCCTCCATGACTGTCTCCTGTGGCTGTGGTTGTTTTCCACAGTGCCTGTGGCATTGGCCCATGAGACTTCCTCGATGGTCTTCACCTGTGGTGCACAGGTGAGTTTTCCCATCACCTTCTTGTCAAGATGAATGTTCCTGTGCACCGCACTGGAGGCTGTGGTTGCTGCCTGTCGCCCTACCTCGGGGGTCCTCACCTGTGTCTTTAGGGCAGGGTTTTCGTCAGCCTTCTGCAGTGCCATTCTGCTGTGCTGTGTGGATGAGGAGGCCCTTTCTTCTGGGTCTTGCATGGGTTGTGTCACTTTCTGCTGTCCTTCCTCGGAGGTCTTGGTGTGTGTCGCCAGGGCAGGAGCACCTGTGTTCTCCGCCTCTGTGATGTGGTTGTGCTTCGTGCATGTGGGTTCCCTGGCTTGTGCGCCCTGCTGGTTGTTGTTTGCTGCCTGTGGCCTTTCTTAGGGCTTGTTGCAGCTGGTGTCCATGCTGAAATGCCAGCAGCCTTCTTCTTCTGCCCTGTGTGGCACAGCAGAGGCTGGGGTGCTGACCCTTACACATTGCTCAGGTGTCTTGGCGTATGGTGCCCAGGCCCTTTTGCCCACAGCCTTCTCGTGTGGCATGTTGGAGTACTCCCTGGAGGCAGGGGCACTCAGCTGCAGGTTAGCCTCTGGGGACTTCTCATGGGTGGCCAGGATTGTTCATCCACAGCCTTTCTCTTGTGCTGGGTGTCCCCGTGTTGTTCTGCATGCTGAGATAGCAGCCTGCGGACCTACCCTGGGGATCTTGGCCAAAAGATCCGAGGCAGGAGTCCCACAGCCTTTTCCTGTGTGCTTTTGTTGTGCACCAGGCAGCGGGAGGACTTCCCTCCAGCCTCACTCATGCTCTGTGGGACATGCTCAGGGACTGGGCCCCTGGCAGTAGTGCTGAAGTGGCTACACACTTGCCCCTCTGCCGGATGTCCCTGTGTGGCTCCATGGAGCCGTTGTAGGTGAGCTGCGAGTCCTCTTCAGACGTGTTGTCCTGCAGTGCCTGGGCAGATTCAGCAGCAGTCTTCCCCTGCAGATGAGGTTGTGCTTTATGCATATGGGGGCCCTGGCTTGTGGGCCTTCCTCGTTAGTCTTTGCTTCCTGCGGGCCTTCCTCAGGGGTCTTTGCATTATTTGTTGGCCCTGCAGATGTGCCCGCCGCCTGTGTCTTCTGTCGCATGTCCCTGTGGGGAGCCCTGAAGGACAGGGCACCAGCCATAGGCGTTTCTCACTTGTCTTAGCATATGGTGACCAGTCTGCCCTGTGCACAGCTGTCTTCTGCGGGATGTTGGGGTGCTCTGCAGAGGCTGAGGTTCTGGCATGTGGGTTTTCCTTGGGGCTTTTCACATGTACTGCCCTAGGTGAGTTGCTCTGCAGTTTTCACTTCTGCCGGATGTCTTTGTGCAGTGTCCTGAGGGTGGCTAAGCCAGCCTGTGGGCCTATGCAGCCAGGCCAAGGGCTCCGGGAACCTTCTCCTGTGGGCAACTGCTGCACACTACACAGGACTAGGACCTTTCTTCTGGCAAGGAGATCATAGCATTCTGCAGTTTTTATTTGCTCGGGGTTTCATGGACTATGAGACTTAGGCAGGGGCCTCCACAACTTTCTCCTGTGGGATTTTGCTGTACAACATAGAGGAGTAGCACCTTTCTTCCTGGCCTTGTGGAATGGTCATTACTTCTAGAAGATCTTCCTCAGGAGGATCGGCAGATGTCAGCCAGCCCAGTGGTCCACAACTGTCTCCTGTGGCATGTTTCTGTTTTCCGTGGAGACCATGGGATTGGTTTGTGAGCCTTCCTTGAGGTCCTGGGCGTGGACACACAGCAGAGTTCACCCACTGCCGTCTACTGCCCGATGACACTGTGCGATGCACTGAAGCTGGGGCACCATCTTGTGAACTTCCCTCAGGTGTTCTTCATGTGGAACCATGCCAGGGGCACCTGTCATCTCCACCTAGAGGGGGATGGTGTGTTTTCCCTAAGCATGAGGGATCCTGGCTCGTGGGCCTACCTGGTTGCTGTTTGCTTCCTGGCCTACCTTGGCATCTTGGCATGTGGTGCCCAGGTGGATGTGGCTGCAGTGTTCCTGCTCAGATGGATGTACCTCTGTGGGTTTCTGGATGCAAGGGCACTGGCCCATGGGGTTTTTTTTTGGGGGGGGAGTCTTGGCATAGGAGTGTCAGGCTTTCCCACATCTTTCTCTTTTCCAGTGTTGCTCTGCCCCATGGAGTTAGGTGTTCTGGCCCGCGTTCCTGAGTTGTTTGCACGTTGTGCCCAGGACGGCGCATCCTCTGCCCTCCTCTTTGTCATGGCCCTGTATGGTCCTGCAGACATAGGCTATTTGTCTCAGACTTCCTTGGGTATTTGTGCATGTGGTGCACTCAGACATACCTGCAGCCTTCCTCTTCTGCCACATGTTGCTATGTGGTGTCCTGGAGGTTGAGAAAATAGGAGGCAGGTGTTTCTTAGATGTCTTGGCCTGTGGAGCCAGGCTGGGGCTCCCATAGCCTTCTCCTGCGGGATTTTGCTCTCCACTACATGGGAATAGCAACTTTCTTCCTGGCCAGAATGGGGGTTGTTGTTTCCTGCAGACGTTCCTTAGGTGTGTTAGCAAATGGCGCCTCGGCCCATTCCTCCATGACTGTCTCCTGTGGCTGTGGCTGTTTTCCACGGTGCCTGTGGCATTGGCCCATGAGACTTCCTCGATGGTCTTCACCTGTGGTGCACAGGTGAGTTTTCCCATCACCTTCTTGTCAAGATGAATGTTCCTGTGCACCGCACTGGAGGCTGTGGTTGCTGCCTGTCGCCCTACCTCGGGGGTCCTCACCTGTGTCTTTAGGGCAGGGTTTTCGTCAGCCTTCTGCAGTGCCATTCTGCTGTGCTGTGTGGATGAGGAGGCCCTTTCTTCTGGGTCTTGCATGGGTTGTGTCACTTTCTGCTGTCCTTCCTCGGAGGTCTTGGTGTGTGTCGCCAGGGCAGGAGCACCTGTGTTCTCCGCCTCTGTGATGTGGTTGTGCTTCGTGCATGTGGGTTCCCTGGCTTGTGCGCCCTGCTGGTTGTTGTTTGCTGCCTGTGGCCTTTCTTAGGGCTTGTTGCAGCTGGTGTCCATGCTGAAATGCCAGCAGCCTTCTTCTTCTGCCCTGTGTGGCACAGCAGAGGCTGGGGTGCTGACCCTTACACATTGCTCAGGTGTCTTGGCGTATGGTGCCCAGGCCCTTTTGCCCACAGCCTTCTCATGTGGCATGTTGGAGTACTCCCTGGAGGCAGGGGCACTCAGCTGCAGGTTAGCCTCTGGGGACTTCTCATGGGTGGCCAGGATTGTTCACCCACAGCCTTTCTCTTGTGCTGGGTGTCCCCGTGTTGCTCTGCATGCTGAGATAGCAGCCTGCGGACCTACCCTGGGGATCTTGGCCAAAGGAATCGAAACACGAGGTTCCGCACTCTTCTCTTGTGGGATATTGTCTGGCTACAAGTATGAGCAGACCCACTTTCTAGGTCTTGTGGGATGTTTTCCCTTCCTTTTGAACTTGCTTGGGGTCTTTCACATTGGTCTTAAAGGAGGAGCGCTCCTGGCCTTCCTCTTCTCATGGATGTATATTTGTTTCTCCCTCTAGGTGGGTGCACTGACTGGCAGCCTTTTCTCCGTTGTCTTTTTCATATTTCATTTGGAGGGCTCTCCTGCTGCAGTCAGCTGTGACATGTCACTATGCAGTGCTCTGGAAGATCGGGTATGGGGCAAATTTCCTCATAGCTCTTGGCATGTGGAACACAATTGGATTAACCCTCAGCCTTCTGTGGATTGTTGTTGTTCTCCGTAGATCAGGAGACCTTGTGTTCTGGCTTTCCTCAAGGGTCTTCTCCTTCTGCTGCCCATGCTTGGGAGTCTCCTGTGCCTACTGGACCAGTTTGGCCACACCCTTCCCCTTTGTGATGTCACTGGAGTGGAACCCTGGAGGGGGGATGGGGAGTCAGCAGCTGGGGGAAGTGGCTGAGTGCAAAGACATCCTAGGGGTGAAAGGGCTGAGTCTGAAGGAGCCAAGAAGGTGGTCTGGAAAGAAGAGTTGCTTTTTGGCAGGGTGGTTGTCATTAGCGTGAATAGGTATCAAGGGGAGAGGAAGAGGGAATGTGATGTGGAGAATGAGAGGTAGGTGTTGTAGCATGAGGAACACTTTCCGCTGGGTGCCACGCATGGGTAGGTGGAGGAGCAGAGTTGGCAGGATCCAAGTCTGGCAAGGCCTGGCAGCCCAGGAGGTAGGCTTTGACTTAGTCTAAGGAGGCAATTCTGACAGGTGACCCAGTGAAGGGCAGCTATGGAGAAATACCTGGACATAGGGCACCTCAGACCATTTCCCATTGTGTCTGAGGCAGTTGTCCAAATGTCATGTTAGAGTGTGGGTAAAATGTTATTTTTGGGCAGTGTGAGATTCCTTTGTAGTGAAAAACTGCTACTTTGCTAGGCCAGGAGGTGCCTGGACTTTGGGAGGATCCTGCTTTAGGGATGAATCTGTTCTTTGCTGCCTTGCGACTTTGTGAAGGCAAGGGCACAATTCTCTCTGGTCCCAGGAACCAGGAGGAAAATAAGGGTGTGAGACTGACATGAGCCATACAGATATTGGGTATGGGAACAGAACAGGCTGCCTGTGCCTGCAGGCCATATGTCTAAGGTTGCTACTTTTGATGTATTTTCTAGCCCAAAAGGGCCTATATAAGCTTCTGTCTTGGGCTTGTCTGGGGTCCGACTGCCCTGCTTGACTGGCTCCAAGTGCGGTCTGACCCCAGCATGCTGGCACAATAAACTCTGTTTGCTGTTTGCATTACCAGTGAGACTTTGTCATTCTCTGGGGGTTGACTAGCTCGCACCCTGACATCCAGGGGCTTTGGCCCGGACTCTAACAGTCAGAGAACTGAGGGATTAACAGTCCTCTTTGGGGCCATTGACTGTTGGGTAGGGGTGTGTGCACTGGAGTGGAGCTCATTCTAGAGTCAAGATTGGAAGGAGGAGAGAGAGAAGTGCACCTGTGGAATGTTCTTCCACCTCAAAACTGGGAAAAATATCCCAAGCCCAAGGGTCCCCACCAGGGCCAGATGGACCTTGACCCAGACAGATGCAGCAGCAGGTGTAGCGAGGCCCTCACACAGGACTCCAGAGAACTCATCTGTGTCCTGGGATTGGGACAGGCCAAGAAGCAAGAGAGAGGTGGAGGCGCCCCAGGGACAAGTCACCTGGAAGTCACCTCCTGGGTTTCAGGACCAAATGTTCCATTTTAGGAGTTGGGCTGTTCTACACCGGGGCCTGTAACATAGCAGCAGATGACTTGGGCTGAGCAGAGATGAATTTGCAGCAAACACTGAGGGAAGATCCAGCCTCTCTGCCAAGCAAAGGAGTTGGGCATTTAGACCCAATAGAAAGTAGTGCAAGAGAAGACTGGCCTGTGTTTGACACATGAAAGGGAAATACACTTTAAGAGGGAGGTTTACTCTCCACTCTCCTAATAATGCAACTCTGTGGGGACAGAGGTCCTGTAAGGGAAGTCAAAACACAGGGAATCTGCTGTGGATTTCACACAATTCACACTCTTCTGCACACCTAGGGACCTCGAAGCTCTGCCCGGGTTATGCATGAGCTGAGGAAGCCTCTGGAAACACCGACACCACATCCATCTTCAGATGAGGCCATGAGCAAAGTGGATCCTCTCCCCTGCAGAGAAGGGAACCTCCCTCCTGGTGAGGGCTTCTTTGCACTGGGAACAGTAGCCACAGAAATCCTTGCACCAGTGTCCTGGCTTTGCATGCTGACACACACTTCTGTGGGCTTCCAAGCCAGACCAGAACCCCGCAGGGCTGCTTCTGTGGGCTGCTGGGCGCTGCTGGCAGCCGTGGTGCTTCTCTGAGTCTGCTGTCTAGACTGCTTCCCCGGGTGGGAGCGGCTCTCCCCCTGAACTCCCTCTGTCACCACTGAACACCTCCAATGCTGCTCTTACCATCGGCTCATTTGGGCTCTGTAGTCACAGGGCCAGTTTTGAAACTGTTCCCTTAGAAGGAGGTCCATAGGAAGGCGTGTGGGATGATGCAGCAGAACCATCTCCTTGTAGGTCAAGAAGATGAAAACAGACAGGAATCGTTAGGAACCTAATTATGAGGAAGCCTGTGGGTTGGATCTATTGTGTTAGAAGTTGCTTTGTCCACTTAGGATCTCTTTTGGAAGCCCCAAATAGTTTGTTGTTATATCCAGCCCCCTATCTGGAAGCGCCCCAACTTAATCAATGCACCGTGGGCTTCTTGCAGGTTGAAGCTGGAGCATTACCTGTGGCCCCTGTGAAAGTTTCCTTCAGCACTGCCCCTGGAGTAACTGCCATCATGACAGTGCCAGTCCACTCGGAGGCATTGCAGTGCATGACTGGGGCATTCTCACAACTCCAACTCAATCCAGAGGCTGTTACCACCTCTCTAGATATACCGCTAGGAGATTTGACCTCATGGCAAGCATCGAAGTTCTTGCAAGCTTAACAAAATTAAAAATAAATAGAAGTGGGGCTATTGTGTTGCATAATTGGCTAATCCTTCACCTGTAAGTGCAGCAAGTTATAGGGGTGCCGGTTGTTGTTTTTTGCCTGCTGCACTTCTCATCTGGCTCCCTGCATGTGGCCTGGGAAAGCGGTAGAGGATGGTCCAAAGCCTTGGGACCCTGCACCTAGGTGGAGCACCAGGAGGAGGCGCCAAACTAATCACATTGAATCAACTCAGCTCTGGCCATTGTGGTCTCCTGGGGAGTGAACCAGTGGATGGGAGATCTTTATGTCTCCTCTTGTCTATAAATCTGGCTTCCAGTACAAATAAATCTGTTAAAAAATTTTGAGAAATCCCCAGGCATGGCTAAAAGCAGCAGGCAGGATGCTGAGTCAGCCCCTTGGGTTTTACCCCCTGGACCATTGTGATGGGGCTTGTACTGCAGGGCCGGAGGCTGGTGGCCTGTGACCCCCTGCTGGCAGGGGGCTCCAGGGACCTAGAGGAGGCACTGAACTGGTGCCTGAGTCTTACCTCTCAGGACCTCTGGCAGCCCATGTGCTGAGAGCTTCTGTGTGCCATCACAAAAATTCATTCCCAGAAAGCAGTAAACCCCCATGTCTGAAGTGCTTTCCAGAGTGGTCAACACCAGGGCAAAGCTAATAGATACATAGGTGTGTACATGTGTGTATGTATGTCTGCACTGCTGGCCAGTCAGGTAGCACATCATATTGGGGTGGTATCTGTTGCCCATCTCTCTGAGAGGGCATCTTGGCAGTCACATGTATCATTGTGGGCTGCCATATTGGAAGCACAAGTCCCCCGCCCCACCCTGCCCCACCACAGGACGTTCAACACCTGTCATCTTGGAAAAGTGTGTTCCCCCTCCTACTACTGATGTGGTTCCTAGGCAACAGAGTCTGTTCCAGCTCAAAGGAAAGACCCCATTGCTGACCCTCACAAGGGAAACTCATACTTCAAACACTTCAGACAGAAACTTTTTGTCACTTATCACCAGTCCGTGGAAGCTAAACACTCAAGTTCCAGCTTGTCTCACGATAGCAGTGCACTTGAAAAATACATCCCTAACAATGGGAAAACGAATGTGCAAACCATAGGAACCCACCCACTTAGGCCCAAATCCCCATCAACTGTGGCAATTTGTCTTGGCTTTTCTTCCCTGCAGCTGCTAAAAGTAACAACCCAAGGCATCAGCATTTGCATTTTAGCTGAGCTTTCCAAGTTGTGAAGTCAGGGAGACTGGGGGACAGACAGATTTCTCAGGATTGAGCAATTGGTGACAGTTGAGATTGAGCCCACTGATTCAATTTCCCTTAGCCAACTTCTGCTTCTGGAATGAATTTCCCTGACTGATTCCACCAATGAGTTGTGGGAGAGATGGGGTCTATATTCCTAGTCCAGACCCTTGTCGTTTTCCTAGAGAAAACAGTCACATATGTGGTGCAGAGAGTGATCAAACTGATCCAACAGGTGAGCAAAAGTGGCCAGTGTGTTGCCTCAGCAGACACATCCTCCATCTGCAGCATGGACGTCTCATATAGTTACAAGTTCAAGTCCCAGCTGCTTCACTTCCAATCCAGCTCCCTGCTGTGGCCTGGAAAAGCAGCAGAGATTGCCCAAGCCCGGGGGGCCCAATACCCACATGGGGGATCCAAAAGCAGCTCCTGGCTTCCTGCTGTATCAGCCAAGCTCTGATCCTTGAGGTCCTTTGGGATGAACCAGCAGATGGAAGATCTCTCTGTAAATCTCCCTCTCAGATAAAAGCCAATGGAATTTTTAAAACCTGTGTGTACTACATCCATGCATGTGTGTAAACCAAAACCAGGAGTAAGCAGAAAGGGAAATGGTTGAGGAAGGAATATAGAGAGACAGTGCTTCAGCATCCTACCTCCTTCACAGAGCGAGAGTGAGAGCGAGAGAGAGAGAATGGGAGAGAGAGTGTGAGGGAATGAGTGAGAGCAAGAGAAAGTGCGAGCCTGCCCCTCATGATTGCCAGCGTGTTGTATGAGATAGGAAGAAGAAAGGGTACATGGTGATGGTTATGTCCTCTGTGCCCTGGGGAAGGGAGCTACATCCTGGGCAAGGGCTTAATTGGCTGACAGGCAGGTGCATAAGGTTGCATAGAGGGAGCAGCTGTGGCTTCCGGCTCCTGGCTCTAGCTCAGCTACCTGCCTCATCGCGTATCAGTTGGACTGGCACCTGTAGTGGTGCTGGGAGAGAGGCCATGAGCATCAGCAGAAGGGCTATGGAATCATGGGTTAAAAGGAGCAGTGGAAGACACTGAGGTGAATGGCAGGTGTCACATTGGAAGAACAATGAACCCAGCATCCGGGCAGGGCCTGTGCTGCGTCCTCCAACCTGCACCTGTGGCTTGGAGGAAATCGCGCTGATTCTCCATCTAACTACGGTTGTGATGCTGGGCACAATGAATGGGGATTCCTTACGGTTTCTTTAAATCAGGGACTCAAAGTGTGTCTAGTGAGGCAGATGCTGAGCAGCTAGTGCAAAGAAGAAATGAGAGATGCTGTATTTCCATGGAATGTAGTACAATCTAACCTGAAGCATTTGGATCAATGTCTTTTGAGATTGTATGTCCTTGTAATGGACCCTCAGCTGTGTACACTTTATTTAAATTTTGTAAATAATGTAATAGTAGAATCATTTGCATGGGACATTAGTCATCACCTTTGCAATGATATATAATAAAGCAGTTTGTTATTTTCAGGCTATATTTACTGTCAATCAACAAAGCACAATTCTTCAATAACTTGATTCAGTATGAATTCTTCAACAATTCTTCAGTAGTTTGACCAGAGACACTTTATATGTGTTCACTTGGAGTTTTGCACGTGTATCCTAACAGGTTCCTCTTTTTTCATGATGCTGTTTTGAAAATGAAAATCTGTAACCTTTCAGAAACTTAAAAGCTGAACTTCAAATATTCTTCTGTGCAGAAAAAGTCTTACACAAATGCTCTTCTAGGAACACCTTAGGTGTGTGTTGTATTTTGGATCAGAGTTAGAATAGTTGTTGCTGTTACTATCTGTGACATGAAAACAGTGTTAAAAGTTCATATTCATTTGCTTAACACTGATATGTACATTTTGCATTGCTAAGTAGCTGGACCCTGGCAGAACCACCTCCTGTGGTCACTCCTCCAACAGCCCAATTTTGCTTTGGAACCCTCTGATGGAAAGCACCTATCTGGAATCAGAGTCATGATCGAACATTGACTGTGACACATTTAGTGTGGAAAAGAGTTCTCTGGCTATTTTGAACATTCCTACTCCCTTTGGAAGGCACTGCTTTTGTCTTCCTCACCTCATCCAAACCCTACCAGGTAATATTTGCACTTGAAAATGCAAATGAGTAATAATCATAGCTATGCAAATGAGTACAGCCCTTGTGGAGTTGTTCTCCATGTACATCTGAGGGAAAGGAAATGGACATTTGTAAGAAACCTTTTAGCTCCCATTTCATTGCAGCATTGTCCACAGTAACCAAGACATGGAATCAACCCAGGTGTCCACTGCTGTACGAGTGGATAAAGAAAACTTCATAGAGTGCACACATATGCACACACACACACAGAGGGAGAGGCCGGAGAGAGAGGCTGTACAATGGGCATTGACACACAGACCACAACAGTAAGTTCTAGTGTTCCAGAGCAGTGTTGGGGTGAAGGAACTGCATGCAGAATATAATATATCCTTGTGGATGAAAGAACTGGGAGGGAAGAACTGACAGGCCCCAAACACAAAGGGAGGATGAGAAAGGGGAAGGCAAGTTACCTGGGCTCGCTGTTTTACACTCTGGAATTGTGTTGAAAAACTGCACTGTATCCCACCAACATACATAATATTACATGTAAATCAGCCGTTTAAAATCATTTAAAGCTTAAAAATAATAGAGAAGAGTAGAAATGACTAGCAAACAAAAAATAAAATTCTTGTGGCTAAGTTAAACTTTCAAGTAAGAGGGACACTGAAATGAGCTAACACATTCAAATGCAATGCTATCAACATGAAAGCATGAAAGCATCTATCAAAATGCAATGGGGAAATCTCAACTGAACTTGAGCTGTGGTTATGCAACAAGGTGGAGGAATCCACCATGGTGGGAGGGTTTGGGGAGGGGTGGGGAGAACCCAAGTATCTATGTAACTGTGTCACATAATACAATGTAATTACTGAAGTTAAATAATAAATAATTAAAAAAAATGCAACTCCAATGAAAGTACCATCTGAAAAGCAGTTACCACCAACAAACTGTGGGTGTTGATGTTTGAGTTCATACACAGGACACTGTTTTTATTTTTTTAAGACTTGTTTTATTATTTTTGGAAAGTCAGATATACAGAGAGGAGGAGAGACAGAGAGGAAGATCTTCCGCTGTTTCACTCCCCAAGGGGCTGTAATGGCTGGAGCTGCGCCGATCTGAAGCCAGGAGACTCTTCCAGGTCTCCCATGTAGGTGCAGGGTCCAAGGCTTTGGGCCGTCCTCACCTGCCTTCCCAGGCCACAGACAGGGAGCTGGATGGGAAGTGGGCCTGCTGCAATTAGAACCAGCACCCATATAGGATCCCAGTGTGTGATGAGGGATCTCATCATGGGCAAGGTGAGGACTTTAGCCACTAGGCTACCACATTGGGCCTAAATACACACAGAACTTTGACGAAGCTATTGAATATGTACTACAACACTGCAGGGTTAAAATCATCATAATGAGTGAACAGAGCGTCCTCCAGAATTGGAAGGCAAAGAAGCAGTTGCAAGTTTAGAAGAATAAGGAACATCTGAAACGGAAAATGTGCAAGGATTACAGCTAAACCATCAGAACATCAAAAGAAAACAAGACCTTCAACACAGAATTCAGAGTACCACAAATGATAAAGATGTTAATAAACATAGAAGCTAATCTTACAATTCTTTTAATAAAAAGTAAAATCCATTGTTAACTCTGTAGCTGACAAGAATATTGAAGATATATCATCTAGAGCCCGGTACCGTAGCCTAGCGGCTGAAGTCCTCTCCTCACACACACTGGGATCCTATATGGGCACTGGATCTAATCCCAGCGGTCCCACTTCCCATGCAGCTCTCTGCTTGTGGCCTGGGAAAGCAGCCGAGGACGACCCAAAGCTTTGGGACCCTGCACCCGTGTGGAGACCCAGAAGAAGCTCCTGGCTCCTGGCATGGGATCGGCTCAGCTCTTGCTGTTGGAGTCACTTGGGGAGTGACTCATGGGATGGAAGATCTTCTCTGTCTTTGCTCTCTGAAATGCAGGCTGCAGTCAAGGGCCAAGGCACTGAGAGAAGCAGGATCTCAGTGGGGAACCCTGGCCTCAGGTGAACAGGCAGCAGCCGCTACAGCAGCCAGGGCCCTTCGCTGTCACGACCACGGGCGGCCGCGGGTTCCCCACGCCCCCAGGCGCGCCAGCTCTGCCCCGCGGCCACCCGCCCCGCTCCGGGCTCGTGCCGCCCTGAGCACTGCCAACGGACACGTCTCGGAGCTCCCAAGAGCGACGAACGCGCCCACACTGAACGCCGCAGTGCACCTTGAGGACCAAGGAAGGAACCCCGGCACTCAGTGCAGCGTGACGACCCCGGTAGGGGCCCAGTGCCTCGGGCCAATCAGCCCGCACACCCAGTACCCCGCCCCCCAGACCCATCTGGTCTCTGAACTGAGTCCACAGGCGGGCGGGGGAAGCTCTCAGAGGCTTCCCCCGCCGCCGCCAGCGGCAGGGGCTCCCACCCCGCCAGGCGGGGACCGTCTTACTTTCTAAATGCTCAGCCCTCAATGGGCTCATTCCCAGCCTTCTCCTCTGAGGTGGTCCTCAGAGGAAGCCGCTGCCACCGCCCCAGGCCGCTCCCACTGGACCTGGAGCAGCAGGCCTTGAACTGCTCAGGATGGATGCTGCCAGGGGCCGCCTGGCGCTCCTTGCAGCACTGCCACAAGCGCTGCAGCAGGGTCTGCAGCAGGCCCTGTGGAAGTTGCTGCATTGCCTATGGGTCCTGCTGGCCTGCCCCCTGGCTTGGGTTCAGAGGGCAGCATCAGGCCGCGCCCCAGAGGAGAGGGGCCCTACAAGCAGCACTGAGGGGGCATTAAAGCCCAGGGGCAGCCCCATAGTCTCAGATGAGCAGGGCACACAGGACAGCAGCTCCCAGGCCAGTGGCAGGGCCCCTTCTGCCATTAGTCACCTGAGTGTCAATAAGGGCCTGGCTTCCTTTCTTCCCAAGCCTGGGCCTCTGAGAAAGACTACAAATCTTGAAAGACAGAGGGGGAAACGCGAATGCCCCTTCAGGGTGACAAACACCAGGCACAACCCCCTCACCAGCTCCTATAGCTCCAACACGAGGACTTGGATGCTCATGGCAATGGGGTCCCGAGCTCCAGTCAGGGCATCACAGGGCAAGACCCTCACGAAACGCCCTCAGGTGGGTATCCCTGCCACCACGTCTGCTCACAGGGACATCCCACAAAAGAAGGCTGTTGGTTGGGCCAATACTGCATGGAAGCAACAGGACAAGATCCCCAAGGAAGTCAAAATCAACAGGGTCCCCTCTTACATGGATCATAGGAACATCTTGCAGAAGGCTGCGGGACAATGTACCAGTGTGCCATGGGCCAAGCCTTGCGAGGGAGGTTGGCTGCTCAGGGCCTCAGACGCCAGAGCGCTACACAGCACCATCCCCAGAGGCAGTACCTCGTCAGCCTTTAGGTGCCTGCATGTCAAAGAGGTCCTGGCTTCCTCTGTGCCCAGGTCTGGGCCTTTGAGAAGAACCCCAAAACCTGAGAGACAGACCATGGCACCCGAGTTCCTCTTTGGGGAGACATGCACCAAGTGCAACCCCAGCACCAGCTCCTACAGCTCCACCAAGGGGCCCTGGAGGCTCTCAGCAATCAGGGTCCAAGCTCCGGTCAGGGCGTCACAGGCCAAGACCACTAAGGAACGCACGCAGAGGGTCACTCCTGACTCCATGGTGAGTCACAGGGATATCCCAGAGGTCAAGGCTGTGGGCAAACCTCTCCAGACACCACATGCCAAGAGCCTTGGGGATGGGAGGGAGGACAGGGTCCCTTCCTCTCCTGAGCCCTGCAACACCCAACAGAAGGCTGAGGGCAAACATGGTAGTATACTACATGACAAGACCTGCAAAAAAGGTCAGGTGGCTGCCACCAGAACGTTAAGAGCAACAAACAGCGACATACTGCTGGAGAGGCCTGCAGCTAAACCCAGCAGTGGGCAACATGACAAGAACCCTGACAAAGGCCTGCCAGCAATCACACGCACCAATGAGGCAACCCACAGGTTGATCCATGAGACGAGGAAGGCTACAGGCTATCCTGATGTAGCACCACAAGTGAAGACCACAAATCAAGATGTGCAGACAGAAACAATCCCCCAGAAAGCCAAGGAAGAAAGACAATTCCACACCAAGATGCTGAGAAAAACCTCCCAGAAGAATGTGGGAATTGCTGCCCAGAAATCACAACCAAATACAGCTGAGGCAAGACAGGAGGATAGTCTTGCAGCCACCAGGGAATACAACTCTTCAAGACACAAAAAAATCTCACAGAGAAAGTCTGCGGCAACACCTGCTCTGGAGCCAAAGACCAAGACAAAAGACACACGCAACCAACCTGGTGTCCCAGACTCCAGGGCATCGCACAGGGACCGCAGGCAGAAGAGAAAGGCTGCAGCTGAATATGCATGTATGTCCCAACGTGCAGAAATATCTGAGGGAGGCCAAGACAAATCCCCAACTTCTCATGGCCCGTATTGGGCCATGACAAAGAGGAGGGTCATGGGCTCACCTTCCTTTGCACAACATGTGCAGAATTCAGCCACACAGCTCAGAGCCCCCAAATCCATGAACCACAGCAACGATGTGCACAAGAAGACCGTGTGCAAACTCGCCAAGCTGTCCTTTGACACATCACCGAAGGAACACCCGAGGACCAGTGTCCCTGCGTCCAGGGAGCAACACAGAGACACCAGCCTTAACAGGAACAGTGTGGGCATCTCTGCCTCGGCACCTCTCGTGAAGGCTCCAGAGGAAGGCCCGCAGGCAGTAAACTTCAACCTGGAAGACCTGACAGCAAGGGACCCCACATGCCCAGAACACAGCTTTTCCACCCACGCTGAGACTACAGGTGCCTCTGGCCTGGCACCACAGGCTGAGCATCCCCAGGAGAAACTGCAGGCTGGCACCACAGCCTCCCCTGCCCTGCACAAGAGCATTGGGTCTAAGCAGAAGGCAACTGGTCAACTCACTGGTGAACCCCAGGGCAAGAAAACCGATGAAGTCTCCCAGACTAGTGCTATGGTCTCTGTGGAAAGCAACCATGCACCACAGAAGACAGTTGTAGATGACTGGGCCTGGGCACCATTTGCAGACACCTGCGAGGAAGGCCTGCAGGAAAGAAAGACCTCCCTGCAAGGCCAGGAAGAAAGCAGCAACACCTCTTCAGATAAGAGCAAAATCCCACAGGAGAAGCCTGTGGGAGCTCCTGGCCTAGTGCCACAGCCCATGACCCCTGACGTAGACCCACGTGTTGGGACACCAGCATCCAATGTGTTGCACAGCAACATTGATGTTGCCAAGACTGTAGTGGGAGACCGCGCCCATACAACTCGTGGACAGAAATTACAGAAAGTCTCCCAGACCAGTGCCACGGTCTCTGTGAAGAAGACCCACGCACCACAGAAGACAGTTGTGGCTTACGGGTCCTCGGCCTCATTACCAGTCACCCGCGAGGAAGGCCTGCAAGAAAGACAGACCTCCCTGCAAGGCCGGGAAGAAAGGGCTTACACCTCTCCACAATACAGCAAAATCCTGCAGAGGAAGTCCATGGCAACCCCTGCTCTGCAGCCAAACACCATGACAAACAACAAACACCTCCAACCTGGTGTCCCAGACTCCAGGGCATCGCACAGGGACCGCAGGCAGAAGAGAAAGGCTGCGGCTGAACATGCATGTATGTCTCAACGTGCAGAAATATCTGAGGGAGGCCAGGACAAATCCCCAACTTCTCATGGCCCGTATTGGGCCATGACAAAGAGGAGGGTCATGGGCTCACCTTCCTTTGCACAACATGTGCAGAATTCAGCCACACAGCTCAGAGCCCCCAAATCCATGAACCACAGCAACGATGTGCACAAGAAGACCGTGTGCAAACTCGCCAAGCTGTCCTTTGACACATCACTGAAGGAACACTCGAGGACCAGTGTCCCTGTGTCCAGGGAGCAACACAGAGACACCAGCCTTAACAGGAACAGTGTGGGCATCTCTGCCTCGGCACCTCTCGTGAAGGCTCCAGAGGAAGGCCCGCAGGCAGTAAACTTCAACCTGGAAGACCTGACAGCAAGGGACCCCACATGCCCAGAACACAGCTTTTCCACCCACGCTGAGACTACAGGTGCCTCTGGCCTGGCACCACAGGCTGAGCATCCCCAGGAGAAACTGCAGGCTGGCACCACAGCCTCCCCTGCCCTGCACAAGAGCATTGGGTCTAAGCAGAAGGCAACTGGTCAACTCACTGGTGAACCCCAGGGCAAGAAAACTGATGAATTCCCCCAGGCCAATGCCATGGTCTCTGTGGAAAGCAACCATGCACCACAGAAGACAGTTGTAGATGACTGGGCCTGGGCACCATTTGCAGACACCTGCGAGGAAGGCCTGCAGGAAAGAAAGACCTCCCTGCAAGGCCAGGAAGAAAGCAGCAACACCTCTTCAGATAAGAGCAAAATCCCACAGGAGAAGCCTGTGGGAGCTCCTGGCCTAGTGCCACAGCCCATGACCCCTGACGTAGACCCACGTGTTGGGACACCAGCATCCAATGTGTTGCACAGCAACATTGATGTTGCCAAGACTGTAGTGGGAGACCGCGCCCATACAACTCGTGGACAGAAATTACAGAAAGTCTCCCAGACCAGTGCCACGGTCTCTGTGAAGAAGACCCACGCACCACAGAAGACAGTTGTGGACGATG
Source organism: Ochotona princeps (assembly GCF_030435755.1). Taxonomy (NCBI): domain Eukaryota; kingdom Metazoa; phylum Chordata; class Mammalia; order Lagomorpha; family Ochotonidae; genus Ochotona; species Ochotona princeps. The sequence continues at coordinate 76,649,345 of NC_080840.1, read as the reverse complement.
GGTCCTCGGCCTCATTGCCAGTCACCCGTAAGGAAGGCCTGCAAGAAAGACAGACCTCCCTGCAAGGCCGGGAAGAAAGGGCTTACACCTCTCCACAATACAGCAAAATCCTGCAGAGGAAGTCCATGGCAACCCCTGCTCTGCAGCCAAACACCATGACAAACAACAAACACCTCCAACCTGGTGTCCCAGACTCCAGGGCATCGCACAGGGACCGCAGGCAGAGGAGAAAGGCTGTGGCTGAATATGCATGTATGTCTCAACGTGCAGAAATATCTGAGGGAGGCCAAGACAAATCCCCAACTTCTCATGGCCCGTATTGGGCCATGACAAAGAGGAGGGTCATGGGCTCACCTTCCTTTGCACAACATGTGCAGAATTCAGCCACACAGCTCAGAGCCCCCAAATCCATGAACCACAGCAACGATGTGCACAAGAAGACCGTGTGCAAACTCGCCAAGCTGTCCTTTGACACATCACCGAAGGAACACCCGAGGACCAGTGTCCCTGCGTCCAGGGAGCAACACAGAGACACCAGCCTTAACAGGAACAGTGTGGGCATCTCTGCCTCAGCACCTCTCGTGAAGGCTCCAGAGGAAGGCCCGCAGGCAGTAAACTTCAACCTGGAAGACCTGACAGCAAGGGACCCCACATGCCCAGAACACAGCTTTTCCACCCACGCTGAGACTACAGGTGCCTCTGGCCTGGCACCACAGGCTGAGCATCCCCAGGAGAAACTGCAGGCTGGCACCACAGCCTCCCCTGCCCTGCACAAGAGCATTGGGTCTAAGCAGAAGGTAACTGGTCAACTCACTGGTGAACCCCAGGGCAAGAAAACTGATGAATTCCCCCAGGCCAATGCCATGGTCTCTGTGGAAAGCAACCATGCACCACAGAAGACAGTTGTAGATGACTGGGCCTGGGCACCATTTGCAGACACCTGCGAGGAAGGCCTGCAGGAAAGAAAGACCTCCCTGCAAGGCCAGGAAGAAAGCAGCAACACCTCTTCAGATAAGAGCAAAATCCCACAGGAGAAGCCTGTGGGAGCTCCTGGCCTAGTGCCACAGCCCATGACCCCTGACGTAGACCCACGTGTTGGGACACCAGCATCCAATGTGTTGCACAGCAACATTGATGTTGCCAAGACTGTAGTGGGAGACCGCGCCCATACAACTCGTGGACAGAAATTACAGAAAGTCTCCCAGACCAGTGCCACGGTCTCTGTGAAGAAGACCCACGCACCACAGAAGACAGTTGTGGACGATGGGTCCTCGGCCTCATTGCCAGTCACCCGTGAGGAAGGCCTGCAGGAAAGACAGACCTCCCTGCAAGGCCGGGAAGAAAGGGCTTACACCTCTCCACAATACAGCAAAATCCTGCAGAGGAAGTCCATGGCAACCCCTGCTCTGCAGCCAAACACCATGACAAACAACAAACACCTCCAACCTGGTGTCCCAGACTCCAGGGCATCGCACAGGGACCGCAGGCAGAAGAGAAAGGCTGCGGCTGAACATGCATGTATGTCCCAACGTGCAGAAATATCTGAGGGAGGCCAAGACAAATCCCCAACTTCTCATGGCCCGTATTGGGCCATGACAAAGAGGAGGGTCATGGGCTCACCTTCCTTTGCACAACATGTGCAGAATTCAGCCACACAGCTCAGAGCCCCCAAATCCATGAACCACAGCAACGATGTGCACAAGAAGACCGTGTGCAAACTCGCCAAGCTGTCCTTTGACACATCACCGAAGGAACACCCGAGGACCAGTGTCCCTGCGTCCAGGGAGCAACACAGAGACACCAGCCTTAACAGGAACAGTGTGGGCATCTCTGCCTCGGCACCTCTCGTGAAGGCTCCAGAGGAAGGCCCGCAGGCAGTAAACTTCAACCTGGAAGACCTGACAGCAAGGGACCCCACATGCCCAGAACACAGCTTTTCCACCCACGCTGAGACTACAGGTGCCTCTGGCCTGGCACCACAGGCTGAGCATCCCCAGGAGAAACTGCAGGCTGGCACCACAGCCTCCCCTGCCCTGCACAAGAGCATTGGGTCTAAGCAGAAGGCAACTGGTCAACTCACTGGTGAACCCCAGGGCAAGAAAACTGATGAATTCCCCCAGGCCAATGCCATGGTCTCTGTGGAAAGCAACCATGCACCACAGAAGACAGTTGTAGATGACTGGGCCTGGGCACCATTTGCAGACACCTGCGAGGAAGGCCTGCAGGAAAGAAAGACCTCCCTGCAAGGCCAGGAAGAAAGCAGCAACACCTCTTCAGATAAGAGCAAAATCCCACAGGAGAAGCCTGTGGGAGCTCCTGGCCTAGTGCCACAGCCCATGACCCCTGACGTAGACCCACGTGTTGGGACACCAGCATCCAATGTGTTGCACAGCAACATTGATGTTGCCAAGACTGTAGTGGGAGACCGCGCCCATACAACTCGTGGACAGAAATTACAGAAAGTCTCCCAGACCAGTGCCACGGTCTCTGTGAAGAAGACCCACGCACCACAGAAGACAGTTGTGGCTTACGGGTCCTCGGCCTCATTACCAGTCACCCGCGAGGAAGGCCTGCAAGAAAGACAGACCTCCCTGCAAGGCCGGGAAGAAAGGGCTTACACCTCTCCACAATACAGCAAAATCCTGCAGAGGAAGTCCATGGCAACCCCTGCTCTGCAGCCAAACACCATGACAAACAACAAACACCTCCAACCTGGTGTCCCAGACTCCAGGGCATCGCACAGGGACCGCAGGCAGAAGAGAAAGGCTGCGGCTGAACATGCATGTATGTCTCAACGTGCAGAAATATCTGAGGGAGGCCAAGACAAATCCCCAACTTCTCATGGCCCGTATTGGGCCATGACAAAGAGGAGGGTCATGGGCTCACCTTCCTTTGCACAACATGTGCAGAATTCAGCCACACAGCTCAGAGCCCCCAAATCCATGAACCACAGCAACGATGTGCACAAGAAGACCGTGTGCAAACTCGCCAAGCTGTCCTTTGACACATCACTGAAGGAACACTCGAGGACCAGTGTCCCTGCGTCCAGGGAGCAACACAGAGACACCAGCCTTAACAGGAACAGTGTGGGCATCTCTGCCTCGGCACCTCTCGTGAAGGCTCCAGAGGAAGGCCCGCAGGCAGTAAACTTCAACCTGGAAGACCTGACAGCAAGGGACCCCACATGCCCAGAACACAGCTTTTCCACCCACGCTGAGACTACAGGTGCCTCTGGCCTGGCACCACAGGCTGAGCATCCCCAGGAGAAACTGCAGGCTGGCACCACAGCCTCCCCTGCCCTGCACAAGAGCATTGGGTCTAAGCAGAAGGCAACTGGTCAACTCACTGGTGAACCCCAGGGCAAGAAAACTGATGAATTCCCCCAGGCCAATGCCATGGTCTCTGTGGAAAGCAACCATGCACCACAGAAGACAGTTGTAGATGACTGGGCCTGGGCACCATTTGCAGACACCTGCGAGGAAGGCCTGCAGGAAAGAAAGACCTCCCTGCAAGGCCAGGAAGAAAGCAGCAACACCTCTTCAGATAAGAGCAAAATCCCACAGGAGAAGCCTGTGGGAGCTCCTGGCCTAGTGCCACAGCCCATGACCCCTGACGTAGACCCACGTGTTGGGACACCAGCATCCAATGTGTTGCACAGCAACATTGATGTTGCCAAGACTGTAGTGGGAGACCGCACCCATACAACTCGTGGACAGAAAGTCTCCCAGACCAGTGCCACGGTCTCTGTGAAGAAGACCCACGCACCACAGAAGACAGTTGTGGCTTACGGGTCCTCGGCCTCATTACCAGTCACCCGCGAGGAAGGCCTGCAAGAAAGACAGACCTCCCTGCAAGGCCGGGAAGAAAGGGCTTACACCTCTCCACAATACAGCAAAATCCTGCAGAGGAAGTCCATGGCAACCCCTGCTCTGCAGCCAAACACCATGACAAACAACAAACACCTCCAACCTGGTGTCCCAGACTCCAGGGCATCGCACAGGGACCGCAGGCAGAAGAGAAAGGCTGTGGCTGAATATGCATGTATGTCCCAACGTGCAGAAATATCTGAGGGAGGCCAAGACAAATCCCCAACTTCTCATGGCCCGTATTGGGCCATGACAAAGAGGAGGGTCATGGGCTCACCTTCTTTTGCACAACATGTGCAGAATTCAGCCACACAGCTCAGAGCCCCCAAATCCATGAACCACAGCAACGATGTGCACAAGAAGACCGTGTGCAAACTCGCCAAGCTGTCCTTTGACACATCACCGAAGGAACACCCGAGGACCAGTGTCCCTGCGTCCAGGGAGCAACACAGAGACACCAGCCTTAACAGGAACAGTGTGGGCATCTCTGCCTCGGCACCTCTCGTGAAGGCTCCAGAGGAAGGCCCGCAGGCAGTAAACTTCAACCTGGAAGACCTGACAGCAAGGGACCCCACATGCCCAGAACACAGCTTTTCCACCCACGCTGAGACTACAGGTGCCTCTGGCCTGGCACCACAGGCTGAGCATCCCCAGGAGAAACTGCAGGCTGGCACCACAGCCTCCCCTGCCCTGCACAAGAGCATTGGGTCTAAGCAGAAGGCAACTGGTCAACTCACTGGTGAACCCCAGGGCAAGAAAATCGATGAAGTCTCCCAGACTAGTGCTATGGTCTCTGTGGAAAGCAACCATGCACCACAGAAGACAGTTGTAGATGACTGGGCCTGGGCACCATTTGCAGACACCTGCGAGGAAGGCCTGCAGGAAAGAAAGACCTCCCTGCAAGGCCGGGAAGAAAGCAGCAACACCTCTTCAGATAAGAGCAAAATCCCACAGGAGAAGCCTGTGGGAGCTCCTGGCCTAGTGCCACAGCCCATGACCCCTGACGTAGACCCACGTGTTGGGACACCAGCATCCAATGTGTTGCACAGCAACATTGATGTTGCCAAGACTGTAGTGGGAGACCGCGCCCATACAACTCGTGGACAGAAAGTCTCCCAGACCAGTGCCACGGTCTCTGTGAAGAAGACCCACGCACCACAGAAGACAGTTGTGGCTTACGGGTCCTCGGCCTCATTACCAGTCACCCGCGAGGAAGGCCTGCAAGAAAGACAGACCTCCCTGCAAGGCCGGGAAGAAAGGGCTTACACCTCTCCACAATACAGCAAAATCCTGCAGAGGAAGTCCATGGCAACCCCTGCTCTGCAGCCAAACACCATGACAAACAACAAACACCTCCAACCTGGTGTCCCAGACTCCAGGGCATCGCACAGGGACCGCAGGCAGAAGAGAAAGGCTGCGGCTGAACATGCATGTATGTCTCAACGTGCAGAAATATCTGAGGGAGGCCAAGACAAATCCCCAACTTCTCATGGCCCGTATTGGGCCATGACAAAGAGGAGGGTCATGGGCTCACCTTCCTTTGCACAACATGTGCAGAATTCAGCCACACAGCTCAGAGCCCCCAAATCCATGAACCACAGCAACGATGTGCACAAGAAGACCGTGTGCAAACTCGCCAAGCTGTCCTTTGACACATCACCGAAGGAACACCCGAGGACCAGTGTCCCTGTGTCCAGGGAGCAACACAGAGACACCAGCCTTAACAGGAACAGTGTGGGCATCTCTGCCTCGGCACCTCTCGTGAAGGCTCCAGAGGAAGGCCCGCAGGCAGTAAACTTCAACCTGGAAGACCTGACAGCAAGGGACCCCACATGCCCAGAACACAGCTTTTCCACCCACGCTGAGACTACAGGTGCCTCTGGCCTGGCACCACAGGCTGAGCATCCCCAGGAGAAACTGCAGGCTGGCACCACAGCCTCCCCTGCCCTGCACAAGAGCATTGGGTCTAAGCAGAAGGTAACTGGTCAACTCACTGGTGAACCCCAGGGCAAGAAAACTGATGAATTCCCCCAGGCCAATGCCATGGTCTCTGTGGAAAGCAACCATGCACCACAGAAGACAGTTGTAGATGACTGGGCCTGGGCACCATTTGCAGACACCTGCGAGGAAGGCCTGCAGGAAAGAAAGACCTCCCTGCAAGGCCAGGAAGAAAGCAGCAACACCTCTTCAGATAAGAGCAAAATCCCACAGGAGAAGCCTGTGGGAGCTCCTGGCCTAGTGCCACAGCCCATGACCCCTGACGTAGACCCACGTGTTGGGACACCAGCATCCAATGTGTTGCACAGCAACATTGATGTTGCCAAGACTGTAGTGGGAGACCGCGCCCATACAACTCGTGGACAGAAATTACAGAAAGTCTCCCAGACCAGTGCCACGGTCTCTGTGAAGAAGACCCACGCACCACAGAAGACAGTTGTGGACGATGGGTCCTCGGCCTCATTGCCAGTCACCCGTGAGGAAGGCCTGCAGGAAAGACAGACCTCCCTGCAAGGCCGGGAAGAAAGGGCTTACACCTCTCCACAATACAGCAAAATCCTGCAGAGGAAGTCCATGGCAACCCCTGCTCTGCAGCCAAACACCATGACAAACAACAAACACCTCCAACCTGGTGTCCCAGACTCCAGGGCATCGCACAGGGACCGCAGGCAGAAGAGAAAGGCTGCGGCTGAACATGCATGTATGTCCCAACGTGCAGAAATATCTGAGGGAGGCCAAGACAAATCCCCAACTTCTCATGGCCCGTATTGGGCCATGACAAAGAGGAGGGTCATGGGCTCACCTTCCTTTGCACAACATGTGCAGAATTCAGCCACACAGCTCAGAGCCCCCAAATCCATGAACCACAGCAACGATGTGCACAAGAAGACCGTGTGCAAACTCGCCAAGCTGTCCTTTGACACATCACCGAAGGAACACCCGAGGACCAGTGTCCCTGCGTCCAGGGAGCAACACAGAGACACCAGCCTTAACAGGAACAGTGTGGGCATCTCTGCCTCGGCACCTCTCGTGAAGGCTCCAGAGGAAGGCCCGCAGGCAGTAAACTTCAACCTGGAAGACCTGACAGCAAGGGACCCCACATGCCCAGAACACAGCTTTTCCACCCACGCTGAGACTACAGGTGCCTCTGGCCTGGCACCACAGGCTGAGCATCCCCAGGAGAAACTGCAGGCTGGCACCACAGCCTCCCCTGCCCTGCACAAGAGCATTGGGTCTAAGCAGAAGGTAACTGGTCAACTCACTGGTGAACCCCAGGGCAAGAAAACTGATGAATTCCCCCAGGCCAATGCCATGGTCTCTGTGGAAAGCAACCATGCACCACAGAAGACAGTTGTAGATGACTGGGCCTGGGCACCATTTGCAGACACCTGCGAGGAAGGCCTGCAGGAAAGAAAGACCTCCCTGCAAGGCCAGGAAGAAAGCAGCAACACCTCTTCAGATAAGAGCAAAATCCCACAGGAGAAGCCTGTGGGAGCTCCTGGCCTAGTGCCACAGCCCATGACCCCTGACGTAGACCCACGTGTTGGGACACCAGCATCCAATGTGTTGCACAGCAACATTGATGTTGCCAAGACTGTAGTGGGAGACCGCGCCCATACAACTCGTGGACAGAAATTACAGAAAGTCTCCCAGACCAGTGCCACGGTCTCTGTGAAGAAGACCCACGCACCACAGAAGACAGTTGTGGACGATGGGTCCTCGGCCTCATTGCCAGTCACCCGTGAGGAAGGCCTGCAGGAAAGACAGACCTCCCTGCAAGGCCGGGAAGAAAGGGCTTACACCTCTCCACAATACAGCAAAATCCTGCAGAGGAAGTCCATGGCAACCCCTGCTCTGCAGCCAAACACCATGACAAACAACAAACACCTCCAACCTGGTGTCCCAGACTCCAGGGCATCGCACAGGGACCGCAGGCAGAAGAGAAAGGCTGCGGCTGAACATGCATGTATGTCCCAACGTGCAGAAATATCTGAGGGAGGCCAAGACAAATCCCCAACTTCTCATGGCCCGTATTGGGCCATGACAAAGAGGAGGGTCATGGGCTCACCTTCCTTTGCACCTCATGTGCAGAATTCAGCCACACAGCTCAGAGCCCCCAAATCCATGAACCACAGCAACGATGTGCACAAGAAGACCGTGTGCAAACTCGCCAAGCTGTCCTTTGACACATCACCGAAGGAACACCCGAGGACCAGTGTCCCTGCGTCCAGGGAGCAACACAGAGACACCAGCCTTAACAGGAACAGTGTGGGCATCTCTGCCTCGGCACCTCTCGTGAAGGCTCCAGAGGAAGGCCCGCAGGCAGTAAACTTCAACCTGGAAGACCTGACAGCAAGGGACCCCACATGCCCAGAACACAGCTTTTCCACCCACGCTGAGACTACAGGTGCCTCTGGCCTGGCACCACAGGCTGAGCATCCCCAGGAGAAACTGCAGGCTGGCACCACAGCCTCCCCTGCCCTGCACAAGAGCATTGGGTCTAAGCAGAAGGCAACTGATCAACTCACCTGTGGACCCCAGGGCAAGAAAACCGATGAAGTTTCCCAGGCCAGTGCCACCATGCTCTCTGTCGAAAAAAGCCACATGCCACAGGACACAATTGTGGATGACTGGTCCTGGGCACCGTTTGCCGACTCCGTGGAGGTTTCCCCACACTCTTTATCTGCAGCCTGCAATACACCACACTGCAATATCCAATTCACATCCAAGGACCTTTTTGAACCTGCCAGAACACATGTGAAGGTCTCCAATGGTCATACCCAGTCCTGCTCCTCTGCCTCAATTACTCATTGCAACATGCCTCATGAAAATTCTGTGAGTCAATTGATCTCTGCACCAGTTGGTAGCACTCCTGAGCAATTCCTGCTCACTGGTGCTCCAGCCTCTTTGTTGCCCGAGGAGGAGAACAAAACTGCTGGTGTTTCTGCCTGGACACCGCTCTCACAGAGCCCTGAAGAAAGGCCTCAGGAAACAAAGACCCCTGTGGGAGGCTGGCATGACAGAAGCTCCCGCTCTGCAGCACACAGCAACACCATGCCGAAGGCTGCTGTCAAACCCACCCGGGCGTCACAGGCCGAGACCCCCGGGGAAGGCCTGCTAGTTGGCTCCACCACTTCTGAGGGGCCACGCAGGGACATCCGCAGGAGGAGGAAGGCTGCAGGCAAATATGCCTGGGCGTCACTAGCAAACATCCCCAAGGAAGTCTCTCGGGGAGCAAAGATTTCCATGGAAGCTCCACAAGAGAGAGTATCTGACTCCACAGAACATAGAGACACCGCGCAGGAGAAAGCTGCTGGCAAACCCACCCAGAGGCCAGATGCCAAAACCCATGAGGAAGGTTGGCTGGTTGGTGCCCAAGCCTCCAGGGCACCACACAGCGACATCCCCAGTGGCAGGGCCCTTTCGGCCTTTAGGCGCCTGCGTGTCAATGGGGTCCTGGCTTCCTTTGTGCCCAGGCCTGGGCCTCTGAGAAAGACCAGGAACCCTGAGAGACAGAGGGAACCCGAGTTCCCCTTCAGGGTGACATGCACCCACCGCAACCCCATCACCAGCTCCTACAGCTCCACCACAGGGCCCTGGAGGCTCACAGCAATCAGGGCCCGAGCTCCTGTCAGGGCATCACAGGAACACCCTCAGGGGGCCACCCCAGCCTCATGGGTGCCCCACAGGGACATCCCACAAGGAAAGGCTGAGGGCAAACCTCTCTGGCCACCACACGCCCAGATGCGCGGATATGGCCTACGAAAAGCAAAGAGCCTTGAGGAAGGCTGGGAGGACAGGTTCCTTTCCTCAATGGAATGTAGGGACATGACACAGCAGGGTTCAGGCACACCCACCCAGGTGCCACAGGCCAAGACCTGCAGGGAACAGCAGCTGCTTGGAGACCCTGCCTCCAGAGTGCCTCACGGCTGTGCCCCCCGGTCCTTGGGCCTCAAACTGCCCAAGATGGCTGGTGCCAATGGCCGCCTGGCAGTCCTCACAGCACTGCCACAGGCGCTGCAGCAGGGTCTGCAACAGACTCTCCTGAAGGTGCTGCATTACCTATGGGTCGCACTGGCCCGCCGCCTGGCTTGGGGTCAGCAGAGGGCAGCAGTAGGCTGCACCTCAGAGAATTTCCATACAGGTAGTAATGAGGGGACACCAACATCTGAGGGCAACCCCACAGTCCGTGATGGGCAGGACACACAGGACTACAACACCCAGGACAGTGGCAGGGCCTCTTCTGCCTTTAGGCGCCTGCGTGTCAATGGGGTCCTGGCTTCCTTTGTGCCCAGGCCTGGGCCTCTGAGAAGAACCCCAAATCCTGAGAGACAGAGGAGGGAACCAGAGTTCCCCTTCAGGGTGACATGCCCCAACCGCAACCCCAGCACCAGCTCCTACAGCTCCGCCACAGGGCCCTGGATGCTCACAGCAATCAGGGCCCGAGCTCCAGTCAATGAATCACGGGTCAAGACCCCCAAGGAACACCCTCAGGGGGGAACCCCTGCCAGCACAGTGGCCCACAGGGACATCCCACAAGGAAAGGCTGAGGGCAAACCTCTCCAGACACCACACGCCAAGACCCCAGATGCAGGTGTGGTGGACAGGGTCCCCTCCTGTATGAAACGCACTATCAGCCCTCAGAAGGCTGCAGGCCAAGCTGCTGGTGCACCACATGCCAAGTCCTGTGAGGAAGGCCGGTTGGTCATCGCCCAGGCAGCCAGGGTGCTCCACAGGCACATCCCACAGGAGAAGGCTGCAAGCACTGCTGTGGGGAAGATTGAATCCGTGAAGCCTCCTGCACTGGAGCAGGATCCATCCAGGCCCAGTGCGGAAGACCCCTCTGCTGCTGCCCTACAGGAGATGAGAGCCACTCATCCTGCCCGAGGCACCCGACCCCGGCCACAGAGTCACCGCAAAGGACGTGGACAAGGAACACCGTGTTGTGAGTCAGTGGATCAACACGGTCCTGAGTGGTAAGCATGGTCCCTGTCCGGCATGCCCCTGTCCCTTGGCCCTTTCCCATTCCCTGTCAGGCACCTGCCCTCCTCCTTGTGTAGGGGTTAGAAGGAAGAGGGCTCTGGCCTGCTCTTCTTGCCTTTATCCATTGGGGGTGGCCACTCTGAGGCTCGTCCAGGAAGCCTGCCTTGTTGGGCCAGGTTATAAGGACCCAGGTGTCCTTTCCTGGGTTCCTTACTGTGCCATGAGACCCCAGCTAGTGTGTGGGATGAGGGCTGTGCAAGGTCATCCTGAGTCTGCCCAGGATACCCCCTCCTCCCAGTCAGCAGCCTGGCCCCCAAGATGGTCAGCTCCCAGAAGGGGCTTCATGGTACTGCTTGATTGCTGGAGGCAGCAGGGCTGGGCCCTGTGTGGTAGCAGAGGGACAGGTTTCCTGGGATAGCCCCTCCAAGCCCACAGGATGCCTCTCCCTGCTGCTCTGACCCACACGCGGCATCCTTGGCTTCCTTGGACCTGTGTGTACATGTGCACAGGGACATGCAGCCTGAGGAAGGCGTCACTCCACAGTGTAATGAACACCTGAGAGTTCCAGAAGGACTCACACCCATGGGCCGGGGGTCTGCCACTCGTTTGGGCTCTAGGTGTCAGCAGCAGGTGTGGCAGAGGAGCCTGAGCTTTGTGCATGCATACTGTGTGCAGTGTCGGCTCTGTAAGGGAGGCAGAAAGCGCTGGAGGAGCAGGCTCCTTGGGGTCACAGAAAAGGCACAGTGTCCTGAGATCAAAGGTCAACTGATGCTCCAATGGTTTTCCGGATAATGTCACTTGTGAAGAAGGATTTATTTATTTGAAAGACAAAGTTAACAAGACAGAAACAGATTTTTCACCTGCTAGTTCACTCTGCACATGGCTACAGTGGCCTGGGCTGTATCAGGCTCTAGCCAGGGACCAGGAGCTCTCGCTGGTCTTCCACGTGGGTGTCAGGGGGACCCTCAGGGCCCTGAGCTGCCTTCCCAGGCTTTCCCAGGTGCACCAGCAGGGAGCTCAATGGGCAGTGCTGTGAGCGCATCCCTGTAGCTGGCCTAGGCTGCATGACCCTCACTCCAGCCTATCTCTGGCTTCTCTCATAAGTTTTCTCTGCTCTGTTTACAAAGACACCATTTAATTGCCATACACTAGGGATTTTCCTGATTTTCTTGGAGGTTTGGATTTGTCAATTGATTCTGCTGAGACCTCATATCCACATTTTATGACTTTAAATCTCTGAAACCTATCAGGACATTTTTAGGGCCAAACATTTTATGTTTGCTATGGATACTCTGTGTGATGATTCTTCTTCTTCCCATTTCATAAAATGTTAGCACATTTGCTTTTTTTTTCACTGATCTGGTTTATTTGTATTATATTTGAAGAACATGCATTAAATTTTACACAGCAGAGATCTGCATTCAATGTGCTATGCAACAAGATATGCTACTTCCAGGGTACAATAGCATAGAATCATAAATGAATTATTATAGAGAACATGAAGAATTTACAGTCACCTTGATGCTCTCAATATTTCTCTTGGAATTACATAAAAAGTCACACAAAGTTTCAAAAGAACATATGCAGTACAACATGAGAAAGTGTGTGTAATTAAGGGAATACTCTAAATACAACTAAGTCAGCTTCACTAAATTATACACATTTGAAATAATTACACATCAATATCAAAAATTATGGAGGAGATGTAAAATATACAAACAATGACTTACAGAGTTCATAAAAAACAAGGGTATGGAAATAAGGGTATGGAAACATGGCTATCGAAGCTGAGGGGTGATCTGGGAAAATCTCCCCTACAAAGAGGACTACGTTTTCTACAGCTACTTGGAAGTCCTGAGATTCAACTTTTTTTCTTTGTGATTTGCTTTTAAAAGAGGAAAGATGGATTTGTTTATTTCTTTATTTGAAGGTCAGTTAGAGAGTGGAGGGTGAGATTGAATGTTCCATCTGCTGATTTCCTGTTCACGTGACCACAACGGTGAGGATAGAGCCAGGATAAAACCAGGAGGCAGAAGTTCCGTGGGTGTCCCCCGTGGGTGCAAAGGGGCCAAGCACTTGGCTTTCCCAGGCTGTTAGTGTGGCGCTGGAACAGCAGTGGAGCATCAGGACAGGGACCAGTGCACTTACAGGGTGACAGCACTGCAAGTGGCGACTTTACCTGCTGTGTCAGATGTTGGATTCTAGCTGCTTTAGAGCGCATCATTTATTATAAAATAAGTGTAATCACTGCCTTTTTCTTGGACTTGTTCATGTCTTCACAAAGAATATATTAGTGCCATGGTTGGATTGCACTTTTCTCCTTTGCAAATTGTTTTCTATTGATTTGTCTCTGTGGTTTTATTTTTTTCCTCCTTTTTGTCTTTTGCCCTTCAGTCCCTCTGTGTTTGTTGATATTTTCTGTGGATTAGTCTAGGCCATTTTCTTTAGGGGGACTGGCACTGTGCTTCAGCACATTACACCCCAAGGACGCAGCGGTTTGAGTCCCGGCGGCTCCACTCTGATGCAGCTCTTGACTGTTGATAGTTTCCTTTACCATGTAGAAACTTCTTAGCCTGATGGAATCCCCATTGGCTTGAATTGTCTGTGGTTCGGAGTCTTACCCCGGGAGTCTTTGTCTATGCCCATGTCTTGAAGCAATTCCATCTAGTCATTTGAGGGGATTTAGGACCCTTGAGCATTTTAGAGTTGCCTTTTGAATAGAATAAGGCGTCTAGTAGGGATCTTCTTGCATACTTCTGCACAGTTAGGTCCTATTTTTCCAAATCTCTTTGCTAAAGACACTGTCTTTTCTCTCTGGATTGACTTCAGTTGGCTTGTCATCAGTGAGTGGGTTTTGTTTTCCTTGTCTGTTCTCGGGGCCCACATTCCCTCTTGCTGACATCATGGCTGTCAGTCATTTCCTATCTCCAGGGACTTTGCCCGGGTTTGAGTGCTCCTGTGGGTGAGAGGGTGGGCATAAGTGCTCCCTCTGAGTAGAAATGTCCTTCTGCCCAGACAGGCATGCAGAGTTGGCTGCAGACACTGCAGGTCTGGGGGTTCTTGTCTCAGTGCTGCTTCCCTGAGGGTGAGATCCTGGGCTCCTCATTGGGGAGCTGCTCACGCAGACGTCAGTCCTGCGCATGCGGGCACCTGGTGGGCGTGTTCTCCTCAACAGGGCCTGCCCTGGTGTGCACTGGAGGCCTTGGCCGTGGCCCTGGTGCAGCCCCGGCTTTGTGCTCACAACCTCTCTGATACCTTCTCATGCGCTCAGTGCTGTCTCTCTCCCTTTCAGACAACTACCTTGCCAGCCAGACGAGATATGCGAATCGAGGAGGCCTCTTCAGGACACGGCTGCTGTGAGCTGGCCCCAGCCAGCACCTGGCTTCGCTCCGGACAACTGCTGCAGCAACCCCATTTCATGCCAGTGCATGCTGACGTGTTCTGATGCCTGAACAAGATACTCACATAAATTCTCACCTCTGGCTGATTTCTCCCACTGTTTAGTGTGCCCGTCATGACTTGACCCCTCTAGGTCCCAATTGTGCCCCCTTATCGCAGATACCCGCTCCTCTTCTGTTTAGCCACTGTGCCCTCCGAGTCAGGTCTGCTCTCCTACTGTCTGTGACAGCCACTATGTCCTCTCCAAGCTGTCTCCCCTGCCAACCAGCTCCGTGGATGGCATTAGTCTTGCACATGCGTGCACATGGTGGGCGCGATCTCCTCAACAGGGACTGCCCTAGTGGGAGTTGGAGGCCTTGGCCGTGGCCCTGGTATGGCCCTGGTTTGTGCTCACAACCTTTCTGATACCTTCTGGTGCACTCAGTACAGTTTCTCCCTTTCAGATGACTCTGCTGACAGCCGCAGGAGATACGCGAAGTGAGGAGGCCTCTTCAGGACACAGCTGCTATGAGCCTGCACTTGGCTTCGCTCCGGACATCTGCTGCAGCGACCCCCTTCCACACCACTGCCTGCGTGTTCTGATGCCTGAATAAGATGGTCCTCCAAGTGCTCACGCCCAGCTAATTCCTCACAGAGTGCTTGGTCTCACCACACCTTGAATGACTTTGGACACTTATTCCAGACACTCGTCCCCCTTCTTTTTTGCCTTTGTGTCCTCACCCGAGTCACCAGTCTGCTTCCCCACTGTGACAGCCTCATGTCCTCACCCAGCTATCTCCCCTTCTCTCCAGCTTCATGGAAGGAGGCCTCCTGTCCTTCTCCTGCACTGGGACTGCCCCAGTGCAGGGCAGGCTGCAGGGCCTCAGAACAAAGTCCTGTCCCAGGGAGATGCAGCCCCAGGAGGCCAGGAACTGCCCACGGGGAGAGTTTTGCGTATAACAGTGTGCAGAGTCCTGGCGGACAGTGGCACAAGAGGTGCAGGTTGTTTGTGTCTGTGCCTGGGACGCTGGCCAGGGCCCTGTGGTCTGGTGGCAGTGCCCTCACCTCCAGGGGAGCAGGAAGGGCAATGGGGAAAGATCTCCAAGAATCAGGGTCCAGTGCAGCCAGGAACCTGGCACTTGGGCACAAAATCTATACTCTCTGGGATCATGGGTGGATGGGGGGGAGGGGTGCCCCTCCTTTAAAGTAGGGCTTCTAAGAGACTCTCTTCTTCTCCTCCAGCCCCTGCTTTGTACCCCAAGTTCAAACGAATCCATGTAGACATACAGGCTGCTCCTTCTAAAGTTTCTAGAAAAATGAGATTAAAATGTTTTCCAAACCTTTTCCAAAACTTTTGAAATTGATGCATGTTCTTTGTGTTGCATAAGTGAGGGACAGGGGAAGTTCAACAGCATTGTACTTTTGAAAAGGATGTATTGATTCATTTGAAAGACAGAGTTACAGTGAGAGCACGAACGAGAGACAGAGCTTCCATCCACTGGCTCACTCTCCAAATGGCTGCAAGTGTTGGAACAGGCCAGCCCAGAGCCAGGAGCCAGAAGCTTCTTCCAGGTCTCTGTCAGGGGGTCAGGGGTCCGAGGCCTTGAGCCATCTTCCTCTGCCTTCCCAGGCACTTTAGCAGGGAGCTAGACTGGAAATGAATTCACTGGGCCTGAAAATGGAACCCCAATGGGATGCCAGCCTCCCAGGTGGTGCTTCACTGGCTACAGCATGCCACAACAGCCCGCCAGGATGATTCTATAGGGGAGGAGTTCTAGTGGATGCCTTTCTCTGTCCTGCCCTCTCCTGCACTGCCAGCACAGCTGAGAGCCTGGTGCAGTGCCTAGAGATGCAGCACAGTGGCTGGCAAGCAGGAATCCTGAGTCAGCTGCCTGGGACTCACTCATCCAAAGTCTAACCCTGGGACTGGGCAACGGACTCTCGGCTGAAACGAACATCCGGCCCCTCATTTCCCCACCCTGACCCCCAAGCCCTCACTGCTCCCCTTTCTCCCTACACTCCAACGCCCAAACCCAAGGGCCTGAGGCACCTGGCAGTGACTCTCAGGACCCAAGCCCAAGAGAAGCAGATGGATGAGGAGCGAGACATGGCCTCTCCACGTCCACAGCCAGGTTCCCAGTGGGTGCCTGGATTCAGTCCCAGGACAAGTAACCCGAGGTTTCTGGAATGCCTTCTCCACACAGCAGGACCAGTCCTCAGGGACACTCCTCATCTAGAAGGGAACCTTCTCTGAGGAGCCCTTTGTTTGAAGGAACAAAGCTGTTGGAAAGGGGCAGGCAATGGGCTTACCCGGACTGAAGTGTGCAGGTCTGGGCTCGTGGTCACCCAGCACATGGGGCTGGGGTCTGTGGTGGCTGCGTCAGGCCGGGCACTTGGGTGCACACATCAGGAGGGCTTGTTCTGCACCCAGCCGCCAGTACCCCAAGGACCCTAGCACAGGTACCATGTTCCACATGACCCCCACACCCTGAGAAACCCTGAGCCAGGAGCACCCTTTGTCCTCTTGGGCCCCAGGCAACCATCTGCCCTGTGGGGGTGCAGACAGGTGAGCTTGTGTGTGGGCCTGCGTTCCCAGCAGAAGCCATCAAGGACCCTGGGGCTGCAGGGGTCTGTGCAGTCAAGCTGCCTCCTGGGTGGGCACACGGGTCCGTGGGCCTCACCCTGCACCCTATGCAGCCATTGGGGCCCCTGAGACCTGGAGGTGCTGCACCTGGTGGCCACTAGCAGTCATGTGGCTGTGAGGTCAGCACCCACGTGGGAGACCCAGAAGCCTCTGACTCCTGGCTTTGGATCAGCATGAGGAGGACAGCCAGTTTCAGAGAAGAGTCAAAACTTCCCCAGTCAATGCGCAGCGCTCTTGCCTTCAGCTGCTGCTTGCTTCTGGGGTTGGGGGTGGATGGGTGGGACAGAACAGGAGAGTCTTACGAGGGCAGTGCCAAGCCTGCAGATTCTTGCTCTCTTGGGGCCATTCCTCCCGGCAGATGCTAGTTTTTTCTGAGGTGTGGCAAAGCACTGTCCACTCCTGGGTGCCATTGCCACAGGTCACCAAGCCCTGCACGGGCAGAATCCCTGTTCAGGATCCTCAGCCCGGAGAGAGCTGGAAGAGGCTGTGACAGCCCTGCCTCACCTCCTCTGAATGTGACCCAAAGGAGACTGGGTGGGCTCCAGAGGCAGAGTGCAGGTCAGAGCTTGCCCACTCTCAGTGGCCACCCCATCCTCCTGGGCTCCAAAGACAGGACACACATGTCCACTTCTGAGCCAATGACTGTTAAACACAGGTGTGTGATGCCTGCCTGTGGCCTGGTGCTTGTGGGAGCCACAGGCAGAACACTTGGTCTTCGGTGTGGTGATAACGGAGGCATCTTTCAAGGCTGGGGACTCTTAAGAGGTTGCTGCTGTTCCCTCCCTGTCTCTCTCCCAGCTGCCTTCTCTGTTGGTAAATGCTGGGGCTGTGACGCCACCTGCAGGAGACTGTCCCCAGAGTCGAGCTGATGGCTGCAGCAGGCCCTTGAGTCTCCAGAACTGTGGATTGAATGTATTTTTCTTTTTTTTTTTTTTAAATCAGGTTTATTTTTTTTTAAAGATTTATTTATTTTATTACAAATTCAGATATACAGAGAGAAGGAGAGACAGAGAGGAAGATCTTCCGTCCGATGATTCACTCCCCAAGTGAGCTGCAACGGCCGGTGCTGCACTGATCCGAAGCCGGGAACCTGGAACCTCTTCCGGGTCTCCCACACGGGTGCAGGGTCCCAAAGCTTTGGGCCGTCCTCGACTGCTTTCCCAGGCCACAAGCACTGAACTGGATGGGAAGTGGAGGCGCTGGGATTAGAACTGGCGCCCATATGGGATCCCGGGGCTTTTAAGGCGAGGTCTTTAGCTGCTAGGCCACGGTGCCGGGCCCATGTATTTCTTTTCTAAGTTTGACACTGTCCCAAGCAGGTTAAGTTGATGCTGCCTGTACTTGCATCCCATATGGGTGCCAGCTCCACTGCCGGCTGCCCCACATCCATTCCAGATCCCTAATGTGCCCAGCAGAACGGCCCAAGACGGCCCAAGGATTTGGGCCCCTGCACCCTCATGAGACACCTGGCTGAAGCTCCTGGCTCCCAGCTTCAGCTTGACTCAGCCCTGGCCATTGTGACCCTCTTCTCTTCTCTAACTCTAGCTTTCAAATAAAGACTAAAGAAACAAACAAAAAACCCCACCTGTTTTCTTTACAACGTACACAGCCTGAAATATTTCAGTATAGCAACGGGCAAACAGACTAAAACCAGAGCACTTCAAAAGCGTTAAGCCAGAATGTGTGGAATACAGCCACGCATAACACATATCCACATAAACAACACAACTTGTAAATGTGAAGTAGGAGAAAAGTATTGAAATAAAGCATTTCCTAAAAAAAAATCATGGAAAATTGAAGTGCAAGTAAACTTGCTTTGGTGCAAAAAAGTTCTGAAGTCCCTGCGCAGGTTTTGCATAAGTGGTATCTTCCAGGGACTTTGGGAGGCCCCTAGTACACATCTGTTGGAGGGGCCAGAGGCCAGGGGCAGTTGCCCTGTGCGGGGGTGTGTGTGGGAGATCACCAACCCACCCCAGGAGACTTGGGCTGAAAAGGGAATCCCACCTTTCAACTCTGGCCCTTCAGCACGCCCACACCCTCAGCCTCACTAGCTAAGTGGTTTTCCAGAGGAGTGGCCTGACTTATTCCAACCCATGGAGAAGGACAATTTCATTACCACATCCTCACCAAGATGTGCCATTTCCATCTCTCTTATGTATTTTACTGTTTGTACTTCCATCTACTTGAGGATCAGAATAAGAGAGGAAGAGAGAGAGAACCAGAGATTTTTCCATTCCTTGGTTCACTCCCCAAATGCCTGCAACAAGCCAAGACTGAGCCAGACCAGGCAGGAGCAGAAACTCCCCCGGGGTCTTCTAGTGGATGGCAGGGCCCAGGACTTGGCTTCACCTGCTGCTTTCCCAGGCACATCAGCAGCAAGCTGGCTTGGAAACAGACCCGTGGAAACTCAAGCCAGTGCCCTAACACGGGATGAGCGTGTGCTGGTGTTGCAAGGAAGGGCTTCATCTGCACCACAACACTGGCCCCAGTTTTTCAACTGTAATCCATGGATTCCAAAGAGCCAAATTTGGTTGTCCACCACCCTTCAGCTTTTATCATTTCTATGTCCTTCTTTTAGGGAGGTTAACTTGCTGCTCTTTGTCCAGTTTCTTGGTAAAGATGTGTCAGGAGTGATCTTTACTTTTCTTCATGAATGCACTCGAGGCTCTGAAGGTCCACCTGATCCCGGGGCCGGCTGTCTCCACAACTTCTGCTCCGTCACCGCTGTCATCATCATTCAGATAATGTATTCTCATCCACACCGAGATTTCTAACTTGACCCATGGATTATCATTAACTGTGCCATTTAATTTGCAAACTTTCAGTATTTATTGTCTTCCTTTTCCAGTGTCGCCTGAGAATAGTCTCTGTGCAATGTTTTTGATTCTTCACACTTTGCTGGGTTTTCCCTGTGGCCAGCACATGCTTGCTGGAGATTTCCATACAATCCTCAGTCTCTACTACTAGAATAGCCATTTCATCTGAGTCCCTTCAGTTAAAGACGACAGCATGATGGAAAAAATGCAAAAAAAAAAAAAAAAAAAGTAAAAAGTACGCAAATAAGCGTATGGTCATATAAACTACTAAATGAAAATGGGCAAAGTCCAGAATATAGTAAACATTATGTTATTCTTGTGTAGAAAATTACTGAAAATGTTACAGGGACAGGAATTTGAACAGGTATGAAAAATCTCTGCAAAAGGGCATGGCATCAAAGATCTCTTTTTTTCTAAGGGGAATCCAATAACGAAGATTGCAGGAGAGTTACACAAGAAAGGAACAGAGTTGTGTCCATTGTATTAAACAAACTCAAGCCATAAAACATTTGTGACTTAAATTTCTCCTCTATACTAAATTTATATAACCCAGTTAGCATGAAGTGTTTGCTAGAAATCCTTTTTCACAGCTTCTTTTTAAGATCTTCAGTTATCTTCTTCTTTTTGCATTAGGATTATATCTGCAAGGAAAGAATTGGCACTAAAGGATGTTCAAATAAGGGATCATCATTTATTCTGAAAGCTTAAGACACACACACAACAGCCAACAGGATATAAATGCCAATTTTATCCTTTATTAAAGGATTGGCAGTTCATTTTGCATTTATGCCTTTGATGTTGCTTTTATGAATATATTATAAACTGAAACAAATCATTAACAAAAAATGTCATAAAGCACTAAAATAATTAAAACAATAGTTTAAAAGTCACGGCATGTTTATACTTCTTTCAGTAAGGCTTGGAATGGATCCCACATACCTGTACTCAGAAATTAAAGCATACCATTTACACAACAGAACAGAATGAACCCAAAATAGAATTATAACTGTAGAAAAGTTTCTGCTACAGCAATTAAACAAATATAATTGGGCCACCTGACAGTCTCATTTAATCCTGAAGAAATCAGTATTAAACCAGTATAAAAGGCATTTTCATCTAAAAAAAGTTGACTGTATTTTCAAAATTAGAGAATCAACCAAACTGACTGTGAAAAGTACATGACTTTCTTCTGTCTTTAAGGTCAGAGAAAAAAAAAAAGATTAGGAAAATGCACCCTCACACTGTGTTTCTCTTCTATTTAGTATTTGAGCGTCAACTAAGACTTGTTTGGCTTATTAAATTTCCAACACTCATTACACTCCTCTAAAACCTCCCACAAAACTTAGAAAACTCCAATCTATTTTTTTTGTTTTTATGTATGTGCCAATTAAAGTTAATGTCATTTTGTCTTAATTCAAAGCCTTGTTCATTCATAAGTCTTCTTAAGAGTTGAAAATAAATCTCACAAATTGGTCAAGTTCAGCTAGCTGCGGGAAGTCTCCTTTTCTCTGCATGAGCCAATACAGATGTTAACTACCTTATGTTACAGCGCAACTGCATCAATCCCAAATTTGAAAACTATATCCAATAAGCCCAATTGAGAGGTGCTCAAATAGTACAAGGAAATAGGTATGTTAAAAATAAAACACTCCTAACAACCAAAATGTCAAAACAAACAAGCCACTCAAGAAATGGGCACGGGAAATGGGCAGACACTTCACAAAGGAACAAACCCAAATGGCAAATAAACATATGAAAAAATGCTCAAGTTCCCTGGCAATAAGGGAAATCCAAATTAAAACATCAATGAGGTACCACCTAACGCCAGTAAGACTGGCCCACATGAATAAAAGCACCAACGACACTTGTTGGCGAGGTTGCGGGGAAAAGGGAACCCTACTCCACTGCTGGTGGGGCTGCAGGCTGGTACAGCCTCTATGGAAATCAGTATGGAGAATATTCAAACAACTCAAATTCAACATACCGTATGATCCAGCAATAGCACTCCTAGGAATATATCCAGAACACTTGTTCTATGAGAAACCAACATGTACTCCTATGTTCATAGCAGCACAATCAGTAATTGCAAAAACATGGAAACAACCAAAATGCCCATCAAAAGAGGATTGGATAAGAAAGCTATGGTTCATCTACTCCATGGAATACTACTCAGCTATTAAAAAAAACAAAATGCAGTTCTTTGTGGCCAAATGGGCCAAACTGGAAACCATAATGCTAAGGGAAATGAGCCAATCCCAAAAGGTTAAATACCACATGTTTGCCTTAATTTAAGATGATATGATGTTATGTATAACATGTTATGTTATGAATGTTATATGTTGTGTATAAACTAAAATTGAAGTATAGGTGAGGTGGTCACAGAAGGTGGCTGGGAACCCGCATTTACTTCTAACATATTGGTTACTCATTACTATGTCAATTAATTCCATAATGATGTAAATTTTTGCTGATGGTATGTTGGAGCTTTCAATTGACTGGGATGATACTCTGCTGGCTCTGTCATCAGACCAGAGAGGGTATACCTAAGAAACCGTTGAACTTGACGGGACAATAAGATGCTGGACTCTATGTTTGGTATACGCTTGCAATGGGGAAATCTCAACTGAACTTGAGCTGTGGTTATGCAATAAGGTGGAGGAATCCACCATGGTGGGAGGGTTTGGGGAGGGGTGGGGAGAAACCAAGTATCTATGTAACTGTGTCACATAATACAATGTAATTACTGAAGTTAAATAATAAATAATTAAAAAAAAAAATAAAAAAAAATAAAACACTCCTGTAGTGAAGGGCCTATTCGTCCAAAAGGACAGAACAACAAAAAGTCATCTCTATAAGTAACAATGCAAAGTTTAAGAAAGCTGAAATCAAACTTTACCTAAAGAGATCATCAGCAAGTGATTCTTCCTTGGCGTGCTGAATTTGCACCTGTTGAAATGAACACACTTTCAAACATTTGCTCAGGGGTGAATATTAAGGAATGAATATCTGGGCAGACAGGTCACAGTGAGCTCTGGCCTCCCGACCATCTCCCCTTCCACAAATCATTTGGTTTCACTTCACACTGAGACTATCACTGCCCTAGTGCTTCAACAGAACAATTCTCTCATGCCTGCCTTCTACAGGTGTCCAACACATATTATTAGCTTGTTGAGTTTTCCATTGATCTTTCCAGGAGAACCCTTCCACTGCATGAAATTCCAGTGCACTCATGAGCCTGAGATGGGGGCGCTTCCCCAGTAGCAAATGGGCTCCCTTCTGTTTAGTCCCAGCTGAGGATGCTGAAGTGGCTGCTGAACTACCCCAGCCAGGCAGTAATTTTCACACTAAACTCATCAAGCTTCTAACACATTAGAACAGAAAAACCATGTGCTGAGGGCATTTCCTCAAACCCGCCTCTGATCCCTTCATTCGCCATCCAAAACCCTTCAGTGACTGAGTCTGACCCTTACAACGTGCAAATCCCTTGAGAAGCTGGCTTCCTATCACCTTCCTAATCACATCCTGCCTCTCCAGACCTCTCCTTGGGCCCATGCCTTCGCATCACTGAGCTATGGATGTTGTGGCCATTTGGAGAATGAACCAGCAGATGGAAGAAATCCCTCTCTGTCTCTCCTTCTCTCTGTAACTCTGTCTTTCAAATAAAAATAATATAAAGCCTAAAAAAATATGCAAAAGACACAGAAGTAGATAGTAACAGCAATAAGACAGTTATGCCTTAAATGTAGAGACCAATAAATAAGCAAAAAAATATTTTAAAAGCTATCAGAGAAGCTCCTAAAATGAAGCAGAACTAAATTCAAAAATCAAACTGTTATACTTTGTATTATATCAAATATTATACAATATTCCAGGAAAAAAACAGTGGAGGATGATCAACCCTGAGATCTACTCTGTTTGCTGCTGACTTTCATGCTTAAGATACTTCAAACACGCAAGTCATCCAGAAAGTGGAAAAACTGGACTATCAAAAGGTAGAGCAGGGGAGCTGGACAGAGGTACAAACAATACCCTTTGGGCTTTGGCAGAGAGACAACAGACAACACACTTTCTGTGACGTTTGCAGGGACACAGAAGAAAACCCAAGGGGAGGATGAACTCAGCACGAAAGGGAGAAACGTAAACCACAAAACACAGGACAGACCGCAGCATTGTGCGTGTCTCGACTCTGGCATCTGAGAAAACAAGGAAATCAAAATTTTACGTTAAGCTTCTGACTCCAAATACATACTAACTGAGTGCTCCAAAAATAAATATCACAAGAGACTGTAAAATGGTCACGTATTGGTGAGCAAGACTGGCATATAGAGGCAAACTTTATTTTTTCTGGAGGAAATAAACTGAACCTACAATCCAAACAAAACACACAGATAACATTCCAAGCAAAGTGATCACAATCAGAGCATACAAAATAGATACTCTGGAAAAAAGGGCAAAAACAGATCAAGGATCAAGAAATACTAGGTACTGATCTCACAGGCAAAGGAAACAGGAACTTAAAAGAATCAGTAGGAAACAAGAAAGTTTACAGAAGAATGCAGCAGACTCCCGGTGATACAAACAATACACTAGGCTGAATTAGAACTCAATGGACTGAGGACATACCAACCAGAACTGAAGAAAGAAGCTGTAAATGGGGAGATGATCTGAAGCTATCGCCAAAAATAAAGTTCAGTGACATAAAGAAAGAAAACATGTAGAAAAGAGGTCAGGATGCATGGGAGAAAACGGTGAGAAAATCTAACTGACGCCAAATTGGACTTTCAGAAGAGAACAGAGGAAATAAAAACTGGACTCCAGCTGTTAGGAATGTTTTGTTCTTAACTTGGATGGTGGTTGTGAGCACAAACACTCACTGATCTGCAGCTAACGTGCACTTGTTGGCACGCACACCAGATTTTAATGGTTTCCAAATTGGTAATACTCAAGAAAATTCCCTATGATAAATTTTCAGGTATGTAAATCATAGTTCCTGGTTTAAAACAGCAGGCCATCTATCAAATTTATCACTGATATATTTGTAATCACCTACAGAAGCCTACACACCCATACTTTTTGTGGCTGAAAACTTTTTCCTTTCTTTAGATTAGAATGTTAACTAACCCACTTGCTTATGTACCATTTTGTAAACTAATAACAATAAATTAGAATTTTCTAAAAGAAGTGATATAGAAAGTACAGATTAATCTCAAGGCTTCAGATCTCAAGTTTCTTGAATGATCTCAGGCTAGTTATCTTTTTTTCTGGTTTTAAGTAGCTGTTTTTAAGAGCTCAATCTTAAGAAAGCTGCATGTGTTGCCTTAATTTAAGATGATATGATGTTATGTATAACATGTTATGTTATGAATGTTATATGTTGTGTATAAACTAAAATTGAAATGTCAATGAGGTGGTCACAGAAGGTGGCTAGGAACTCGCATTTACTTTTAACATATTGGTTACTCATTACTATGTCAATTAATTCCATAATGATGTAAATTTTTGCTGATGGTATGTTGGAGCTTTTAATTGACTGGGATGATACTCTGCTGGCTCTGTCTTCAGACCAGAAAGGGTATATACCTAAGAAGCCGTTGAACTTGACTGGACAATAAGATGCTGGACTCTATGTTTGGTATACGCTTGCAATGGGGGAATCTCAACTGAACTTGAGCTGTGGTTATGCAACAAGGTGGAGGAATCCACCATGGTGGGAGGGTTTGGGGAGGGGTGGGGAGAACCCAAGTACCTATGGAACTGTGTCACATAATACAATGTAATTAATGAATTAAAAATAATAAATAATTTAAAAAAAAAGAAAGCTGCATGTGTAATTTAAATCAGTAACTAACCTCCATCTCCTGCCTTAGCCACTCTTCTAACTCCGTATTCTTTCGAGCATTATGAGCTATTAGATCTGATCCTCCAATGATGTGTGGCATTCTTCCTGCTCCGGGAAACGTGACCTGTTAAGCAATAAAAGTAATATGGTTTTCAACATTTAACTAACAAACTACGACGATCATTGTTTCAAAAAAGTTAAAAAGCAAAGACTCAGAAGAATCAGGCATAACATACTATAAAATATTTAAATGCCATAAATGAAAACAAGAAATGAGCTAATAAGCACATGTGATTTGGCTTTGTATCTTTTTGAGCAATGTCTATACCTAATTTCAGACATGTCACTAGGATATATGTGCAGAGAAGATTCTCAGATTTTAAAATTGGAGTTGTTAGAATTAAAAAATGGATTTAGCTGATTATCTAGCAATTCAAACAACTCAAGTGAACAATAGTTTTTTAGCCTAAAGATACTGGAGATGGAATCAATTTATACTCTAAATGACATTTTAACTATTTATAAATGAACAGTTTGCACCAAAAAAGTCTGTGTGCAAATGCATTTTTCAAAGCACAACAACCACTATATTACTGATTTGGATAAAACTCAAATTCCTTTTAATTAGAGGCAACCCAGTACCTTTTCCATAGACATTTTGGTTTGAACACCTTTTGTAGTTTAAAAAGAATTTTAGCATATCAATATTTGTAATGATTTTTATATATTCAAACTACTTTCCAGGTATTTGGACTACTAACACTGTTTTCTACTGATTTATATACCAATAGCAAACACCACATTGTTCCCTGGTATCTTAATCAATAGTAAAATCCCGTCTCTTTTGGGTTTCTATTCACAAGCCACAGCTGTGAGTTGGGAAAGAGCAAGTGCACAAGTTAAAAGGCGTCATATGAGAAGGATCTCATCTAGGCAGAAGAGATTGCTCCTGTTAGACGGAGTTCAGACCCCTCTAGGCAGCATCACAGCAGGTACAAATCAACCTGAGAAATGACAACAGTACACGCTCGCATCAGAGACAAAGAGTTACACTATGTCAGTTATGGCCGACACTGAAATAATGACTGTTCTCTGATCAAATGCATAGGGCAAAGGCCACCAGTTAGTGACAGGTCTGGATCAAGAAACAAAACTTCCAGAACAGATAACAAACTCACACTGATTGAATCAGTGATATCTCATTAGTTGTGCTAATCAAATTTATGTAATGTCAGTTCTTTAATAAGCAGGAATTCAGATCTGATGCAACATTCAGTGTCCATGAAGTAATGCGTGTATCATGGTATTGAGTCAATGACACACATTATTGACACTGGTTCCCAACAATTTTAATATAATATAAGCCAGATATGTAGTCAGGTGCTGTGATCTACACCATGGTATCTCACAATGGAAACTGTCTTCTCAGAATGTATCTCAGTGTTGTTAGGGATACATGACTGTGTTTCTATTCTGCTTTATAAAGGCATGTAACAATAGAATGCCTACACCCTTCACTACTGGTTGTGCTCAGCTTTTGGGTAGAAAAAATTGCATCCGTTTTGAACATAAGCTGCTCTCATTACCATTTAATCTTAACAATATTTCGAAAAACATTTCAAACACTGCCCTCTTGTGATACACTTAAAGAAATAACTACCTTTTTGAATTTCTTGAAATTCTTCAGTTGACCATAATCAATATTTACACCTGACAGACTTCTGGAAGTGGAGCTAACCACCAATGATCTAAATTCAGTCAGTAACAGCTTTCTTGGAAACACCTCGCCATCTTCCCGAAGTTCATCATCGTTCTTAAATGGAGTCAGAAGGGATGGAAAAGGAGAAGGAAAATTACTTCTTACTTAGGAATTCACAGCAAAAACTTAGAAAGTCTGAGAAGACTAAGTTTGCTTTTGGTGCCTGCACTTTGTATTTGCAACCAAATCATACCTTCCTCAAACCCCCCAAATTATTAATTCAAATGTTTTATTACTTTGGAAACATTTAAACACATTGGCCTGTAATAGAAGACTAAAAAAATCATATGGGATTTTAAATTTAGTATCCTATCCTAATAAATAAACGGCTCACCTTCGTGCATATGTTCTCAATACAAAACCTCAGCATTGTCTGCTTTTCATTAGAACGGCTCACACAGATGATTACATATTCTACCTCAGCCACAGGTCAGCTACCATACTTAAGCATTCATGGATTCTTAGTACTTTTTTATTTTTACTTTCTTTAATACCTCAAAAAAAATCAATCTTTGTTTTTAGACATTACTTCATTCACTCACAAGCCATTTCTTTTTCCAGATGAAGAGTTCTAAAATCAGCCTCAGGATTCCTTCAAACATCCTTCACTTGCTAACAGTGACCTCTGTTTCATGACATTTGCTATTAGCTACCTAGTCAGTCACACAGCACCACTGTTGAAGCTGCTCCTGAAGCTGCTAAACTGGAAAAACTCTAGGGGAAAGTGCTAACAGGTCTAAATTACAGGCAGTCCGGAAGGAAAGGAAACCCAGGACAGACAGCAAGCAAGGGTTCCCGAGACAGACAGAGCGCCGTCAGGGGCTCATTCTAAAAAGCAGCAGCCTAATACTTCCCCAGTTCACAAATATCTCACATCTCCCACCCTCCAGGTTTCACTTTCATTATTTACGTAAAGAACTGGAATTTTATGAGTATGAAAATGT
This sequence comes from Ochotona princeps, assembly GCF_030435755.1. Taxonomy (NCBI): domain Eukaryota; kingdom Metazoa; phylum Chordata; class Mammalia; order Lagomorpha; family Ochotonidae; genus Ochotona; species Ochotona princeps. Next base: position 76,621,118 of record NC_080840.1, on the reverse strand, counting down.
CTTGCTCCAGTCATGTACCTACTGACACAGGAGGCAAGGAATGACTCCATACTGTCAGTTAACAACAGCGTTCATTTCCAGAGGAGGCACGAGGAAGAACAAGATCAGAGTTGTAGAAAGAGAAACAATTAATCCCAAGAATGTCCAATGAAGGAAACAGATGATAGTTGCTCCCTACACATCAGATCTTCTAAAAATAAAATAGAACACATAAAAATTTCCTCACGTGAGCTTCTTCTTTGATGGACACTTCTTTGACTGACCACAGTGATTCTTGCTTGAGATCACACTTCTTCCCAATTTCACTTTCTTGCTATAGGAATAAAATTCATAAAATATTGTTCATACGAGTTACAAAAATACACATATTTACTTAACTCGAAAGGCAGAGTTACAGAGAAAGAAGCAGAAAAAGATATTCCTTCTGCTGGTTCACTCACCCATAGACACAACAACTAGGATTGGGCCAGGTCAAACCCAGGTTCCAGGAGCCAGGAGCTTCATCTGGGTCTCCCAGATGGCTGACAGCAGAAGATGGCCCAAGAGCTTGAGCTACTTGCCTCCCACTCTGGAGCCCTAGAAGAACTTCCTGGCTTCACCTGCCAGCCCTGGAGGCTGTGACCACCTGGCCAGCGAACTAGCACATGCAAGCTCTCCTTGTCTCTGCCTCTCTGTAGCCCTGACTTTCAAATCAATCAATCAATCAATCTTAAACACAAACCACTGTCCACTGTGCAAGCCAAACAGACTTTGTTCAGGCCTATAGTAAGTTCTAGAAGCACACTGAGTTCCCCTAAAAATCATCTGCCATTGTACCAACACTCCCTTCTTCCCTTCCCTGTGGAAAAGCGGTACCTATGTTTCTACATAACTGGGATGGTGGGAAACACTTGTGTGGCCTTGCCCTGTGATGTGACTCTTTCTCCTTCTTTAAATGCCTTTCCTCCAACTTCACCTCTGTCAGTTTATTCCAGGAAAGGGTCATAGGGCAGAGGGAAAGTTTTCCTTCATTCCTACAGCAGCAATACCAATAAATTGTCACTGTGCTTCCCTTTATCCTCCACATTTTCTAATTCTCACAGATGAGTTCTATAATCAAAAAACACCTTAATTCCACTTAGCTATGTTACAATGGAATCTTAACTCATATTTACAACTATAAAGTCACATTAAGTGTTCAACATATTTGTCTGCAATGAAAGTGGAGAGCATCTTGTATAGAATCACAGTGTCTTTCATACTGAGATGTCCAGATCACGTTCTAGACAAAATCATATGACATAGTTTCCTAAACTTTCAGTAAAACTACAGTCCCTTTAGATACAGTGCACGACATATGATTGTATATAAAGTTTTCAATGTTACAGCAATAAATATTCACATCACTTTTGAAAAGGAGATTGGAAAGTGCACGTTTAGGAACTAAAGAAAATTAATGCTTCACTCACCAATTATTATGAGTAAATATGTGTCTTCAACCCTACTAGGTATGGCTACTTTAATATACACCCAGTTGCTATCACCTTCAGATTATTTTAACTTCATTTAGACACAATTATAACATAAATTCAATATATGAACCTTCTCCTACCTTACTCCTCTCTACATCCTCAAATCTGCTAATTCTCCTAGGGTTTTGGTTTTTTCAATAATAACATTTACCTAGTTATTTGAAACACAGAGTTCCTGAGAGAGAAGGAGAGAGAGATCTACCCATCAGCTCGCTTTCCAGGTAGCTGCACTGCCTAGGACTAAGCCAGGCTGAAGCCAGGAGCTTCACCCAAGTCTCACACACAGGTGGCAGGGGTCCAAACATTTGGACCAATTCCACTGCTTTTGCCTGGCCACTGGCAGGGAACTGGATCAGAAGAGGAACAGCAAAAACAAACCAGTTCCTATATGGGATGCAGACATGGCAGGCAGTGGCCTAACCCACCACACCAAAACATCAGCCTCCAACATTTTATTTTGTAACTTAGAGAATCACATAATTATCAATGTGGACTCTCAATGTAAGCTGGGGGATGACCTATACTCTTTCTCATGTCTCATGTAAGTCTACCGCCAGGTCAGAGATCTTATCTCAAGGCCTATGAAAAATAACATCTCAGATTGCCTTGCATATTTGCATGTTCAGTCTCCAGTGTAACTAACTAAATGAATGAACGACATTCTGGGAAAGCTGACTAAAGAGATCAACAAAATCACAGGGCATCAACATAAGTCCCAGTATCTATGAGACCCACTACAGTTAGTGTCTGCCCATGTTCAATGGATATTTGCTAGTGCATTGCAGGTTGAGTGTAAATATAATGATGGTATCTCCCAAGTAATAGCTATTATGACAGGGTAGTGGAAAATGATATAAATTAAAACCAGAAGGAAAACTTTGGACTAGGAGGGTATAATGAGAGGAGGAAGAACTAGGCCATAGACGCAGTGGGTGCTACTAAGAAGAATGTTAACATGGCAGGAGGCAATTGCCTAGACTGTCTTGGACCTAGACAAGTGTTAAACTGTTGGGAGAAAAGCAGCCAATAGCTGGTGGGCATTCTGGGCCTGGATAATGCCAATGCAGTGTGAAGTAAACCAGTGTGCCAGCATAGCTGCTTATTTTATTGTTTTTAAAGATTTGCAGCAAATGCCACACAGTGGGACAGGGGACACACTAGCCTGGGAACCCCCTGCACACACTGGCCCTCAGGCTTACTGTGTGCTGCCCAATGGCAGGGGTGCTGCAGACTACCTGAGGAAGGGGGTCAGGGGCATGTTGCAGTGGGGGGCCCTGAGAGCATGCCTGACAGATGAGGAGTGACCTCATAAAACTTCGAGCTGATAAACCTTGGAAATTGTCTCAACCCTGGTGCAATGAAGCTGACAACATCTCAGAACTAACACAACCACTCAAGTTATCCCCTTTGCAGCATTCTTCCCCACATCGGGGTCTCTAAGCTCTCATCAAATGACTGTCCCCATCCCTAGGTGCTGATGTAGTTTGACAGCAAGGAGTGACTCCCTTTCTTTCCCACTGTGGACACATGAGAAACAAAGAAAAAAGAACTGATACTTTTATCCCACCCACCTCCCTCCCCACCCTAACTGGAGGCCCACATGCTGTACATTCCCCTCAATGTTGTAAATAATAGTGAAAATAAAAGTTAAAACAGATTAGAAATAACTGAAAAAGAAGGATAAAATCGTTGCAGGAATATCACTAAATCTTCCATTTCAACCAACAGTAAATCTATGGACATACTATAATCTGTATTAAGTCCCAAAGTAGAAAAAGCAGTTCTAGGGGCTGGCTTTGTGCTAAAGTGGTTGAAGCTGCACATTGTGTTACCAGTACACCATACCCGAGGGCCAGTTCAAATCCTCCTGCTCCACTCCTGTTCCAGCTTCCTGCTAAGACGCCCGCCTAGGAAGGGAGCAGCTTAAGTACTTAGTCCCCTGTCACCAATAAGGAAGACCAGGATGTAACTCCTGGCTCCAGCTTTTGGCTATGGCCATCTGCCAAGTGGGCTGGCAGCTGGAAGGTATCTCTCTCAATAGCCCTCTCTGTTACTCTTTCAAATACATACATTTTAGAAAGAAAAAGAAAGGACAGAACAGTTCTACCATCAACATAGTTTAGAAACTGCCTTTTGGAAATCCAGCTCAGGCTGGATTCAACATGTCACCACAGGCAGACCTGCACGGAATTCCTAGTGCTGAGACTGAGCCTGCCAAGTCCAGGTTGTCATGGCCACCTGGCTGGAATCTCTCTCTCCCCCTCCTTCCCTTCGTCACACCGCCTTTCAAGTAAATCGCTCAGTATATGAATTTTTAAAGACACTTACAGATCCTTTGTCTCTTTCTGGTGCTGTTTCATCATTGCGAGTGCTAACTGTTTCCAGATCCATCTTGGTCCTTTTCCTCATATTGACATTTTCCTCTTGCTTAGGAGCATTCACTTGCATTTCCAACTCTGGTTTTGTGTTCTTCAATAATTCTTCCAAGACTTCATCTTCTATGGCCCGATCATCCATTTCTTTTCTCTTTTTAGTTATTAGCTTTTCCGGGCAAAGAGACTGATGAGCAGAATTTTTCACATCAGATTTGAAATTGTTCACTAGAATCAAGTGCTCTGTTTTTTTGTCAAGAGGCTCATTCTGAGATTGATGCTGCTGTGTATTTTCCCATAGTAAGACTGGGGCAGGTTGGGTTTGTTCTAGAAGAGAACAAGACATTTCTATTCGTGCTGACTTGGATGAAGACATTTCTTGATCTTCTTCATCTCGTTCCCTTAGATTTCAACAAAGAAAAGACAAAAACAGATCATGAATACAGTTAAGTAATTTTTCAGTTAGGTAATAGTTACAGTTCCTTCCATCTAACTTGCAATACTATCACTGGAAACCAACCACAGACATTTGAAAGCATTTCAGTTACATACATTCTACAGTTGTGATAGGACTAATGGACCTTGTGGCTCAAGCAATAAGGAACTCCATTTTCTCTGCTGAAGCAGAACTGATAAATCAGTGCTGAGAAAAAGGTAAAAACAAACAAAAAGTCTAAAAATACTCTGCTGCTAGGAGACAGCAGCTGATGTGTAATGTAGGGAATCGTGGGTAGTGAACATTCCCCAAAGGATAAAACTTGACAGGTTAACTCACTTTAAGTTAACAAATCAGAGTAACTAAATCTTAAAGATGCTACTGACGTTCAGTGCATTTACTGTGTGACCGGATCACGAAAACACAAAGACCTAGGTCCCTGCTCTCAAGTGCTTACTGGATCAGTGCTGAACTGGACCTGTTAAGGTAATGTTTTAACGCTGATTCAATGTTAGGGTAAATGGCGGGCAGAATGACCAAGAGAAGTTGATAGTAATTTAGGAGATCAGAATTCAAACCAGGGAGCTGTAGCTCAGACAGGAAGGGAAGGACTGAAAAGATACTGAAAAGCAGAAGCCACACATGTTTTTTTGAGAGGCACAGGAGAGTTAATCACAAGGGAAATGACCACAAACAAAACATAACAAAAACAAAAAACCCAGAATGACCTCCCCCAAAACCAGAATGCATACAAAACATACACAAATGTGTAAAGCAACTCTCAGGGCCAAGTCAGACAGACCAAAGAATCTGGATAGGCCACTACTGTGAAAAACAAATGAAGACTACAATAAAGAGAAAGATTTAATAGTTAAGCACTAAGCAACTGTGTCCAAGAATGTCCCTTAAAGATGATGCATTGCTGGTTAAGAGACAAGCCCTACAGAATGGCAGAAACATCAATGATCTGCTTTCAGAAAATACTCATTGATTGAAAGGTAGACACACTTCATGACAGAGTGATAGAGACAGATCTCTTTCATACGTTAGTCAATTCCCCAAATGGCTGTGCAGGTCAAAGTCAGAACCCTGCAATGCCATGCAGCTCTTCCACGTGGGTGGCTCGTGACCAAGTACTAGTGACCTACACTAGCAGGTAGCTGGACTGAGAGCAAAGTAGCCAGGACTACAACCGGAACTTACTGCAAGCAGCAGCTGAATGCACTCTGCACAACAATGCTACTCCAGCAATAATCATCTTGAACAGCTTCATGGTGACTTAAGAAACAAAAGGGAAGGGGCCAGCATAATGGCTCAAGTGGCTAATTCTCTGCTGGCAGCGCTGTCATCCTATATGGGCACCGGTTCATGTCACTGCTGCTCCACTTCTCATCCAGCTCCCTTCTTATGGTTTGCAAAGGTGGTGGATGATGGCCTACATCCTTGGGACTGTGCAACCCACATGGGAGACACAGAGGAAGCTCCTGATCTTGCCTTCAGATCAGTTCAGCCCCAGCGCCTGCAGCCATTTGGGGAATGAATCAGCAGATGGAGGATCTTTCTCTGTCTTTCCTTCTCTCTGCAACTTTGCCCTTTCCAAGAAAAATATGCAAAATCTGCTAAAAATTCCACAAAAAGTAATTTCATCTAAGAGAATTATTATCCACAAGCACACACAGAGGCAAAATAGGACTGAAACAATGCCAACTATATAATAATAGAAAAGCAATATTTTCTAGAGACACAGAAAAGTCATCTAAAAATTTACCTTTTTTTAGGAAATGGTTGAAAGTAGTTTTTGATGGAGTTAGTCTGCTGCGCAGAAGCCCATTTTCTACCTTTATGTTCACCTGCAAACTTTGTGGGTGAACCTTGAGAGTCTGACGTTTTCTTCCTTTCCAGAGTATTTGATCCTGTATTATGAGAACCTGTTTGGGGAGGCTCCCTTACAATGGATCTTTCCTGTGGAAGTGTTACAGACTTTTCTTCCAATCTGCACATCTGGATTTCTTTTGGCCTTTCACTCAAATCCATACTGCAGCAAAAGAAAAAAAATGCAAGTAGGTAATCAAGTTTACAGCAAATTTATCTACAAATAAGGATCTTGGAAAAGTCTAAAGTGATGTAACTTTAGGAGCAAAGTCCTGACAGACACTATTTCGCTGGACTGATGTTACCATCCAAGGGAGCAGCTACGGTCAGACAAGCCCCAGGAGGAAGAGCTTCATCCTCACAAGCATGTAGTTTCAGGCATGCTCTAACAGATAAACAGCCTACACAAGGAAAATCTACCTTGTCTCTTACTATAGATCAAATGAAGTGATAATCCTAGATAATGCTTATTTTATTTCTAAGTAAATGTGCCATAATAAAAAAATTAAAAATGAGAAAAATCTGTCATTCCAATATCACATGTAAAGAGCTATTTGTATCATTCTAGATGGGTTGATGTTGATATTCTAGCTAGATGGCATCTCTAGAATAGAACAGAACTCCATACACTGGCAGAACATAGTTTAAAGACACAGTTTTACAGCATATGGTTGAATAATGCCAATGCTATTATTTTCACACACACACTCACCCATAGCACAACAGGTAAACTTATCATTCAGCATCCAAAAGAGTCTCTGTTTAAAAAGTTAAATCTGGCCTCAATATAAATGTAAGTATAGCAATAACTAAATACAGTCCAATATATGAGTAAGGATAGCTCAAATATCTTAATATGAACACTTCATTGAGGAGTATTCAAAATAAAATACACTATCTTAAATAAAAAGTATAACAGAGCATACATAAACAAGCTAATCTACTGCATTCCAAAGAAAGTCATCTCAAAAAAAATAAAACCCCCAAACCCTTAACAAACATAAAGGCTCTAAATAAGCTATCTTTATAGTGAAATATTTAGTGATTAGATGACTACAATTGTAAATAATTATGTCAATGGGGGCCCTTTTTAAGAAACAGAGGTAGTTCTACGGGGTCCCTGGCCTCTTGTCCCTTCCCTCTCCCCACACTTCTTCCCCTTCCCCTCCCATTTCCTCTCCTTCTCTCTCCCCTCCCCTCTCCACCCCTCCCTACCCTTCTTCTCTGCTCTCCCCTCTACACCCCTCCTTTACTCTCCCCTCTCCTTTCCTCTAACCTCCCTACCTCTTCCCTCCTCCCCCACTGCACAGAAGAACGACCAATGTCCTGGATGGGATGGCGTGGGAAGCACAGACTTCATTATGCTGAGAACGGCACAACATTTGAAACTTACAAAATGTTTTCTCTGCAATGTTCCACTTAATCATTTTTGATCATAGTTGACTATAGATAATAGAAGCTCCAAATGCAAAACTATGGATAAAGGAAAACTACCATTGTTTCAAACTATACCACAAGTGACAAAGCTATGTAATTCTTTCTAGTCTACAACATACAACTGAGGGAAATGAAAAAAAGAAATTCACGATAAGCCAAGAGTCTACAGCGCTGGCTTCCATGCCACAAAGGCAAAACTGAGTAGATGCAACAGAAAAGTCAAAAGGCTAAAATACTTACTTGCTGGTCCCTTACGGAAAATTGATGACTCCTATTCTGTCATCTTCCCTGCCATCCTACTTTGCCATGCTTCATCTCCTAAGACAGGATGTGATAAAGGCACTATTTCTTCACCATATTAATCTATCATTAACCTAGTGAGAGCACATTGGCAATAGCTTATTAACACAGATGCCTTACCACGTATCTACTTGCTCTGACTCTGTGTCAACGACAGACGTTGTAGTGTTCACTGGGATACTTGGCCTTAGTTTTTCATCAACCAATAAGGCTTGTGAAAGGCTTGGCCCTGGAGTCGTTGTCTTTACTCCTGTAAATCACACAAGTGAACAGGTGGAAACAAAACAAGGCAAAAAGAATCACAAGGGCTAGAACCAAGAGAGACATTTAGTCTCTGCATTTGCACAACTACCACACTGGACCAAAGCACCAGCCTCTTCATCACCTTGAGCTTTTCACTTGACCCACCCTTCCACTGTAGACCTTAGGAATCCATTCTCCACACAAACCCAGGCTAATCCTTCTCGTCTACCTGGACACTCCGTCACACAGACATATAATCTGCCTTCTCCCTCATTCAGGCTGCACTTCAGTGAAGCCCCCACGCCTGCCTCGCTACAAGAGCTTGTTCTCAATCACTTCCTCTTCACCTTGCTCTACTCTTCTCTTTCTTTGTACTTGGCCCTATCTGAACTGAGGCAGTAGACTGCTGTTTACTTTTGAATCCTGAACTGTAGGATATAAAATTCATTAAAAGAGGCCTGCATTACGTGATTCACCAAGGTGTCTTCAACACCCAGAACACAGCTTAGTACCTGGTAGCCATGAATATTTATTGAAAGAGTTAACAAATGTATGCATGTATAAACAAATGTTTTAGGAGACTGCAAATGCGATCAGTCTTAGAAAGCATAGCAGTACCTAGTATATATACAGACTATGACTAAATGATAAAGTGGCTAAACCACAGAAGAATGTTTTAATTACCTAAACGGGGCTGGTGCTGAGGATCACAATAATTCTCTGCAGTCACGAAAATAACTGCCAATCCAATTTCTGCTTCAGGAATAGGTCGAAGACCCTGTCTACCAGGACAAAATATTAAGATTACATCATGCAAAATCAATCTTATGTTTCTCCCAGATATCGTAATTTTTTGGTAGGAACAGAATTTCAAACACAGACCTAGCTTCCATTAACAATAATTGCATTTTATGAATTCAGATAACTATCTATAAAATGAAAAAAAAGGTCAGAAAAAGATACAGATCTTTATAGTCATAAATTTTGAATAATTTTCATAAGAAAACGGCAATTCCAAGATGAAACAAGAAGACAGTATTATAAATGAATCTATGATGACAATGATACAAGAAAAAAGGGAAAAAGGAAAGGAAGTAGAAAGGCCTACATACAAGCTATAGCTATACATGTGTCTGTACGTCAAATAAACTTCGACAACCAAATGTATTAAATATCCTCTTTTGGGGGCGGGTTATTTATTTTTATTGGAAAGGCAGAATATCTTCTGTCCTCTGGTTCATTTCCTAAATGGCCACAATAGCCAGAGCTGAGGACATCCAAAGCCAGGAGCTTCTTCCAGGTCTCCCACCTGGGTACACGGTCCCCAAATTGGGCCATCTTCCACTGCTTTTCCCAGGACATTAGCACAGAGCTGGACGGGAAGTGGACACCAACTGGCATCCATAGGGGATCCTGGAGCTTCCCAGGGAAGGATGAGCCACATGAGCCACTGCCCTGGACCCTGAAGTATCTTCTTAAAGGAATCTCGTGGTATATTAATTTTCTGCTATTTTATACTGTGAATGACTGACTTTACAAAACAAAGACAAGTATAAACTGAACTTTAAAAAGACTTCAGGTACATGTGTAATCCTAAAAATTTTGTACTAAAACATTTTTTAGACATTATAATCAGCTGATCACATATACCTATGTATCTTTTTGGCAACATAAAGCCAGTATTTAAATGCCCTGTTAAGCTTTAAAACTATTCATTATAATGTGCAATTCATTCTAAAGAATCAATACTTGAAATACTTAAGTATTAACAATGGTATACAGAAAACACATCGCTCTAAGTGGGAAGACAAAAGAAGCATCTTTCATATGATTAAAATTGTTTAATATTTCTCTGAGAGGCAGACACAGAGTTTGCAAGCTTTGACCCACTAGCTCATTTAAATGGGCACAATGACTGGGGCTGGGCCACTTGCAAGCTCATTAACTGAGGAAGCAATCCAGCTCTTCCATGGTTTGGGCAGCGGCCCAGTTACTGGACACTGTTGCTTCCCAAGACCTGTACTGTTGGGAAGCTAGAGTCGGGAGACAAAATAAGGAACTGTATCCAGGCACTCTGACGTGGGAGAGTGGCATCTTCATGACAACATTCAGCTAAAGGCCTGCCCCACTGCTTCTGTAATCAATAAAGAGAGTAATGTGGTCACCGTTACTACATTTATTCAACACTGCTCTCACGGCCCCAAATAGAACAAAACAAAAAAGGAGAGAGAAAAAAAAATAGACGGATCAGAGGCTCAGGGATTAGGAGAGAGAGCAGAAATGTTATTATCTGTAGGTACAGTTTATACAAAACAGGATATATTACTAAGGGTGAAAGGGGAGTCTAAGGAGTGGCTACACACAGGATGAATATCTAAATGTCAACACTTTACATACATCAACAGCAAATAACCAGAAATACCATCAGGGAGACAGTGTCATGCTTTTGCAATAGTACCTTAGGGTACAGACTATCTACAAACGAGTCTAACAAAAACATTAAAATGTACACATAACAAACACAAACTTATAGTGATTTATAAGGGATTTTAAAAGGCCAAAGTGAATGGTTAGGGACATCACATCCAGTGACACTAATCAACACCTAACTCTACTCCATGCACATACATTCAGTGGAATGCCAAATAGAAGTTCCAACACGGGTTTTGAGATTGTGATTCTAAACATACATGGAAAATTGAGAAGCTAACAATAGCTGGGATGCGTCTGAAGAAGTGGAGAAAAAGTCTCCCAGCAGAGAGGAACTCACTGAAGTAACAGCGATTACAACAAAGTGGTAAATGTGGTCTGACACTCTCATCAATGGAATAAAACAAAGGTAAAAGCATAGCTGCACATGAGGGAACTCTGTTATGCAACAGAATTAACTTCAGAAATTAAAAAAAAAACCAACTTTCAAAAACAAAATAAGACTAGTAAAAAGTCAATAAAACATGAGCATTTTCTGACCTACAAAAATATTTCTTAAACATTAACAAAATCACTGACTACAAAAATTGTCAATTTCACTACAATAAAATTAAGGGCTTTTTATTTATCATCACACTAAAAACACAAGCTCCAAAGTTACAAGTTGTACACATTTCACAGATCTTGCAATACTCCTAAGTAAACAGACAAACAAAAAAGAATTCATAGAAAGTTTCTATAAATGTAAAAGAACACAGAAAAATGTGAATACTAAGATGGCCTGTGGGCCCAGCACGATGGCTCAGTGGCTAAATCCTCACCTTGCAAGCGCCAGGATCCCATATAGGCGTTGGTTCGTGTCCTGGCTGCTCCACTTCCCAGCCAGCTCCCTGCTTGTGGCCTGGGAAAGCAGTCCAGGATGGCCCAAAGCCTTGGGACCCTGCACCTGTGTGGGAGACAGAAAGAGGCTCCTGGCTCCTGGCTTCGGATGAACTCAGTTCTGGCTGTTGTGGCCACTTGCTGTGTAAAGCAGTGGAAGTAAGATCTTTCTTTCTGTGTCTGTCTGGTTGCCTCTGTAAATCTGCCTTTCCAAAAATAAATAAATAAATACATGAATCTTCACCAAAAAAAAAAAAAGGCCTGGTATTTGCACCAGACATTTATTCTCAAACATTTATTCACAAATTAACCTTTACATGAAATGTTCCTAACAGTCTATTTTTAAAAAATACTGTATTTTTTTTTTTACAAAGACTGTAAAGAATACAAATATTCTCTGATAGTTCAAGATTTAAGCAATAGTTAAGATTTTTTTTCTTTTTTGAATTTGAGAAGGACACAACGGAGAGTCCACAGCCAAGTCTGTGCCAGGCCAAAGCTAGGAGTCAGGAACTCCATTCTGGTCTCCCGTATGGGCAGTAGCAGCCCAAGTACTTGGTACATCTTCTGGTGCCTTCTTACGTGCCTCAGCAGGAAGCTGGATCTGAACTGGAGCAGCCAGGACTGGAACAAGCCCTCTTAGAAGGCATACTGCAGTGCTGCAAGCATGGTCACTAACCTGCAGTGCCACAACGCCAACTCCAAACATCTTTTTCAAATTCTGAGACCTCTCTGCCTATCCCGGAGTCCTCCACACTTATCCTGGCCCCAAAACAAATAACAGGGACCAAAGACTATAGAAGCAAATGTCACCTATGGCCAAGGTTGTCAGTCCAACCTTGTACTCCACCGAGGGTTTCTTCCCAGCATCTATGTGTGCGGAAAGCAACATGCACTGCTGAAGAGCCTAGACTAGAGAACTAGACTGCCCGGATCCCTATCCTGGTTATACTGCTCACTCCATCTTCTAGTCAAATCCCTTCATCAGGTACCACTGGCAGTGTTGTTAACCCACATACCACGGTACTAGCAGGAGGGGCCTTCTATATTTAGAATGGACTTTCCCACTTAGCCCTGTTACCTAGTTTCCTTCATGCACATACATAATTATCGGCCTACTTTCTCTCTCTCTCTCTCTCTCTCTCGACAGTAAGCTCCACTAGTGGCAGAGATTATGATTATCTTGCTAACCATTAAATTCCTAGTACACAAAATATAATGAAACAGTACATTTCTGTATTAGCAATAAAATAATTTCGCTTTACAAATTTTTTTTTACAAAAAAAAAGATTTACTTATTTTTATTTGAAAGGCAGAGTCATAAAGAGAGGAGGAGAGACAGAGATCTTCCATCTGATGGTTCACTCAGCAAATGGCTGCAATGGAGTGTTGGGCCGGTCTGAAGTCAAGAGCCAGGATCTTCTTACTGGTACCTCTCACACATGCAGGGGCCCAGGGACATGGCCCATCCTCCACTGTCTTCCCAGGCTGAGAAGCAGGAAGCTGGATTCCAACTGGAGCAGCAGGGACTCAAATTGGCCACCAAATGGGATGCTGACACCACAGCCTACTACATTACGGTGACGGCCCTGAAATTTATTTTCTATTTAGCAAACCCATGTGAGGAAAAAGAAACCACCATCGTCAGAAGGACTCTGGGGACAGGACAACTGAATCTCTAGTACAGAGCTGGTGATGATTTCTCGGGCATATTTGCACTCAAGGTCCCATCTATGTATCTTCTTAGCTGACTATAAATTTAGTCACCAGACTAGCAAACCTGGTATTTCCATTGTGAGAAGTTGGTGTGATGGAGGGGGTGAACAATTCACTAGAGAGAGTGAGCAGAGCTAGGGTAACTGAACTCACCCTGCAAGGAGGCAGGAGACAGGCAGGTCCCCACGGAGTGGCTGACAACAGTGGCCACACAGAGAGTGACCAGAGGGGTACACCTGCAGTGCAGTCCCCTTTTCCTTATGCTGACTGCCACCACATGCTTGGAAGGGAGCAGTGGGTGGAACAGCTGTCTGTTCCAGTATTGACCATAGTTAAAGAAGCATACTTGTAGCTACAATTGGTCCTCAGCTGGGATGAGTTTTCTCTGGTCTACCAGATTGTCCTAGGTAGGTTTTTAAGTGATTTTGCCCTGTGCTGGGGAATCTATATCCTCTGTCATCCAAGACGACTCCACCGAGTGCTCCAGGAACACCCTCCACAATCTCGCAAATCCTTTTAAGCTTCAGTAACACTGAGACTGTGGATCAGTGGCACGGTGGGTAGGTCGGAGCTGCTTCACTCCAATCCAGCTCCCCGCTGATGTGCCTATGAATGCAGGGGAGGATGGCCGCAGCGCTTGGGCGTTTGTACCCACAGGGAAGAAGCTCCAGGCTCCTGCTTTTGGATCAGTCCAGCTGCAGTCACTGCAGCCACTTGGGAAGATCTCTTTCTCTCTGTCTCCCCCTTTTCCCTTCTATGACTCAACCTTTCATATAAATAAGTCTTAAAATAAAAATCATACTGATTAGGCTGGGTCCCAATCCCCTCTTGAGCCATGTTTGAGCTGTATGTGGGTATGGACGAGCCATGGCCGGGCTGAAACATCCAACAACAAGAACCAGAATGGGGTGAAAGCCAGCCAGGAAAAGCCACTGTTCCTGCTAGGACAGGAGGTGAACTGGGTAGGGCTGGCTCAAGAACCCACTGGCATGCGCAAAATCTGGCATTGGGAGGGGTTCTGATGGAGGAGCCTGGGCAACTCCTCTGGCAGGACACAGTCCCTGCAGGTTAGCGCAAGAAGCATGATAGGAAACAGCCCAGAATAGGCCATGGAAAGTTTCCCACTGGCACACATTCAGCATGGGTTGGGGGCAGACCAGGCTGAATCAGTTCATGTCACCCACTGGCAAATCCGATCATCAGAACAGAGTGTGGGATGAGCCGGGTTTGGTCGCGACAAAACCAGTACACATTATGGAATGCCAGGGCGTGGTTGCCTGTACTGGATATGAATGCAGCACCCAACCAGCACACGTGAGATCCAGGAAGGGAGGGGTAGAACTGGCAGGGGGATTAAGGGGCTGGTCCCCTCGCTGGACAGCTACTCCCACCGGAGAGCGTGGGCTGGGATAGAGACAGACCAGACTAAGCAAGGCTACATCACCTGTGCGCTGCATGTGGATTAGACGAGGGAAAAGCCAGGCTGGGCTGATTGTTCCTGCTGGTGCAAGCATAAACTAGAGTGGGTGAGGGATGTTTGGGCATAGCCGCAAAAGCTGGCACTGGGGACTAATTCTGTCAAGTAAAATCACAGGACCACCTAAAGAGTGCATAAACGGGGACAGAGAGACCTGGGAGGGAAAAAGTGGGTTCCCCCTTCTTGGGTCACTATTCCCGTGGGAGGGCATGAAAACTAGGACGGGGGCTGGGATGGCTAGATAGAGAGGCACTCAACCACACCCGTGAGGGCTGGATGGTTGAGTTGGTTAGATAGAACTAAGCTTTAATACCCATTGACACGTACAAGAGCCAAAGGGGATGGCGGACAGACTGGTCTTCTGCTACACATACTGGCAAACCAGGGCAGGGGGCGGGCCTGGTGGGAGTTATTGTGGGTCGCCCCAACTAGGCTGCAGCTCCCACTGGTTGATGTAAGGGCCGAACCAGACTGGACTGCAACACCCATTGGTTCCAGTGCAACTCGGGACCGAAAACAGAACCAACCCAGCAATTGAAACCACCAGCTGATCGGGGTGATGGACTGTGCCAGGCCCTGTGCTTGCTAGAACATACAAGAAACTAGTCTGGGAATACCACAAAGTTTCTTTGGAGATCTCCCCAATCGAACTGCTGGACTCAGAACTCTAATCAAGAAAAGGCAGAAGACAGAGCAGATCAATCATTCATCTCAGCTATATGTTGGCAGCGAAATATGGGGCAAACGGAGACTTTATAATGGACCATATCAATCAGTGGACGACCTCATCGAGCAAAACTGGCAGCGATTCATAACCGGAGAACTACTAACACCACTCGAGCACATATCTCAGAGCATGCCCCACATCCGGGACTCGGAGTGGGCGGGAAACCGGTGGGGCTTCTCCCTCAATATCCCCCTTTACCTCAGATACATGATGGAAACAATATGGACATAATAGTATTACCCACTTCCCTATCCCCTTGAACCTTTTTTTTTCTTTTTCTTTCTTTAACTGTAATTAACTATGTAAAGATTGTCAACAACAATACAATAAAATAGATTAAAAAAAATAAAAAATAAAAAAAATAAAAATAAAAATCATAATATTGCTGAGATGGTTAACCAATAAAAACTGATGGCAGAATGGCAGAAACCCTTGACTGAACGTATCTACTGACTCTATCCCCACTACAAATACTATTCTAAGGTATCCGACCTTTATTTTATTATTATTATTTTTTGCTTTCTCAAAATCACATTATAGAGGAAGAAATTTTTATATGAAATTTAATATGTAGTTATGAAAGGACAAATACATTTCAGCTGTAAGCAACTTCAGAAAGAAATTATCTTTGAATTTTAACCTTCTCAACTGTATCATATTCAGCAAAAAAGCTTAATATGACTTCATTGATTCAGAAACGCTAAGTTTATAAATTCTATTAATGCAAAAAAAAAGAGGCAGAAAATATTCTGATAAAACTGTTCTTTGCACACGAAGTCACAATCAATTGTCAAGTCAATCACACGGCATAACTATAACAAGAACCTTTGTATCTAGGAAGCATCTTCAAAAGTTCATGAAAATTGGGTATTAGGAAAACACTATGTACGAATTTTAAAGTGTTTTTGTCTCCAAATGAATGTCTTTCAAGGTCATTTTCCCAAAATTTTCTGAAGTACTCTAATACTTTTTCATTGCTAAATGAAGTGTAATCAAAATGTGACATACAACTTCCCATTTGCATTTTTATTTAAAATAATAGTACTGTACCTCTGAAGCAGCTCCATAATTGAGCGAATCCATTTTCTCTGAGAGTCAGGAATTACCATTTGTGTACTGGTTATTGCTATATCAATAACACACGTTCCAGGAGCTGAAAAGAAGCTATCATCTTCTTCATTTTCTTCTGTTATCAACCTCGCTTCTCCACCTCCAAAAACAACTGCTGAACTTAGTTTCTTATACTAAAAATGGAAAGAAACATGTTTTGTTAGCCAAAGTGTCCTGAGATAACTTTTGCTATGAAAAAATTTAATTTGGAAAATAAAACTGAATTGGAATTTAAAAAGAATTGGTTCTACTCCTAGAACAGATCATTTGAGATTTCATTTTGGGAAGAATTCTTAACTCAGAAGTTCTCCAGGCAGCCCTGGAACCATTGCCTTGTCCACAGTAATATCACCATCGTCATCAGACTTACTCTGACTGTCGGCTTACCCGCATGACTTTTCTGCAGTAACAAAGTGTTAGGACCCTTGTTTGGCACAGAGAAGACACTCTACGGATGCTTACTGACTGATAAGCTAGGACAAAGTTTCCTGTCCTCTGTGTTTACATATTTATATAAACCAGGTCAGTTAACAGGTATTAAGAAATATAATTCTATACATGATCACCTGGCAGACTCTGGTACCTGCACTTCACAATTCTGTACAAAAATTCTCAAATCAAATACCTTCTCAGTGTGAGAACAACAGCACGTGTTGATTTATGGTCTTCTTTAGGAAAATATAATTTCTAACATTACCTGCTTGGCATTTAAAAATACAAATGTTTTTCCTTTGAAGATCTCTTTTCTTTCCTGCCGCCTCGACAGATCAATATTATTATTTCCAATAGCTGGTTCATCAATAGGTGGGTAAAAACTGTAGAAGTTTTTAAAGCATATTATAGTTACATACTATTATGCATGCTTACTATTACATTTATAAATTTCTGATACCAGAAAAGCATAATTTCCATAAAATCACAACAACTTCTTTTTAAAGTAAGATTTTTTTTTTTAACTTGGTACAAAATGACCAAAAACCATCCAGGAACTATATAGTGAGAGGTACTGCACAGCACAGCAGGACTGGCTTTCAGTTCCTCAGAATAACCAAGGTAGACAATCACAATCAGACACATATGAAACACACATGACTCAAACAGTTCATGTGAATTGCAAAAGGGTGAGAGAAAAGACCAAATTCTATTAGCAGCTTGTGTTTATTTGGGAGCCACTCTGTGTTACTAACGCTCACATTTAGTTCTGTGAACACTACCGTAATATTGTTTCAGAGCATCTTAGAAAGGTTCACAATAGTTTAAAACCTACTCGAAAGAGTAAAGAACCTATTTTTCTGCTCTTTAGTAAGATGCTATAATATTTTTTCAATCATCTGGGAAAATGAGAAGAAAGCAAACAGGAAGTAAAATTCAACAGATAATTCTTAAAATTTCACTAGGCCATACTTTGAATTCCCTAAGAGATTTTGTTACAGTAAAACTATTAACCAGCTCCCAGTAAAACTATTAACCCAACATAATGACGACTACAGGGAACAAGACAGGAAGAGGCAGTTCACAACATGGACAGTCAATAAACATTTAAGGGCTAATTATCTTCAGACAGCAACAACCAATAGGACAATATAGCAATCTTAATGGTGATCAAAGGACTGTAGAACTGATTTCCCTGCATTCCTCCCTCCAGCTGCCATCTCGCTCCGCCTCCACTGCTCCTTGGCCACACAGAGTATGCACATCTCCTAAAGAAAAGCTGAGTCTTGACAGGAAAGTGGAAAATTTATGATAACTTGAAGGATAATAGCATTTACTCCAATCCATCACAACAAATGCTCTAAGTATATCCTGAGATGATTTCTGCAAGCCAAAATCCCAGGTGACTGGGTTATCCAGAAGGATCACCACAGATTTAATTGACAATACAAAATTTGAGCTACCATGTTAACTCTCATGTTTCTAAACAACTTTTAAAATTACATAGTTCACTTTTCGCAGTTTACTGTACCTAAGAAAAGAGTTAACTGTAGTTTAGTTCAAAGGATTTAACATTCTCTCTACACTGAACCAGGTTTGTAAAAATAAGCATAGAATTTACATTCAGTTTTTCTTAACAACACTATGAGAGTACTATGTCTGAATCTAGAATATTTGGCTCTTCCACTAAATATGATGAGGGCAGAAATTTAAAACTACACACACAAAAAAAGATTTAATTATTTTATTTGATGGAGTTCCAGAGACAGAAGGGAAGAGAGAGCCAAGCCAGGGCGCTATCTTCCATCTGTGGATTCACTGCTTTCACTTCCCAAATGGCCTCAACAGTCAGTGCTGAACCAGGGTGAAGGCAGGAGCAAGGAGCTCCTTCAGGTCGCCCACATGGATGGGTCATCTGCTGCTGCTTTTCCCAGGACATTAACAGGGAACTGGGTCTAAAGTGGGTAAGTCAAGACATGAACTGGTGTCCATATGACATGCTGTCAGCATTGCGGGCAACAGCTGAGACTGCTGCGCAACGACCTGAGTTCCTGTAAATGTTTTTGGCTTATTTGATCCTCAATGTATCTTTTGCCTGGTTTATGGTAGACATTCAACAGACGTAATTATAAATTATAACTTTGATAAATATACAAAGTATAAACATCCCTCAATTTGGGGACAACAAATTTAAGTATTAAAATTCTAGGATTAAAACAATGTACCTTGTTTACTTTAGAACACTGTTCAATTTGAAACCCACTAACAAGTAAAATCTACCTTGGGGAAAAAAAAAGATACAGGTAAGAACTACCCTGAGCCAAGAACACCGATGCATTATGGGTAGCTGGAGAGAAAGCCATACTTGACCTGGCATACAGACTGAGATCTCAGCTTCACCCCTGTGTTCCAACTCCAGCCCCAGGACAAACACAGAAGATTAATAACACACTGAGAAAAAGCATACCAGTGGGAGTGGTTGTCCAGCAGGGGAGCCCACATTCCCCTGCCGGCTTTGCCTCCTCCCCCCAACCCCGGTTCTCACGTGTGCTGTTTGGGCACTGCAACCATATCTGGTACGGCTCACCTCACGTTGGCATTCCTTATGTGCGTGGTATGTGTTGCAACCAAAATTGGCCTGACCCACACTCTATGCTGGCACTCAAGATTTGCTAGCAGTTGATGGTCTGCCCCCCACCTATGCAATAGGCATGATGTAAAGATTTATTTTATCTTTTTTGCAAAGTCAGATATACAGAGAGGAGGAAAGGCAGAGAAGATCTTCCATCTGATTATCCACTCCCCAAGAGACTGCAACGCTCGAAGCTAAGCCCATCCAAAGCCTGGAGCCAGGAACTTCCTTCAGGTCTCCCATGTGGGTGCAGGGTCCCAATGCATTGGGCCGTCCTCCACTATTTTCCCAGGCCATAAACTAGGAGCTGGATGAGAAGTGGGGCTGCTGGGATTAGAACCGGCACCTATATGGGAATCCTGGCATGTGCAAGGCGAGGACTTTAGCTGCTAGACTACCAACCTAGCGCCAGATAAAAATAAACATTAAAAAAAAACCCAAAAGGGCCTGGCGGCGTGGCCTAGCGGCTAAAGTCCTCGCCTTGAAAGCCCCAGGATCCCATATGGGCGCCGCTTCTAATCCCGGCAGCTCCACTTCCCATCCAGCTCCCCGCTTGTGGCCTGGGAAAGCAGTTGAGGACAGCCCAATGCATTGGGACCCTGCACCCGCGTGGGAGACCCGGAAGAGGTTCCAGGTTCCTGGCTTCGGAATGCTGCAGCATCGGCTGTTGCGCTCACTTGGGGAGTGAATCATCGGTCGGAAGATCTTCCTCTCTGTGTCTCCTCCTGTCTGTGTATCTGGCTGTAATAAAATGAATAAATCTTTAAAAAAAAAAAACAAACAACAACCAAAAAAAACCAAAAACCCTACTACTGCTTTCCTTCCTTCCTTTCCTCCGTCCCTCCTTTCACTCTCTCTTTTCCCTTCAAGGTCAACAATCCACAAGGTAACATGGTCAGTGGTTCTGGCTGTTGTGCCACCTCTGTGTGTATGTGTAACCCTGGCTCCCCTTCTGGCCACTCTGGAGGCTGTCAGCACCACATTGGGCCACCAGGGCAGAAAATGAAAGGCCATGTGGATGGGGCCAGGGGAAAAGCAAAGAGCAAGCTACAAAGGAGACTCAGTGTCTCAGACAACGTCCACAGAGGCCTGTTGACAGTTGCTCTCCAAGGTTCTGTCCTCTGCCTACTTCTACATTTCCCCTGGTGACCATGTCCACACTCAGCACCTCAAAAGATGTGTATTAGGATGAAGGTGACATCAGAAGAGGATGTGGAGGCCCGGCGCAATGGCTCAGTGGTTAAATTCTTGCCTTGAATGCACTGGGATACCATATGGCTAAATTCTTGCAGTACATGTCCTGGGATCTCACATGGGTGCCAGTTTGTGTCCTGGCTGCTCCACATCCCATCCAGCTCCCTGCCTGTGGCCTGGAAAAGCCTTGGAGGATGGCCCAATACCTTGGGACCTGCACCCACACTGGAGACTTGGAAGAAGCTTCTGGCTCCGGGTTTCAGATCGGCTCAACGCTGGCCATTGTGGCCACTTGGACATTGTACCAATGAATGGAATGAAGATCTTTCTCTGTGTCCTACTCTCTATAAATCTGCTTTTCCAATCAAATAAATAAATTTTTGGAAGTAGAAAACAAAAAAACACAAGCTACTACTACTACCCAGTACTTCATACCCATTGTAATGTAGCATAACACATAACCCTGTGTTTATGGTGATGCTGACATTAACAAACCTATGCCTGTCAGTCCTATAAAAACATAGCACATACATATGTATACAATAAGACATGCTTTGAGCTGGGATAGGGATGGACCAGACTAGGCAGGGCTGCAGCACCTGTGTGCCTCATGTGAACCAGATCAGGGAAGAGCCAGGATGGGCGGACTATTCCTACTAACGCTAACAAAACTAGAGGGCATGAGAGCTGTCGGGGTTTAACCATAGCAGAAGCTGGCATTACGGGCTAATACAGTCAAATCCAATCACAGGGCCACCAGGAGAGAGCACAATCTGGGAATGAGAGTGACCTGGGAGGGAAATAGTGGGCTCCTTCCTCTTGGGCTACCACTCCCATGGGAGGGCAAAAATAACTAGCACAAGGGCTGGGGTGGCTAGACAGAGAGGAACTCAACAACATCCGTGAGGGCTGGACAGCTGAGCTGCTTCGATGGAACTAAGCTACAATACCCTTTGACATTTACGAGAGCCAAATGGAATATGGGGCAGACTAAACTAGTCTGCTACACATGCTGGCAAATTAGGACAGGGATGGGCCTGGTGGGGGTAATTGGGGGTTGCGCTCACTAGGCTGCAGCTCCCACTGGTTGTTGGTGTGATGACGGAGTATGTGATGAGCAGAACCAGGACAGACTGCAACACCCTTTGGTTCCAGTGGAAGTCGGGGCTGAAGATGGAACCAAACCAGCAATTGCAACCACCAGCTGATCGGGGCGATGGACTGTGCCAGGTCCTGTACTTGCTAGTACATACAGGATTCTGGTCTGGCAACACCTCAAAGTTTCTTTGGGGATCCCCTCAACCGAAATGGCGGACTCAGAACCTTAACCAAGAAAAGACAGAAGATAGAACAGGTCAATCAACTACCACAGCTATATGTTGC
This sequence comes from Ochotona princeps, assembly GCF_030435755.1. NCBI lineage: Eukaryota > Metazoa > Chordata > Mammalia > Lagomorpha > Ochotonidae > Ochotona > Ochotona princeps. The sequence goes on along the minus strand of NC_080840.1, from coordinate 76,598,967 downwards.
CAGCGAAACACTGGACAAAGGGAGACTCTATGATGGACTATGTCCATCTTCAACAGCCTCATCGTGTCTGGAGTGGCGAGATTAGCAGCAACGCATAACTGGTGAACTACTGGGACCACTTGGGCAAGGATCTCAGAGCATGTCCTACATCCGGGACCTGGGGTGGATGGGAGACTGGGTGGAGCGTCTCCTCAATATTCCCTTTAACCCTTGTAACTTTTTATCCTAATCAACAATGTAAAGATTGTCAAAATATAATAAAAAAAATAAGACATGCTTATGAACATGAACCACTATGTTACTGTTCTCAAAATAAAATTAGTGGGCCCAGCTTGATGGCTCAGAGGTTAAATCCTTGTCTTGTAAGCACTGGCATCCCTCATGGGAGCTGATATGTGTTCCAGTTGTTCCACTTCCCATTCAGCTCCCTGCTGGTGGCCTGGGAAATCAGCAGAGGACGGCCCAAAACCTTGGGATCCTGTGCCCATGTGGGAGACCCAGAAGAAGCTCCTGGCTCCTGGTTTCAGATCGGCTCAGCTTTGGATGTTGCAGCCCTTTGGGAAGTGAACCAGTGGATGGAAGATCTTTGTCTCTGTCTCTCCCTCTTGCCATAAATCTGATCTGTCTTTCCAATAACAATAAATAAATCCTTAAAAAATAAAAAAATTAGTAACAAACACTACAATATGCTGATAAAAATACTTTTGAAATTCTTAACTTGCTTAACACCCTTAAACTTAAGGCCATTTTAAATATCCAGTCATTCTATAAGAAACAATATAAGCTTGTAAACGTACAATCTGACCACACTGATGGCTTTGGGGCAGCAGGTTAGGGTCTAACAGCTTCCAGGCAGTCGCACCCATGGCAGTAATCGTGGGGTGATCCACACCAACACCCTCTGGTGTCACCAAGAACCCCAGGCTTTCGGGACTGGTTGGTCCCAGACACGGCAGGACCCGCAATCTCAGGGAGCACAGAATGGGCTGTGTGTGCTAGCGCTGAAACACACAGTGCACGCTGTGCTGCCTGCGCTGACTCCAGTGCAGAGGAGGGAAGCATGCCCAGGTGCACTCGAATGAGTGGGGCTGCTCCTACAAACCAGCTCAGGTCCTCAGATGCCACTTCAAACACAAAAAAGGCCAGAAACTTCTCTGAGTTAGTGACAGTGACCTATGGACACAGCCAACAGAATCAGCTAAGTTTTCTATGGCTCCTGAGATGTAGCGATCAGATGAGATACGGAGAGCTTTCTGAACCCAGGACATGAAGACCTTCACACTAATCAGTAAGAAGCAGCTACAGAAGATGAGACGAATGTATATCCTTCAGCAACCCTTAAGAAAAGGGGTTGGAAATCTCTTAGTGGGAGAGTGAAACAGGACACATAAGGAGCAAGCTTAGCATCACCAACTGGAAGCCAAAGCTCCCCTACCTTATGCAATGGGGTCTACCTACTTGTCAATCAAATGGCCCCTTCCCCAGGAGGCACTCCCCTCACCTGGGACTTGGGGTGGTATTAGGTACCACCCCTCTTTCCAGGCTCACAAGAAGCCAGCCAATGGCAAGTGGCACTCTCTCTTCCCCATCCAAGATAACAAGATTAAAGCAGAAAATCTCTTTCCTGCCATTCCTCTCTCTGGCCACTCTAGCCCTAAGTGTGTGTCTGTGGTGTCCTCAACTTTTAAGTAAACTGTGCCACAGGAAAAAATATATATATATATACAATCAATTTTTCACATACCCTATAATTCACTGATTTGTGCATTTTGAGTAAACAAGCTCTTGTCCTATGCAACTGACTAAAGACACTGACCATTTTGTTACGCTGAGCATTTTGATCATACAATCTGGAATAAATAATAACAAATACTTTCCCTTGTAACAATCATTCTTACTGCTTTAAAGATCACTAACAATATCCATAAATAGATCTCCAAGTCTAGTGGCTCACAAATCTGGCACAGTACCAACAAAATCAAACAAAATTCTTATGAATCATACACATTTGGTTGCAATGACCAATAATCAACATTTCTTTCAACAAGCAATTAGGATGAGAGCAAGCCATGTGCTCAGATTTTATAGATGTAATTACTAATCTAGAGCTACTCAACTGTGTCAGTGCTGATCTCATTTTGAAATGAGGTAACAAAAGCAATGCTCAGTGCTGTCAACATGTAGGTCCAAATATGTGGTTCTCCAAGAGGGTTCCTGCACCCCCACTTTCAAGCGTACCTCACCCATGACCCCAACACTGGCACATGAGCAATGCTGACCTATTTACCATCCTTCAACACTTTTTTGTTATATATTAGCAGTTAACATCTGTTTCACAGAGCTAAGAAATAACCAATTAAGAATTTGGGGTACTCTTTCTGTACAGTCTAACTGAAACAATTTCATTATCATGGAACACATACACACACACAAAAACCAAGCAACTATCACATCTAGAATTAGAGCGAGTTCACCGAAAGTCAATGCTCTTATCTTTTCTAAGTCATATGTTGTTAATTAGAAACACAAAATATACCTTTCCAATTGTGGAGGTTGTTTCTTGGACTGAACTGCTTTGAGAAATTCAGTAAAATACTCTGGCTTGACAATAGGGCATCCACAAATGAGTGCACAAATCGTCTAAAAGGAAGAAAATATAAGTGGATATATATATAGTCATTATGATAGCTTCTTTTAAAGAAAAAAATTGATGTTATAAACGATAAAGATGCCTTTCTAATAACTGTTTTCTTTCCTTAAGTTCATAAATGAAGTCACAATCTGTAAAATAGAAATTCATATTTGCTCAGTTTTATATCCCAAACCAGAACTACTCAATTATCAGGAGCCTATGACACAGTAGTCCTTTAGGATAGGAGAATAACATCAAGACTTTTAAAATGCATTCCAATTTGAAAAATATTACAAGTATACTTTCAGGCTGAAGAAATCTAACCCATCCTGCAGAGGCAATACACATTATGAAATACATGGAAATTATTTTGGAGCCTAACTGCTTTCAGAAGGAGTAAGAGTATAGAATAAAGCCTCTTCAACAAAGTAAATCAAGGAGCAACTGGTTAGGCTCAGTGGAAGCTGATGCACACATAAAGAGGGAAAGAAACCGTGAACTAACGGGAATCAAGCTATAAGCCTTAAGTAACATACATCCACAAAATCAGAAAAGGACTAGAGAATACTACTGTAGGCAATTAAAATAAGAAAGATCTGGCATATTCTAGGAAATAATCCAACTATACAGTTTATACAGATGTTTTCAATAATGCAGGTGTTAGGAGTGACCAGACTGAGGGCATCTCTAAAGACTGGAATCTGACAGGTATCAACTTCCTATGTGAATGAGATCATCCAAATCCAACAGGAAGTAGTGAAATGCAATCAACAGAGGACTGAATAAAACTCCAACACATGCGATTCTGGGCAAAGTGCTTAATTGCTCCAAAGTCTCAAATTGCTCTTCAAAATATAAAAGCTGGGCCCGGCGGCATGGCCTAGCGGCTGAAGTCCTCGCCTTGAACGCCCCGGGATCCCATATGGCCGCCGCTTCTAATCCCGGCAGCTCCACTTCCCATCCAGCTCCCTGCTTGTGGCCTGGGAAAACAGTTGAGGACAGCCCAATGCTTTGGGACCCTGCACCTGCATGGGAGACCCGGAAGAGGTTCCTGGTTCCCAGCTTCAGATCGGCACACACCAGCCATTGCGATTCACTTGGGGAGTGAATCATCCGACGGAAGATCTTCCTCTCTGTATATCTGAATTTGTAATAAAATAAATAAATCTTTAAAAAAAAAGAAATAAATAAAAGCTGAACTAAATACTCCTCAGGTTTCCCTTTGGCTCTAACCTTCAATAATCTAAACAAAACAAAACACAAGCAAGAGAAAACCTATGAGCCTAAATATAAGTTGGGAAGGATGACCAAAAAATAAAATAATATAATGATCAGATTTATTTTTTTTTAGCAAAAAGTGGTTAGAAACACTAGAGGAAGCGCTGCACACTCCATGGTGGTGTCTCCAATGGTGGGCATTAGCATGTCAGTTACTACAAGTGTCCAGCTCTGAGGACTTGGCAAAGTCTCCTAGGACAATCAAAGCATCTGCGACCTTATTTCAGGCCTTCTAAACCCATGTATCATTACCTATTCCATTTAAGTAACTTAATATCTTAAGGTCCCAAAATGGGGCGTATAATTTTGGTTTTACAAATGTTCTATGAATCTATTGCCTGTGAGTTTATCAACATGAGTATTTTTGATATGTCATGCTGCAGAAGCTATAAAATCAATGTCCTAAATTTCCAAGAGGGAACTATCTTTGCTCAGGGCTACCTTTCCCATGGTACATGTTTAACTTCAGGTTCAATTTGGGCAGCGAGCCTTTCGCTTTGACAGCTATTTCACACACATAGATGTATACATGTAAGAGTTATTTATACATAAATTAGAACATAACACTACCATTTAATTAATTATAACTAAAGGTTTTTGCATCTTCAAACAAAAGAATCAAAGTATTTGTTGCTTTTCAGCCTAAAACAATCCCACATATCTTTCTGCACTGTCAGCCTGTCTAACGAATCACATCTTAATGCCATTCTTCAATTACCTTTGGATCTATCAAAGCTGATGAAAACGCAAAATCTGAAAACATACCAAAATACATCACTGTTTTAATGACTAGTCAGCATCTTTGGAAGGAACATATCTATACATCTCAGGACATTAAAGATACATCAAAGAAATCTTGGTGTGATTAGAGCTTAACTGAGGGAGCATGAGACCATGAGACAATGTCAGGGACAGGAGGAAGACAATCTGACAGAAGAGACACATGGTGCTAACTCTGGGCTGTGGGTGAGCACACTCAAGCTCCCAGAACTTGTGTTAATATGGCAACACAGTTCAACTTACTTTAATGGTGACTTTCACTGACATCATGACAAGGTGAGTACATTCTTTTGTCCAACTGTTTACAGTGAGTCCTCCAAGTTGCAATACAGCTTGATTTAGAGCAGTTTTCCCAGACACATCTAAACAAGAAGAACAAGCAACCAAAGGCTCATACTCCACCCTGTGAATGACAATAAAGTTGCATTATCACAGTTACAGAGAGGACAATTTACAGTACTTTACAACTTTAAGCTTACAACATATTATTAACTTAATTTTGACATACTATACATTTGTAACTTAGGAAATTCTTACTTCCTAAGTCTTGTGTTCCCAAAGAAGAACACATCAACATTGTATTTTCAATTATGAAGCATCAAACAAACGAGGCTCCTATCACAACTCACAGGGACTAACACAAACTTTTATGCACCTGTCACCCACCACCTATGATCGACCAAAATGCACTAACCACACAAAGTTCACTGCCATGCTAAACGGGAAGTCAATTGTACTGTCATCTTATAATCCTTAAATCTTTTCTTTAAAATTCAATTGTTGTGAAATAAAATTGTCTACTTTAACATAGTTTAAAGTTTGGGGCCAGCGCCGTCGTTTGGTAGACTAAGCTTCCGCCAGGATTCCATATGGGCAACAGTTCACACCCCAGCTCCCCAACTGGGGATGCAGCTCCCTGCTTGTGGCCTGAGAAAACAGTCAAGGACAGCCCAAAGCCGTGGGACTCCTCAGCCATGTGGGAGACTCAGAAGAAGCTCTGGTTCCTGGCATCGGATGGGCCCAGTTCTGGCTGTTGTGGCAACCTGGGGAGTGAACTAGTGAAGGCAAGATCTTTCTGTCTCTCCTTCTCTCTGTTTATCTGCCTTTCATGTTAAAATAAAGCTTGAACAACAAAAATTAAATAAACAAATCCATACCTGAATTTACTTTCAAACACTCCAAAGGTGACTCTATCCCCTGTCTTCAAAGTTTGGGGAAGCTTATTTTGCATTTTTTCCTCATTAACAAAGGTACCATATTTAGAATTATCTTTGATTGTCAATACAGGGATTTCATCAGTTTGACTCTGAAAATTAGATAAGTAATTACAAGTCTTTTACAGCTCAAGTACATACAATCCAGGGGGAGACGGGAGACATTTGATAACTTTTGAAAAGGGCAAAACAAGGAAACAGCTGGATCTCCTGCCACCAGAGGGAATGACAGCTACTGTTTTGGCTGCCTTCAAAGGACTCATTAGGAATTAACATAAATATCTCCCTTTAAGAAAACCTCTGAACTTCAGAATTACAACTCTTGGAACACACATTTTTCTTTATTTCTGTAAATTTTCCAATCCTTCCATTTCACACACTGGAGAATTTGACGATTGGCAGCAGTTTGCCTCATGCATACCATGTCAGCTTCAGTCCTAAGTTTTCATTTTGTTTTGTTTACATTATCAAAAGCACATGGTAAACACTGGGAGAATGAAAACAAGGCATAAAGCCTAGAGGTTCTGACTTTTGGTAATAATTTTACTTTTTCTATAGGAACTTCTATAATAATGCTTTTCTACAACACAAATAGACACAAAACCTAAATGCCAGTAAACAATCCATCATTTGTGCATTTGTCACATTTGTTCCAACTAACTGCTTACTTTCTTGTTACTTCCATGATTATTTTGAACATATTTATTCATATATTTTTACTCTCATCACCCGTGGTTCTGGTGAAAGCTAACAAATACATTCCAAGCTATTCAAAAGAGCTGTGGATGAGAAGCAACAGTTGTCTTCCCAGGAACACCGTCATTCCCACTGCGGAGCCTCCTTTACACACCCAGAGTTTGTGTCCATCAGTCACATACTCTCTTGAAGAGCAAGCATCATGAATGCATCACAGCTAAGCCCAGTAACTCTCACCAGGGAACAGTCAATGCTTGTTAAGTAAACAAACACAACTACAACCTACTTTCTCCAAGTTTCTAAGTCACTAAAACAAAAGCATAAAATGCTCAAACAGCTCTCTCTCACATCAAGGCAATATACTGTGATTTCAACTCTCACTGCAAGCTAGCAAAATACAATCAGGAACATACCAAGTCAGTCACAGCAAAATGAGCGGTTAACACTGCATGATTTCGACTGATTGACTGATCATTTTCAATTAGTATAGCACAGTTTTTCCTTCCAATGATGTACTCAGTGCCAGTCAAAAGTCTGTACGGTTCTAAGAGAAATAAAATAAAGAGACACAAACACATATACATACATGTGTACATTATATAGGACAAAACTCATGATATTTCAAGAAAACATTTAGTTTGCTATTTAAATATGAATCAGTTTTACATAAGTTAAACTCACATTTTCTATTAAGCCCTATTGAGGAATAACAAAAGATCACCTACATTCATGCAAGGGCATACCATTTCTCTCCAGAAAGAACAACAGTGAAAGAAATTAATGCTTTCCCAAATTATACATTTAATGAAATCCTAAGTAAAGTCCCAATACGAACTTGATTGGAGCTTCCATCCAACAGTTCACTCCCCAAATGGCCACAACACCGGAGCTGAGCCGATCTGAAACCAGGAGATAGGAGCTTCTTCCAGGTCTCTCATGTTGAGTGTAGGGCCCAAGGCTTTGGGTCGTCCTGGACTGCTTTTCCAGGCCACAGAAGGGAGCTGGATGGGAAGTGGAGCAGCTGGGAGTAGGAGTGGTGGCCATATGCGATGCTAGTGCTAACAGCAGAGGATTATCCAGTTGAGCCATCACACCAGCCCCTATTCTTTGGTTTTAAATTTTTACTTTACAATACTTTACTTATTTGGGGGACAGGGATACACATTCTGACTCAATGCCCAAACATCCATGGTATCTGGGCACAGGACTCAAACTAGATCTGCCCACAGGTGGCAGTAACTCAACTCTGAGCTGTGCCCAAGGAAGCACTTTAGCCAACAGTGGAGACAGGGCTGAACAGGACTCCCAGGCTAGCCCTGCTACACAGTGCCAAATGTCCACCCTTAGCAGTGCTATCCCCGTAACAGATGGCTAAGTCTCAGCTTGTCACCTACTCAGACCAGGTCCTACAGGGCAAATACCTTCTCACTGCACACTCAGTGCAGGCCACCAGTGAGCTGCAACTAACCAATCTGGCTGCTTCTGGAAGTCACCTCCTACTGTCTGCTGGACTGTTGGGTACTGCTCTCCCAATCTCCACTGGCTTTGTCCACATCCTGATTCAGGAATCCTTTCCTCAGGTGTGCTGTGCCAAACTCAATTTGTCTCAGGTCTGTCTTCTTTCCACACATCCACAGGAACCCTGAGACCCATGAGAAAAACTGAAATCTTTATGGTCTATCCTTGCACTGGTCCAAGTTCATAGGGATGCCTGTATTGGTGTTTACAAAGGTCCTTCAGGGACCAGATCATATTAATTCTCAGTCTGCAGCACTGGCATCCCATGTGGACACTGGTTCAACCCCAAGCTGCTCCACTTCCCATCCAGCTCCCTGCTTGTGGCTGGGAGAGCAGTGGAGCACGACCCAACGTCCTGCACCCCTGTATCCACATGGGAGACGAGACGAAGCTTCTGGCTCCCAGCTTTGCACTGGTCCAGCTCTGCCCATGCAGGCCATCCCGAGAATGGAGGACTTCTCTGTATTTCCTGCTCTCATTCAAATGAAACAAAGAGTTCCTAACTTTTCTTTTCTTTAAACCTCTTACATAGCCAGTCAACACTGCCTCTCTGCAGACCCTTTTCCCAATCACAATGTCAACACCCGGAGCACACAGGCTATCATGGCTTCACCGGCTCACCCTTTGATCAGCCAATAAGGACCACAAACAGCAGGCAGGCAACTAGCAACTTCTCCTAGAGAAGTGCAGACACACAACAAGGGGGCGGGGTGAGTGGCCTGGCTTTTGGGGCAGCTCCCCTGGGACACCAGCATCCCGGGTTTGTGCAGGGGCTTCAGTCCCAGCACCGCCAAGGCGCACTCTGACAGACAGCAACTGAGGCCCTTGCATCCCTGGGTTCCTGGCTCGGGCCTGGCCAGCCCCAGGGTTGGACACATCTAGGCCAGTGAACTCGGACATGCAAGATCTGGTCTCTTTCTCAAAAAGAAAAAGTCTGGGCCACCCCCTCTTGCTGACAGCACGGGGACGCGTCTGAGACCACAGGAAGCTGCTCCGTGCACCTGTTTCTCCTCAGCCTCCTCAGCCAGGGCTCAGCGCAGGGCCAGCCGCCCACCGCCCATGCCCACTGCACAGCGCCGGGGGCCCACCGGCCACTGCACAGCGCGGGACACGGCCGGGCGTCCACCCGCCCACGCCCACGCCCCAGGGCCGGGGACAGCGGCCTTCCCCGCCACGGCGCAGCCGGGACCACCACGCGCCCGCCAGACCCCGGCTTTCCTTCCCGTGCCCCCTGCCCCCTGCCCCGGAAGGTAAGGGCACCGCACCGGAAGCGGCGCTCCCACACCTCCTTCCCCGCGGCGGCCGCTCCCCAGAACCCGGGCCCTCTGTCCCTTCTCTGTCCTTACCTCGGGCTGGGCCCGCGGCCGGGAGTAGCTTCCACATGGGCCCTGCTGCCGCCCGACGCCACCGGCGCCAGCCCGCCTGCCAGCCGCCCGAGCTCCGGCCGTGCGCGCTCCCGGGCCGCGCGAGCCTCTGTGCTGCCGGCGGGACGCAGCGGGCGTGCGGCCAGGGCGCGGGGCGCCACCTGCTGGGGAGCCAGGAACGGCGCTGTCTCTGCAGAAGTTCACCAGGTACTTGTTGGCAAGAATGGCAGAGAGAGCAGGAGAGACACACAAATCTTTCCAGCTGCCCTGTGGTTCCCCAGATGGCTCAAAGATCAGGGCTGGACCAGGCCCAAGTCAGGAACTTCATCAGGGTCTGCCTTGAGGGGTAGGGGCCCAAGCACTGGGGCCATCTTCCAGCTGGTTTGGAAAGATTTTTTTTTTTTAATTCTTCTTAGCTGAGGACGTTTTTCATTGATGCATGAAGATACTCCATGCATTTGGATTTCCTAAGTTGCAATGATTCATTTGTGTGGATCCCTAAGGAGAGTGTTAGCAGTAAGGATGACGGTTTCATCCCAAAGTAACTCCCTTAGATTTTCTTTTTCAAATTCAACTTCTCCTAACTTTTGTTTCATATTATGCTCTCATCTAATCATACAGTAAGTATGGATAGTCTGCCACTATTTCGATTTTTTCCTGTTCCAAGTTGATTTACGGTCTCCTAATGTATCATCACCTAACTGCAAAACTAATTTTTTCTTCAACCCAGGACACCTCCGAGTACTTGTGATGGTGTAATTTCTGCTTTTCTGAAAGAACTTGGAGGAGACCTGATAGAGGAGCTTCGGGAACACCTCCGTCAGGACACAGTCCCTGCAGGTAAGCACAAGAACCAGGGCAGGGAGCAGCCCAGACCATGCCCAATTACAGTACCCACCAGTACAGCTGTGGCTCAGATATGAGGGTAGGCAAGGCTGGGCCAGTGCTTGGCACCCACTGGCAGATCTGAGAACCAGGACAGGGTGCAGGACAGGCTGAGTCAGGCCACAGCACCAACCAATTCACATTTAGGGCTGCGACTGGGGGCTAGCTAGGCTGGGTTGGGTGGCACTACCCACCTGCATGAGCTGCAATTGGGTACAAACCATGCCAGGCCAGGCTACAGCACCAGCCAACAAATGCCGAGGTGAGGGCAACACATGCCAGACCGGGCTGCAGCACCCACCAGTACATGTGAGACCTGGGGGGGGGGGTTTAGGGAGCAGCAGGGGATTCTACTGGTGAGAGTGAGACCTGGGACTGAGGGCAGACCAAGCTTGACAGGGCTACAATACCCATAGGGCTACATGTGAGCTGGGAAAGCCAGCAAGGCAGGGTGACTATAACCACTGTGCATGCATGAGTCAGAGTAAGTGCAGGCTGCTCAGGCTTTGCCATAGCGTCAGGGCTGGCAAATGCTGGAACTAGGGACAACTCCTGTCAAGCTAGTCCGCAGAACCACCAGGAAAGTGCAAGATCTCCCAGTAGGGAAACTGGGCACCTCTCTAATGGGCTGCAACTCCCAAGGGTAAGCATGAGAAGCAGGGCTTGGGGTGGGACTGGCTGGACAAGCAGTGGCATCTGCTGGAAATAGTGTGGGCTGGATAACGGGGTTGGTTGGGTTGAGCAAGGCTAAAACACCCATTGACGTATATGACAGCTGAATGGGATGTGTGGCAGACGGGACCAGGATTGCAACCATGGTTGAATCGCAGGACCAGTGGACTGACCGTGGAGTGCAAGTATCAGAACTGGGCCTCCTCAGTAGCTAAGGCAGAGCAGTGGATGGCATACCAGATGCACATGGAGGATATGACCGTGCACTGGGACCTGCAGTGGACATCTGCTACCAAGGCAGAAGAAGGAAGGTAAAAACAAACTGGACAACTACCCCAGCCAAGTGTTGACAGCATTTATCTGGGCAAATGGAAACTAAGGTGGACTGTGTCAGCCAGTGGTCCTTGGATGGATTTCCTCATCCTTGAAGCAACAAAGCTAACAGCATTTCAGAACTGTTAAAACCACTTGAGCAGAACCTTCAGAGCATGCTTCACATCAGGGACCCTGATGCTTCACATCAGGGTGGCCATTCCCCATCCCCAGGTACTGAGGCAGTTGGAAGGCTGGGTGCAGCTTCTCTTCTTATCTCCTCCCTTGCCCCCAGATACAGGAGGAAGAAAAGGAAACTTGCAAACAATGGTCTCACCCACTTGCCCCTAACCCCTAATCCTTCCCAGCCCCAATCAACCATGTAAACATCATCATTTTAAAAATGTGATTTAGGGAGCTATCACTTAACATAGTGACTAACATAGTGACTAACATAGTGACCTCCTTCCAACATCAGAGTGACTATTTGCTTGCTGGCTTCATCTGTTGAGTCGGACTTGCTTCCAATGCAGACCCTGGGAGAGAGTGATGATACTTGGGTTCGTTCTTTTCTTTTTTCTTTTCTTTTCTTTTCTTTTCTTTTCTTTGTCTTTCTTTCTTTCTTTCTTTTTTCTTCCTTCCTTCCTTCCTTTTTCCTCTTTTTTTTCTTTCTTTCATTGGAATTGTTTTCATTTTGTTGTTAAACATCTTCAGTTTTTTCATCAGTGTTTTATAATTTTCATTGCAGATCTCATTTAATCCTTAAATTTGTCCAAGGGTGTATATGTATGTATGTACTTTTTGTATGCATTTTTTTAAGATTTATATATTTTATTACAAAGTCAGATATACAGAGAGGAGGAGAGACAGAGAGGAAGATCTTCCATCCGATGATTCACTCCCCAAGTGAGCTGCGACGTCTGGTGTGCGCTGATCCGATGCCGGGAACCAGGAACCTCTTCTGGGTCTCCCACACGGGTGCAGGGTCCCGATGCATTGGGCCGTCCTCGACTGCTTTCCCAGGCCACAAGCAGGGAGCTGGATGGGAAGTGGAGCTACCGGGATTAGAACCAGAGCCCATACGGGATCCCGGGGGGTTCAAGGCGAGGACTTTAGCCATTAGGCCACGCCGTTGGGCAGTGTATGTATTTTCAAAAGAAATGATTTTACTTGAAAAGACAGAGTTACATAGAATTTCCATTCCCAAATGGCTGCAGAGGCCAGAGCTGGGCCATTGTGAAGCTGGGTGCTAAGAACTCCTTCCTCATCTCCCACATGGGTGCAGGTTCCCAAGGACTTGGGCCATTCTCCACTGCTTTCCCAGTCACTGGGTTGGGAAGGGAAGCAGCCAGGCCATGACCCAGTGCCCACAGGGGATGCCAGTGCTGCTGCAGAGGATCAGCCTGCGTCACTGCTCCAGCCCCTGTGTGTATTTCTGTAGCTACTGGGACTGGGATTGTTCTCATCAAGTTCTTTCTCAGCCAAGAGCCTGTCGGCCTATCAAAATACTACTGGAGTAATTCAAAGCAGTTTGACGAGAACTGGTATTAGCTGTTTCTTGGAGGTTTGGTAGAAGTCTTTAGTGAAGTTTTCTGGTCCTGAGCTATTACATTACCAGTTATTTGTTCAAGTGTTCTATGTCTTTGTAACTTAAGTTAGGTAAATTACATGTTCCCGTAGATTTATCAGTTTCTTCCAAATTTCCTGATTTGTTGGCATATATTCATAATAGTTCTGACTGATTCTATTTCTGTAGCAACCATTGTTTTCTCATTCAAGTGATCTTTTTAAAGATTAATTGTATGTATTTGAAATGAAGAGTGACAGAGAGAGTGGCCAAGATGAAGAGATCTTCCATCCCATCTGTTTGTTAACTCTCCAGATGGCTGTAAAAGCTGAGCCTGGCCAGACCCAAGTCAGGAGCCAGTCTCTTTTAATTTCCTAAGAATTGTTTTGTGGCCTACTGTATGATCAGTCTTAGTGTTCTGTGTGCTGATGAAAAGGATGTGCATTCTACAAGTGTGAGGTGGGACAGTGTACATGTGTGTTGGGTCACTTGGTGTATGGTGTGTACTGAGTTTGTTATTTCTTTGTTGACTTTTTGTCTTGTTGATTTGTTCATAGATGAAAGTGGAGTTTGAATTATCCCATTATGATTACTGCTATGTCTCCTTTAGGATCTACTAAATTTCTGTTTATAAAATGGTGCTCTTGCATTAGTTGTGCATGTATTTTCAATGGTCATATTGTCTGTTAAACTGATCTCCTTACCATTATTTAGGATCATGGTCTCTTTTAACAATTTTTGTCTTAAAGTTTACTTTATCTACTGTAAGCATGGTGAATCCCTGCTCACCTTCAATTTCCATTAACATGGAGTATCTTTTTGCTTTTTTTTTTTTTCAGTATATATTTACTTTTGGGCCAGGCATGGTGGCAAGGCAGCTAAATTCCTCGCTTTTAACACATTGGGATTGCAAATGGGCACCAGTTCTAATCCCAGCGACTCTGCTTCCTAACCAACTCCCTTCTTGTGGCCTGAGAAAGCAGTTGAGGTAGGCTCAAAACCTCGGGAACAGGCACCCCCGTGGGAGACCTGGAGGAAATTTCTGGCTCCTGGCTTGGAATCGGCACAGCTGCAGCCATTGTGGTCACTTGGGGAGTCAATCATCGGACAGAAGATCTTCTCTGTTTCTTCTCCTTTCTGTATATATGACTTGGCAATAAAAATAAAGAAATTAAAACAGAAAAGATTTTTGCTTTTTATTGGAAAGTCAGATTTATAAAGAGAGGGAGAGACAAAGATCTTCCATCTGTTGGTTCACTCCCCAAGTGGCCACAGTTGGCCATCCTCAACTACAAGGAGTTGAATGGGAAGTGAAACACCCAGGATATGAACCAGCACCCATAGGGGATCCAGGTGCACGCAAAGTAAGGACTTTGCTACTAGGCTACCATGCTGAACCTAGGGTTTGTGTGAATACCAGGCCTGTGTTCAGCTGGGCTGGCCTGGGCTCTTCGCATGGGTGAAGTCTGAGCTCACCCAGGTAAGCTTTCTTTGGGGAACTCCCCAGCTGGACCACTGGACTCAAACTCAGGCCACAAGCAAACTCACAATGTATTAGTCCGACCTTAAGGGGTATGTGTCAGAATGGCCTCCTCTGTTGCTGAGCACAGCATGCCCAGATGCAAGTGGGAGCCATGACAACCAGCTCATCTAGGCTAGCAGAGGATGTTTCATCAGAGCATGGAAAAGCAGATCAGGTTGAAGAACTCTCCTGCCCAAGCTTTGCATCAAGTGCCTGGGTCTATGGATGTACATTGTGGTGGGCTTGGTCAGCCAATAGACTTTGGAAAGATTTCCTCAACCCTTGTGCATTGAAACCAATGTCAACTGTCAAAACCACTCAAGTAACACCCTTGGAATACCTTTTCCCACTTCAGGGTCTCTAAGGTGTCATCAGTGACTGCTCCCCGTCCCTGGGTGCTGATGTAGTAACAAGAGTGGCCTCCTCCTCTTCCCTCCCTGTGGATACAGGAGAAAAAGGAATTTAAACATTTGTGCCCTTCACCTTCCTCCAGGCCTTGATCTTGTCTGTCCTAATGAGATCCACATGGACATGCATCCCTCTCAACTATGTGAACAATATGAAAATAAAATATTTTGAAAAGTGTTCTTCCACTCATTTGTGTTGTTAATTGTCATATGTTTTACTTCTGTCTTAACTCTCATAATTAAGAATTTTAAAAATCTTTTCTATGATGAAATATTATTATTCCTTGTGAACAGTCAACTGGATTTTTAATATTTTTAGAACAAAAATATTCATATTTTTTAGTCAGCATTGTTGCCATTCTCCCTTTCTTCGTGTATATATTTCATTGGTGTAATGCACCTTCTAAGTGAAGAATTTGCTGTTAGCATAGTGCCAGTTCATGGTATCCAATTTTCTCAGTCTTCACTCTTCTTCCTTCCTTCCTTTCTTTCTTTCTTTCTTCCTTTCTTTCTTTCTTTCTTTCTTTCTTTCTTTCTTTCTTTCTCTCTCTCTCTCTCTCTCTCTCTCTCTCTCTCTCTCTCTCTCTTTCTTTCTCTCTCTCTCTCTCTCTCTCTCTTTCTTTCTTTCTAACACAGAAATTGAAAACTTCTTCTTTCTGATTCACTTCCCAAATGCCTAGGGCTATGCAAGGCCCATGCCAGGAATAAGGAACTCAGTCATTGCCCATGGATTTCCCAGGGACATGAGCAAAAAGCAGGATTGGAAGAGTAGCCAGCTTGAACCAGTCCTCCACTATGGGATGCTGGTGTCGCAAGCAGCAGCTTAACACACTGCACCATGCTGGCTCGAATTTGTCAGATTATGTCTTTACTTCAGCACTTAAAAAGAAAGACACTTAGACTGTCTGGATTACATGTTTTTTGGGTCATTTGATTATCATTGTTCCTGTGTATCTTTTTTATTTTTTGTATGAAAGTTTAAAATTTGCCTGTTTTTTTTCTTACAATTTATTTATATATTTTATTGGAATGGCAGATCTGATTTATAGAGAGAAGGAGAGACAGAAAGCTCTTCTGTCTGCCGGTTTGCTCTTAGAGTAGCTGCAATGGCCAGATGTGAGCCAACCCCAATCTGGGACCCTTCTCTAAGTCTCCCACACAGGTGCAGGGTCACAAAGCTTTGGGTCACCCTGTACTGTCTTCCCATGGAGCTGGATGGGAAGTGGAGCAGGCAGGACACAAACCAACACTCATATAGGATCCCAGCACTTGCAAAGTGAGGATTGAGCCTTTGAACCGTCACACCAATTCAAACTATTGTGATTGCATAAATGTGGTTTCTGTTGTATTTTTCCTGTTTGTGGTTTGTTTTCTGATTGCTATTTAAACATTTTTTCTCTGTATATGTATTAAGATTTATGGCAGATTTACAGGGAGTAGAGAGACGGAGAGCTTGCATCTGCGGTTCACCGCCCAGATGGCTGAAAAGGCCAGAGCTGGGCACCTGGAAGAGCCTCGAAGCTGATTGCTTTTTTTGTTTCTTAAAATGTAACACTTTTCCAGGTTTTAGTTCTCCAGATAGTTGGTTCTCAACCTAGTCTCTTTTCCTCTCCCTCTGGATTCCAAGTATATGTTTGCTGCTTGATAGTTTCCCATATGCCATTATGTCTGAGTGGTCTTTTAAGTCATTCTACCAGTCTGTGTTTTAGGTTGCAGTACTATTAATCAAGCCTCTGGGCTGGCTCTTTGTGCAGTGTCCTGAATGGATTATTTCAGAATGCGTTGTTCAGCTGCACTAACATCATCCTTTAGTGTTTCTTCTCATTTCTCCAATTGTTCTTTTTCAAACTTTTGAATTTTTTCAACATCTTTATCCTTACACTGAGTTAACATGTTTGTCTGCTTTTCTAACACCTCTACCAATTACAAGACTGTGTTCATTTTTTGGTTTTTCATCTATTCATATGCCATATTTTCATTAGCATGTTCAATTTCCTATGGTAGAGTAAAAATTGTGATTCTGGGCCCAACGTGGTAGCATAGTGGCTAAAGTCCTGCCTTGCATGTACCAGGATTCCACATGGGCTCCAGTTTATGTCCAGGCAGCCCCACTTCCCATGCAGCTCCCTGCTTGTGTTTTGGGAAAGCAGTCGATGATGGCCCACAGACTTGGGCTTTGTACCTTGGAAGATGCTCCTGGCTCCTGGCTTCAGATCAGCTCAGCTCAGCTCCAGCTGCAGTGGCCACTTGGGAGAGTGAAATCAGCAGATGGAAGATCTTCCTCTCTGTTTCTTCTCCTCTCTGAATATCTGACTTTCCAATACATAAAAATAAATAAGTTTTAAAAGAAAAATTGTGGATACGGTCTTGAATTTGAATTTTGTCCTTAGCACTGTTTAGTGTTGGTGCAGGCAGGAAGTTAATTTACTGGCAGAGCTGCTGGATTCTGCTAACAGTTAAATTTAGGGAGAATCAGAGTAACTCAAGGTCTGGCCTTTTGGAGGGTAGCAATTTAATGTCTATGGTGTTCATTACATTCTAGCTCTACTGATGGTCCTAAACTCTGTCTTCTAGAACCGTGTACCTCTAAAATCTAACAGTTGCTGACTTTTAACTGGGTGCATGGATTGTCACTCAGCTTGGTGTTACTTCATACTTCAGGAAATCATGTAAACTTCCGGAGTGTCTTCTGTGAGGCTTCCTCGAAGTACACTGCTTAGTGAATTCCCGTAGGAGCCCTCGCCTGTGATGTTTTCTCTCATCCACTCCACTCTCTGTATTACTTTGCAGAATGCCCAACGTGTGCACACACACACACACACAAAGGAAATGACTTCAGAGCACACCCCACTTCTTTAAAAAGTTAATTCTGGACTGCTATCCATTGAATCTAAACTTGAGATACAGCTAGTCTTCATTACATTGAAAGGTAAGTCCAATTCTCATTACTCTGATTAGAATCACGAAAAGTAACTTACTTTCTTTCTTTCTTTCTTTCTTTCTTTCTTTCTTTCTTTCTTTCTTCCTTCCTAATTATTTTTATTTAAAGATTTGTTTATTTATATTGGAAATTTGTATTGGAGCAGAGACAGGGAGGAAGATCTTCCATCCATTGATTCACTCCCAAGCAACCGCAATGGCCGGAGCTGTGCCAATCCAAAGCCAGGAGCTTCCTCCTGGTCTCCCACATAGTACAAGGCCCCAAGGCTGTGGGCCATCCTCAATCGCTTTCCCAGGCCACAAGCAGGGTGCTGGATGGGAAGTGGGGCTGCTGGGATACAAACTGATGCCTCTGTGGCATCCTGGCTCATGTAAGGCAAAGACTTTAGTGGCTAGGCTACCGCCCCAGGCCCAACAATTGTGTATTTTAAGTTTTATCAGAAAGCAGATTTACAGAGGGATTGAGAGACAAAGATCTTCTATCTGCTGTCTGCTCTCTGAATAGTTTCAACAGCTGTAACTGAACTGATCCAGAGCTGGAGCCAAACTGATCTGAATCCTGGAGCCAGGAGCTTGAAGCTTCTTCCAGGTCTCTCACGTGGGTGTGAGGGACCAAGCCTTTAGGCCATCCTCCATTGCTTTCCCAGGCCCTAAGCAGGGAACTGAATGGGAAATAAAGCAGCCGGGACATGAACTGGTGTCCATATAGGGCCCAGGTACATGCAAGAAGGTGATGAACCACTTAAGCTATAGTGCTGGTCCCTGAAGAATGTTTTCCAATTATCCTGTGGTTTATCAGTGGTCTTTCTTGGATTTATTTAACCAGCTCCTTCCCCAAAGGTTTGCTTTTGTTTCTTTGTTTGTTTGTTTTTCAAATCGCATGGGCAGCAGGGTAATTCAGAATTCAGGTTGTTTGATCCTCAATTCCATGCTGTAAGGCTAGTCCTGGAGCCTCTTGCCTCGTTTTCCTTCCAGGAATGTTTACAGTGAAGCTTTTAAGACTCTCTGAACTGATGTAACTGTGACGTGATCTAAGTGGCTTTATGCCATGAGCATCCCTATAACCAAGTTAAATTCAATCTTTATTCTGTTTCATTCTGAGATCTTCAGTGTTTCACAAGCAGGGACTTTGCACAAGTTACTTTTATTTATTAGTAGTATTTATTTAGGACTTTTTTTTACCACTGCCTGTTGGTTACATAGTATTTTTTTCTTTTTTGGATATACAGAGAGAAGGAGGACAGAGAGGAAGATCTTCGATCTGATGATTCACTCCCCAAGTGACCTCAACGACCACAGCTGAGTCAATCAGAAGCCAGGAGCCAGGAGCTTCCTCCTGGTCTCTCACGTGGGCACAGGGTCCCAAAGCTTTGGGCTGTCCTCGACTGCCTTCCCAGGCCACAAGCAGGGAGCTGGATGGGAACTGATGCCCATATGGGATGCTGGCACATGCAAGGCAAGGACTTTAGCCACTAGGCTACCGCATTAGGCTCTACATACTGCTATGACACACCCAATTCCCCTATGTGTTAGTGGATGCTATAGCCCAGCTGGTCCGCATCTATTCTTGCTCTCCTGTGTGCCAGCAGGTGCGGCAGCCTAGCACAACCTGCTATGCCCCCAATATCAGCCCATCCACAGTCCTAGCTCTCATGCCTACTAGTGGAAGCAGTGACCCAATAAGAGAATTCTCAAAGTTCCCCAACCAGGCTGGATCCTAGCCCTGGACCTCGTTTGTGTCGGAGAGTACTGTGGTCCAGTTTAAAATGGCACACCCCAGTCTTGGCATATGTCAACAGGTGCTGCAGGCTGGAACATCCTGGCCCAGCCCCAGTCCTATCTCTCACTGGCACAGGCAGCAGGTTAGCCCAGCCTGACCTACTTCAATCTCTCAGGTGAACCGCCAGCTGTTGCAGTTCACTCTGGTTTGGCCTACACCCCATCCTGGCTCTTGCTCATGCCAGTGTGCTCTGAACTGGCCTAGCCCAGTCCACCCCCAGACCCAGCTCATACAAATGTCAGTGGGTTCTGGCCTGCCTCCATCCTGGCTCTCATGCTCAATAGCTGTACCCTAGCAGGAGTTCACCCAGTTCTTCTACAAGGCTCTTTCCCAGCCCAGAATCTCACTTGTGCTGGTGGGTGCTGCTACCCAGATTGACATGGCTGGTCCCTAGTCCTGGCACTAATTGGTGTGTGCTGCAGCCTAGCCTAGCCTGCCCTACACTCATTCTGGCTTTTGCTAGTGCCAGCAGTTGCTGGAGCCTAGCCCAAACTAGCCAAACGTAGCCCACACATATTCCAATGGTTGTTGCAGCCTTTCCCTGCCTGGTCTACCACTAGCCCTAGCTCTTGCATTCACCAGTGGAAGCTGCAGCCTAGCAGGGGAGTCCTCAAGGTTCCCCTACCAGACCCATTCTAAGCTCTTGGATTTGCATATCCTGTAGGTGCTTCTAACCAACCTGGTATGGTCCAACTGCACTCTCAGCTCTTGCTGCCAGGTGTTGCACCTTAGCCCAACTGGATGCAGTCCACACCATGTCTTGGCTCTTGTGTGTGTCTGTGGATGCTGAGGCCTGCGTCAGCCCAGCCTGCTCACAATCCTGGCACACACAAATGCTGAGTGTTGCAGTCAGCGCCAGTGATCATGCTTCCCAGCAGAAGCTGCAGCCTGGTGGAGGATTTCCCCTACCAGTCTTCCTCCCAGCCCCAGATCTCATGCATGCTAATGGATGCCACAGTCCTGCTTGGCATGGTGTGCCCTCAGTTCTACTATTTTCATGTGCCAGCAGGTACTGTAGCCTGGCCCATCCTGACATCCTCCCAGCCCTGGCTCCAGTGAGTGTCAGTTGAGTTCCGTAGTCCAGCCTTCCTTAGCCTATCACCACTCCCAGCTCTCCATTTAAATCAGTGGTTGCTACAGTCTCATAGACATGAGCCTAAGTCCCTGCAGATTCTGCCCCCACAGCCAGTTCTCTAGCATTCTGGTGAGTGCTGTGGCTCACCTCCAGCCCTGACACTCATGGGTAAATACTTCAGCCTAGCAGAGACAGGCATGACTTGCAGCTTCAGCTTTTCCATCTGTCAGCAAACAGGCTATGCAGTTTAGCACAGCTCATGTCTCCCACATGGGCAGGCGCCTTCTCCTGATCCAAGCATGTCCTCCAAAATCCCCCCTCCAAACCACCTGGTCTTGGCTCCCTCACCTATCTGTGAGTGCAGTGACCTGTCTGTGAAAGACCATACAAGTCATTCCTTCCCTGTCAAACATGCCTTCAGGTCCTCCCAATCCAGTGTGCTCCTGGGTGCTTGCTTCAGCAGCACATATACGAGTATGACCAGACACAATTCTCTGGGCAATCTGCAGTTCTCCCCCAACCCCCATTCTGAGGGCTGGGTGTTCCCCACATCCACACATATCATTTAAAAATAGAAATAGGTAACGGTGCTGGCATACTGGTATAGTTCATACAGATTTGGCATTATCCAGCCCCAGAGTGCCCACCACCCACTGGCTCTTTTGCTGCTGGCAATAGAACACTTGCCTAGGTACAATGCAAGCTAGCCAGTTGCCTGCAGTTTAGACTTAGGATACTTTTAAAAGGTGTATATACATCATAGATGAAATAGTATGTCATTAACTTATGGAAGACTGTGACTACGAAGAAGATTAAGCTGAAAGCCAACAGAGGTGATAAAATAGAATGCTAAACTGTCACCCCATGGAAGTCAGAAAAGGAGAAGAACTCAGCGAGACAGAGAGAAAAGAAGGAGTCTGCTAAGACTGATTCTCGGCTGCATCAGTAACTGTGTGCAGATGTGGATCAACATCACCACTTACAGACAAAAACAAGCATTTTCAAGATGGCCAAATAGAGCAGTTCAGCACTTACCTCATCCAGAAGACCCAAATCAGCCACATGTCAAGGTTGAGTGCCAAGGGCCAGCACCTGAATGCAGTAACGGGACAGTGGGTACAGGGCAGGACACCAAGACACAGCAGCACAGAAGAGGGGAATAAAATCCAGGTAGGCAGACCCAGAGCCAGTGGGATTCCCTCCCACAGGGGAAAGGCCGAGCAAGGGAGCACCAGCAGAGCCCACCAGTGTGAACCCCCAACGTGGGCAACACCTGCCCAACAGCAATCCAGTCAGCACAGACCAGAAGCTTGGTAAGGAGGGCTCCCTTGGAAACACAGCAGCTTTGCTCCAGAGAAGTGGGGCCCATGTCCTGCCCTGACCCTCAGAGCGTGCAGGCTGAGGCAGGGAGGTGCCATTTACAGGAAGGAGGCACTGGTAGAAGCCATGCTATGCTAAAACAGAAGCCTCAGTGTATCTTTCTTTCAAAAGCCCACAAACAGCCCTGCATGAGGAAGACTGAGGCTCAGGGGTCGAAAGGAGCAGGGGTGACCCTAGCATCACAGCTCACACACCTGCTGCACATCTCAGTCCAAGGAACCTAGAAGTAGGGGTGCCTGCCCTTTTGCACTCTCGGATCATCCCCTGCCCCCTTTACCACTTCCCCTGACCACTCAAAGCATCACTCATTGCTGCTGAAACACGTACAAACTGACACTCAGGGGTCCTATGTCCTGTACAATTTCCCCTCTGAGACCCAAAGCTGTTTCTGGAGTAGGGACACCAAGACACAGGTTTTAGACTAGGGTCTGAGCACACATTAGAGTGTGTCCATGTTGTGGACAATGCACCTTTGGGAGGGGAAATGTGCAGTCACGCTTGATGCTGTACCTAGCTAACTAATAACAGCAGTGCAGCAAAGGGCCAGCAGGGACTGGCAGTGTGGTGCAGCCGTTTAAGCCACCACCTGTGATGTCTGCACCCCATAAGAGCAGGAGTTCGTGTCCTGGCTGCTCCACTTGCCATCCAGCTCCCTGCTAATGTGCCTGGGAAAGCAGCAGGCAACAGCCCAACACCTTGGGATCCTGCAGCCATGGAGGAGTCTTGCCCGGATTTCCCAGTGCCTAGCTTTGTCCCAGCACAACCACTTGGGGAGTGGGCCTTCAAACAAGAAATTTTGAAAAAAAAATAATAATAACAGGCAGGGTTCTGGCCCAAGATTCCATGCTTTCACTAGCCCAGCATTTGGACTAGCTAGGGATCCTAACCCATGGTTTCTGTGCCTCACTCAGGTCCAGCTTTGGTCCTAAGAGATCCAGCCTTTCCCACAGAAGTTGGTAAGTTCTTTGTTTATTTGTTTGTGTGTTTCAATTGGAAAGGCATATATAGAGAGGAGATACAGAGAACCATCTCTCACGTGCTGGTTCACTCTGCAAGTGGCCACAATGCCTGAGACTGACCTGATCCAAAGCCAGTAGCTTCTTCTGGGTCTCCATTGCAGATGCAGGGTCTCAAGGCATTGAGTCATCCTGTACTTTTTTCCCAGGCCACAAGCAGGGAGCCAGATGGGAAGCAGAGCAGCTAGCATACAAACCAGCACCCACAGACAATCCTTGTGGATGCAAGGCAAGGATTTAACCTGTAGGGTATTGCATCAGGCCCAGAAGTTGCCAAGTTTCTAGGCCCTTGCAAGGCTCTACCTCTTGCCTGCAGCTCCGGGCTGGGGATTCAGTACCCACAGACTGGCTCTGTCCCCCCTGCTCCCGCCTCAGCACATGGCCCATGCAGAGTGCCTGGGAATATTTCCTGTTCTGTTGCACTACCACATTTCCCCTCAAATCTATCTACTCAGAAAGCATCTGGGGAACCTGCCTCTCCCAGTCAGCATTAGTGACTTTGTGAGTCTGTGAGCTCACCCTTGTCCTTGAGTCACTGTTGATCTCAAGTCGTGTTTGCTGGAAGCCTGTATGCCAGGGGCACCTGCTATACCAGCAGGAAGTGTTCACAATACCTGAGAAGCTCCTCACTCCAATACTTCCCTCAGGAAATCACTGGAGACCTGTATGTATCACAGGGTTCCCAGCAACTACACTGGCCCACAGCCTCACCCCAGATGAGCATAATAGCACTTCCGGAAATCAAAACGTGAGGACAAACTGATGAAATGCCTGCTGAAGAATTCAAAGGGGAGGCTGATGCTGTGATACAACGGGTTAAGTCACTGTGTGTGAGGCTGGCATTGTGGGGGGTCTGGAGGAAATTCCTGACTGTTGGGGCTCAGTTCTGACCGCCATGGCCATCTGGAGACTCAATCAGTGAGTGGAAGATCTCAATAATCATTCTTTCTGTCTTACTCTCTTTCAAATAAATCAATGACTCCTCAGAAAACAGTCAAAGGCATCATTATAAGGTTATTCAAACAAACAGAAGAGAATAGCGGTAGACAGTTAAACAAAACTAGGTCATCAGTATATGGTTTGAATAAGAAATTCAGCAAAGAGAATGAGACTGAAAAGGAGTGAATAGAAATATTAAAAATGGAAGAACTCAATAAGACAAATTAAAAAATGCAAATGTTGGGGCTGGTGTTCTAGCACCAAGGATCAGGCTGTCACTTGCAATGCAGGCATCCCATACGGGCGCCAGGTCAAGTCTTGGCTACCTAGCCTATGTACTTGGCAAAGCAATGAAAGATGACTTGGGAGATCCAAAGGCAACTCCTGGCTCTTGGCTCTGGCCTAGCCCAGCCCTGGCCATTGTGGACATATGGGGAATGAATCAACATATAGGAGACATCTCTCTCTCAGCCTCCCCATCTCTGTGTAATTTTTCAAATAAAATAAACAAATTTTTCAGAAAAATAAGTGAGAGGGCCGCACAGTGTGTAAAAGTCTTCACATCAAGCAGAAGAAAGAACAGTTGATCTTCAAGGTATCTTTTGAAATATTGGTAAAA
Organism: Ochotona princeps; assembly: GCF_030435755.1. Lineage (NCBI taxonomy): Eukaryota > Metazoa > Chordata > Mammalia > Lagomorpha > Ochotonidae > Ochotona > Ochotona princeps. The sequence continues at coordinate 76,574,371 of NC_080840.1, read as the reverse complement.
AAAAGAAAGAATGCAACAGTGCTTGATATCTCTTCACTACTATACAGAAATCAATATTTAAATTTTGGAAGTTTCCCCCAAACAGATAAAAAAGAGTGGCTCAGAAAACCTACTCAGGTGCTGGTGTGGTGGCCAAGTAGGTTAAGCTCCATGTGACACATGCAATACAGGAGCTGATTCAACTCCTAACTACTCCACTTATAGTTCCGTTCCACTCATGTGGAAAATCTAGATGGAGTTCCAGGTTCTGGCTTTTATTGTGGCAATTGGGGGAGCAAACCAGTTTGTGGAAGCTCTCTCTTCCTGTCTCTTCCTTTCAAACAAATAAAATCTTCAAAAATGAAAGAACCTGTTCAATGAAACAACAGAGGAAACCTTCAATGTGGAATATGTGGCAACTCACATATATGAAGCTGACAGAATCTCAAATGAACATGAACAGAAAAAATCCTTATTATGATACATTATAATCAAACTTTCAAACGCACGGCACAAAGAATTATAAATTGTGTGATTTTTGAAGGAACTCATTAGACTGGCAGCAGATTTCCCAACAGAAAACTTAACGACCAGGAAAGAATGGAGAGAGAAAATATGTATTTTGAAATTAAAAAAAATTAAAACCTGCCAACTAAAAATACTTCTCCAGTGAAGTTCTGTTTCATAAATGAAGTGAAATATTTTATATTTATTTTTTTTAGAGTGATTTTGATCCTATAGTCTTTTTTTAATTTTTTTTTTATTCATTGATTACATTGTATTATGTGATACAGTTTCGTTGGAAATGGGAATCACCCCACCCCTCCCCCTGCCCTCCGCCCATGTGGAATGTTCCACCTTGTTGCATATCCACTGAAGGTGAAATATTTTATAAAACAAACAAAATACAAAGAATTTTTATCACTATCCAATCAGGCTAACAAAGGATAACTAAGGAAACATTATATACAAAAGCAAAAAGGCTACCTTCATTGTGAAAATTTGACTTCTACTGGAAAACAACAACAAATATTTCAAAAACAAGAAATTAAAAAAATAAACCAGGGCCAACTCATTACCAACTAATTATACACTGAATGCAAAAGGACTAAATTCTGAGAAACACAGATTAGATGAATCAATTAAAAATAATGATAATAAAAGGAGCCAATAATATGCAACAGACTGCCCACAAGAAACAAACTTCATCAGTAAAAATACAGAGTGTAAGTGAAAGAATGAAAAAGATAATAGGTTCAGCATGGTAGCCTAGTAGCAAAGTCCTTACTTTGCGTGCACCTGGATCCCCTATGGGTGCTGGTTCATATCCTGGGTGTTCCACTTCCCATTCAACTCCTTGTAGTTGAGGATGGCCAACTGTGGCCACTTGGGGAGTGAACCAACAGATGGAAGATCTTTGTCTCTCCCTCTGTTTGTAAATCTGACTTTCCAATAAAAAGCAAAAATCATTTCTGTTTTAATTTCTTTATTTTTATTGCCAAGTCATATATACAGAGAGGAGAAGAAACAGAGAAGATCTTCTGTCTGATGATTGACTCCCCAAGTGACCACAATGGCTGCAGCTGTGCCGATTCCAAGCCAGGAGCCAGAAATTTCCTCCAGGTCTCCCACGGGGGTGCCTGTTCCCGAGGTTTTGAGCCTACCTCAACTGCTTTCTCAGGCCACAAGAAGGGAGTTGGTTGGGAAGCAGAGTCGCTGGGATTAGAACTGGTGCCCATTTGCAATCCCAATGTGTTAAAAGCGAGGAATTTAGCTGCCTTGCCACCATGCCTGGCCCAAAAGAAAATAAATACTGAAAAAAAAAAAAGCAAAAAGATACTCCATGTTAATGGAAATTGAAGGTGAGCAGGGATTCACCATGCTTACAGTAGATAAAGTAAACTTTAAGACAAAAATTGTTAAAAGAGACCATAATGGTAAGGAGATCAGTTTAACAGACAATATGACCATTGAAAATACATGCACAACTAATGCAAGAGCACCATTTTATAAACAGAAATTTAGTAGATCCTAAGGAGACATAGCAGTAATCATAATGGGCTAATTCAAACTCCACTTTCATCTATGAACAAATCAACAAGACAAAAAGTCAACAAAGAAATAACAAACTCAGTACACACCATACACCAAGTGACCCAACACACATGTCCACTGTCCCACCTCACACTTGTAGAATGCACATCCTTTTCATCAGCACACAGAACACTAAGACTGATCATACAGTAGGCCACAAAACAATTCTTAGGAAATTAAAAGAGACTGGCTCCTGACTTGGGTCTGGCCAGGCTCAGCCTTTGCAGCCATCTGGAGAGTTAACAAACAGATGGGATGGAAGATCTCTTCATCTTGGCCACTCTCTCTGTCACTCTTCATTTCAAATACATACAATTAATCTTTAAAAAGATCACTTGAATGAGAAAACAATGGTTGCTACAGAAATAGAATCAGTCAGAACTATTATGAATATATGCCAACAAATCAGGAAATTTGGAAGAAACTGATAAATCTACGGGAACATGTAATTTACCTAAATTAAGTTACAAAGACATAGAACACTTGAACAAATAACTGGTAATGTAATAGCTCAGGACCAGAAAACTTCACTAAAGACTTCTACCAAACCTCCAAGAAACAGCTAATACCAGTTCTCGTCAAACTGCTTTGAATTACTCCAGTAGTATTTTGATAGGCCAACAGGCTCTTGGCTGAGAAAGAACTTGATGAGAACAATCCCAGTCCCAGTAGCTACAGAAATACACACAGGGGCTGGAGCAGTGACGCAGGCTGATCCTCTGCAGCAGCACTGGCATCCCCTATGGGCACTGGGTCATGGCCTGGCTGCTTCCCTTCCCAACCCAGTGACTGGGAAAGCAGTGGAGAATGGCCCAAGTCCTTGGGAACCTGCACCCATGTGGGAGATGAGGAAGGAGTTCTTAGCACCCAGCTTCACAATGGCCCAGCTCTGGCCTCTGCAGCCATTTGGGAATGGAAATTCTATGTAACTCTGTCTTTTCAAGTAAAATCATTTCTTTCGAAAATACATACACTGCCCAACGGCGTGGCCTAATGGCTAAAGTCCTCACCTTGAACCCCCCGGGATCCCATATGGGTGCTGGTTCTAATCCCGGTAGCTCCACTTCCCATCCAGCTCCCTGCTTGTGGCCTGGGAAAGCAGTCGAGGATGGCCCAATGCATCGGGACCCTGCACCCGCGTAGGAGACCCAGAAGAGGTTCCTGGTTCCCGGCATCAGATCGGCGCACACCAGACGTCGCAGCTCACTTGGGGAGTGAATCATCGGATGGAAGATCTTCCTCTCTGTCTCTCCTCCTCTCTGTATATCTGACTTTGTAATAAAATATATAAATCTTAAAAAAATGCATACAAAAAGTACATACATACATATACACCCTTGGACAAATTTAAGGATTAAATGAGATCTGCAATGAAAATTATAAAACACTGATGAAAAAACTGAAGATGTTTAACAACAAAATGAAAACAATTCCAATGAAAGAAAGAAAGAAAAAAAAGAAAAAAGAAAGGAAGGAAGGAAGGAAGAAAAAAAGAGAGAAAGAAAGAAAAGAAAAGAAAAGAGAAAAGAAAAGAAAAGAACGAACCCAAGTATCATCACTTCCCTCAGGGTCTGCATTGGAAGCAAGTCCGACTCAACAGATGAAGCCAGCAAGCAAATAGTCACTCTGATGTTGGAAGGAGGTCACTATGTTAGTCACTATGTTAAGTGGTAGCTCCCTAAATCACATTTTTAAAATGATGATGTTTATATGGTTGATTGGGGCTGGGAAGGATTGGGGGTTAGGGGCAAGTGGGTGAGACCATTGTTTGCAAGTTTCCTTTTCTTCCTCCTGTATCTGGGGGCAAGGGAGGAGATAAGAAGAGAAGCTGCACCCAGCCTTCCAACTGCCTCAGTACCTGGGGATGGGGAATGGCCACCCAATACCATACCAGGGTCCCCGATGTGAAGCATGCTCTGAAGGTTCTGCTCAAGTGGTTTTAACAGTTCTGAAATGCTGTTAGCTTTGTTGCTTCAAGGATGAGGAAATCCATCCAAGGACCACTGGCTGACACAATCCACCTTAGTTTCCATTTGCCCAGATATATGCTGTTAACACTTGGCTGGGGTAGTTGTCCAGTTTGTTTTTAACTTCCTTCTTCTGCCTTGGTAGCAGATGTCCACTGCAGGTCCCAGTGCACGGTCATATCCTCCATGTGCATCTGGTATGCCATCCACTGCTCTGCCTTAGCTACTGAGGAGGCCCAGTTCTGATACTTGCACTCCACGGTCAGTCCACTGGTCCTGCGATTCAACCATGGTTGCAATCCTGGTCCCGTCTGCCACACATCTCATTCAGCTGTCATATACGTCAATGGGTGTTTTAGCCTTGCTCAACCCAACCAACCCCGTTATCCAGCCCACACTATTTCCAGTAGATGCGACTGCATGTCCAGCCAATCCCGCCCCAAGCCCTGCTTCTCATGCTTACCCTTGGGAGTTGCAGCCCATTAGAGAGGTGCCCAGTTTCCCTACTGGGAGATCTTGCACTTTCCTGGTGGTTCTGCGGACTAGCTTGACAGGAGTTGTCCCTAGTTCCAGCATTTGCCAGCCCTGACGCTATGGCAAAGCCTGAGCAGCCTGCACTTACTCTGACTCATGCATGCACAGTGGTTATAGTCACCCTGCCTTGCTGGCTTTCCCAGCTCACATGTAGCCCTATGGGTATTGTAGCCCTGTCAAGCTTGGTCTGCCCTCAGTCCCAGGTCTCACTCTCACCAGTAGAATCCCCTGCTGCTCCCTAAACCCACCCCCCCCAGGTCTCACATGTACTGGTGGGTGCTGCAGCCCGGTCTGGCATGTGTTGCCCTCACCTCGGCATTTGTTGGCTGGTGCTGTAGCCTGGCCTGGCATGGTTTGTACCCAATTGCAGCTCATGCAGGTGGGTAGTGCCACCCAACCCAGCCTAGGTAGCCCCCAGTCGCAGCCCTAAATGTGAATTGGTTGGTGCTGTGGCCTGACTCAGCCTGTCCTGCACCCTGTCCTGGTTCTCAGATCTGCCAGTGGGTGCCAAGCACTGGCCCAGCCTTGCCTACCCTCATATCTGAGCCACAGCTGTACTGGTGGGTACTGTAATTGGGCATGGTCTGGGCTGCTCCCTGCCCTGGTTCTTGTGCTTACCTGCAGGGACTGTGTCCTGACGGAGGTGTTCCCGAAGCTCCTCTATCAGGTCTCCTCCAAGTTCTTTCAGAAAAGCAGAAATTACACCATCACAAGTACTCGGAGGTGTCCTGGGTTGAAGAAAAAATTAGTTTTGCAGTTAGGTGATGATACATTAGGAGACCGTAAATCAACTTGGAACAGGAAAAAATCGAAATAGTGGCAGACTATCCATACTTACTGTATGATTAGATGAGAGCATAATATGAAACAAAAGTTAGGAGAAGTTGAATTTGAAAAAGAAAATCTAAGGGAGTTACTTTGGGATGAAACCGTCATCCTTACTGCTAACACTCTCCTTAGGGATCCACACAAATGAATCATTGCAACTTAGGAAATCCAAATGCATGGAGTATCTTCATGCATCAATGAAAAACGTCCTCAGCTAAGAAGAATTAAAAAAAAAAATCTTTCCAAACCAGCTGGAAGATGGCCCCAGTGCTTGGGCCCCTACCCCTCAAGGCAGACCCTGATGAAGTTCCTGACTTGGGCCTGGTCCAGCCCTGATCTTTGAGCCATCTGGGGAACCACAGGGCAGCTGGAAAGATTTGTGTGTCTCTCCTGCTCTCTGCCATTCTTGCCAACAAGTACCTGGTGAACTTCTGCAGAGACAGCGCCGTTCCTGGCTCCCCAGCAGGTGGCGCCCCGCGCCCTGGCCGCACGCCCGCTGCGTCCCGCCGGCAGCACAGAGGCTCGCGCGGCCCGGGAGCGCGCACGGCCGGAGCTCGGGCGGCTGGCAGGCGGGCTGGCGCCGGTGGCGTCGGGCGGCAGCAGGGCCCATGTGGAAGCTACTCCCGGCCGCGGGCCCAGCCCGAGGTAAGGACAGAGAAGGGACAGAGGGCCCGGGTTCTGGGGAGCGCAGCCGCGGGGAAGGAGGTGTGGGAGCGCCGCTTCCGGTGCGGTCCCCTTACCTTCCGGGGCAGGGGGCAGGGGGCACGGGAAGGAAAGCCGGGGTCTGGCGGGCGCGTGGTGGTCCCGGCTGCGCCGTGGCGGGGAAGGCCGGCTGTCCCCGGCCCTGGGGCGTGGGCGTGGGCGGGTGGACGCCCGGCCGTGTCCCGCGCCGTGCAGTGGCCGGTGGGCCCCCGGCGCTGTGCAGTGGGCATGGGCGGTGGGCGGCTGGCCCTGCGCTGAGCCCTGGCTGAGGAGGCTGAGGAGAAACAGGTGCACGGAGCAGCTTCCTGTGGTCTCAGACACGTTCCCGTGCTGTCAGCAAGAGGGGGTGGCCCAGACTTTTTCTTTTTGAGAAAGAGACCAGATCTTGCATGTCCGAGTTCAGTGCCCTAGATGTGTCCAACACTGGGGCTGGCCAGGCCCGAGCCAGGAACCCCGGGATGCAAGGGCCTCAGTTGCTGTCTGTCAGAGTGCGCCTTGGCGGTGCTGGGACTGAAGCCCCTGCACAAACCCGGGATGCTGGTGTCCCAGGGGAGCTGCCCCAAAAGCCAGGCATTCACCCCGCCCCCTTGTTGTGTGTCTGCACTTCTGTAGGAGAAGTTGCTAGTTGCCTGCCTGCTGTTTGTGGTCCTTATTGGCTGATCAAAGGGTGAGCCGGTGAAGCCATGATAGCCTGTGTGCTCAGGGTGTTGACATTGTGATTGGGAAAAAAGGGTCTCCAGAGAGGCAGTGTTGACTGGCTATGTAAGAGGTTTAAAGAAAAGAAAAATTAAGTTTTCTTTGTTTCATTTGAACGAGAGCAGGAAATACAGAGAAGTCCTCCATTCTCGGGATGGCCTGCATGGCCAGAGCTGGACCAGTGTACAGCTGGGAGGCAGAAGCTTCATTCATCTAGTCTCCCATGTGGATACAGGGGTGCAGGAAGTTGGGTCGTGCTCCACTGCTCTCCCAGCCACAAGCAGGGAGCTGGATGGGAAGTGGAGCAGCTTGGGGTTGAACCAGTGTCCACATGGGATGCCAGTGCTGCAGACTGAGAATTAATATGATCTGGTCCCTGAAGGACTTTTGTAAACACCAATACAGGCATCCCTATGAACTTGGACCAGTGCAAGGACAGACTATAAGATTTCAGTTTGTCTCATGACTCTCAGGGTTCCTGTGGATGTGTGGAAAGATGGCAGACCTGAGACAAATTGAGTTTGGCACAGCACACCTGAGGAAAGGATTCCTGAATCAGGATGTGGACGAAGCCAGTGGAGATTGGGAGAGCAGTACCCAACAGTCCAGCAGATAGTAGGAGGTGACTTCCAGAAGCAGCCAGATTGGTTAGTTGCAGCTCACTGGTGGCCTGCACTGAGTGTGCAGTGAGAAGGCATTTGCCCTGCAGGACCTGGTCTGAGTAGGTGACAAGCTGAGACTTAGCCATCTGTTACGGGGATAGCACTGCTAAGGGTGGACATTTGGCACTGTGTAGCAGGGCTAGCCTGGGAGTCCTGTTCAGCCCTGTCTCCACTGTTGGCTAAAGTGCTTCCTTGGGCACAGCTCAGAGTTGAGTTACTGCCACCTGTGGGCAGATCTAGTTTGAGTCCTGTGCCCAGATACCATGGATGTTTGGGCAGTGAGTCAGAATGTGTATCCCTGTCCCCCAAATAAGTAAAGTATTGTAAAAATTTAAAAACAAGGAATAGGGGCTGGTGTGATGGCTCAACTGGCTAATCCTCTGCTGTTCGCACTGGCATCCCATATGGGCACCACTCCTACTCCCAGCTGCTCCACTTCCCATCCAGCTCCCTTCTGTGGCCTGGAAAAGCAGTCCAGGACGACCCAAAGCCTTGGGACCCTGCACTCAACATGAGAGACCTGGAAGAAGCTCCTATCTCCTGGTTTCAGATCGGCTCAGCTCTGGTGTTGTGGCCATTTGGGGGAGTGAACTAATGGATGGAAGCTCCAATCAAGTTCGTATTGGGACTTTACTTAGGATTTCAGTAAATGTATAATTTGGGAAAGCATTAATTCCTTTCACTGTTGTTCTTTCTGGAGAGAAATGGTATGCCCTTGCATGAATGTAGGTGATCTTTTGTTATTCCTCAATAGGGCTTAATAGAAAATGTGAGTTTAACTTATGTGAAACTGATTCATATTTAAATAGCAAACTAAAATGTTTTCTTGAAATATCATGAGTTTTGTCCTATATAATGTACACATGTATGTCTATGTGTTTGTGTCTCATTATTTTATTTCTCTTAGAACCGTACAGACTTTTGACTGGCACTGAGTACATCGTTGGAAGGAAAAACTGTGCTATACTAATTGAAGATGATCAGTCAATCAGTCGAAATCATGCAGTGTTAACCGCTCATTTTGCTGTGACCGACTTGGTATGTTCCTGATTGTATTTTGCTAGCTTGCAGTGAGAGTTGAAATCACAGTATATTGCCTTGATGTGAGAGTGAGCTGTTTGAGCATTTTATGCTTTTGTTTTAGTGACTTAGAAACTTGGAGAAAGTAGGTTGTATTTGTGTTTGTTTACTTAACAAGCATTGACTGTTCCCTGGTGAGAGTTACTGGGCTTAGCTGTGATGCATTCATGATGCTTGCTCTTCAAGAGAGTATGTGACTGATGGACACAAACTCTGGGTGTGTAAAGGGAGGCTCCGCAGTGGGAATGACGGTGTTCCCGGGAAGACAACTGTTGCTTCTCATCCACAGCTCTTTTGAATGGCTTGGAATGTATTTATTAGCTTTCACCAGAACCACGGGTGATGAGAGTAAAAATATATGAATAAATATGTTCAAAATAATCGTGGAAGTAACAAGAAAGTAAGCAGTTAGTTGGAACAAATGTGACAAATGCACAAATGATGGATTGTTTACTGGCATTTAGGTTTTGTGTCTATTTGTGTTGTAGAAAAGCATTATTATAGAAGTTCCTATAGAAAAAGTAAAATTATTACCAAAAGTCAGAACCTCTAGGCTTTATGCCTTGTTTTCATTCGCCCAGTGTTTACCATGTGCTTTTGATAATGTAAACAAAACAAAATGAAAACTTAGGACTGAAGCTGACATGGTATGCATGAGGCAAACTGCTGCCAATCGTCAAATTCTCCAGTGTGTGAAATGGAAGGATTGGGAAATTTACAGAAATAAAGAAAAATGTGTGTTCCAAGAGTTGTAATTCTGAAGTTCAGAGGTTTTCTTAAAGGGAGATATTTATGTTAATTCCTAATGAGTCCTTTGAAGGCAGCCAAAACAGTAGTTGTCATTCCCTCTGGTGGCAGGAGATCCAGCTGTTTCCTTGTTTTGCCCTTTTCAAAAGTTATCAAATGTCTCCCGTCTCCCCCTGGATTGTATGTACTTGAGCTGTAAAAGACTTGTAATTACTTATCTAATTTTCAGAGTCAAACTGATGAAATCCCTGTATTGACGATCAAAGATAATTCTAAATATGGTACCTTTGTTAATGAGGAAAAAATGCAAAATAAGCTTCCCCAAACTTTGAAGACAGGGGATAGAGTCACCTTTGGAGTGTTTGAAAGTAAATTCAGGTATGGATTTGTTTATTTAATTTTTGTTGTTCAAGCTTTATTTCAACATGAAAGGCAGATAAACAGAGAGAAGGAGAGACAGAAAGATCTTGCCTTCACTAGTTCACTCCCCAGGTCGCCACAACAGCCAGAACTGGGCCCATCCGATGCAAGGAACCAGAGCTTCTTCTGAGTCTCCCACATGGCTGAGGAGTCCCACGGCTTTGGGCTGTCCTTGACTGTTTTCTCAGGCCACAAGCAGGGAGCTGGATCCCCAGTTGGGGAGCTGGGGTGTGAACTGTTGCCCATATGGAATCCTGGTGGAAGCTTAGTCTACCAAACCATGGTGCTGGCCCCAAACTTTAAATTATGTTAAAGTAGACAATTTTATTTCACAACAATTGAATTTTAAAGCAAAGATTTAAGGATTATTAGATGACAGTATAATTGACTTCCCATTTATCATGGTAGTGAACTTTGTGTGGTTGGTGCATTTTGTCGATCATAGGTGGTGGGTGACAGGTGCATAAAAGTTTGTGTTAGTCCCTGTGAGTTGTGATAGGAGCCTCGTTTGTTTGATGCTTCATAATTGAAAATACAATGTTGATGTTGGCCATGTCTTTTTCTTCTTTGCGAACACAAGACTTAGGAGGTAAGAATTTCCTAAGTTACAAATGTATAGTGTGTCAAAATTAAAAAAAATAATATGTTGTAAGCTTAAAGTTGTAAAGTACTGTGAATTGTCCTCTCTGTAACTGTGATAATGCAACTTTATTGTCATTCACAGGGTGGAGTATGAGCCTTTGGTTGCTTGTTCTTCTTGTTTAGATGTGTCTGGGAAAACTGCTCTAAATCAAGCTGTATTGCAGCTTGGAGGACTCACTGTAAACAGTTGGACAAAAGAATGTACTCACCTTGTCATGATGTCAGTGAAAGTCACCATTAAAGTAAGTTGAACTGTGTTGCCATATTAACACAAGTTCTGGGAGCTTGAGTGTGCTCACCCACAGCCCAGAGTTAGCACCATGTGTCTCTTCTGTCAGATTGTCTTCCTCCTGTCCCTGACATTGTCTCATGGTCTCATGCTCCCTCAGTTAAGCTATAATCACACCAAGATTTCTTTGATGTATCTTTAATGCCCTGAGGTGTATAGCTATGTACCTTCCAAAGATGCTGACTAGTCATCAAAGCAGTGATGTATTTTGGTATGTTTTCAGATTTTGCGTTTTCATCAGCTTTGATAGATCCAAAGGTAATTGAAGAATGGCATTAAGATGTGATTCGTTAGACAGGCTGACTGTGCAAAAGATATGTGGGATTGTTTTAGGCTGAAAAGCAACAAATGCTTTGATTCTTTTGTTTGAAGATGCAAAAACCTTTTGTTATAATTAAGTAGATGTTAGTGTTATATTCTAATTTCTAGATAAATAGCTCTTATGTATATACATCTATGTGTATGAAATAGCTGTCAAAGCGAAAGGCTCGCTGCCCAGATTGAACCTAAAGTTAAACATGTACCATGGGAAAGGTAGCCCTGAGCAAAGATAGTTCCCTCTTGGAAAATTTAGGATGTTGATTTTATAGCTTCTGCAGCATGACATATCAAAAATACTCATGTTGATAAACTCACAGGCAATAGATTCATAGAACATTTGTAAAACCAAAAATCATATGCCCCATTTTGGGACCTTAAGATATTAAGTTATTTAAATGGAATAGGTAATGATACATGGGTTTAGAAGGCCTGAAATAAGGTCGCAGATGCTTTGATTGTCCTAGGAGACTTTGCCAAGTCCTCAGAGCTGGACACTTGTAGTAACTGACATGCTAATGCCCACCATTGGAGACACCACCATGGAGTGTGCAGCGCTTCTTCTTTAGTGTTTTCATCACTTTTTGCTAAAAAAAAAAAATAAATCTGATCATCATATTATTTTAGTTTTTGGTCATCCTTTCCAACTTATATTTAGGCTCATAGGTTTTCTCTTGCTTGTGTTTTGTTTTGTTTAGATTATTGAAGGTTAGAACCAGAGGGAAACCTGAAGAGGATTTAGATCAGCTTTCATATTTTGAAGCGCAAATTGAGGCTCGGAGCGATTAAGCACTTTGCCCAGAATCGCATGTGTTGGAGTTTTATTCAGTCCTCTGTTGATTGCATTTCACTACTTCCTGTTGGATTTGGATGATCTCATTCACATAGGAAGTTGATACCTGTCAGATTCCAGTCTTTAGAGATGCCCTCAGTCTGGTCGCTCCTAACACCTGCTTTATTGAAAACATATGCATAAATTGTATAGTTGGATTATTTCCTAGAATATGCCAGATCTTTCTTATTTTAATTGCCTACAGTAGTATTCTCTAGTCCTTTTCTGATTTTGTGGATGTATGTTACTTGAGGCTTATAGCTTGATTCCCGTTAGTTCACGGTTTCTTTCCCTCTTTATGTGTGCATCAGCTTCCACTGAGCCTAACCAGTTGCTCCTTGATTTACTTTGTTGAAGAGTTTTATTCTGTACTCTTACTCCTTGTGAAAGCAGTTAGGCTCCAAAATAATTTCCATTTATCTCTTAATGTGTATTGCCTCTGCAGGATGGGTTAGATTTCTTCAGCCTGAAAGTATACTTGTAATATTTTTCAAATTGGAAAGTATTTTTAAAGTCTTGATGTTATTCTCCTATCCAAAAGGACTACTGTGTCACAGGCTCCTGATAATTGAGTAGTTCTGGTTTGGGATATAAAACTGAGCAAATATGAATTTCTATTTTACAGATTGTGACTTCATTTATGAATTTAAGGAAAGAAAACAGTTATTAGAAAGGCATCTTTGTCATTTATAACATCAATTTTTTCTTTAGAAGAAGCTATCATAATGACTATATATATATCCACCTATATTTTCTTCCTTTTAGACGATTTGTGCACTCATTTGTGGATGCCCTATTGTCAAGCCAGAGTATTTTACTGAATTTCTCAAAGCGGTTCAGTCCAAGAAACAACCTCCACAATTGGAAAGGTATATTTTATGTTTCTAATTAACAACATGTGACATAGAAAAGATAAGAGCATTGACTTTCGGTGAACTCTCTCTAATTCTAGATGTGATAGTTGCTGTGTTTCACGTTTTTTGTGTGTGTATGTGTTCCATGATAATGAAATTGTTTCAGTTAGACTGTACAGAAAGAGTACCCCAAATTCTTAATTGGTTATTTCTTAGCTCTGTGAAACAGATGTTAACTGCTAATATATAACAAAAAAGTGTTGAAGGATGGTAAATAGGTCAGCATTGCTCATGTGCCAGTGTCGGGTTCATGAGTGAGGTACGCTTGAAAGTGGGGGTGCAGGAACCCTCTTGGAGAACCACGTATTTTGACCTAAATGTTGACAGCACTGAGCATTGCTTTTGTTACCTCATTTCAAAATGAGATCAGCACTGACACAGTTGAGTAGCTCTAGATTAGTAATTACATCTATAAAATCTGAGCACATGGCTTGCTCTCATCCTAATTGCTTGTTAAAAGAAATGTTGATTGTTGGTCATTGCAACAAAATGTGTATGATTCATAAGAATTTTGTTTGATTTTGTTGGTACTGTGCCAGATTTGTGAGCCACTGGACTTGGAGATCTATTTATGGATATTGTTAGTGATGCTTTAAAGCAGTAAGAATGATTGTTACAAGGGGAAGTATTTGTTATTATTTATTCCAGATTGTATGATCAAAATGCTGAGCGTAACAAAATGGTCAGTGTCTTTAGTCAGTTACATAGGACAAGAGCTTGTTTACTCAAAATGCACAAATCAGTAAATTATAGGGTATGTGACAAAATAGATTGTGTATATATATATCCCCGCCCCCCCGTGGCACAGTTTACTTAAAAGATGAGGACACCACAGACACACACTTAGGGCTAGAGTGGCCAGAGAGAGGAAAGGCAGGAAAGAGGTTTTCTGCTTTAACCTTGTTATCTTGGATGGGGAAGAGAGAGTGCCACTTGCCATTGGCTGGCTTCTTGTGAGCCTGGAAAGAGGGGTGGTACCTAATACCACCCCAAGTCCCAGGTGAGGGGAGTGCCTCCTGGGGAAGGGGCCATTTGATTGACAAGTAGGTAGACCCCATTGCATAAGGTAGGGGAGCTTTGGCTTCCAGTTGGTGATGCTAAGCTTGCTCCTTATGTGTCCTGTTTCACTCTCCCACTAAGAGATTTCCAACCCCTTTTCTTAAGGGTTGCTGAAGGATATACATTTGTCTCATCTTCTGTAGCTGCTTCTTACTGATTAGTGTGAAGGTCTTCATGTCCTGGGTTCAGAAAGCTCTCTGCATCTCATCTGATGGCTACATCTCAGGAGCCATAGAAAACTTAGCTGATTCTGTTGGCCATGTCCATAGGTCACTGTCACTAACTCTGAGAAGTTTCTGGCCTTTTTTGTGTTTGAAGTGGCATCTGAGGACCTCAGCTGGTTTGTAGGAGTAGCCCCACTCATTCGAGTGCACCTGGGCATGCTTCCCTCCTCCGCACTGGAGTCAGCGCAGGCAGCACAGCGTGCACTGTGTGTTTCAGCGCTAGCACACACAGCCCATTCTGTGCTCCCTGAGATTGCGGGTCCTGCCGTGTCTGGGACCAACCAGTCCCGAAACCTGGGGTTCTTGGTGACACCAGAGGGTGTTGGTGTGGATCACCCCACGATTACTGCCACGTTTACAAGCTTATATTGTTTCTGTAGAATGACTGAATATTTAAAATGGCCTTAAGTTTGAGTGTTAAGCAAGTTAAGAATTTCAAAATTATTTTTATCAGCATATTGTAGTGTTACTAATTTGTTTATTTTTTTAAGGATTTACTTATTGTTATTGGAAAGATCAGAGTTATGGTGAGAGGGAGAGACAGAGACAAAGATCTTCCATCCACTGGTTCACTTCCCAAAGGGCTGCAACATCCAAAGCTGAGCCGATCTGAAACCAGGAGCCAGGAGCTTCTTCTGGGTCTCCCACATGGGCACAGGATCCCAAGGTTTTGGGCCGTCCTCTGCTGATTTCCCAGGCCACCAGCAGGGAGCTGAATGGGAAGTGGAACAACTGGAACACATATCAGCTCCCATGAGGGATGCCAGTGCTTACAAGACAAGGATTTAACCTCTGAGCCATCAAGCCAGGCCCACTAATTTTATTTTGAGAACAGTAACATAGTGGTTCATGTTCATAAGGATGTCTTATTTTTTTTATTATATTTTGACAATGTTTACTTTGTTGATTAGGGTAAAAAGTTACAAGGGTTAAAGGGAATATTGAGGAGAAGCTCCACCCAGTCTCCCATCCACCCCAGGTCCCGGATGTAGGACATGCTCTGAGATCCTTGCTCAAGTGGTCCCGGTAGTTCACCAGTTATGCATTGCTGCTAATCTCGCCACTCCAGGCACGATGAGGCTGTTGGAGATTGACATAGTCCATCATAGAGTCTCCCTTTGTCCAGTGTTTCGCTGGCAACATATAGCTGTGGTAGTTGATTGACCTGTTCTATCTTCTGTCTTTTCTTGGTTAAGGTTCTGAGTCCGCCATTTCGGTTGAGGGGATCCCCAAAGAAACTTTGAGGTGTTGCCAGACCAGAATCCTGTATGTACTAGCAAGTACAGGACCTGGCACAGTCCATCGCCCCAATCAGCTGGTGGTTGCAGTTGCTGGTTTGGTTCCGTTCAGCCCCGACTTCCACTGAAACCAATGGGTGTTGCAGTCTGTCCTGGTTCTGCTCATCACATACTCCGTCATCACACCAACAACCAGTGGGAGCTGCAGCCTAGTGAGCGCAACCCCCAATAACCCCTACCAGGCCCATCCCTGTCCTAATTTGCCAGCATGTGTAGCAGACTAGTTTAGTCTGCCCCATATCCCATTTGGCTCTCGTAAATGTCGAAGGGTATTGTAGCTTAGGTCCGTCGAAGCAGCTCAGCTGTCCAGCCCTCACGGATGTTGTTGAGTTCCTCTCTGTCTAGCCACCCCAGCCCTTGTGGTAGTTATTTTTGCCCTCCCATGGGAGTGGTAGCCCAAGAGGAAGGAGCCCACTATTTCCCTCCCAGGTCACTCTCATTCCCAGATTGTGCTCTCTCCAGGTGGCGCTGTGGTTGGATTTGACTGTATTAGCCCCTAATGCCAGCTTCTGCTATGGTTAAGCCCCGACAGCTCTCATCCCCTCTAGTTTTTTTTTTTTAAAGATTTATTCATTTTATTACAGCCAGATATATACAGAGGAGAGACAGAGAGGAAGATCTTCCGTCCGATGATTCACTCCCCAAGTGAGCCGCAACGGGCCGATGCGCGCTGATCCGAAGCCAGGAACCTGGAACCTCTTCCGGGTCTCCCACGCGGGTGCAGTGTCCCAATGCATTGGGCTGTCCTCAACTGCTTTCCCAGGCCACAAGCAGGGAGCTGGATGGGAAGTGGAGCTGCCGGGATTAGAACCGGCGCCCGTATGGGATCCCGGGGCTTTCAAGGCGAGGACTTTAGCCGCTAGGCCACGCCGCCGGGCCCTGTCCCCTCTAGTTTTGTTAGCACTAGTAGGAATAGTCCGCCCATCCTGGCTCTTCCCTGATCTGGTTCACATGAGGCACACAGGTGCTGCAGCCCTGCCTAGTCTGGTCCATCCCTATCCCAGCTCAAAGCATGTCTTATTGTATACATATGTATGTGCTATGTTTTTATAGGACTGACAGGTATAGGTTTGTTAATATCAGCATCACCATAAACACAGGGTTATGTATTATGCTACATTACAATGGGTATGAAGTACTGGGTAGTAGGAGTAGCTTGTGTTTTTTTGTTTTTCTACTTCCAAAAATTTATTTATTTGATTGGAAAAGCAGATTTACAGAGAGTAGGACACATAGAAGGATCTTCATACCAATGGTACAATGTCTAAGTGGCCACAGTGGCCAGAGTTGAGCTGATCTGAAGCCAGGAGCCAGAAGCTTCTTCCAAGTCTCCAGTGTGGGTGCAGGTCCCAAGGTATTGGGCCATTCTCCAAGGCTTTTGCAGGCCACAAGCAGGGAGCTGGATGGGATGTGGAGCAGCCAGGACACAAACTGGCACCCATGTGAGATCCCAGGGCATGTACCGCAAGAATTTAGCCATATGGTATCCCAGTGCAATTTAACCACTGAGCCATTGCGCCGGGCCTCCACATCCTGTTCTGATGTCACCTTCATCCTAATACACATCTCTTGAGGTGCTGAGTGTGGACATGGTCACCAGGGGAAATGTAGAAGTAGGCAGAGGACAGAACCTTGGAGAGCAACTGTCAACAGGCCTCTGTGGACATTGTCTGAGATGCTGAGTCTCCTTTGTAGCTTGCTCTTTGCTTTTCCCCTGGCCCCATCCACATGGCCTTTCATTTTCTGCCCTGGTGGCCCAATGTGGTGCTGACCGCCTCCAGAGTGGCCAGAAGAGGAGCCAGGGTTACACATACACACAGAGGTGGCACAACAGCCAGAATCACTGACCATGTTACCTTGTGGATATTTGAAGATCTGGCCAAAGAATATCCAACGCTGGTGACCTTGAAGGTAAAAAGAGAAAGAGAAAGGAGGGAGGGAGGAAAGGAAGGAAGGAAGGCAGGCAATAGTAGGGTTTTTTTTTTTAATATTTATTTTTATCTGGGGCCAGGTGTGGTGGTCTTGCAGCTAAAGTCCTCGCCTTGCACACGCCGGGATCCCATATAGGTGCCGGTTCTAATCCCAGCAGCCCCACTTCTCATCCAGCTCCTAGCTTATGGCCTGGGAAATTAGTGGAGGACGGCCCAAAACCTTGGGACCCTGCACCCACATGGGAGACCTGGAGGAAGTTCCTGGCTCCAGGCTTTGGATCGGCTTAGTTTCGGCCGTTGTGGTCTCTTGGGGAGTGAATTATCAGATGGAAGATCTTCCTCTCTACCTCTCCTCCTCTCTGTATATCTGACTTTGCAAAAAAGATAAAATAAATCTTTAGATCATGCCTATTGCATAGGTGGGGGGCAGACCATTAACTGCTGGCAAATCTGAGTGCCAGCATAGAATGTGGGTCAGGCCAATTTTGGTCGCAACACATACCAGTGCACATTAAGGAATGCCAACGTGAGGTGAGCCATACCAGATATGGTTGCAGTGCCCAAACAGCACACGTGAGAACCGGGGTTGGGGGGAGGAGGCAAAGCCGGCAGGGGAATGTGGGCTCCCCTGCTGGACAACCACTCCCACTGGTATGCTTTTTCTCAGTGTGTTATTAATCTTCTGTGTTTGTCCTGGGGCTGGAGTTGGAGCACAGAGGTGAAGCTGAGATCGCAGTCTGTGTGCCAGGTCAAGTACGGCTTTCTGTCCAGTTACCCATAATGCATCGGTGTTCTTTGCTCAGGGTAGTTCTTACCTGTATCTTTTTTTTCCCCAAGGTAGATTTTACCTGTTAGTGGGTTTCAAATTGAACAGTGTTCTAAAGTAAACAAGGTACATTGTTTTAATCCTAGAATTTTAATACCTAAGTTTGTTGTACACAAATTGAGGGATGTTTATACTTTGTATATTTATCAAAGTTATAATTTATAATTATGCCTGTTGAATGTCTACCATAAACCAGGCAAAAGATACATTGAGGATCAAATAAGCCAAAAAAATTTACAGGGACTCAGGTCATTGCGCAGCAGTCTCAGCTGTTGCCCGCAATGCTGACAGCATGTCATATGGACACGAGTTCATGTCTTGACTTACCCACTTTAGATATAGTTCCCTGTTAATGTCCTGGGAAAAGCAGCAGCAGATGACCCATCCATGTGGGCGACCTGAAGGAGCTCCTTGCTCCTGCCTTCACCCTGGTTCAGCACTGACTGTTGAGGCCGTTTGGGAAGTGAAAGCAGTGAACCAGCAGATGGAAGATAGCGCCCTGGCTTGGCTCTCTCTTCCCTTCTGTCTGTGGAATTCCATCAAATAAAATAATTACATCTTTTTTTTTGTTTAGTTTTAAATTTCTGCCCTCATCATATTTAGTGGAAGAGCCAAATATTCTAGATTCAGACATAGTTAGTACTCTCATAGTGTTGTTAAGAAAAACTGAGTGTAAATTCTATGCTTATTTTTACAAACCTAGTTCAGTGTAGAGAGAATGTTAAATCCTTTGTACTAAACTACAGTTAACTCTTTTCTTAGGTACAGTAAACTGCGAAAAGTGAACTATGTAATTTTAAAAGTTGTTTAGAAACATGAGAGTTAACATGGTAGTTCAAATTTTATATTGTCAATATTATCTGTGGTGATCCTTCTGGATAACCCAGTCACCCGAGATTTTGGCTTGCAGAAATCATCTCAGGATATACTTAGGGCATTTGTTGTGATGGATTGGAGTAAATGCTATTATCCTTCAACTTATCATAAATTTTCCACTTTCCTGTCAAGACTCAGCTTTTCTTTAGGAGATGTGCATACTCTGTGTGGCCAAGGAGCAGTGGAGGCGGAGCGAGATGGCAGCTGGAGGGAGGAATGCAGGGAAATCAGTTCTACAGTCCTTTGATCACCATTAAGATTGCTATATTGTCCTATTGGTTGTTGTTCTCTGAAGATAATTAACCCTTAAATGTTTATTGACTGTCCATGTTGTGAACTGCCTCTTCCTGTCTTGTTCCCTGTAGTCGTCATGATGTTGGGTTAATAGTTTTACTGGGAGCTAGTTAATAGTTTTACTGTAACAAAATCTCTTAGGGAATTCAAAGTATGGCCTAGTGAAATTTTAAGAATTATCTGTTGATTTTACTTCCTGTTTGCTTTCTTCTCATTTTCCCAGATGATTAAAAAAATATTATAGCATCTTATTAAAGAGCAGAAAAATAGGTTCTTTACTCTTTAGAGTAAGTTTTAAACTATTGTGAACCTTTCTAGAATGCTCTGAAACAATCTTACGGTGGTGTTCACAGAACTAAATGTGAGCGTTAGTAACACAGAGTGGCTCCCAGATCAACACGAGCTGCTAATAGAATTTGATCTTTTCTCTCACCCTTTTGCAATTCACATGAACTGTTTGAGTCATGTGTGTTTCATATGTGTCTGATTGTGATTGTCTACCTTGGTTATTCTGAGGAACTGCAAGCCAGTCCTGCTGTGCTGTGCAGTACCTCTCACTATATAGTTCCTGGATGGTTTTTGGTCATTTTGTACCAAGTTAAAAAAATCTCACTTTAAAAATAAGTTGTGATTTTATGAAAATTATGCTTTTCATGTTTCAGAAATTTACAAATGTAATAGTAAGCATGCATAATAGTATGTAACTATAATATGCTTTAAAAACTTTTACAGTTTTTACCCACCTATTGATGAACCAGCTATTGGAAATAATAATATTGATCTGTCGAGGCGGCAGGAAAGAAAAGAGATCTTCAAAGGAAAAACATTTGTATTTTTAAATGCCAAGCAGGTAATGTTAGAAATTATACTTTCCTAAAGAAGACCATAAATCAACACGTGCTGTTGTTCTCACACTGAGAAGGTATTTGATTTGAGAATTTTTGTACAGAATTGTGAAGTGCAGGCACCAGAGTCTGCCAGGTGATCATGTATAGAATTATATTTCTTAATACCTGTTAACTGACCTGGTTTATATAAATATGTAAACACAGAGGACAGGAAACTTTGTCCTAGCTTATCAGTCAGTAAGCATCCGTAGAGTGTCTTCTCTGTGCCAAACAAGGGTCCTAACACTTTGTTACTGCAGAAAAGTCATGCGGGTAAGCCGACAGTCAGAGTAAGTCTGATAACGATGGTGATATTACTGTGGACAAGGCAATGGTTCCAGGGCTGCCTGGAGAACTTCTGAGTTAAGAATTCTTCCCAAAATGAAATCTCAAATGATCTGTTCTAGGAGTAGAACCAATTCTTTTTAAATTCCAATTCAGTTTTATTTTCCAAATTAAATTTTTACATAGCAAAAGTTATCTCAGGACACTTTGGCTAACAAAACATGTTTCTTTCCATTTTTAGTATAAGAAACTAAGTTCAGCAGTTGTTTTTGGAGGTGGAGAAGCGAGGTTGATAACAGAAGAAAATGAAGAAGATGATAGCTTCTTTTCAGCTCCTGGGACGTGTGTTATTGATATAGCAATAACCAATACACAAATGGTAATTCCTGACTCTCAGAGAAAATGGATCCACTCAATTATGGAGCTGCTTCGGAGGTACAGTACTATTATTTTAAATAAAAATGCAAATGGGAAGTTTTATGTGACATTTTGATTACAGTTCATTTAGCAATGAAAAAGTATTAGAGTACTTCAGAAAATTTTGGGGAAATGACCTTAAAAGACATTCTTTGGGGGCAAAAACACTTTAAAATTCATGCATAGTGTTTTCATAATACCCAGTTTCCATGAGCTTTTGAAGACGCATCCTAGATACAAAAATTCTTGTGATAGTTATGCCATGTGGTTGACTTGAAAATTGATTGTGACTTCGTGTGCTAGGAACAGCTTTATCAGAATATTTTCTGCCTCTTTTTTTTTTTTGCATTTGTAGAATTTATAAACTTAGCCTTTCTGAATCAATGAAGTCATATTAAGCTTTTTTGCTGAATATGACACAGTTGAGAAGGTTAAAATTCAAAGATAATTTCTTTCTGAAGTTGCTTATAGCTGAAATGTATTCATGCTTTTATGATTACATATTAAAATTCACATAAAAATTTTCTTCCTTTATAATGTGATTTTGAGAAAACAAAAAAAATAATAATAATAAAATAAAGGTCAGATACCTTAAAATAGTATTTGTAGTGGGGATAGAGTCAGTAGATATGTTCAATCAAGGGTTTCTGCCATTCTGCCATCAGCTTTTTATTGGTTAACCATGTTAGCAATATTTTTATTTTAAGATGTATTTATATGAAAGGTTGAGTCATAGAAGGGAAAAGGGGGAGACAGAGAGAAAGAGATCTTCCCAAGTGGCTGCAGTGACTGCAGCTGGACTGATCCAAAAGCAGGAGCCTGGAGCTTCTTCCCTGTGGGTACAAACGCCCAAGCGCTGCGGCCATCCTCCCCTGCATTCCAGCAGGGAGCTGGATTGGAGTGAAGCAGCTCAGACCTACCCACCGTGCCACTGATCCACAGTCTTAGTGTTATTGAAGCTTAAAAGGGATTTGTGAAATTGTGGAGGGTGTTCCTGGAGCACTCGGTGGAGTCCTCTCGGATGACAGAGGATATAGATTCCCCAGCACAGGGCAAAATCGCTAATCACCTACCTAGGACAATCTGGTGGACCAGAGAAAACTCATCCCAGCTGAGGATCAATTGTAGCTACACGTATGCTTCTTTAATTATGGTCAATACTGGAATAGACAGCCTGAGGCTGTTCCACCCACTGCTCCCTTCCAAGCATGTGGTGGCAGTCAGCATAAGGAAAAGGGGACTGCACTGCAGGTGTACCCCTCAGGTCACTCTCTGTGTGGCTACGGTTGTCAGCCACTCCGTGGGGACCTGCCTGTCTCCTGCCTCCTTGCAGGGTGAGTTCAGTTACCCTAGCTCTGCTCACTCTCTCTAGTGAATTGTTCACCCCCTCCATCACACCAACTTCTCACAATGGAAATACCAGGTTTGCTAGTCTGGTGACTAAATTTATAGTGAGCTAAGAGGATACATAGATGATACCTTGAGTGCAGATATGCCCGAGAAATTCATCACCAGCTCTCTTTTAGAGATTCAGTTTTCTTGTCCCCAGAGTCCTTCTGACGATGGTGATGAATTTTCTTTTTCCTCATGTGGGTTTGCTAAATAGAAAATAAATTTCAGGGCCGTCACCATGATGTAGTAGGCAGTGGTGTCAGCATCCCATTTGATGGCCAATTTGAGTCCCTGCTGCTCCAGTTGTAATCCAACTCCCTGCTACTAAGCCTGGGAAGACAGTGGAGGATGGCCCAAGGCCCTGGGCCCCTGCATGTGTGAGAGGTACCAGTAAGAAGATCCTGGCTCTTGACTTCAGACCGGCCCAGCACTCCATTGCAGCCATTTGCTGAGTGAACCATCAGATGGAAGATCTCTGTCTCTCCTCCTCTCTTTATGACTCTGCCTTTAAAATACAAACAAGGAAATCCTTTTTTTTGAAAAAAAAAATTAAAAAGCAAAATTATTTTAGTACTAATACAGAAATGTACTGTTTCATTATATTTTGTGTACTAGGAATTTAATGGTTAGCAAGATAATCATAATCTCTGCCACTAGTGGAGCTTACTGTCTAGAGAGAGAGAGAGAGAAAGATAAAGTAGGCTGATAATTATGTATGTGCATGAAGGAAACTAGGTAACAGGGCTAAGTGGAGAAGTCCATTCTAAATATAGAAGGCCTCTCCTGCTAGTACCGTGGTGTGTGG
The DNA here is from genome assembly GCF_030435755.1 of Ochotona princeps. Lineage (NCBI taxonomy): Eukaryota > Metazoa > Chordata > Mammalia > Lagomorpha > Ochotonidae > Ochotona > Ochotona princeps. Next base: position 76,551,373 of record NC_080840.1, on the reverse strand, counting down.
GTTAACGACACTGCCAGTGGTACCTGATGAAGGGATTTGACTAGAAGATGGAGTGAGCAGTATAACCAGGATAGGGATCCAGGCAGTCTAGTTCTCTAGTCTAGGCTCTTCAGCAGTGCATGTTGCTTTCCGCACACATAGATGCTGGGAAGAAACCCTCGGTGGCATACAAGTTTGGACTGACAACCTTGGCCATAGGTGACATTTGCTTCTATAGTCTTTGGTTCCTGTTATTTGTTTTGGGGCCAGGACAAGTGTGGAGGACTCCGGGATAGGCAGAGAAGTCTCAGAGTTTGAAAAAGATGTTTGGAGTTGGTGTTGTGGCACTGCAGGTTAAGTAACCATGCTTGCAGCACTGCAGTATACCTTCTAAGAGGGCTTGTTCCAGTCCTGGCTGCTCCATTTCAGATCCAGCTTCCTGCTAAGGCACATAAGAAGGCACCAGAAGATGTACCAAGTACTTGGGCTGCTACTGCCCATACGGGAGACCAGAATGGAGTTCCTGACCCCTAGCTTTGGCCTGGCACAGACTTGGCTGTGGACTCTCCGTTGCCGTCATTCTCAAATTCAAAAAAGAAAAAAAATCTTAACTGTTGGTTAAATTTTGAACTATCAAAGAATATTTACATTCTTTACAGTCTTTGTTTAAAAAAAATAGACTATTAGGAACATTTCATGTAAAGGTTAATTTGTGAATCAATGTTTGAGAATAAATGTCTGGTACAAATACCAGGCCAGTTTTTTTTTCAGTGAAGATTCATGTATTTATTTATTTTTTACTGGAGAGGCGGATTTACAGAGGCAACGAGACAGACACAGAAAGAAAGATCTTACTTCCACTGCTTTACACAGCAAGTGGCCGCAACGGCCAGAAATGAGCTGATCTCAAGCCAGGAGCCAGGAGCTTCTTCCTGGTCTCCCACAGAGTTGCAGGGTCCCAAGGCTTTGGGCCAGCCTGGACTGCTTTCCCAGGCCACAGCAGGGAGCTGGCTGGGAAGTGGAGCAGCCAGGACACGAACCAGCGCCTATATGGGATCCTGGCGCTTGCAAGGTGAGGATTTAGCCACTGAGCCATCGTGCTGGGCCCACAGGCCATCTTAGTATTTGCGTGTTTCTGTGTTCTTTTACATTTATAGAAGCTTTCTATGAATTCTTTTTTGTTTGTTTCTTTACTTAGGAGTATTGCAAGATCTGTGAAATGTGTACAACTTGTAACTTTGGAGCTTGTGTTTTTAGTGTGATGATAAATAAAAAGCCCTTAATTTTATTGTAGTGAAATTGACAATTTTTGTAGACAGTGATTTTTTTCTGTTTAAGAAATATTTTTGTAGGTCAGAAAATGCTCATGTTTTATTGACTTTTTACTAGTCTTATTTTGCTTTTGACAGTTTTTTAATTTCTGGAGTTGATTCTCTTGCATAACAGAGTTCCCTCATGTGCAGCTATGCTTTTACCTTTGTTTTATTCCATTGATGAGTGTGTCAGACCACATTTACCACTTTGTTGTAATTGCTGTAACTTCAGTGAGTTCCTCTCTGCTGGGAGACTTTTTCTGCACTTCTTCAGAAGCATCCCAGCTATTATTAGCTTCTCAATTTTCCATGTATGTTTAGAATCACAATCTCAAAACCCGTGTTGGAACTTCTCTTCGGCATTCCACTGAATGTTTGTGCACGGAGTAGAGTTAGGTGTTGATTAGTATCTGTGGATATGATGTCCCTAACCATTCACTTTGGCCTTTTAAAATCCCTTATAAATCACTATAAGTTTGTGTTTGTTATGTGTACATTTTAATGTTTTTGTTAGACTCGTTTGTAGATAGTCTGTACCCTAAGGTACTATTGCAAAAGCATGACACTGTCTCCCTGATGGTATTTCTGGTTATTTGCTGTTGATGTATGTAAAGTGTTGACATTTAGATATTCATCCTGTGTGCAGCCACTCCTTAGACTCCCCTTTCACCCTTAGTAATATATCCTGTTTTGTATAAACTGTACCTACACATAATAACATTTCTGCTCTCTCTCCTAATCCCTGAGCTTCTGATGAGTCTGTTTTTTCTCTCTCCTTTTTTGTTTTGTTCTGTTTGGGGCCGTGAGAGCAGTGTTGAATAAATGTAGTAACGGTGACCACATTACTCTCTTTATTGATTTCAGAAGCAGTGGGGCAGGCCTTTAGCTGAATGTTGTCATGAAGATGCCACTCTCCCACGTCAGAGGGCCTGGATACAGTTCCTTATTTTGGCTCCCGACTCTAGCTTCCCAACAGTACAGATGTTGGGAAGCAACAGTGTCCAGTAACTGGGCCGCTGCCCAAACCATGGGAGAGCTGGTTTGCTTCCTCAGTTAATGAGCTTGCAAGTGGCCCAGCCCCAGTCATTGTGCCCATTTAAATGAGCTAGTGGGTCAGAGCTTGCAAACTCTGTGTCTGCCTCTCAGAGAAATATTAAACAATTATAATAATATGAAAGATGCTTCTTTTGTCTTTCCACTTAGAGCGATGTGTTTTCTGTATACCATTGTTAATACTTAAATATTTCAAGTATTGATTCTTTAGAATGAATTGCACATTATAATGAATAGTTTTTTTTTTTTTAAAGATTTATTTTACTTTTATTACAAAGTCAGATATACTGAGAGGAGGAGAGATAGAGAGGAAGTGGAGCTGCCGGGATTAGAACCAGCAGCCATATGGGATCAAGGGAAGGACCTTAGCCACTAGGCCACGCTGCCAAGCCCATAACGAATAGTTTTAAAACTTAACAGGGCATTTAAATACTGGCTTTATGTTGCCGAAAAGATACATAGGTATATGTGATCAGCTGATTATAATGTCTAAAAAATGTTTTAGTACAAAATTTTTAGGATTACACATGTACCTGAAGTCTTTTTAAAGTTCAGTTTATACTTGTCTTTGTTTTGTAAAGTCAGTCATTCACAGTATAAAATAGCAGAAAATTGATATACCACGAGATTCCTTTAAGAAGACACTTCAGGGTCCAGGGCAGTGGCTCATGTGGCTCATCCTCCCCTGGGAAGCTCCAGGATCCCCTATGGATGCCAGTTGGTGTCCACTTCCCGTCCAGCTCTGTGCTAATGTCCTGGAAAAAGCAGTGGAAGATGGCCCAATTTGGGGAGCGTGTACCCAGGTGGGAGACCTGGAAGAAGCTCCTGGCTTTGGATGTCCTCAGCTCTGGCTATTGTGGCCATTTAGGAAATGAACCAGAGGACAGAAGATATTCTGCCTTTCCAATAAAAATAAATAACCCGCCCCCTATTTAATACATTTGATTGTCGAAGTTTATTTGACGTACAGACACATGTATAGCTGTAGCTTGTATGTAGGCCTTTCTACTTCCTTTCCTTTTTCCCTTTTTTCTTGTATCATTGTCATCATAGATTCATTTATAATACTGTCTTCTTGTTTCATCTTGGAATTGCCATTTTCTTGTGAAAATTACTCAAAATTTATGACTATAAAGATCTGTATCTTTTTCTCACCTTTTTTTCATTTTATAGATAGTTATCTGAATTCATAAAATGCAATTATTGTTAATGGAAGCTAGGTCTGTGTTTGAAATTCTGTTCATTCCAAAAAATTACGATATCTGGGAGAAACATAAGATTGATTTTGCATGTTGTAATCTTAATATTTTGTCCGAGTAGACAGGGTCTTCGACCTATTCCTGAAGCAGAAATTGGATTGGCAGTTATTTTCATGACTACAGAGAATTATTGTGATCCTCAGCACCAGCCCCGTTTAGGTAATTAAAACATTCTTCTATGGTTTAGCAATTTTTTTTTTATGTAGTTTTTATTTTTTATTTACTATTTACTTATTTATTTACAGATGTGTGAGGTAGGAAAACGGGGCTGCCCAGCTCGCGCAGTCCCGACGATGGCCTCAGCAGGCTACTCTCGGCCTCCAGCCCTGGCTGGGAGGAGAGGGACCCCCACAGCCCCAAGGGAGGCAGGCCTGGTGTTTTAGCAATTTTATCATTTAGTCATAGTCTGTATATATACTATGTACTGTTATGCTTTCTAAGACTGATGGTATTTGCAGTCTTGCAAAACATTTGTTAATACATGCATACATTTATTAACTCAGTCAGTACATATTCATGGCTACCAGGTACTAAGCTGTGTTCTGGGTGTTGAAGACATCTTGGTGAATAAAGTAATGCAGGCCTCTTTTTTTTTTTAAGATTTTTTTTATTTTTATTACAAAGTCAGATATACAGAGAGGAGGAGAGACAGAGAGGAAGATCTTCCGTCCGATGATTCACTCCCCATGTGAGCCGCAACGGCCGGTGCTGCGCCGATCTGATGCCGGGAACCAGGAACTTCTTCCAGGTCTCCCACGCAGGTGCAGGGTCCCAAAGTCTTGGGCCGTCCTTGACTGCTTTCCCAGGCCACAAGCAGGGAGCTGGATGGGAAGTGGAGCTGCCGGGATTAGAACCGGCGCCCATATGGGATCCCGGGGCTTTCAAGGCGAGGACTTTAGCCGCTAGGCCACACCGCCGGGCCCAGTGCAGGCCTCTTTTAATGAATTTTATATCCTACAGTTCAGGATTCAAAAGTAAACAGCAGTCTACTGCCTCAGTTCAGATAGGGCCAAGTACAAAGAAAGAGAAGAGTAGAGCAAGGTGAAGAGGAAGTGATTGAGAACAAGCTCTTGTAGCGAGGCAGGCGTGGGGGCTTCACTGAAGTGCAGCCTGAATGAGGGAGAAGGCAGATTATATGTCTGTGTGACGGAGTGTCCAGGTAGACGAGAAGGATTAGCCTGGGTTTGTGTGGAGAATGGATTCCTAAGGTCTACAGTGGAACGGTGGGTCAAGTGAAAAGCTCAAGGTGATGAAGAGGCTGGTGCTTTGGTCCAGTGTGGTAGTTGTGGAAATGCAGAGACTAAATGTCTCTCTTGGTTCTAGCCCTTGTGATTCTTTTTGCCTTGTTTTGTTTCCACTTGTTCACTTGTGTGATTTACAGGAGTAAAGACAACGACTCCAGGGCCAAGCCTTTCACAAGCCTTATTGGTTGATGAAAAACTAAGGCCAAGTATCCCAGTGAACACTACAACGTCTGTCGTTGACACAGAGTCAGAGCAAGTAGATACGTGGTAAGACATCTGTGTTAATAAGCTATTGCCAATGTGCTCTCACTAGGTTAATGATAGATTAATATGGTGAAGAAATAGTGCCTTTATCACATCCTGTCTTAGGAGATGAAGCATGGCAAAGTAGGATGGCAGGGAAGATGACAGAATAGAAGTCATCAATTTTCTGTAAGGGACCAGCAAGTAAGTATTTTAGCCTTTTGACTTTTCTGTTGCATCTACTCAGTTTTGCCTTTGTGACATGGAAGCCAGCTCTGTAGACTCTTGGCTTATGGTGAATTTCTTTTTTTCATTTCCTTCAGTTGTATGTTGTAGATTAGAAAGAATTACATAGCTTTGTCACTTGTGGTATAGTTTGAAACAATGGTAGTTTTCCTTTATCCATAGTTTTGCATTTGGAGCTTCTATTATCTGTAGTCAACTAGGATCAAAAATGGTAATGTGAAACATTGCAGAGAAAACATTTTGTAAGTTTCAAATGTTGTGCCGTTCTCAGCATGATGAAGTCTGTGCTTCCCACGCCATCCCATCCAGGACATTGGTCGTTCTTCTGTGCAGTGGGGGAGGAGGGAAGAGGTAGGGAGGTTAGAGGAAAGGAGAGGGGAGAGTAAAGGAGGGGTGTAGAGGGGAGTGCAGAGCAGAAGGGTAGCGAGGGGTGGAGAGGGGAGGGGAGAGAGAAGGAGAGGAAACGGGAGGGGAAGGGGAAGAAGTGGGGGGAGAGGGAAGGGACAAGAGGCCAGGGACCCCGTAGAACTACCTCTGTTTCTTAAAAAGGGCCCCCATTGACATAATTATTTACAATTGTAGTCATCTAATCACTAAATATTTCACTATAAAGATAGCTTATTTAGTGGTTTTGTGTTTGTTAAGGGTTTGGGGGTTTTATTATTTTTTTTGAGATGACTTTCTTTGGAATGCATTAGATTAGCTTCTTTATGTATGCTCTGTTATACTTTTTATTTAAGATAGTGTATTTTATTTTAAATACTTCTCAATGAAGTGTTCATATTAAGATATTTGAGCTATCCCTACTCATATATTGGACTGTATTTAGTTATTGCTATACTTACATTTATATTGAGGCCAGATTTAACTTTTTAAACAGAGAGACTATTTTGGATGCTGAATGACAAGTTTACCTGTTGTGCTATGGGTGAGTGTGTGTATGAAAATAATAGCATTGGCATTATTCAACCATATGCTGTAAAACTGTGTCTTTAAACTATGTTCTGCCAGTGTATGGAGTTCTGTTCTATTCTAGAGATGCCATCTAGCTAGAATATCAACATCAACCCATCTAGAATGATACAAATAGCTCTTTACATGTGATATTGGAATGACAGATTTTTCTCATTTTTAATTTTTTTTTATTATGGCACATTTACTTAGAAATAAAATAAGCATTATCTAGGATTATCACTTCATTTGATCTATAGTAAGAGACAAGGTAGATTTTCCTTATGTAGGCTGTGTATCTGTTAGAACATGCCTGAAAATACATGCTTGTGAGGATGAAGCTCTTCCTCCTGGGGCTTGTCTGACCCTAGCTGCTCCCTTGGATGGTAGCATCAGTCCAGCGAAATAGTGTCTGTCAGGACTTTGCTCCTAAAGTTACATCACTTTAGACCTCTCCAAGATCCTTATTTGTAGATAAATTTGCTGTAAACTTGATTACCTACTTGCATTTTTTTTCTTTTGCTGCAGTATGGATTTGAGTGAAAGGCCAAAAGAAATCCAGATGTGCAGATTGGAAGAAAAGTCTGTAACACTTCCACAGGAAAGATCCACTGTAAAGGAACCTCCCCAAACAGGTTCTCATAATACAGGATCAAATACTCTGGAAAGGAAGAAAACGTCAGGCTCTCAAGGTTCACCCACAAAGTTTGCAGGTGAACATAAAGGTAGAAAATGGGCTTCTGCGCAGCAGACTAACTCCATCAAAAACTACTTTCAACCATTTCCTAAAAAAAGGTAAATTTTTAGATGACTTTTCTGTGTCTCTAGAAAATATTGCTTTTCTATTATTATATAGTTGGCATTGTTTCAGTCCTATTTTGCCTCTGTGTGTGCTTGTGGATAATAATTCTCTTAGATGAAATTACTTTTTGTGGAATTTTTAGCAGATTTTGCATATTTTTCTTGGAAAGGGCAGAGTTGCAGAGAGAAGGAAAGACAGAGAAAGATCCTCCATCTGCTGATTCATTCCCCAAATGGCTGCAGGCGCTGGGGCTGAACTGATCTGAAGGCAAGGTCAGGAGCTTCCTCTGTGTCTCCCATGTGGGTTGCACAGTCCCAAGGATGTAGGCCATCATCCGCCACCTTTGCAAACCATAAGAAGGGAGCTGAATGAGAAGTGGAGCAGCAGTGACATGAACCCGTGCCCATATAGGATGACAGCGCTGCCAGCAGAGAATTAGCCACTTGAGCCATTATGCTGGCCCCTTCCCTTTTGTTTCTTAAGTCACCATGAAGCTGTTCAAGATGATTATTGCTGGAGTAGCATTGTTGTGCAGAGTGCATTCAGCTGCTGCTTGCAGTAAGTTCCGGTTGTAGTCCTGGCTGCTTTGCTCTCAGTCCAGCTACCTGCTGGTGTAGGTCACTAGTACTTGGTCACGAGCCACCCACGTGGAAGAGCTGCATGGCATTGCAGGGTTCTGACTTTGGCCTGCACAGCCATTTGGGGAATTGACTAACGTGTGAAAGAGATCTGTCTATATCACTCTGTCATGAAGTGTGTCTACCTTTCAATCAATGAGTATTTGCTGAAAGCAGATCATTGATGTTTCTGCCATTCTGTAGGGCTTGTCTCTTAACCAGCAATGCATCATCTTTAAGGGACATTCTTGGACACAGTTGCTTAGTGCTTAACTATTAAATCTTTCTCTTTATTGTAGTCTTCATTTGTTTTTCACAATAGTGGCCTATCCAGATTCTTTGGTCTGTCTGACTTGGCCCTGAGAGTTTCTTTACACATTTGTGTATGTTTTGTATGCATTCTGGTTTTGGGGGAGGTCATTCTGGGTTTTTTGTTTTTGTTATGTTTTGTTTGTGGTCATTTCCCTTGTGATTAACTCTCCTGTGCCTCTCAAAAAAACATGTGTGGCTTCTGCTTTTCAGTATCTTTTCAGTCCTTCCCTTCCTGTCTGAGCTACAGCTCCCTGGTTTGAATTCTGATCTCCTAAATTACTATCAACTTCTCTTGGTCATTCTGCCCGCCATTTACCCTAACATTGAATCAGCGTTAAAACATTACCTTAACAGGTCCAGTTCAGCACTGATCCAGTAAGCACTTGAGAGCAGGGACCTAGGTCATTGTGTTTTCGTGATCCGGTCACACAGTAAATGCACTGAACGTCAGTAGCATCTTTAAGATTTAGTTACTCTGATTTGTTAACTTAAAGTGAGTTAACCTGTCAAGTTTTATCCTTTGGGGAGTGTTCACTACCCACAATTCCCTACATTACACATCAGCTGCTGTCTCCTGGCAGCAGAGTATTTTTAGCCTTTTTTTTGTTTGTTTTTACCTTTTTCTCAGCACTGATTTATCAGTTCTGCTTCAGCAGAGAAAATGGAGTTCCATATTGCTTGAGCCACACGGTCCATTAGTCCTATCACAACTGTAGAATGTATGTAACTGAAATGCTTTCAAATGTCTGTGGTTGGTTTCCAGTGATAGTATTAATTATGGAAATCAAGAGTACATTGCAAGTTAGATGGAAGGAACTGTAACTATTACCTAACTGAAAAATTACTTAACTGTATTCATGATCTGTTTTTGTCTTTTCTTTGTTGAAATCTAAGGGAACGAGATGAAGAAGATCAAGAAATGTCTTCATCCAAGTCAGCACGAATAGAAATGTCTTGTTCTCTTCTAGAACAAACCCAACCTGCCCCAGTCTTACTATGGGAAAATACACAGCAGCATCTATCTCAGAATGAGCCTCTTGACAAAAAAACAGAGCACTTGATTCTAGTGAACAATTTCAAATCTGATGTGAAAAATTCTGCTCATCAGTCTCTTTGCCCGGAAAAGCTCATAACTAAAAAGAGAAAAGAAATGGATGATCGCGCCATAGAAGATGAAGTCTTGGAAGAGTTATTGAAGAACACAAAACCAGAGTTGGAAATGCAAGTGAATGCTCCTAAGCAAGAGGAAAATGTCAATATGAGGAAAAGGACCAAGATGGATCTGGAAACAGGCAGCCCTCGCAATGATGAAACAGCACCAGAAAGAGACAAAGGATCTGTAAGTGTCTTTAAGAATTCGTGTACTGAGCGATTTATTTGAAAGGCGGTGTGACGAAGGGAAGGAGGGGGAGAGAGAGATTCCAGCCAGGTGGCCATGACAACCTGGACTTGGCAGGCTCAGTCTCAGCACTGGGAATTCCATGCAGGTCTCCCTGTGGTGACATGTTGAATCCAGCCTGAGCTGGATTTCCAAAAGGCAGTTTCTAAACTGTGTTGATGGTAGAACTGTTCTGTCCTTTCTTTTTCTTTCCAAAATGTATGTATTTGAAAGAGTAACAGAGAGGGCTATTGAGAGAGATACCTTCCAGCTGCCAGCCCACTTGGCAGATGGCCATAGCCAAAAGCTGGAGCCAGGAGTTACATCCTGGTCTTCCTTATTGGTGACAGGGGACTAAGTACTTAAGCTGCTCCCTTCCTAGGCGGGCGTCTTAGCAGGAAGCTGGAACAGGAGTGGAGCAGGAGGATTTGAACTGGCCCTCAGGTATGGTGTACTGGTAACACAATGTGCAGCTTCAACCACTTTAGCACAAAGCCAGCCCCTAGAACTGCTTTTTCTACTTTGGGACTTAATACAGATTATAGTATGTCCATAGATTTACTGTTGGTTGAAATGGAAGATTTAGTGATATTCCTGCAACGATTTTATCCTTCTTTTTCAGTTATTTCTAATCTGTTTTAACTTTTATTTTCACTATTATTTACAACATTGAGGGGAATGTACAGCATGTGGGCCTCCAGTTAGGGTGGGGAGGGAGGTGGATGGGATAAAAGTATCAGTTCTTTTTTCTTTGTTTCTCATGTGTCCACAGTGGGAAAGAAAGGGAGTCACTCCTTGCTGTCAAACTACATCAGCACCTAGGGATGGGGACAGTCATTTGATGAGAGCTTAGAGACCCCGATGTGGGGAAGAATGCTGCAAGGGGGATAACTTGAGTGGTTGTGTTAGTTCTGAGATGTTGTCAGCTTCATTGCACCAGGGTTGAGACAATTTCCAAGGTTTATCAGCTCGAAGTTTTATGAGGTCACTCCTCATCTGTCAGGCATGCTCTCAGGGCCCCCCACTGCAACATGCCCCTGACCCCCTTCCTCAGGTAGTCTGCAGCACCCCTGCCATTGGGCAGCACACAGTAAGCCTGAGGGCCTGTGTGTGCAGGGGGCTTCCCAGCCTAGTGTGTGTCCCCTGTCCCACTGTGTGGCATTTGCTGCAAGTCTTTAAAAACAATAAAATATGCAGCTATGCTGGCACACTGGTTTACTTCACACTGGATTGGCATTATCCAGGCCCAGAATGCCCACCAGCTATTGGCTGCTCTTCTCCCAACAGTTTAACACTTGTCTAGGTCCAAGACAGTCTAAGCAATTGCCTCCTGCAATGTTAATATTCTTCTTAGTAGCACCCACTGCGTCTATGGCCTAGTTCTTCCTCCTCTCATTATACCCTCCTAGTCCAAAGTTTTCCTTCTGGTTTTAATTTATATCATTTTCCACTACCCTGTCATGATAGCTATCACTTGGGAGATACCATCATTATATTTACACTCAACCTGCAATGCAGTAGTAAATATCCATTGAACATGGGCAGACACTAACTGTAGTGGGTCTCATGGATACTGGGACTTATGTTGATGCCCTGTGATTTTGTTGATCTCTTTTGTCAGCTTTCCCAGAATGTCATTCATTCATTGAGTTAGTTACACTGGAGACTGAATATGCAAATATGCAAGGCAATCTGAGATGTTATTTTTCATAGGCCTTGAGATAAGATCTCTGACCTGGTGATAGACTTACATGAGACATGAGAAAGAGTATAGGTCATCCCCCAGCTTACATTCTGAGAGTTCACATTGATAATTATGTGATTCTCTAAGTTACAAAATAAAAAGTTGGAGGCTGGTGCTATGGTGTGGTGGGTTAGGCCACTGCCTGCCATGTCTGCATCCCATATAGGAACTGGTTTGTCTTTGCTGCTCCTCTTCTGATCCAGCTCCCTGCCAGTGGCCAGGCAAAAGCAGTGGAATTGGTCCAAATGTTTGGACCCCTGCCACCTGTGTGTGAGACTTGGGTGAAGCTCCTGGCTTCAGCCTGGCTTAGTCCTAGGCAATGCAGCTACCTGGAAAGTGAGCTGATGGGTAGATCTCTCTTTCCTTCTCTCTCAGGAACTCTGTGTTTCAAATAACTAGATAAATGTTATTATTGAAAAAAACAAAACCCTGGGAGAATTAGCAGATCTGAGGATGTAGAAAGGAGCACAGTGGGAGAAGATTCATATATTGAATTTATGTTATAATTGTGTCTAAATGAAGTTAAAATAATCTGAAGGTGATAGCAACTGGATGTATATTAAAGTAGCCATACCTAGTAGGGTTGAAGACACATATTTACTCATAATAATTGGTGAGTGAAGCATTAATTTTCTTTAGTTCCTAAACGTGCACTTTCCAATCTCCTTTTCAAAAGTGATGTGAATATTTATTGCTGTAACATTGAAAACTTTATATACAGTGATATGTCGTGCACTGTATCTAAAGGGACTGTAGTTTTACTGAAAGTTTAGGAAACTATGTCATATGGTTTTGTCTAGAACGTGATCTGGACATCTCAGTATGAAAGACACTGTGATTCTATACAAGATGCTCTCCACTTTCATTGCAGACAAGTATCTTCAACAGTTAATGTGACTTTATAGTTGTAAATATGAGTTAAGATTCCATTGTAACATAGCTAAGTGGAATTAAGGTGTTTTTTGATTATAAAAGTCATCTGTGAGAATTAGAAAATGTGGAGGATAAAGGGAAGCACAGTGACAATTTATTGGTATTGCTGCTGTAGGAATGAAGGAAAACTTTCCCTCTGCCCTGTGACCCTTTTCTGGAATAAACTGACAGAGGTGACGGAGGAGGAAAGGCATTTAAAGAAGGGAAAGAGTCACATCACAGGGCAAGGCCACACAAGTGTTTCCCACCATCCCAGTTATGCAGACACATAGGTACCGCTTTTCCACAGGGAAGGGGAGAAGAAGGGAGTGTTGGTACAATGGCAGATGATTTTTAGGGGAACTCAGTGTGCTTCTAGAACTTACTATAGGCCTGAACAAAGTCTGTTTGGCTTGCACAGTGGACAGTGGTTTGTGTTTAAGATTGATTGATTGATTGATTTGAAAGTCAGGGCTACAGAGAGGCAGAGACAAGGAGAGCTCGCATGTGCTAGTTCGCTGGCCAGGTGGTCACAGCCTCCAGGGCTGGCAGGTGAAAACAGGAAGTTCTTCTAGGGCTCCAGAGTGGGAGGCAAGTAGCTCAAGGTCTTGGGCCATCTTCTGCTGTCAGCCATCTGGGAGACCCAGATGAAGCTCCTGGCTCCTGGAACCTGGGTTTGACCTGGCCCAATCCTAGTTGTTGTGTCTATGGGTGAGTGAACCAGCAGAAGGAATATCTTTTTCTGCTTCTTTCTCTGTAACTCTGCCTTTCGAGTTAAGTAAATATGTGTATTTTTGTAACTCGTATGAACAATATTTTATGAATTTTATTCCTATAGCAAGAAAGTGAAATTGGGAAGAAGTGTGATCTCAAGCAAGAATCACTGTGGTCAGTCAAAGAAGTGTCCATCAAAGAAGAAGCTCACGTGAGGAAATTTTTATGTGTTCTATTTTATTTTTAGAAGATCTGACGTGTAGGGAGCAACTATCATCTGTTTCCTTCATTGGACACTCTTGGGATTAATTGTTTCTCTTTCTGCAACTCTGATCTTGTTCTTCCTCGTGCCTCCTCTGGAAATGAACGCTGTTGTTAACTGACAGTATGGAGTCATTCCTTGCCTCCTGTGTCAGTAGGTACATGACCTGGAGCAAGACATTTTCATACTCATAAAATTCCAGTTCTTTACGTAAATAATGAAAGTGAATCCTGGAGGGTGGGAGATGTGAGATATTGTGAACTGTGGAAGTATTAGGCTGCTGCTTTTTAGAATGAGCCCCTGACGGCGCTCTGTCTGTCTCGGGAACCCTTGCTTGCTGTCTGTCCTGGTTTTCCTTTCCTTCCGGACTGCCTGTAATTTAGACCTGTTAGCACTTTCCCCTAGAGTTTTTCCAGTTTAGCAGCTTCAGGAGCAGCTTCAACAGTGGTGCTGTGTGACTGACTAGGTAGCTAATAGCAAATGTCATGAAACAGGTCACTGTTAGCAAGTGAAGGATGTTTGAAGGAATCCTGAGGCTGATTTTAGAACTCTTCATCTGGAAAAAGAAATGGCTTGTGAGTGAATGAGGTAATGTCTAAAAACAAAGATTGATTTTTTTTGAGGTATTAAAGAAAGTAAAAATAAAAAAGTACTAAGAATCCATGAATGCTTAAGTATGGTAGCTGACCTGTGGCTGAGGTAGAATATGTAATCATCTGTGTGAGCCGTTCTAATGAAAAGCAGACAATGCTGAGGTTTTGTATTGAGAACATATGCACGAAGGTGAGCCGTTTATTTATTAGGATAGGATACTAAATTTAAAATCCCATATGATTTTTTTAGTCTTCTATTACAGGCCAATGTGTTTAAATGTTTCCAAAGTAATAAAACATTTGAATTAATAATTTGGGGGGTTTGAGGAAGGTATGATTTGGTTGCAAATACAAAGTGCAGGCACCAAAAGCAAACTTAGTCTTCTCAGACTTTCTAAGTTTTTGCTGTGAATTCTTAAGTAAGAAGTAATTTTCCTTCTCCTTTTCCATCCCTTCTGACTCCATTTAAGAACGATGATGAACTTCGGGAAGATGGCGAGGTGCTTCCAAGAAAGCTGTTACTGACTGAATTTAGATCATTGGTGGTTAGCTCCACTTCCAGAAGTCTGTCAGATGTAAATATTGATTATGGTCAACTGAAGAATTTCAAGAAATTCAAAAAGGTAGTTATTTCTTTAAGTGTATCACAAGAGGGCAGTGTTTGAAATGTTTTTTGAAATATTGTTAAGATTAAATGGTAATGAGAGCAGCTTGTGTTCAAAACGGATGCAATTTCTTCTACCTAAAAGCTGAGCACAACCAGTAGTGAAGGGTGTAGGCATTCTATTGTTATACTCCTTTATAAAGCAGAATAGAAACACAGTCATGTATCCCTAACAACACGGAGATACATTCTGAGAAGACAGTTTCCTCATTGTGAGATACCATGGTGTAGATCACAGCACCTGACTATGTATCTAGCTTATATTATATTAAAATTGTTGGGAACCAGTGTCAATAATGTGTGTCATTGACTCAATACCATGATATACGCATTACTTCATGGACACTGAATGTTGCATCAGATCTGAATTCCTGCTTATTAAGGAACTGACATTACATAAATTTGATTAGCACAACTAATGGGATATCACTGATTCAATCAGTGTGAGTTTATTATCTGTTCTGGGAGTTTTGTTTCTTGATCCAGACCTGTCACTAACTGGTGGCCTTTGCCCTATGCATTTGATCAGAGAACAGTCATTATTTCAGTGTCTGCCATAACTGACATAGTGTAACTCTTTGTCTCTGATGCGAGCGTGTACTGTTGTCATTTCTCAGGTTGATTTGTACCTGCTGTGATGCTGCCTAGAGGGGTCTGAACTCCGTCTAACAGGAGCAATCTCTTCTGCCTAGATGAGATCCCTCTCATATGACGCCTTTTAACTTGTGCACTTGCTCTTTCCCAACTCACAGCTGTGGCTTGTGAATAGAAACCCAAAAGAGACGGGATTTTACTATTGATTAAGATACCAGGGAACAATGTGGTGTTTGCTGTTGGTATATAAATCAGTAGAAAACAGTGTTAGTAGTCCAAATACCTGGAAAGTAGTTTGAATATATAAAAATCATTAGAAATATTGATATGCTAACATTCTTTTTAAACTACAAACGGTGTTCAAACCAAAATTTCTATGGAAAAGGTACTGGGTTGCCTCTAATTAAAAGGAATTTGAGTTTTATCTAAATCAGTAATATGGTGGTTGTTGTGCTTTGAAAAATGCATTTGCACACAGAGGTTTTTTGTGCAAACTGTTCATTTATAAATAGTCAAAATGTCATTTAGAGTATAAATTGATTCCATCTCCAATATCTTGAGGCTAAAAAAATATTGTTCACTTGAGTTGTTTGAATTGCTAGATAATAAGCTAAATCCATTTTTTAATTCTAACAACTCCAATTTTAAAATCTCAGAATCTTCTCTGCACATATATCCTAGTGACATGTCTGAAATTAGGTATAGACATTGCTCAAAAAGATACAAAGCCAAATCACATGTGTTTCTTAGCTCATTTCTTGTTTTCATTTATGGCATTTAAATATTTTATAGTATGTTATGCCTGATTCTTCTAAGTCTTTGCTTTTTAACTTTTTTGAAACAATGATCGTCGTAGTTTGTTAGTTAAATGTTGAAAACCATATTACTTTTACTGCTTAACAGGTCACGTTTCCCGGAGCAGGAAGAATGCCACACATCATTGGAGGATCAGATCTAATAGCTCATAATGCTCGAAAGAATACGGAGTTAGAAGAGTGGCTGAGGCAGGAGATGGAGGTTAGTTACTGATTTAAATTACACATGCAGCTTTCTTAAGATTGAGCTCTTAAAAACAACTACTTAAAATCAGAAAAAAAGATAACTAGCCTGAGATCATTCAAGAAACTTGAGATCTGAAGCCTTGAGATTAATGTGTACTTTCTATATCACTTCTTTTAGAAAATTCTAATTTATTGTTATTAGTTTACAAAATGGTACATAAGCAAGTGGGTTAGTTAACATTCTAATCTAAAGAGAGGAAAAAGTTTTCAGCCACAAAAAGTATGAGTGTGTAGGCTTCTGTAGGTGATTACAAATATGTCAGTGATAAATTTGATAGATGGCCTGCTGTTTTAAACCAGGAACTGTGATTTACATACCTGAAAATTTATCATAGGGAATTTTCTTGAGTATTGCCAATTTGGAAACCATTAAAATCTGGTGTGCGTGCCAACAAGTGCACCTTAGCTGCAGATCAGTGAGTGTTTGTGCTCACAACCACCATCCAAGTTAAGAACAAAACATTCCTAACAGCTGGAGTCCAGTTTTTATTTCCTCTGTTCTCTTCTGAAAGTCCAATTTGGCGTCAGTTAGATTTTCTCACCGTTTTCTCCCATGCATCCTGACCTCTTTTCTACATGTTTTCTTTCTTTATGTCACTGAACTTTATTTTTGGCGATAGCTTCAGATCATCTCCCCATTTACAGCTTCTTTCTTCAGTTCTGGTTGGTATGTCTTCAGTCCATTGAGTTCTAATTCAGCCTAGTGTATTGTTTGTATCACCGGGAGTCTGCTGCATTCTTCTGCAAACTTTCTTGTTTCCTACTGATTCTTTTAACTTCCTGTTTCCTTTGTGTGAGATCAGTACCTAGTATTTCTTGATCCTTGATCTGTTTTTGCCCTTTTTTCCAGAGTATCTATTTTGTATGCTCTGATTGTGATCACTTTGCTTGGAATGTTATCTGTGTGTTTTGTTTGGATTGTAGGTTCAGTTTATTTCCTCCAGAAAAAATAAAGTTTGCCTCTATTTGCCAGTCTTGCTCACCAGTACGTGACCATTTTACAATCTCTTGTGATATTTATTTTTGGAGCACTCAGTTAGTATGTATTTGGAGTCAGAAGCTTAACGTAAAATTTTGATTTCCTTGTTTTCTCAGGTGCCAGAGTCGAGACACGCACAATGCTGCGGTCTGTCCTGTGTTTTGTGGTTGTTTCTCCCTTTCGTGCTGAGTTCATCCTCTCCTTGGGTTTTCTTCTGTGTCCCTGCCAACATCACAGAAAGTGTGTTGTTTGTTGTCTCTCTGCCGTAAACCCAGAGGGTATTGTTTGTACCTCTGTCCAGCTCCCCTGCTCTACCTTTTGATAGTCCAGTTTTTCCACTTTCTGGCTGACTTGCGTGTTTGAAGTATCTTTAGCGTGAAAGTCAGCAGCAAACAGAGTAGATCTCAGGGTTGATCATCCTCCACTGTTTTTTTCCTGGAATATTGTATAATATTTGATATAATACAAAGTATAACAGTTTGATTTTTGAATTTAGTTCTGCTTCATTTTAGGAGCTTCTCTGATAGCTTTTAAAATATTTATTTGCTTATTTATTGGTCTCTACATTTAAGGCATAACTGTCTTATTGCTGTTACTATCTACTTCTATGTCTTTTGCATATTTTTTAGGCTTTATATTATTTTTATTTGAAAGACAGAGTTACAGAGAGAAGGAGAGACAGAGAGGGATTTCTTCCATCTGCTGGTTCATTCTCCAAATGGCCACAACATCCATAGCTCAGTGATGCGAAGGCATGGGCCCAAGGAGAGGTCTGGAGAGGCAGGATGTGATTAGGAAGGTGATAGGAAGCCAGCTTCTCAAGGGATTTGCACGTTGTAAGGGTCAGACTCAGTCACTGAAGGGTTTTGGATGGCGAATGAAGGGATCAGAGGCGGGTTTGAGGAAATGCCCTCAGCACATGGTTTTTCTGTTCTAATGTGTTAGAAGCTTGAGGACTTTAGTGTGGAAAGTGCTGCCTGGCTAGGGTAATCCAGCAGTCACTTCAGCATCCTCAGCTGGGACTAAACAGAAGGGAGCCCATTTGCTACTGGGGAAGCACCCCCATCTCAGGCTCATGAGTGCACTGGAATTTCATGCAGTGGAAGGGTTCTGCTGGAAAGATCAGTGGAAAACTCAACAAGCTAATAATATGTGTCGGACACCTGTAGAAGGCAGGCATGAGAGAATTGTTCTGTTGAAGCACTAGGGCAGTGATAGTCTCAGTGTGAAGTGAAAACAAATGATTTGTGGAAGGGGAGGTGGTTGGGAGGCCAGAGCTCACTGTGACCTCTCACCCCAGATATTCATGTACTTAATATTCACCCCTGAGCAAATGTTTGAAAGTGTGTTCATTTCAACAGGTGCAAATTCAGCACGCCAAGGAAGAATCACTTGCTGATGATCTCTTTAGGTAAAGTTGGATTTCAGCTTTCTTAAACTTTGCATTGTTACTTCTAGAGATGACTTTTTGTTGTTCTGTCCTTTTGGACAGATAAGCCCTTCACTACAGGAGTGTTTTATTTTTAACATACCTATTTCCTTGTACTATTTGAGCACCTCTCAATTGGGCTTATTGGATATAGCTTTCAAATTTGGGATTGATGCAGTTGCGCTGTAACATAAGGTAGTTAACATCTGTATTGGCTCATGCAGGGAAAAGGAGACTTCCCGCAGCTAGCTGAACTTGACCAATTTGCGAGATTTATTTTCAACTCTTAAGAAGACTTATGAAGGAATGGGGCTTTGAATTAAGACAAAATGACAGACATTAACTTTAATTGGCACATACATCAAAACAAAAAAAATAGATTGGAGTTTTCTAAGTTTTGTGGGAGGTTTTAGAGGAGTGTAATGAGTGTTGGAAATTTAATAAGCCAAACAAGTCTTAGTTGACGCTCAAATACTAAATAGAAGAGAAACACAGTGTGAGGGTGCATTTTCCTAATCTTTTTTTTTTCTCTGACCTTAAAGACAGAAGAAAGTCATGTACTTTTCACAGTCAGTTTGGTTGATTCTCTAATTTTGAAAATACAGTCAACTTTTTTTAGATGAAAATGCCTTTTAAACTGGTTTAATACTGATTTCTTCAGGATTAAATGAGACTGTCAGGTGGCCCAATTATATTAGTTTAATTGCTGTAGCAGAAACTTTTCTACAGTTATAATTCTATTTTGGGTTCATTCTGTTCTGTTGTGTAAATGGTATGCTTTAATTTCTGAGTACAGGTATGTGGGATCCATTCCAAGCCTTACTGAAAGAAGTATAAACATGCCGTGACTTTTAAACTATTGTTTTAATTATTTTAGTGCTTTATAACACTTTTTGTTAATAATTTATTTCAGTTTAAAATATATTCATAAAAGCAACATCAAAGGCATAAATGAAAATGAACTGCCAATCCTTTAATAAAGGATAAAATTGGCGTTTTCATCCTGTTGACTGTTGTGTGTGGGTCTTAAGCTTTCAAAATAAATGATGATCCCTTATTTGAACATCTTTTAATGCCAATTCTTTCCTTGCAGATATAATCCTAATGCAAAAAGAAGAAGATAACTGAAGATCTTAAAAAGAAGCTGTGAAAAAGGATTTCTAGCAAACACTTCATGCTAACTGGGTTATATAAATTTAGTATAGAGGAGAAATTTAAGTCACAAATGTTTTATGGCCTGAATTTGTTTAATACAATGGACACAACTCTGTTCCTTTCTTGTGTAACTCTCCTGCAATCTTTGTTATCGGATTCCCCTTAGAAAAAAAGAGATCTTTGATGCCATGCCCTTTTGCAGAGATTTTTCATACCTATTCAAATTCCTGTGCCTGTAACATTTTCAGTAATTTTCTACACAAGAATAACATAATGTTTATTGTATTCTGGACTTTGCCCATTTTCATTTAGTAGTTTATATGACCATATGCTTATTTGCATAATTTTTACTTTTTTTTTTTCCTGCTTCTCCATCATGCTGTCATCTTTAACTGAAGGGACTCAGATGAAATGGCTATTCTAGTAGTAGAGACTGAGGACTGTATGGAAATCTCCCGCAAGCATGTGCTGGCCACAGCGAAAACCCAGCAAAGTGTGAAGAATCAAAAACATTGCACAGAGACTATTCTCAGGCGACACTGGAAAAGGAAGACAAGAAATACTGAGAGTTTGCAAATTAAATGGCACAGTTAATGATAATCCATGGGTCAAGTTAGAAATCACGGTGTGGATGAGAATACATTATCTGAATGATGATAACAGCAGTGACGGAGCAGAAGTTGTGGAGACAGCCGGCCCCGGGATCAGGTGGACCTTCAGAGCCTCGAGTGCATTCATGAAGAAAAGTAAAGATCACTCCTGCCACATCTTTACCAAGAAACTGGACAAAGAGCAGCAAGTTAACCTCCCTAAAAGAAGGACATAGAAATGATAAAAGCTGAAGGGTTAGGTGGAAAACCAAATTTGGCTCTTTGGAATCCATGGATTACAGTTGAAAAACTGGGGCCAGTGTTGTGGTGCAGATGAAGCCCTTCCTTGCAACACCAGCACACGCTCATCCCGTGTTAGGGCACTGGCTTGAGTTTCCACGGGTCTGTTTCCAAGCCAGCTTGCTGCTGATGTGCCTGGGAAAGCAGCAGGTGAAGCCAAGTCCTGGGCCCTGCCACCCACTAGAAGACCCCGGGGCAGTTTCTGCTCCTGCCTGGTCTGGCTCAGTCTTGGCTTGTTGCAGGCATTTGGGGAGTGAACCAAGGAATGGAAAAATCTCTGGTTCTCTCTCTCTTCCTCTCTTATTCTGATCCTCAAGTACATGGAAGTACAAACATTAAAATACATAAGAGAGATGGAAATGGCACATCTTGGTGAGGATGTGGTAATGAAATTGTCCTTCTCCATGGGTTGGAATAAGTCAGGCCACTCCTCTGGAAAGCCACTTAGCTGTGTCAGCTAAAGCTGCTGCCGCCCCTGCCAGCAACTAGACCTACACCTGCCAGAAGCGGGAGCACGTGTGTGCCAGAGACCCCGGGGCTGTTCATTGCAATAATTCCTCCACATGATGGAAAAACGTAACTCCATCAACAGGGGAAGAGGTAAATTGTAGTGTATCCACACAGGCGTGGAGAGGCTGACTCATGTTTACGGATGTCATGTATTTATTTAATGATGAGGTCAAGAAGCCATTCGTATTGATGATTTTTTTTTTAAGTGAGCAAGACTAATCTGTCGCTTGGTACTCTGAGGTGGTAAAGTAGAAGAGCTGCATTCTGGGATCTGGGGAGTTTCATATCAGGCGGCACAGATGCCGATAGCTCCAAGGGAGTTTCCAAAGGAGCCAGGGGGAGTGGGCCCTTGTGTAGGTGAGCAGCACTAGTTTACTACAAAGGAGGAGACACTCCGTCAAAGGAAACTTAGTGCTGTCAAATGGGCTGCACGATTAGGTCAAGAAAAGAACAGATAAGTAAATGCATATGTACAGTGTATCTAGGGAATAGATATAATAAGGCCCATTAAGTAGAAGTCCGGTAGCCTTTTGCATGCACCTGGAATGCTTCCTGACACCTGCAGTCAAGGAGGGGAGGTGACCAGGAGTTGACATTCCCCAGCAGCAACTTGACAGGTGCAGTAAGAGCTTTACTTGGCTTGTGGCTGTAGGGAGCTCAAGTCCAAGATCAGGCAGGCCCACAGTTTGTCCTCTCACAGGGGTAGTAGATGTCCGAAGGAAGAATGCAGGGGAAGCCAGGAAGCCAAGCCAGTGCCTGGGACCCACTCTGGGACAAGGACTACAGAGGGCCTTCAGCCCTCCCTCTAGGCCCCACACTCTAAGGGCTCCCCCAGGTCACCTTAGCATCACCCCCTGGTCCAAGCCTGTGCACATGGTGCCTGGGGACAGTGTGTGAGGTAAGAAGAGTGGGAAGGAGAGACAGCGGTGTTTAGAACTGGAGAAGGAGGTGTGTTTGCTGCTGATTCTTGTCCAGCACGGTTGTTTGGTGAGGTTTCACTGTTGTATCCTGATAATTTGTACATTTAAAAAAATATGTGGGTATCTTCTTTTAAAAAAAAAAGTTTTAAAATTGTATGAAAATGTGTGAGGATATTCAGAGAAGTGCCCAGGTAGCCATTTGATCACCATGATGTAATGGTTCGTCTCCAGTCTGTCTCCCAGGGCCTCTGTAAAGGTACAGGGTGTATGTGTGTGTGTGTGATGGACACACCTGTGCCCCCAGCACCTTCATCCACTAATTATCTGCATCACTGCTCTTCCCCTGGCCCTGCTCTCCTCCACACACTGTCTGCTGACTGCCTAGCCCCTGACTGCATAACTAGGGAGACGACTCAAGTGGCCCTGACCGGGCTGAGACAATTGCCCCATCCCATAAGCTCTCTCTGTGGCACCACCTTTGCCCCTTCTCCCACACCGATTGGTAGATGAGGTGCCGGGCTTCTGGCTTCGGATCTGCTCAGTTCTGGCCATTGCGGCCACTTGGGAGTTGAAGCAGCAGATGGAACATCTTCGTCTCTGTCTTAACGTCTTGTCTTTGATCTCTGTATCTGTCTCTCCTTTTCTCCGTAAATCCGCATTTTCATTAAAAATAAATAAATCTAAAAAAAGTTACAGAGAGAAATCTTTCATCTGCTGGTTAACTTCCCAGATGCCTGCAATGGCCCGGGCTGGGCCAGGAGCCAGAGGTTTCTTCCTTGTCTCTCATGTGGCTCAGGAGCCCAAACACATGGCCCACCTTGTTGCTTTCCCAGGCCATCAGCAGCAAGCTGAATTGGAAGTGGACAGCCAGGGCATGCATTGGAGCCTATTTGGCATGCTAATGTCACAGGCCATCCCTTACAACGCTGTGGCCCCCTCCCCCTGTTCTGCCCCTTCTTGCTAAGCCCCAGGAACAGCATTAGCTGGGGCTTCAAGGTTTCCTTAGCTTCCTGTGCACGTCGTGAGCTCCCTCAGCCCCACCCCAGGGAGTGGGACTCCCTGACACCTTCCTGAATTCTTCCCCAGAAAAATAGGAGGCCCCTCCCCAAATAATCTCATCGCCACAAGGGATTAGCGGTCCTGTAGCAAGCCAGGACATCACAGCAGGTCTGGTTTTGCAGGTTGTCAGGTGGCTTGGCATAGCCTGCTAGAATGGGCAGCAGTGGGAACCAAAGGACAGTCGGGACTCTGGGCCTGCCATTTGGGCCGGTTATGCCCATGAAGAGGGAGGCACTTCTGAAAGTGGAAGTGAGGTTGAGGGACTCGTGCCTGACTTACCTGAACTTGGTTTGAGCAGGTGGCTGGCTGCCTACAAGGGCCTGGGCCTGTATCCACTCCACATGGAGAGACCCATGGAGCAGGTGCACGTGGAACTATGAGCCCTCCCCAGCCCCCAAATGTCCGCTCGCCACAGCCCCGGTCCACATCTTCTGGTCGTGGATGTGCTTGGGATTCATCCTCTGGAGTGTCTGGGCTCCTGGCACCTTGCTGGAAGAAGAGAAGTGTGCTTTGGCAGGGGTGTGCTCCATCTCTTCATTCTGTGTTCATTTAGGCTACAGGATGTGGCACCCCAGCCTGTTGTGACCATAGGGGTCTGAGCTAGACTGCTGTGCCCTGGCAGGTGGGTCACAGGCAGAAGAGGGGTGCTGAGCTGGGCTGCTGTGCCCTGGCAGGTGGGACATGGGCAGAGGAGTGCTGAGCTGGGCTGCTTTGCACTGGCAGGTGGGTTACTGGCAAATGGGAGCTGTCCAACTACAGCTGCAGCTGGACTGACACGCAGGTGTTCCCCATGCACTGCATCCAGCTGCAACTGGGAGCTGTTGGGGCTCCAACTGGGAGCTGTGCCCTGCCCACTGGTGTGCTGACCGTGGCACAGCCCCAGGGGTCCAACCTGACCATGTCCCGTGGAGTCCCTGGTCACCCATGGGGCAGCATCCATTCACATGCACGGTTGGTGCTACAGAGGTGTACATGGTGGAACATATGAGATCCCTGCCCCAAGGTAGACACACTCTTGGGCTAGCGCTATTGGGGTCTGGAATTACAGGAGGCTGAGGGGGGCATCAGATGGTCAGGGCCACTGTGAACGAGGAAGACCCTGAACTCATCTCAGAAGACCAGATAAGCCTGCAAAGAGCTCAGAGCATGGAAGCGGAAGGGGCACAGCCTAGTGCTGCAAGGGAGTAATGAAGGTGGGCGGGTGGGCGGTGGGCTACAGAGATGCTCCAGGAGGCGTAGGCAAGGCTGACAGCTGCTGTGCAGGGCTCCCCAAGACCAGTCTCAGGCTCCTTCATCTCCGCTGGGACTCCGGCGTCCCCCTCACAGTCAGGGTGTTTGACACCGAAAGGCCATGGATCAGCAAAGGGAAAGGCAGGTGGAGTGAAGCGAGTGGGAAGTGGACCCAGCTTCCAGGTGTTCCCTCCCCCAAGGAGGGACTTACTCAGGGCCACCACAAATAGTTCCTGGAAGGTGGAATGCTGTGCAAAAGGGGGGGGGGGTTATTCATCTTATGTGAAAAATGCCTACGATGAGAAAACCATGCTCTGGTTTCAACATCTTGGGGTGCCAAATAACTTGCCTTTGAAATTCCACTTTCCGTGAGCTTTGTGAAGTGCCGTGGCATTCTTGAAGCGGTCACGCGTGACAACACTTGTGGAGTGCTGCTCTACAGAGCCTGGGAGTCCAAGCCTGCACTAGGGGAATCATGGCTTTACCATGGATGGTCTTGCTGGCAGGAACCACAGGACAACTGCAAAAGCAGAAAGCCTTCATGCCGAGGAACCACCCTGGGCCAGTCCTGAAAACAGCCCCTTTCTGCAACTGTGCCAGATGGGAGACCCCCAGGCCTGCTGAGTCCACTCATCCCATACTTGTGGCCCGTCTCCAGCCTAGTGAGGCTGAGGGTGTGGGCATGCTGAAGGGCCAGTTGAAAGCCAGGGTTCCCTTTTCAGCCCAAGTCTCCTGGGGTGGGTTGGTTCTCTCCCGCAGCCCCGGCACAGGGCATCTCCCCCTGGCCTCTGGCCCCTCCAACAGATGTGTACTAGGGGTCTCACAAAGTCCCTGGAAGATACCACTTATGCAAAACCTGCGCAGGGATTTCAGAACTTTTTTGCACCAAAGCAAGTTTACTTACACTTCAATTTTCCATGAATTTTTTTTTAAGGAAATGCTTTATTTCAATACTTTTCTCCTACTTCACATTTACAAGTTGTGTTGTTTATGTGGATATGTGTTATGCGTGGCTGTATTCCACACATTCTGGCTTAACGCTTTTGAAGTGCTCTTGTTTTAGTCTGTTTTCCCGTTGCTATACTGAAATATTTCAGGCTGTGTACGTTGTAAAGAAAACAGGTGGGTTTTTTTTTTGTTTGTTTCTTTAGATTTTAGTCTTTATTTGAAAGCTAGAGTTAGAGAAGAGAAGAGGGTCACAATGGCCAGGGCTGAGTCAAGCTGAAGCTGGGAGCCAGGAGCTTCAGCCAGGTGTCTCATGAGGGTGCAGGTGCCCAAGTCCTTGGGCCGTCTTGGGCCGTTCTGCTGGGCACATTAGGGATCTGGAATGGATGTGGGGCAGCCGGCAGTGGAGCTGGCACCCATATGGGATGCAAGTACAGGCAGCATCAACTTAACCTGCTTGGGACAGTGTCAAACTTAGAAAAGAAATACATTCAGTCCACAATTCTGGAGGCTCAAGGGCCTGCTGCAGCCATCAGCTCGACTCTGGGGACGGTCTCCTGGCAGGTGGCGTCACAGCCCCAGCATTTACCAACAGAGAAGGCAGCTGGGAGAGAGACAGGGAGGGAACAGCAGCAACCTCCTAAGAGGCCCCAGCCTTGAAAGATGCCTCCGTTATCACCACACTGAAGACCAAGTGTTCTGCCTGTGGCTCCCACAAGCACCAGGCCACAGGCAGGCATCGCACACCTGTGTTTAACAGTCATTGGCTCAGAGGTGGACACGTGTGTCCTGTCTTTGGAGCCCAGGAGGTTGGGGTGGCCACTGAGAGTGGGCAAGCTCTGAGCTGCACTCTGCCCCTGGAGCCCAGCCAGTCTCCTTTGGGTCACATTCAGAGGAGGTGAGGCAGGGCTGTCACAGCCTCTTCCAGCTCTCTCCAGGCTGAGGACCCTGAACAGGGATTCTGCCCGTGCAGGGCTTGGTGACCTGTGGCAATGGCACCCAGGAGTGGCCAGTGCTTTGCCACACCTCAGAAGAAACTTTGGCATCTGCCGGGAGGAATGGCCCCAAGAGAGCAAGAATCTGCAGGCTTGGCCCTGCCCCCGTAAGACTCTCCTGTTCTGTCCCACCCATCCACCCCCGACCCCAGAAGCAGGCAGCAGCTGAAGGCAAGGGCGCTGCGCATTGACTGGGGAAGTTTTGACTCTTCTCTGAAACTGGCTGTCCTGCTGATCCAAAGCCAGGAGTCAGAGGCTTCTGTGTCTCCTACGTGGGTGCTGACCTCACAGCCACATGACTGCTAGTGGCCACCAGGTGCAGCACCTCCAGGTCTCAGGGGCCTCAATGGCTGCGTAGGATGCAGGGTGAGGCCCACGGCCCCATGTGCCCACCCAGGAGGCAGCTTGACTGCACAGGCCCCTGCAGCCCCAGGGTCCTTGATGGCTTCTGCTGGGAACGCAGGCCCACACACAAGCTCACCTGTCTGCACCCCCACAGGGAGATGGGTGCCTGGGGCCCAAGAGGACAAAGGGTGCTCCTGGCTCAGGGTTTCTCAGGGTGTGGGGGTCATGTGGAACATGGTACCTGTGCTATGGTCCTTGGGGTACTGGCGGCTGAGTGCAGAACAAGCTCTCCTGATGTGTGCACCCAAGTGCCCGGCCTGACGCAGCCACTACAGACCCCAGCCCCATGTGCTGGGCGACCACGAGCCCAGACCTGCACACTTCAGTCCGGGCAAGCCCATTGCCTGCCCCTTTCCAACAGCTTTGTTCCTTCAAGCAAAGGGCTCCTCAGAGAAGGTTCCCTTTTAGGTGACGAGTGTCCCTGAGGACTGGTCCTGCTGTGTGGAGAAGGCATCCCAGAAACCTGGGGTTACTTGTCCTGGGGACTGAATCCGGGCACCCTCTGGGAACCTGGGTGTGGACATGGAGAGGCCATGTCTCACTCCTCATCCATCTGCTTCTCTTGGGCTTGGGTCCTGAGAGTCAGTGCCAGGTGCCTCAGGCCCTTGGGTTTGGACGTTGGAGTGCAGGGAGAATGGGGACCAGTGAGGGCTTGGGGGTCAGGGCGGGGAAGTGAGGGGCCAGATGTCCGTTTCAGCCGAGAGTCCGTTGCCCAGCCCCAGGGTTAGACTTTGGATGAATGAGCCCCAGGCAGCTGACTCAGGATTCCTGCTTGCCAGCCACTGTGCTGCATCTCTAGGCACTGCACCAGGCTCTCAGCTGTGCTGGCAGTGCAGGAGAGGGCGGGGCAGAGAAAGGCATCCACTAGAACTCCTCCCCTATAGAATCATCCTGGCGGGCTGTTGTGGCATGCTGTAGCAGGTGAAGCACCACCTGGGAGGCTGGCATCCCATTGGGGTTCCAGTTCCAGGCCCAGTGAATTCATTTCCAGTCCAGCTCCCTGCTAATGTGCCTGGGAAGGCAGAGGAAGATGGCTCAAGGCCTCAGACCCCTGACCCCATGACAGAGACCTAGAAGAAGCTTCTGGCTCCTGGCTCTGGGCTGGCCTGTTCCAACACTTGCAGCCATTTGGAGAGTGAGCCAGTGGATGGAAGCTCTGTCTCTCCTTCGTGCTCTCACTGTAACTCTGTCTTTCAAATGAATAAATACATCCTTTTCAAAAGTACAATCCTGTTGAACTTCCTCCGTCTCTCACTTATGCTACACAAAGAAGGACATGCATCAATTTTAAAAGTTTTGGAAAAGGTTTGGAAAACATTTTAATCTCATTTTTGTAGAAACTTTAGAAGGAGCAGCCTCTATGTCTACATGGAACCATTTGAACAAAGCAGGGGCTGGAGGGTAAGAAGAGAGTCTCTTAGAAGCCCTACTTTAAAGGAGGGGCACCCCTCCCCCCTCTATCCACCCATGATCCCAGAGAGTACAGATTTTGTGCCCAAGTTCCAGGTTCCTGGCTGCCCTGGACCCTGATTCTTGGAGATCTCTCCCCATTGCCCTTCCTGCTCCCCTGGAGGTGAGGGCACTGTCGCCAGACCACAGAGCCCTGGCCAGCATCCCAGGCACAGACACAAACAACCTGCACCTCTTGTGCCACTGTCCCCAGAACTCTGCACACTGTTACGGGCAGCACCTGTGCTACTGGGCAGTTCCTGGCCTCCTGGGGCTGCATCTCCCTGGGACAGGACTTTCTTCTGAGGCCCTGCAGCCTGCCCTGCACTGGGGCAGTCCCAGTGCAGGAGAAGGACAGGAGGCCTCCTTCCATGAAGCTGGAGAGAAGGGGAGATAGCTGGGTGAGGACATGAGGCTGTCACAGACTCGGTGACTCGGGGGCATACCGGTGGGGGCACAAAGGCAAAAAAGAAGGGGAACGAGCGTCTGGGATAAGTGTCCAAAGTCATTCAAGGTGTGGTGAGACGAAGCACTCTGCGAGGAATTAGCTGGGCGCGAGCACTTGGAGGACCATCTTATTCAGGCATCAGAACACGCAGGCAGTGGTGTGGAATGGGGTCGCTGCAGCAGATGTCCGGAGCGAAGCCAAGTGCAGGCTCATAGCAGCTGTGTCCTGAAGAGGCCTCCTCACTTCGCGTATCTCCTGCGGCTGTCAGCAGAGTCATCTGAAAGGGAGAAACTGTACTGAGTGCACAAGAAGGTATCAGAAAGGTTGTGAGCACAAACCAGGGCCATACCAGGGCCACGGCCAAGACCTCCAACTCCCACTAGGGCAGTCCCTGTTGAGGAGATCGCGCCCACCATGTGCACGCATGTGCAAGACTAATGCCGTCCACGGAGCTGGTTGGCAGGGGAGACAGTTTGGAGAGGACATAGTGGCTGTCACAGACAGTAGGAGAGCAGACCTGACTCGGAGGGCACAGTGGCTAAACAGAAGGGGAGCGGGTATCTGCGATAAGGGGGCACAATTGGGACCTAGAGGGGTCAAGTCATGACGGGCACACTAAACAGTAGGAGAAATCAGCCAGAGGTGAGAATTTATGTGAGTATCTTGTTCAGGCATCAGAACACGTCAGCATGCACTGGCATGAAATGGGGTTGCTGCAGCAGTTGTCCGGAGCGAAGCCAGGTGCTGGCTGGGGCCAGCTCACAGCAGCCGTGTCCTGAAGAGGCCTCCTCGATTCGCATATCTCGTCTGGCTGTCAAGGTAGTTGTCTGAAAGGGAGAGAGACAGCACTGAGCGAATGAGAAGGTATCAGAGAGGTTGTGAGCACAAAGCCGGGCCTGCACCAGGGCCACGGCCAAGGCCTCCAGTGCACACCAGGGCAGTCCCTGTTGAGGAGAACACGCCCACCAGGTGCCCGCATGCGCAGGACTGACGTCTGCGTGAGCAGCTCCCCAATGAGGAGCCCAGGATCTCACTCTCAGGGAAGCAGCACTGAGACAAGAACCCCCAGACCTGCAGTGTCTGCAGCCAACTCTGCATGCCTCTCTGGGCAGAAGGACATTTCTACTCAGAGGGAGCACTTATGCCCACCCTCTCACCCACAGGAGCACTCAAACCCGGGCAAAGTCCCTGGAGATAGGAAATGACTGACAGCCATGATGTCAGCAAGAGGGAATGCAGGCCCCGAGAACAGACAAGGAAAACAAAACCCACTCACTGATGACAAGCCAACTGAAGTCAATCCAGAGAGAAAAGACAGTGTCTTTAGCAAAGAGATTTGGAAAAATAGGACCTAACTGTGCAGAAGTATGCAAGAAGATCCCTACTAGACACCTTATTCTATTCAAAAGGCAACTCTAAAATGCTCAAGGGTCTTAAATCCCATCAAATGACTAGATGGAATTGCTTCAAGACATGGGCATAGACAAAGACTCCCGGGGTAAGACTCCGAACCACAGACAATTCAAGCCAATGGGGATTCCATCAGACTAAGAAGTTTCTACATGGTAAAGGAAACTATCAACAGTCAAGAGCTGCATCAGAGTGGAGCCACCGGGACTCAAACCGCTGCGTCCTTGGGGTGTAATGTGCTGAAGCACAGTGCCAGTCCCCCTAAAGAAAATGGCCTAGACTAATCCACAGAAAATATCAACAAACACAGAGGGACTGAAGGGCAAAAGACAAAAAGGAGGAAAAAAATAAAACCACAGAGACAAATCAATAGAAAATAATTTGCAAAGGAGAAAAGTGCAATCCAACCATGGCACTAATATATTCTTTGTGAAGACATGAACAAGTCCAAGAAAAAGGCAGTGATTACACTTGTTTTATAATAAATGATGCGCTCTAAAGCAGCTAGAATCCAACATCTGACACGGCAGGTAAAGTCGCCACTTGCAGTGCTGTCACCCTGTAAGTGCACTGGTTCCTGTCCTGATGCTCCACTGCTGTTTCAGCGCCACACTAACAGCCTGGGA
Source organism: Ochotona princeps (assembly GCF_030435755.1). Taxonomy (NCBI): domain Eukaryota; kingdom Metazoa; phylum Chordata; class Mammalia; order Lagomorpha; family Ochotonidae; genus Ochotona; species Ochotona princeps. The sequence goes on along the minus strand of NC_080840.1, from coordinate 76,520,982 downwards.
AAGCCAAGTGCTTGGCCCCTTTGCACCCACGGGGGACACCCACGGAACTTCTGCCTCCTGGCTTTATCCTGGCTCTATCCTCACCATTGTGGTCACGTGAACAGGAAATCAGCAGATGGAACATTCAATCTCACCCTCCACTCTCTAACTGACCTTCAAATAAAGAAATAAACAAATCCATCTTTCCTCTTTTAAAAGCAAATCACAAAGAAAAAAAAAGTTGAATCTCAGGACTTCCAAGTAGCTGTAGAAAACGTAGTCCTCTTTGTAGGGGAGATTTTCCCAGATCACCCCTCAGCTTCGATAGCCATGTTTCCACACCCTTATTTCCATACCCTTGTTTTTTATGAACTCTGTAAGTCATTGTTTCTATATTTTACATCTCTTCCATAATTTTTGATATTGATGTGTAATTATTTCAAATGTGTATAACTTGGTGAAGCTGACTTAGTTGTATTTAGAGTATTCCCTTAATTACACACACTTTCTCATGTAGTACTGCATATGTTCTTTTGAAACTTTGTGTGATTTTTTATGTAATTCCAAGAGAAATATTGAGAGCATCAAGGTGACTGTAAATTCTTCATGTTCTCTATAATAATTCATTTATGATTCTATGCTATTGTACCCTGGAAGTAGCATATCTTGTTGCATAGCACATTGAATGCAGATCTCTGCTGTGTAAAATTTAATGCATGTTCTTCAAATATAATACAAATAAACCAGATCAGTGGAAAAAAAAAGCAAATGTGCTACCATTTTATGAAATGGGAAGAAGAAGAATCATCACACAGAGTATCCATAGCAAACATAAAATGTTTGGCCCTAAAAATGTCCTGATAGGTTTCAGAGATTTAAAGTCATAAAATGTGGATATGAGGTCTCAGCAGAATCAATTGACAAATCCAAACCTCCAAGAAAATCAGGAAAATCCCTAGTGTATGGCAATTAAATGGTGTCTTTGTAAACAGAGCAGAGAAAACTTATGAGAGAAGCCAGAGATAGGCTGGAGTGAGGGTCATGCAGCCTAGGCCAGCTACAGGGATGCGCTCACAGCACTGCCCATTGAGCTCCCTGCTGGTGCACCTGGGAAAGCCTGGGAAGGCAGCTCAGGGCCCTGAGGGTCCCCCTGACACCCACGTGGGAGACCAGCGAGAGCTCCTGGTCCCTGGCTAGAGCCTGATACAGCCCAGGCCACTGTAGCCATGTGCAGAGTGAACTAGCAGGTGAAAAATCTGTTTCTTTCTTCTTAACTTTGTCTTTCAAATAAATAAATCCTTCTTCACAAGTGACATTATCCGGAAAACCATTGGAGCATCAGTTGACCTTTGATCTCAGGACACTGTGCCTTTTCTGTGACCCCAAGGAGCCTGCTCCTCCAGCGCTTTCTGCCTCCCTTACAGAGCCGACACTGCACACAGTATGCATGCACAAAGCTCAGGCTCCTCTGCCACACCTGCTGCTGACACCTAGAGCCCAAACGAGTGGCAGACCCCCGGCCCATGGGTGTGAGTCCTTCTGGAACTCTCAGGTGTTCATTACACTGTGGAGTGACGCCTTCCTCAGGCTGCATGTCCCTGTGCACATGTACACACAGGTCCAAGGAAGCCAAGGATGCCACGTGTGGGTCAGAGCAGCAGGGAGAGGCATCCTGTGGGCTTGGAGGGGCTATCCCAGGAAACCTGTCCCTCTGCTACCACACAGGGCCCAGCCCTGCTGCCTCCAGCAATCAAGCAGTACGATGAAGCCCCCTCTGGGAGCTGACCATCTTGGGGGCCAGGCTGCTGACTGGGAGGAGGGGGTATCCTGGGCTCCCCTTCAAATGCAGACTCAGGATGACCTTGCACAACCCTCATCCCACACACTAGCTGGGGTCTCATGGCACAGTAAGGAGCCCTGGGCCCCAGGAAAGGACACCCGGGTCCTTATAACCTGGCCCAAAAAGGCAGGCTTCCTGGAGGAGCCCCAGAGCGGCCACCCCCAATGGATAAAGGCAAGAAGAGCAGGCCAGAGCCCTCTTCCTTCTGACCCCTACACAAGGAGGAGGGCAGGTGCCTGACAGGGAATGGGAAAGGGCCAAGGGGCAGGGGCATGCCGGACAGGAACCATGCTTACCACTCAGGACCGTGTTGATCCACTGACTCACAACACGGTGTTCCTTGTCCACGTCCTTTGCGGTGACTCTGTAGCCGGGGTCGGGTGCCTCGGGCAGGATGAGTGGCTCTCATCTCCTGTAGGGCAGCAGCAGAGGGGTCTTCCGCGCTGGGCCTGGATGGATCCTGCTCCAGTGCAGGAGGTTTCACGGAGTCAATCTTCCCCACAGCAGTGCTTGCAGCCTTCTCCTGTGGGATGTGCCTGTGGAGCACCCTGGCTGCCTGGGCGCTGACCAACTGGCCTTCCTCACAGGACTTGGCATGTGGTGCACCAGCAGCTTGGCCTGCAGCCTTCTGAGGGCTGATAGTGCGTTTCATACAGGAGGGGACCCTGTCCACCCCACCTGCATCTGGGGTCTTGGTGTGTGGTGTCTGGAGAGGTTTGCCCTCAGCCTTTCCTTGTGGGATGTCCCTGTGGGCCACTGTGCTGGCAGGGGTTCCCCCCTGAGGGTGTTCCTTGGGGGTCTTGGCCTGTGATTCATTGACTGGAGCTCGGGCCCTGATTGCTGTGAGCATCCAGGGCCCTGTGGCGGAGCTGTAGGAGCTGGCGCTGGGGTTGCGGTTGGGGCATGTCACCCTGAAGGGGAACTCTGGTTCCCTCCTCTGTCTCTCAGGATTTGGGGTTCTTCTCAGAGGCCCAGGCCTGGGCACAAAGGAAGCCAGGACCCCATTGACACGCAGGCGCCTAAAGGCAGAAGAGGCCCTGCCACTGTCCTGGGTGTTGTAGTCCTGTGTGTCCTGCCCATCACGGACTGTGGGGTTGCCCTCAGATGTTGGTGTCCCCTCATTACTACCTGTATGGAAATTCTCTGAGGTGCAGCCTACTGCTGCCCTCTGCTGACCCCAAGCCAGGCGGCGGGCCAGTGCGACCCATAGGTAATGCAGCACCTTCAGGAGAGTCTGTTGCAGACCCTGCTGCAGCGCCTGTGGCAGTGCTGTGAGGACTGCCAGGCAGCCATTGGCACCAGCCATCTTGGGCAGTTTGAGGCCCAAGGACCGGGGGGCACAGCCGTGAGGCACTCTGGAGGCAGGGTCTCCAAGCAGCTGCTGTTCCCTGCAGGTCTTGGCCTGTGGCACCCGGGTGGGTGTGCCTGAACCCTGCTGTGTCATGTCCCTACATTCCATTGAGGAAAGGAACCTGTCCTCCCAGCCTTCCTCAAGGCTCTTTGCTTTTCGTAGGCCATATCCGCGCATCTGGGCGTGTGGTGGCCAGAGAGGTTTGCCCTCAGCCTTTCCTTGTGGGATGTCCCTGTGGGGCACCCATGAGGCTGGGGTGGCCCCCTGAGGGTGTTCCTGTGATGCCCTGACAGGAGCTCGGGCCCTGATTGCTGTGAGCCTCCAGGGCCCTGTGGTGGAGCTGTAGGAGCTGGTGATGGGGTTGCGGTGGGTGCATGTCACCCTGAAGGGGAACTCGGGTTCCCTCTGTCTCTCAGGGTTCCTGGTCTTTCTCAGAGGCCCAGGCCTGGGCACAAAGGAAGCCAGGACCCCATTGACACGCAGGCGCCTAAAGGCCGAAAGGGCCCTGCCACTGGGGATGTCGCTGTGTGGTGCCCTGGAGGCTTGGGCACCAACCAGCCAACCTTCCTCATGGGTTTTGGCATCTGGCCTCTGGGTGGGTTTGCCAGCAGCTTTCTCCTGCGCGGTGTCTCTATGTTCTGTGGAGTCAGATACTCTCTCTTGTGGAGCTTCCATGGAAATCTTTGCTCCCCGAGAGACTTCCTTGGGGATGTTTGCTAGTGACGCCCAGGCATATTTGCCTGCAGCCTTCCTCCTCCTGCGGATGTCCCTGCGCGGCCCCTCAGAAGTGGTGGAGCCAACTAGCAGGCCTTCCCCGGGGGTCTCGGCCTGTGACGCCCGGGTGGGTTTGACAGCAGCCTTCGGCATGGTGTTGCTGTGTGCTGCAGAGCGGGAGCTTCTGTCATGCCAGCCTCCCACAGGGGTCTTTGTTTCCTGAGGCCTTTCTTCAGGGCTCTGTGAGAGCGGTGTCCAGGCAGAAACACCAGCAGTTTTGTTCTCCTCCTCGGGCAACAAAGAGGCTGGAGCACCAGTGAGCAGGAATTGCTCAGGAGTGCTACCAACTGGTGCAGAGATCAATTGACTCACAGAATTTTCATGAGGCATGTTGCAGTGAGTAATTGAGGCAGAGGAGCAGGACTGGGTATGACCATTGGAGACCTTCACATGTGTTCTGGCAGGTTCAAAAAGGTCCTTGGATGTGAATTGGATATTGCAGTGTGGTGTATTGCAGGCTGGAGATAAAGAGTGTGGGGAAACCTCCACGGAGTCGGCAAACGGTGCCCAGGACCAGTCATCCACAATTGTGTCCTGTGGCATGTGGCTTTTTTCCACAGAGAGCATGGTGGCACTGGCCTGGGAGACTTCATCGGTTTTCTTGCCCTGGGGTCCACCAGTGAGTTGATCAGTTGCCTTCTGCTTAGACCGAATGCTGTCGTGCACGGCAGGGGAGGCTGTGGTGCCAGCCTGCAGTTTCTCCTGGGGATGCTCAGCCTGTGGTGCCAGGCCAGAGGCACCTGTAGTCTCAGCCTGGGTGGTATAACTGTGTCCTCGGCATGTGGGGTCCCTTGCTGTCAGGTCTTCCAGGTTGAAGTTTACTGCCTGCGGGCCTTCCTCTGGAGCCTTCACGAGAGGTGCCGAGGCAGAGATGCCCACACTGTTCCTGTTAATGCTGGTGTGTCTGTGTTGCTCCCTGGACGCAGGGACACTGGTCCTCGGGTGTTCCTTCGGTGATGTGTCAAAGGACAGCTTGGCGAGTTTGCACACGGTCTTCTTGTGCACATCGTTGCTGTGGTTCATGGATTTGGGGGCTCTGAGCTGTGTGGCTGAATTCTGCACATGAGGTGCAAAGGAAGGTGAGCCCATGACCCTCCTCTTTGTCATGGCCCAATACGGGCCATGAGAAGTTGGGGATTTGTCTTGGCCTCCCTCAGATATTTCTGCACGTTGGGACATACATGCATGTTCAGCCGCAGCCTTTCTCTTCTGCCTGCGGTCCCTGTGCGATGCCCTGGAGTCTGGGACAGCAGGTTGGAGGTGTTTGTTGTTTGTCATGGTGTTTGGCTGCAGAGCAGGGGTTGCCATGGACTTCCTCTGCAGGATTTTGCTGTATTGTGGAGAGGTGTAAGCCCTTTCTTCCCGGCCTTGCAGGGAGGTCTGTCTTTCCTGCAGGCCTTCCTCACGGGTGACTGGCAATGAGGCCGAGGACCCATCGTCCACAACTGTCTTCTGTGGTGCGTGGTTCTTCTTCACAGAGACCGTGGCACTGGTCTGGGAGACTTTCTGTAATTTCTGTCCACGAGTTGTATGGGCGCGGTCTCCCACTACAGTCTTGGCAACATCAATGTTGCTGTGCAACACATTGGATGCTGGTGTCCCAACACGTGGGTCTACGTCAGGGGTCATGGGCTGTGGCACTAGGCCAGGAGCTCCCACAGGCTTCTCCTGTGGGATTTTGCTCTTATCTGAAGAGGTGTTGCTGCTTTCTTCCTGGCCTTGCAGGGAGGTCTTTCTTTCCTGCAGGCCTTCCTCGCAGGTGTCTGCAAATGGTGCCCAGGCCCAGTCATCTACAACTGTCTTCTGTGGTGCATGGTTGCTTTCCACAGAGACCATGGCATTGGCCTGGGGGAATTCATCAGTTTTCTTGCCCTGGGGTTCACCAGTGAGTTGACCAGTTGCCTTCTGCTTAGACCCAATGCTCTTGTGCAGGGCAGTGGAGGCTGTGGTGCCAGCCTGCAGTTTCTCCTGGGGATGCTCAGCCTGTGGTGCCAGGCCAGAGGCACCTGTAGTCTCAGCGTGGGTGGAAAAGCTGTGTTCTGGGCATGTGGGGTCCCTTGCTATCAGGTCTTCCAGGTTGAAGTTTACTGCCTGCGGGCCTTCCTCTGGAGCCTTCACGAGAGGTGCCGAGGCAGAGATGCCCACACTGTTCCTGTTAATGCTGGTGTGTCTGTGTTGCTCCCTGGACACAGGGACACTGGTCCTCGGGTGTTCCTTCGGTGATGTGTCAAAGGACAGCTTGGCGAGTTTGCACACGGTCTTCTTGTGCACATCGTTGCTGTGGTTCATGGATTTGGGGGCTCTGAGCTGTGTGGCTGAATTCTGCACATGTTGTGCAAAAGAAGGTGAGCCCATGACCCTCCTCTTTGTCATGGCCCAATACGGGCCATGAGAAGTTGGGGATTTGTCTTGGCCTCCCTCAGATATTTCTGCACGTTGGGACATACATGCATATTCTGCTGCATGCTTTCTCTTCTGCCTGCGGTCCCTGTGCGATGCCCTGGAGTCTGGGACAGCAGGTTGGAGGTGTTTGTTGTTTGTCTTGGTGTTTGGCTGCAGAGCAGGGGTTGCCATGGATTTCCTCTGCAGGATTTTGCTGTATTGTGGAGAGGTGTAAGCCCTTTCTTCCTGGCCTTGCAGGTCTGTCTTTCTTTCCTGCAGGCCTTCCTCGCGGGTGGCTGGTAATGAGGCCGAGAACCCGTCGTCCACAACTGTCTTCTGTGGTGCGTGTTTGATTTTCACAGAGACCGTGGCACTGGTCTGGGAGACTTTCTGTAATTTCTGTCCATGAGGTGTACAGGAGAGGTCACCCACTACAGTCTTGGCAACATCGATGTTGCTGTGCCACACATTGGATGCTGGTGTCCCAACGCGTGGGCCTATGTCAGAGGTCATGGGCTGTGGCACTAGGCCAGGAGGTCCCACAGGCTTCTGCTGTGGGATTTTGCTCTTATCTGAAGAGGTGTTGCTGCTTTCATTCTGGCCTTGCAGGGAGGTCTTTCTTGCCTGCCGGCCTTCCTCGCAGGTGTCTGCAAACGGTGCCCAGGCCCAGTCATCAACAACTGTCTTCTGTGGTGCGTGATTATTTTCCACAGAGACCGTGGCACTAGTCTGTGAAACTTCATCGGTTTTCTTGCCCTGGGGTTCACCAGTGAGTTGATCAGTTGCCTTCTGCTTAGACCCGATGCTCTTGTGCAGGGCAGTGGAGGCTGTGGTGCCAGCCTGCAATTTCTCCTGGGGATGCTCAGCCTGTGGTGCCAGGCCAGAGGCACCTGTAGTCTCAGCCTGGGTGGTATAACTGTGTCCTCGGCATGTGGGGTCCCTTGCTGTCAGGTCTTCCAGGTTGAAGTTTACTGCCTGCGGGCCTTCCTCTGGAGCCTTCACGAGAGGTGCCAAGGCAGAGATGCCCACACTGTTTTTGATAATGCTGGTGTGTCTGTGTTGCTCCCTGGATGCAGGGACACTGGTCCTCGGGTGTTCCTTCGGTGATGCGTCAATGGACAGCTTGGCGAGTGTGCACATGGTCTTCTTGTGCACATCGTTGCTGTGGCTCATGGATTTGGGGGCTCTGAGCTGTGTGGCTGAATTCTGCACATGTTGTGCAAAGGAAGGTGAGCCCATGACCCTCCTCTTTGTCATGGCCCAATACGGGCCATAAGAAGTTGGGGATTTGTCTTGGCCTCCCTCAGATATTTCTGCACGTTGGGACATACATGCATGTTCAGCCGCAGCCTTTCTCCTCTGCCTGCGGTCCCTATGCGATGCCCTGGAGTCTGGGACAGCAGGTTGGAGGTGTTTGTTGTTTGTCCTGGTCTTTGGTTGCCAAGCAGGGGTTGCCATGGACTTCCTCTGCAGGATTTTGCTGTATTGTGGAGAGGTGTAAGCCCTTTCTTCCTGGCCTTGCAGGTCTGTCTTTCTTTCCTGCAGGCCTTCCTCGCGGGTGACTGGTAATGAGGCCGAGGACCTGTCGTCCACAACTGTCTTCTGTGGTGTGTGTTTGATTTTCACAGAGACCGTGGCACTGGTCTGGGAGACTTTCTGTAATTTCTGTCCAAGCGGTGTACTGGCGAGGTCACCCACTACAGTCTTGGCAACATCGATGTTGCTGTGCCACACATTGGATGCTGGTGTCCCAATGCGTGGGCCTATGTCAGAGGTCTTGGCCTGTGGCACTAGGCCAGGAGCTCCCACAGGCTTCTGCTGTGGGATTTTGCTCTTATCTGAAGAGGTGTTGCTGCTTTCATCCTGGCCTTGCAGGGAGGTCTTTCTTTCCTGCAGGCCTTCCTCGCGGGTGACTGGTAATGAGGCCGAAGACCCGTCGTCCACAACTGTCTTCTGTGGTGCGTGTTTGATTTTCACAGAGACCGTGGCACTGGTCTGGGAGATTTTCTGTAATTTCTGTCCATGAGATGTACGGGCTAGGTCACCCACTACAGTCTTGGCAACATCGATGTTGCTGTGCCACACATTGGATGCTGGTGTCCCAACGCGTTGGTCTATGTCAGAGGTCATGGGCTGTGGCACTAGGCCAGGAGGTCCCACAGGCTTCTGCTGTGGGATTTTGCTCTTATCTGAAGAGGTGTTGCTGCTTTCATCCTGGCCTTGCATGGTTGTCATTCCGTCTTTGGGGCCTTCTTCCAAGATTTCGGTTAATGGTCTCCAGGACCAGTCATCCACATTTGTGTCCTGTGGCATGTGGCTTTTTTCCACAGGGACCGTGGCACTGGCCTGGGAGGCTTCATCGGTTTTCTTGCCTTGCAGTTCACCAGTGAGTTGATCAGTTGCCTTCTGCTTAGACCCAATGCTCTTGTGCAGGGTAGTGGAGGCTGTGGTGCCAGCCTGCAATTTCTCCTGGGGATGCTCAGCCTGTGGTGCCAGGCCAGAGGCACCTGTAGTCTCAGCCTGGGTGGTATAACTGTGTCCTCGGCATGTGGGGTCCCTTGCTGTCAGGTCTTCCAGGTTGAAGTTTACTGCCTGCGGGCCTTCCTCTGGAGCCTTCACGAGAGGTGCCGAGGCAGAGATGCCCACACTATTTCTGTTAATGCTGGTGTCTCTGTGTTGCTCCCTGGATGCAGGGACACTGGTCCTCGGGTGTTCCTTTGGTGATGCGTCAATGGACAGCTTGGCGAGTTTGCACATGGTCTTCTTGTGCACATCGTTGCTGTGGCTCATGGATTTGGGGGCTCTGAGCTGTGTGGCTGAATTCTGCACATGTTGTGCAAAGGAAGGTGAGCCCATGACCCTCCTCTTTGTCATGGCCCAATACGGGCCATGAGAAGTTGGGGATTTGTCTTGGCCTCCCTCAGATATTTCTGCACGTTGGGACATACATGCATGTTCAGCCGCAGCCTTTCTCTTCTGCCTGCGGTCCCTGTGCGATGCCCTGGAGTCTGGGACAGCAGGTTGGAGGTGTTTGTTGTTTTTCATGGTGTTTGGCTGCAGAGCAGGAGTTGCCATGGACTTCCTCTGCAGGATTTTGCTGTATTGTGGAGAGGTGTAAGCCCTTTCATCCTGGCCTTGCAGGTCTGTCTTTCTTTCCTGCAGGCCTTCCTCGCGGGTGACTGGTAATGAGGCCGAGGACCTGTCATCCACAACTGTCTTCTGTGGTGCGTGTTTGATTTTCACAGAGACCGTGGCACTGGTCTGGGAGACTTTCTGTAATTTCTGTCCATGAGGTGTACGGGCTAGGTCACCCACTACAGTCTTGGCAACATCGATGTTGCTGTGCCACACATTGGATGCTGGTGTCCCAACGCGTGGGCCTATGTCAGAGGTCATGGCCTGTGGCACTAGGCCAGGAGCTCCCACAGGTTTCTCCTGTGGGGTTTTGCTCTTATCTGAAGAGGTGTTGCTGCTTTCATCCTGGCCTTGCAGGGAGGTCTTTCTTTCCTGCCGGCCTTCCTCGCAGGTGTCTGCAAATGGTGCCCAGGCCCAGTCATCTACAACTGTCTTCTGTGGTGCGTGGTTATTTTCCACAGAGACCATGCCATTGGCCTGGGGGACTTCATCGGTTTTCTTGCCCTGGGGTTCACAGGTGAGTAGATCAGTTGCCTTCTGCTTAGACCCGATGCTCTTGTGCAGGGCAGTGGAGGCTGTGGTGCCAGCCTGCAGTTTCTCCTGGGGATGCTCAGCCTGTGGTGCCAGGCCAGAGGCACCTGTAGTCTCAGCCTGGGTGGTATAACTGTGTCCTCGGCATGTGGGGTCCCTTGCTGTCAGGTCTTCCAGGTTGAAGTTTACTGCCTGCGGGCCTTCCTCTGGAGCCTTCATGAGAGGTGCCAAGGCAGAGATGCCCACACTATTTCTGTTAATGCTGGTGTCTCTGTGTTGCTCCCTGGACGCAGGGACACTGGTCCTCGGGTGTTCCTTCGGTGATGCGTCAATGGACAGCTTGGTGAGTGTGCACATGGTCTTCTTGTGCACATCGTTGCTGTGGCTCATGGATTTGGGGGCTCTGAGCTGTGTGGCTGAATTCTGCACATGTTGTGCAAAGGAAGGTGAGCCCATGACCCTCCTCTTTGTCATGGCCCAATACGGGCCATGAGAAGTTGGGGATTTGTCTTGGCCTCCCTCAGATATTTCTGCACGTTGGGACATACATGCATGTTCAGCCGCAGCCTTTCTCTTCTGCCTGCAGTCCCTGTGCGATGCCCTGGAGTCTGGGACAGCAGGTTGGAGGTGTTTGTTGTTTGTCCTGGTCTTTGGTTGCCAAGCAGGGGTTGCCATGGACTTCCTCTGCAGGATTTTGCTGTATTGTGGAGAGGTGTAAGCCCTTTCTTCCTGGCCTTGCAGGTCTGTCTTTCTTTCCTGCAGGCCTTCCTCGCGGGTGACTGGTAATGAGGCCGAGAACCCGTCGTCCACAACTGTCTTCTGTGGTGCGTGTTTGATTTTCACAGAGACCGTGGCACTGGTCTGGGAGACTTTCTGTAATTTCTGTCCATGAGGTGTACAGGAGAGGTCACCCACTACAGTCTTGGCAACATCGATGTTGCTGTGCCACACATTGGATGCTGGTGTCCCAATGCGTGGGCCTATGTCAGAGGTCATGGGCTGTGGCACTAGGCCAGGAGGTCCCACAGGCTTCTGCTGTGGGATTTTGCTCTTATCTGAAGAGGTGTTGCTGCTTTCATCCTGGCCTTGCATGGTTGTCATTCCGTCTTTGGGGCCTTCTTCCAAGATTTCGGTTAATGGTCTCCAGGACCAGTCATCCACATTTGTGTCCTGTGGCATGTGGCTTTTTCCCACAGGGACCGTGGCACTGGCCTGGGAGACTTCATCGGTTTTCTTGCCTTGCAGTTCACCAGTGAGTTGATCAGTTGCCTTCTGCTTAGACCCAATGCTCTTGTGCAGGGTAGTGGAGGCTGTGGTGCCAGCCTGCAGTTTCTCCTGGGGATGCTCAGCCTGTGGTGCCAGGCCAGAGGCACCTGTAGTCTCAGCCTGGGTGGTATAACTGTGTCCTCGGCATGTGGGGTCCCTTGCTGTCAGGTCTTCCAGGTTGAAGTTTACTGCCTGCGGGCCTTCCTCTGGAGCCTTCACGAGAGGTGCCGAGGCAGAGATGCCCACACTATTTCTGTTAATGCTGGTGTCTCTGTGTTGCTCCCTGGATGCAGGGACACTGGTCCTCGGGTGTTCCTTTGGTGATGCGTCAATGGACAGCTTGGCGAGTGTGCACATGGTCTTCTTGTGCACATCGTTGCTGTGGCTCATGGATTTGGGGGCTCTGAGCTGTGTGGCTGAATTCTGCACATGTTGTGCAAAGGAAGGTGAGCCCATGACCCTCCTCTTTGTCATGGCCCAATACGGGCCATGAGAAGTTGGGGATTTGTCTTGGCCTCCCTCAGATATTTCTGCACGTTGGGACATACATGCATGTTCAGCCGCAGCCTTTCTCTTCTGCCTGCGGTCCCTGTGCGATGCCCTGGAGTCTGGGACAGCAGGTTGGAGGTGTTTGTTGTTTGTCTTGGTGTTTGGCTGCAGAGCAGGAGTTGCCATGGACTTCCTCTGCAGGATTTTGCTGTATTGTGGAGAGGTGTAAGCCCTTTCATCCTGGCCTTGCAGGTCTGTCTTTCTTTCCTGCAGGCCTTCCTCGCGGGTGGCTGGTAATGAGGCCGAGGCCCCGTCGTCCACAACTGTCTTCTGTGGTGCGTGTTTGATTTTCACAGAGACCGTGGCACTGGTCTGGGAGATTTTCTGTAATTTCTGTCCATGAGGTGTACGGGCTAGGTCACCCACTACAGTCTTGGCAACATCGATGTTGCTGTGCCACACATTGGATGCTGGTGTCCCAACGCGTGGGCCTATGTCAGAGGTCATGGCCTGTGGCACTAGGCCAGGAGCTCCCACAGGTTTCTCCTGTGGGATTTTGCTCTTATCTGAAGAGGTGTTGCTGCTTTCATCCTGGCCTTGCAGGGAGGTCTTTCTTTCCTGCCGGCCTTCCTCGCAGGTGTCTGCAAATGGTGCCCAGGCCCAGTCATCTACAACTGTCTTCTGTGGTGCGTGGTTATTTTCCACAGAGACCATGGCATTGGCCTGGGAGACTTCATCAGTTTTCTTGCCCTGGGGTTCACAGGTGAGTAGATCAGTTGCCTTCTGCTTAGACCCGATGCTCTTGTGCAGGGCAGTGGAGGCTGTGGTGCCAGCCTGCAGTTTCTCCTGGGGATGCTCAGCCTGTGGTGCCAGGCCAGAGGCACCTGTAGTCTCAGCCTGGGTGGTATAACTGTGTCCTCGGCATGTGGGGTCCCTTGCTGTCAGGTCTTCCAGGTTGAAGTTTACTGCCTGCGGGCCTTCCTCTGGAGCCTTCATGAGAGGTGCCAAGGCAGAGATGCCCACACTGTTCCTGTTAATGCTGCTGTGTCTGTGTTGCTCCCTGGACGCAGGGACACTGGTCCTCAGGTGTTCCTTCGGTGATGTGTCAAAGGACAACTTGGCGAGTTTGCACACGGTCTTCTTGTGCACATCGTTGCTGTGGCTCATGGATTTGGGGGCTCTGAGCTGTGTGGCTGAATTCTGCACATGTTGTGCAAAGGAAGGTGAGCCCATGACCCTCCTCTTTGTCATGGCCCAATACAGGCCATGAGAAGTTGGGGATTTGTCTTGGCCTCCCTCAGATATTTCTGCACGTTGGGACATACATGCATGTTCAGCCGCAGCCTTTCTCTTCTGCCTGCGGTCCCTGTGCGATGCCCTGGAGTCTGGGACAGCAGGTTGGAGGTGTTTGTTGTTTGTCATGGTGTTTGGTTGCCAAGCAGGGGTTGCCATGGACTTCCTCTGCAGGATTTTGCTGTATTGTGGAGAGGTGTAAGCCCTTTCTTCCTGGCCTTGCAGGTCTGTCTTTCTTTCCTGCAGGCCTTCCTCGCGGGTGGCTGGTAATGAGGCCGAGGCCCCGTCGTCCACAACTGTCTTCTGTGGTGCGTGTTTGTTTTTGACAGAGACCGTGGCACTGGTCTGGGAGACTTTCTGTAATTTCTGTCCATGAGGTGTCCGGGCGAGGTCACCCACTGCAGTCTTGGCAACATCAATGTTGCTGTGCAACACATTGGATGCTGGTGTCCCAACGCTTGGGTCTACGTCAGGGGTCATGGCCTGTGGCACTAGGCCAGGAGCTCCCTCAGGTTTCTCCTGTGGGATTTTGCTCTTATCTGAAGAGGTGTTGCTGCTTTCATCCTGGCCTTGCAGGGTTGTCATTCCGTCTTTGGGGCTTTCTTCTAAGATGTCGGGTAATAGTGCCAAGGGCCCGTCATCCACGTTTGTGTCCTGTGGCATGTGGCTTTTTTCCACAGGGACCGTGGCACTGGCCTGGGAGACTTCATCGGTTTTCTTGCCTTGCAGTTCACCAGTGAGTTGATCAGTTGCCTTCTGCTTAGACCCAATGCTCTTGTGCAGGGTAGGGGCGGCTGTGGTGCCAGCCTGCAATTTCTCCTGGGTATGCTCAGCCTGTGGTGCCAGGCCAGAGGCACCTGTAGTCTCAGCCTGGGTGGTATAACTGTGTCCTCGGCATGTGGGGTCCCTTGCTGTCAGGTCTTCCAGGTTGAAGTTTACTGCCTGCGGGCCTTCCTCTGGAGCCTTCACGAGAGGTGCCGAGGCAGAGATGCCCACACTGTTCCTGTTAATGCTGGTGTGTCTGTGTTGCTCCCTGGACGCAGGGACACTGGTCCTCGAGTGTTCCTTCGGTGATGTGTCAATGGACAGCTTGGCGAGTTTGCACACGGTCTTCTTGTGCACATCGTTGCTGTGGTTCATGGATTTGGGGGCTCTGAGCTGTGTGGCTGAATTCTGCACATGTTGTGCAAAGGAAGGTGAGCCCATGACCCTCCTCTTTGTCATGGCCCAATACGGGCCATGAGAAGTTGGGGATTTGTCTTGGCCTCCCTCAGATATTTCTGCACGTTGGGACATACATGCATGTTCAGCCGCAGCCTTTCTCTTCTGCCTGCGGTCCCTGTGCGATGCCCTGGAGTCTGGGACACCAGTTTCGATTCGTGTGTCTTTTGTCTTGGTCTTTGGCTGCAGAGCAGGTATTGCCGCAGACCTTCTCTGTGAGATTTTTTTATATCTTGAGGTTTTGTATTCCCTGGTGGCTCCGAGACCATTCTCCTGTCTTGCCTCAGCTGTATTTGGTTGTGATTTCTGGGCAGCAATTCCCACATTCTTCTGGGAGGTTTTTCTCAGCATCTTGGTGTGGAATTGTCTTTCTTCCTTGGCTTTCAGGGGGATTGTTTTTGTCTGCACATCTTGATTTGTGGTCTTCACTTGTGGTGCTGCATCAGGATAGCCTGTAGCCTTCCTCTTCTCATGGATCAACCTGTGGGTTGCCTCACTGGTGTGTGTGATTGCTGGCAGGCCTTTGTCAGGGTTCTTGTCATGTTGCCCACTGCTGGGTTTAGCTGCAGGCCTCTCCAGCAGTATGTCGCTGTTTATTGCTCTTAAAGTTCTGGTGGCAGCCACCTGACCTTTTTTGCAGGTCTTGTCATGTAGTATACTACCATGTTTGCCCTCAGCCTTCTGTTGGTTTTTGCAGGGCTCAGGAGAGGAGGGGACCCTGTCCTCCCTCCCATCCCCAAGGCTCTTGGCATGTGGTGTCTGGAGAGGTTTGCCCAAAGCCTTGCCCTTTGGGATATCCCTGTGGCTCACCATGGAGTCAGGAGTGACCCTCTGAGTGCGTTCCTTAGTGGTCTTGGCCTGTGATGCTCTGACCGGAGCTCGGACCCTGATTGCTGAGAGCCTCCAGGGCCCCTTGGTGGAGCTGTAGGAGCTGGTGCTGGGGTTGCACTTGGTGCATGTCACCCCAAAAAGGAACTCAGGTGCCATGGTCTGTCTCTCAGGTTTTGGGGTTCTTCTCAAAGGCCCAGACCTGGGCACAGAGGAAGCCAGGACCTCTTTGACTTGCAGGCACCTAAAGGCTGAGGAGGTACTGCCTCTGGGGATGGTGCTGTGTAGCGCTCTGGCAACTGAGGCCCTGAGCAGCCGACCTCCCTCACAAGGCTTGGCCCATGGCACACTGGTACATTGTCCCGCAGCCTTCTGCAAGATGTTCCTATGATCCATGTAAGAGGGGACCCTGTTGATTTTGACTTCCTTGGGGATCTTGTCCTGTTGCTTCCATGCAGTATTGGCCCAACCAACAGCCTTCTTTTGTGGGATGTCCCTGTGAGCAGACGTGGTGGCAGGGATACCCACCTGAGGGCGTTTCGTGAGGGTCTTGCCCTGTGATGCCCTGACTGGAGCTCGGGACCCCATTGCCATGAGCATCCAAGTCCTCGTGTTGGAGCTATAGGAGCTGGTGAGGGGGTTGTGCCTGGTGTTTGTCACCCTGAAGGGGCATTCGCGTTTCCCCCTCTGTCTTTCAAGATTTGTAGTCTTTCTCAGAGGCCCAGGCTTGGGAAGAAAGGAAGCCAGGCTCCTATTGACACTCAGGTGACTAATGGCAGAAGGGGCCCTACCACTGGCCTGGGAGCTGCTGTCCTGTGTGCCCTGCTCATCTGAGACTATGGGGCTGCCCCTGGGCTTTAGTGCCCCCTTAGTGCTGCTTGTAGGGCCCCTCTCCTCTGGGGCGCGGCCTGATGCTGCCCTCTGAACCCAAGCCAGGGGGCAGGCCAGCAGGACCCATAGGCAATGCAGCAACTTCCACAGGGCCTGCTGCAGACCCTGCTGCAGCGCTTGTGGCAGTGCTGCAAGGAGCGCCAGGCGGCCCCTGGCAGCATCCATCCTGAGCAGTTCAAGGCCTGCTGCTCCAGGTCCAGTGGGTGCGGCCTGGGGCGGTGGGAGCGGCTTCCTCTGAGGACCACCTCAGAGGAGAAGGCTGGGAATGAGCCCATTGAGGGCTGAGCCCTTAGAAAGTAAGACGGTCCCCGCCTGGCGGGGTGGGAGCCCCTGCCGCTGGCGGCGGCGGGGGAAGCCTCTGAGAGCTTCCCCCGCCCGCCTGTGGACTCAGTTCAGAGAGCAGATGGGTCTGGGGGGCGGGGTACTGGGTGTGCGGGCTGATTGGCCCGAGGCGCTGGGCCCCTACCGGGGTCGTCACGCTGCACTGAATGCCGGGGTTCCTTCCTTGGTCCTCAAGGTGCACTGCGGCGTTCAGTGTGGGCGCGTTCGACGCTCTTGGGAGCTCCGAGACGTGTCCGTTGGCAGTGCTCAGGGCGGCACGAGCCCGGAGCGGGGCGGGTGGCCGCGGGGCAGAGCTGGCGCGCCTGGGGGCGTGGGGAACCCGCGGCCGCCCGTGGTCGTGACAGCGAAGGGCCCTGGCTGTTGTGGGGCGCCGGCGGCTTGACATGGTGCACAGCGGCTGCTGCCTGTTCACCTGAGGCCAGGGTTCCCCACTGAGATCCTGCTTCTCTCAGTGCCTTGGCCCTTGACTGCAGCCTGCATTTCAGAGAGCAAAGACAGAGAAGATCTTCCATCCCATGAGTGACTCCAACAGCAAGAGCTGAGCCGATCCCATGCCAGGAGCCAGGAGCTTCTTCCGGGTCTCCACACGTGTGCAGGGTCCCAAAGCTTTGGGTCGTCCTCGACTGCTTTCCCAGACCACAAGCAGAGAGCTGCATGGGAAGTGGGACCGCTGGGATTAGATCCAGTGCCCATATAGGATCCCAGTGTGTGTGAGGAGAGGACTTCAGCCGCTAGGCTACGGTACCGGGCTCTAGATGATATATCTTCAATATTCTTGTCAGCTACAGAGTTAACAATGGATTTTACTTTTTATTAAAAGAATTGTAAGATTAGCTTCTATGTTTATTAACATCTTTATCATTTGTGGTACTCTGAATTCTGTGTTGAAGGTCTTGTTTTCTTTTGATGTTCTGATGGTTTAGCTGTAATCCTTGCACATTTTCCATTTCAGATGTTCCTTATTCTTCTAAACTTGCAACTGCTTCTTTGCCTCCAATTCTGGAGGACGCTCTGTTCACTCATTATGATGATTTTAACCCTGCAGTGTTGTAGTACATATTCAATAGCTTCGTCAAAGTTCTGTGTGTATTTAGGCCCAATGTGGTAGCCTAGTGGCTAAAGTCCTCACCTTGCCCATGATGAGATCCCTCATCACACACTGGGATCCTATATGGGTGCTGGTTCTAATTGCAGCAGGCCCACTTCCCATCCAGCTCCCTGTCTGTGGCCTGGGAAGGCAGGTGAGGACGGCCCAAAGCCTTGGACCCTGCACCTACATGGGAGACCCGGAAGAGTCTCCTGGCTTCAGATCGGCGCAGCTCCAGCCATTACAGCCCCTTGGGGAGTGAAACAGCGGAAGATCTTCCTCTCTGTCTCTCCTCCTCTCTGTATATCTGACTTTCCAAAAATAATAAAACAAGTCTTTACAAAAATAAAAACAGTGTCCTGTGTATGAACTCAAACATCAACACCCACAGTTTGTTGGTGGTAACTGCTTTTCAGATGGTACTTTCATTGGAGTTGCATTTTTGATAGATGCTTTCATGCTTTCATGTTGATAGCATTGCATTTGAATGTGTTAGCTCATTTCAGTGTCCCTCTTACTTGAAAGTTTAACTTAGCCACAAGAATTTTATTTTTTGTTTGCTAGTCATTTCTTCTCTTCTCTATTATTTTTAAGCTTTAAATGATTTTAAACGGCTGATTTACATGTAATATCATGTATGTTGGTGGGATACAGTGCAGTTTTTCAACACAATTCCAGAGTGTAAAACAGCGAGCCCAGGTAACTTGCCTTCCCCTTTCTCATCCTCCCTTTGTGTTTGGGGCCTGTCAGTTCTTCTCTCCCAGTTCTTTCATCCACAAGGATATATTATATTCTGCATGCAGTTCCTTCACCCCAACACTGCTCTGGAACACTAGAACTTACTGTTTTGGTCTGTGTGTCAATGCCCATTGTACAGCCTCTCTCTCTGGCCTCTCCCTCTGTGTGTGTGTGCATATGTGTGCACTCTATGAAGTTTTCTTTATCCACTCGTACAGCAGTGGACACCTGGGTTGATTCCATGTCTTGGTTACTGTGGACAATGCTGCAATGAAATGGGAGCTAAAAGGTTTCTCACAAATGTCCATTTCCTTTCCCTCAGATGTACATGGAGAACAACTCCACAAGGGCTGTACTCATTTGCATAGCTATGATTATTACTCATTTGCATTTTCAAGTGCAAATATTACCTGGTAGGGATTTGGATGAGGTGAGGAAGACAAAAGCAGTGCCTTCCAAAGGGAGTAGGAATGTTCAAAATAGCCAAAGAACTCTTTTCCACACTAAATGTGTCACAGTCAATGTTCAATCATGACTCTGATTCCAGATAGGTGCTTTCCATCAGAGGATTCCAAAGCAAAATTGGGCTGTTGGTGGAGTGACCACCCACAGATGGACGATGCTGTCCCAGAGTGTGTGCGTTTGTGTTTCACGCCTGTGCGGCTCGCCCCCTGGCGAGGCCAGCCCGCGACCGGAGGCCCGCGGCGCTGGGTGCCAGGGGGCAGAGTGCCCGGCGGCAAGTTGGCGCTCCGGAGGCTGTAGCCGCGTCTGGGAAAAGTTAATCCAGACGGGCCAAGAGTTAATCCAGACAGTCCCAAGCGGGCCAGAGCCGCAGATCCCAGCTCCCCGCCCAGCCCCGGAACTTTGCTCTTCCTGGCCCGCCCCTTGTGGTTGCTGCTTTCCGGCCAAAGTTCCGACGGAGGCATGGCTTCCTGGCGCCTGATTTTCTCTACCGGGGCGTCCCGGCTGCCCTGTAGCCTCGCTCCTCGGCGGGTAAGGCAGCTCCGGAGGGGCAGGAGGTCGAGCTCGCTCCTCGCGAACGCCTGGCCCGAGCTGGCCCCCGGGGAGCTCGCGAGGAGGGAGGATCAGGGTCCCAGGCTGCAGGAGCGGAGGGAGCTGGCGACCCCGGGGCGCCCGGGGAGAGGGGACAGGAGTTCAGTGGCGCGGGCAGCGGGGATGGTGAGGAGACCGGGCGCCTTGCAGCCCCGCGGAGTGTCCCTGGGACCGGAGGGCAGGCGAGCAGAAAGCTGCCTGAGGTCTTACTCCATAGTCAGATGAAGTCTGTGTGTAAAGAAGGGAGAAGGAGAGCGTGGGGCCCGGGGCGGGGTGGGGAGTTGTGGGGACAGGGCTTCAAGGTTTTCACATCCTTGCAAGTTTTGAAGTTGTGAACAGGTGGAGGTGGAAGAAGAGAGGGTCCCGCGGAGGGCCTTTGCTTTGTCTGAAAATCCACTGTTGGGCTGTGTAGTTAAACCTGAATACAGTTTCATGGAAAATTGAAAGTCTGCATACAAATTTACAGAAAAGTGAAAGTTTCACTTAAAAAGGAAATAAAACCAGAAAGAAAACATGAGCTGTCTGCAAAGTCCCCTTTGTAGCCTACAAAATCTTGCTGGCCCTCACTGATTTCCCTGTACTTTTTTGTCTAATTTTGCCAGCATGCCTTTATAGGGCCTATTATTGTAAACAGGACAGCTGGGAAAGGGCTCAGAGAAAACGTAAAGAAACGCCCAGAACCCTGTCCTTTTTCTGAGAGCTGAGGCCAGTGTGTCTGGAGGAAGACGTGTAAGGATTAAAAAAAAATTTTTTTTTTCCATGACCCAGTTCTGTAGGTTGAGGGATTTCCCTTCCCACCCTCCCCATGGGTAAGGGTTTGGTGGGTGAGGAAGAGGGGAGAGCGATGCCAGCCCTGGAGCGCTGAGGGGGACCCCGAAACTGACTTGGAGTTAGTTCAGTTAGAAAGGTGGAGGTGCGAGTGCTCATACTCTCTGGGAGTGTCAGGGAAGGCGGTAGAGCATTTCTTCTTCTAAGGTTTATTTACCTTTTTTTGAAAGGAAGATTATACAAAACGAGATTTTACAAAGTTTGGACTGGTTCACCTCCCAAATGGCCACAGTGCCTTGGAGCTGAGCTTATCTGAAGTCAAGAGCCAGGAGCTTCTTCCAGGTCTCCCACATGGGTGCAGGAGCCCAAGGACTTGAGCCATTCTCTGCTATCCTCCAGGTCATAAGCATGGAGCTGAATGGGAAGTGGAGCAGCTGGGACTAGAACTGGCGCCCATATGGGGTGCTGGGGCCACAGGTGAAGGCTCAGCATGCTATGCCACCGCACCTACTGTGGTGGCAGTGTTTTTAAGGGTGGGGTAAAGAGATGGTATTGAACAATTTGTGGAAAGGTAAGGTGAGAGGAAGCAGTTGTGTTCAGGAAGGGACATGAGGCAGGAGAGAGGGACAAAAGAGTGTTGTGTGGAGTTAAAATAATTGGAAATTTTGGGGCATGGCACGGTAACCTAGCGGCTAAAGTCCTTGCCTTGCATGCACTGGAATCCCATGTGGGTGCTGGTTCTAATCTCAGCAGCCCCACCTCCCATCCAGCTCCCTGCCTGTGGCCTGGGAATGCAGTTGAGGATATCCCAAAACTTTGGGGCCCTGCACCCGTATGGGAGACCCGAAGAGGCTCAGGGCTCCTGGCTTCAAATTGACTCAGCTGCACCCATTGCTGAATCAGTGGACTGGAGTGAATCAACGGATCGAAGATCTTCCTCTCTCCGTCTCTCCTCTTATCTGTATATATGACTTTCCAGTAAAGATAAATCTTAAAAAAGAAAGAATCGGGACTTTGGGCAGCTCACAGGTGCTGTTGGGGGATCCTGCTTCAAAACTGCATTTGCTAGAGCATCTTGGCTGCTAGAATGTGGTTATTCCACAGTCCTGCTGCAAGCTGCCGTTCCAGGGCACAGCCTTCTAGCCCATCTCCTTTGGGTCTTTTCACCTCAACTCAGTCATGGTCGGGGAAGTATTTCGCCCATGCTGTCACTTAAACTGGAAGACAGCCATGTTCAACTCCTCGCTGACTCGTTCCTAGCTGCCACAGGTCAACTCCTATATTACACAAGTTGTCCGCTTTTAGTTATGTCATCTGTGGGCTCTCTTAGACCAGTGTCTGCTTATCAGACAGCTCTGCGTTTCCTTTTTGTATCTTACGATGAACTTGAACTCTTTCTGGCGCACAAAGACATTGCAGCAGTAACTGTCGTGGTCGGGTGAAGGTCAGAGGTGTGTAGAAACTCTCAATCGGAGGAACATGATCTTCTCAGTAAATAGGAGATCTGTTTTATTTGCTCTTAGTGAAATAGGTCAAAGTGTGATGAGGCTGTGCTTGAGGCAAGAAGATGGAATCAGACCAAGCAACGCTAGACAGAGTGATGACTCATGGCATTCTGACTTGTGGGGACCCTCATACTCGGCAGATAATGGGATTTGCTAACTTTCTACCACTTCTGATAACAGACATCCTCTTGACTTAAGCCATCATCATCTTTTGGGTAGTCTGCCGCACAAGTGTCTGAACCGGAATCTCTGTTTCCAGCCTTGCACTTTGTAGCATAGCAGCTGGAGCAGTCCTTGAACTGCTTCTGGCAAAAGATGTCAATCTTCTGCTCAAAACGTGGGCCATTTCCCATTCAGAATGAAAGCATGTCTGTGCAGAGTGGCCCACCCAGCCTGCAATTTCCAGTGCCCTCTGCCTCTCTGACCTCTCCTCCCACATGTCTTCCCGTGCCAGCCACACTGGCCTGCTGCTTGATTGCCCTGTGAACTGGCTTGCTGCCTTCGCTCTCTGCCTCGAACCTTTGCTCTGCTTTCCCCTTGGCCTGAAACCATGTAACTCGTCCTTCACCTCTTCCAGGACGTTGCTTAAATGTCACCTGCTCAGGGAGGCCACTGCTGTCCATTTTACTCTAAGTAGCAGTTTCTGCCTCTCTCCTATGCCTTGTTTTCTCCACACTCCATCTCATTATCTGCTGTCTATGTCATTCAATGTGTTTACACCTTGTCCGCCTTACATCATTCTGGAAGGTAGAATTCGATATCTGTTCTGTTTACTGCTGTCTTGCCATTGTCTAGAGCAGTGCCTGCTTGGGGCAGAGTAATAAACAATCATAATGCCACATTAAAAAAAATAAACCTCTAGTACTTTTTCATGTTAGCAAAACCTTAAATCAAAGCAAACCATCGGCAAGAGCAGTGGATCTGATTTTCCTAATCAAAACAGTTAGTCATGTTAGTTTTGCCTGATGAGATAGAGAATCAAAAAAAACATGACTCCTCTGAGACATGAGCAGGATCGAAGACCACAGTTAAAAACTTTAAGTTGCTCCTAATTTGTCTCTGATTTTTGTCTCCCTTGATTGTATAGTATTTGGGAAATACCTGGCTCTTAACTGTGGACACATAAGAACTGTATGAAGAATGAGAAATAATATCCTGTAGCACAAGGCAGCTACTTTTTCGAGCACTCATGTTCACTGGGACAACATGTATTGTTACTCCAAAGTGTAATTTCTGTTTTGCTGCTGGCGGTTGCCTACTTCAGCTTAGCTACTGGAGCTTAGAATACAGTAGGCACTTTCTTTTGTATCTGCTCAGCCTTACCTTCGAGTTGCTGTGGCAACAAGAACTGTGCTCTGCCGAAGCTCAGAATAGCTGTGGCCTCTGTCCAATGTCTTGCTTTAAGTTCAGGAGCAGCTAGAGATGCTGACGTGATATGTAAACACATTGAATATAAACCTAACATGCACGTAAAAGCAAAGAGTATGAACCTAACAGGGCCTGTGGCAAGCCATGTATGGGGTAGAATTGAAACACTTTAAAACTTTCTTCTTCTTTCTTTTTTTTTTTTTTTGTAGAGGGGGCAGCTTGCTAGTCTAGTGATTAAAGTCCTCATCTTGCCTGTGCCAGGATCACATATGGGCACTAGTTCATGTCCTGGCTGCTCCATTTCCCTTCCCGTTTCCTGCCTGTGGCCTGGGAAAGCAGTCGAAGATGGGCCAAAGCTTTGGGACCCTGCTCCTGCGTGGGAGACCCAGAAGAAGCTCCTGGCTCCTGGCTTTGTGTTGGCTCAGCTTTGACTGTTACTGCCATTTGGGGAATGAACTAGCGGATGGATGAGCTTTCTGTCTCTCCTCCTTTCTGTGCATCTGACTTTCCAGTAAGAATAAGTACATCTTAAAAAATCACTTGTTTAATGTACAGGGTCGCTGTTCTCATTTGGGATGAGACAGTTGCTCATTCTACTGGACTCTTCATACCTGCACTGGAAGACTAGATGTACATGCACCTGGTTGCCTCCCCTGCTTCCAGGTGCCTCTGGCCACGAACCACACACACCATACTGCGGTAGTCATGACACAGGGGCTTGGAAAACAGTGCATGCATGGCACAGTCCTGTACCTTGCAGTAACAGGACCACATGTTGGGAAGTGGTTATGGAAGGGTCACAATTGCCAGGGTGAATGTGATGTACTTTTAGATTATAAAGATGTACATTGTTCATACTCATTCTTTAGAAAATATGATGTTCTGTTTTTGCCAAGCTGACATGTTTACACTCCAGTTAAGGCTCAGACTGCAAATCTCATAGATGAATTTGGGTTTGATCAAAAATATTAATTTGGCATTAAGTGATGGGTACTTATAGAATATAGGGAAATTCTATCCATCACTTGTAAGCGTAAGGCATTCACCTTTCTCATGAAATCAGATCTGTGCTGTTTATGTTCTTGCTGTAGGTTTGGTTTGCTCTAAATCTCTTGTGTCGCATGCATTGATGCATGATTTTATTTTGTATTAGTGTTTTTGATGAAGTTCTAATTTATGACCACATTGCGTGTTCAAGCTGCATGTCCGCATAGGCAGTGATAGTGTTAATAAGTCCCTCTTCAAGAGGCAACTCCTTGGAATGGTTTTCTGAGCATCCTGTCAAGGCATGTATCAATTTATGCATGAAGATAGCCAGTGTAAAAGAAGCACATGAGTGGGAACATATTATCTATATTTTTTGAAGTTTTCGCTCAATATGTAATGTTTCATATTGTTGATATTCAGCAACATTGAATAAATAATGCATCTCAGCCATGCTTACATTCTGCTTGAGCAGCACGATTGTGAGTGCTAGTCTCTTCTGTCAGTAAATAATTTATAGAACAGTGTTTTGTTGCATGTATGTGCTCTGAGCCATTGGATATGTCAATACATTGTTTTCGGGTCTTTTCCATTACCAAAGCTTTAATGTATATACTTGATGACCTGGAATCCCCTGCAGTTCGTATCAAGTTTAGGAGAAGCCTTTTAAGCTTTGTACAAAGCCACATGGATTTTAAGAGGGATATTGTTGAACCTGTAGGTCAAGGTGGATAGTATCGCCTTCCTAACAAAATTAAATTTTACAATCTGTGAACACAGGTTGCCTTTAATTCCTCAATGGTGCTTTGTGGTTTTCAATTTACAAGTCTTGCATTTTTTAAATTGCATTTATCAGTATTTTGTTCCTTCACAGTGTAATTGTAAACAGTTATTTTCCTTATTCCATTTTAATTACTTCTGATGATTTTGTGTATTTGAAAGGCAGAGTTACAGAGAAAGAGAGATCTTCCATCTACTGGTTCAGTCCCCATATGGCTACAAAGGCCAGGGCTGTCCAGCATGAAGCCAGGAACCGGGAAACCCATCTACAAACATCTCCTCCTTGTTTGGCAGGGACCCAAGCACTGGGCCCTCTCTGCTGCTTTCCTAGGCTCATTAGCAGGGAGCTGGATTGAGAGTGGAGCTGCTGAATTCAAATATATGCTCATATTGGGATACTAGAGTTGTAAAGCAGTTGCTTAATTCTCTGTACCACAATGCTGGCTCATTTTTGTGTTAATGCGTCTTTCTATATACACCGTCTCCTCCCTCATTCCAAATAATGGGAGAATATCTACTGGATAAATTGTAGTATGTGAAGTTACTAAGTCAAATCGTATTTACACTTAACATTTTGATGAGCGTTGCCAAATTGACCTCCAAAGTGAAGTTGCCACGATTTCTATCAGTAGATTGTAAGAGTGACCCTAATAAATGTGTATGTTGCAAGCTTTTGAGCCATTCCAGTCTGATAAGACGAAAATTAGATCTCCTATTGTTTGCATATATAATTTAGTTTGTAAATATGGTTGTATGTGTGTTGTGTTTATGTGAGAGAGAGAGAGCTACTCTGAACCCAGGTTTTTTATGTCCAGGTGTCTTGTTAATACTCATGTATGAATAGGTTTTGTTTATCTTTTCTTTAATATAAGCTTTTAAAAAATATTTATTTTATTTTTATTGGAAAGGCGTATATACAGAGAGGAGAGACAGAGAGGAAGATCTTCTGTCCGATGTTTAAATCCCCAAGCGGCCGCAACGGAGCAGAGCCAATCCGAAACCAGGAGCCTCTTCCGGGTCTCCCACGCAGGTGCAGGGTCCCAAAGCCTTGGGTCATCCTCGACTGCTTTCCCAGGCCACAGGCAGAGAGCTGGATGGGAAGCAGGGCCACCAGGATTAGAACCGGCACCCTTATTTGATCCCGGTGCATGCAAGGCGAGGACCTTAACCACTAAGCCATCGCGCCGGGCCACTAATATGAGTTTTTAATATTCCATAATTTAGGGTCATCGGAAGACCCTAAATTTTAACTGTTTCTTTGTGTGTTTTTAAATTATTGAAATATTTATATATTTGAAAGGCACAGTGACAGTGACTGCTGGTTCACTTCCCAAATAGCTACAATGCACAAGGCTGAGCCAGATTAAAAGAGGCCAGGAAGTCCCGTCTGTGTCTCCCATGCAAGTGGCATGGGCCCCTGCTTGGGCTGTCGTCCACTGCTTTTGCAGGTGCATTGGTAGGAAACTGGACTGAAAGAGTAGCTCATCTGAGATGCCTTGTATTACAAGGGAAAGTTAACCCATTGCATTACAACCGAAGCCTCTATTTTAACTTTTTCAACAAAGGGCAGAGAGCTGGGTTTGTATTATATATTCATGTAAGATTCTAGGTCTCCATCACTGTGCTTTTGAATATAATTGGAGCTTGGCAAAGTTGTATTAAATTCAATAAACCAAACGTTTACAGTATGTCTTATTGCTGTCAGATTCCCTGATTTGGTGATGAATGAGAAACTGCTCTGCCTTCTTGAGTGCTCACAGTCAAGCCAGAAGCCTTGGTGAGGGGATGGATTCCTTGGTCCTATTTAACTGAGGCACCTGTTAATGGTTTTTATAGAGGTGTTGGCCTCTGTGTGATTCTTGAAGCTTGAGAAAGGAAGTGAGTCAGGCTGAGGAGACAGCAGAAGGGAAGGCCAGAATAGGGGTAAGCATGGCAAATTTTGTGAATGCCTGAAAATGTATTAGTGCAAAGCTCCTCTCTGATGGAACTGGTGCAGTGCGGAGTTAGGACGGTGGCTAGATGCTGTGTTTGTACCGTGATGTGAACATGTGAATGCCAGGGT
Source organism: Ochotona princeps (assembly GCF_030435755.1). Taxonomy (NCBI): domain Eukaryota; kingdom Metazoa; phylum Chordata; class Mammalia; order Lagomorpha; family Ochotonidae; genus Ochotona; species Ochotona princeps. Next base: position 76,494,315 of record NC_080840.1, on the reverse strand, counting down.
GAAGACTTTGACTTTTGTCTTTTTGACTCTGGAAGGTGTTAATGTTTTTGAGAGATTTTTTTTTTTCCATTTCTATTTTATTTGAGATCAGTAGAGATCTTTCTTGTGCTGGTGCTCTCCCCAAATGCCTGCAGCATCTGGGACTGGGTTGTGCTGAAGCTGGGAGTATGGAATTCAGTCCTCCATCACGTACCCACGTATGTCTTCCAAGGTGAACGTCACCAGGAAGCTGCGTCTGAAGTGGAGCTGGGACTAGCAGCGGGCACTCCTATGGGAAGCAGGTGTCCCACCAGAATGCTCCGTCTGCTCACCCTGGACTTCGTTTTTTTGGAATGTGAATTTGCCTGATTTCTAAATATCGAGTTCAGAGTTTAAAAACATTGGGCAATCCCAACACCACACAATTGACTTAGGATCTCTAACATACCTCTGGTTTTTAGATATTTATCCTAAGCATTCCAGAATCATCGAAATACTGAATTACTTAATCCCAGTGTAAATCTCACTGGAACAAAGTTGCTTTCTGTTGGAGAAGACAAAGTTCAGACGCTTTGTGAACTGCCACTTGAGAGTTGGTAAATCCCTTCTTTTTTAAATTAAGAAAACATTTTTTTAAAAATTTTGATGATCTTTACATAGTTGGTTAGGGTTCATAGGGTCAAGGGCTACAGGAAAGTGGGTAAAACCGTTGTTTCCACATTCTTTTTTTCCTTCCTGTATCTGGGGTAAGGGGAGACTCAAAGGGAGAAGCCACACCCACCCTCCCAGCCGTCCCAGGTCACTGATGTGGGGTGTGCTCCGAGGGCTGAGGGCCGAGGGCACTGCTCAAGTGGCTTTCATAGTTTAACTGTTTGAATTGCTGTCAGTCTCGCCATTCCAAGCACAATGAAATCTTTTCAGAATCCACTGGCTGACAAAGTCTGCCTCTTCATCTTTTTTAAAGATTTATTTTTGTTGGAAAGTGAGATACATAGAGAAGAGAGACAGAGAGGAAAATCTTTCATCCAGTGATTAATTCCCAAGCAGCCACAACAGCCAGAGCTGCGCCAATCCGAAGCCAGGAGCCCAGAGCCTCCTCAGGGTCTCCCATGTGGGAACAGGGTCCCAAGGCTTTGGGCTGTCCTCAACAGCTTTCCCAGACCACAAGCAGGGAGCTGGATGGGAAGTGGGGTTTCAGGGATTAGAACTGGTGGTCATATGGGATCCCAGTATGTGCAAGGTGAGGACTTTAGCTACTAGGCTACTGGACTGGGCTCTAAGTCCCTTCCCTTTAGAGTTACTGTAACTAGCAGGACTGGAAGGTGGAAACTGTCGTTTCTGTGATGAGATACTGTCTGTGAGCAGAGGTGGGTGATTGCTTTTACTCTGCTAGACTTATAACTTCCAATCCTTAAAAAAAAAAAATTATTACCAAAATCGAAAGGTTTCAGAGACTTTTACGAATTTTAGGACCCTGAAGATCTCTGGAGAAATAAGTTCTGTTATTTGAAATGTGTGATTTCTGTTTTCAGAAATTCTAAACTTATTTCTAAACTTATTTCTACAAAAACAACAAAGCAAAAAAAAAATGTAGCTTTTTGTAAAATCAATTTTTAAGAAAGTAACAAGAAAAAAGTAATGACCAAAGTGTTGTTTCAGGTTGCTCAGCTTGCTTTCTCATCCTTTTCCTTTTTGTAGAAACAGGGCATTGAATACAGTGTGACCATTGAGTTCTGATAGACTCTGTGAGTCTTGCTGTTGAGCAGCTGACTTAGGCAAAGCAATGACTTGAATTAACATTTGTATAGAGTCCGTGAATTGTCAGAATATTGAGCTAACTAGCAGGTGGTTTCTTCACTTGTGGTTTGGTGAGAGGAGTCCTGGGACGGGCTTTGAGTAGCTCAGAGAAGCAAGAGCATGTTATGCTGCTAACCTGATAGGTTGTAAACACTTATCAGCAGTTTTTGGTGTCAAATGTGCTGCTTTTACCTTTATATTTTTTCCTGTGTCAAGAGACTGAAGAAAATATTTTACAAGGAAGGTCTGTATGTTAATGTCTTAATTGAGTTCCTTAAGTTTCCACATCAGATTATATATACAATAAGAAAAACTTAATGTTAGCGACTTTGGAAAATTAGGATCCTTTTTTTCTTTGTTATTAGGTAGTGATGAATTTACCAGCCTACTCGTGCATGCTTCCTGATTTATCATCTTCATGTAATAGTTCTGAAGGCGGGAGGCAGCCTCAAGTAAAAACTGCCATTTATGTAGAAAAAGGTTATTGTAGGTTGCTTTGGCAAAAGGATAAAAAAGAAAATGTCAACAGGAAGAGAAAAGAAATATGACTGGAGATAACAAATTTATCTTTAGTTATTTTACTTATGGTCTCAGTTTTTTTCTTTCAATAATATCTTGTCCTGATTATAAAACTAAGCTATACTTAATGGATGGATTTGGAAAATATTAAAAAGCAAAAAAAAAAAAAACAAAACCAAAGCAAGGGACACATCCATAGTCTGTCCTATTTGGAGACGATAATTGTGTAGAGTAGTGGAGATGTTAGATTTGAGCCAGCCCCACCCCAGCCCCATCCACTCATTGTGAGTTGTCTTTAAAAAGGAAAAGACATGGCCTTAAGAGAACAGAGAGGAAATATGTAAGGTGGTTTGCAGAGGACTCCAGAACCTGTTAGCCCACTTTTTAAGCTCGATTCTGTAACTTTGACAATATTTTTGAAAAATAATTGAGAGAGAGATTAAGATTGAGGCAGAGCACACTTTGACCTGTTGGTTGCTATAATCCTGGGGCTGGGGGAAAGTGTAGGTTGAAGGTGAGAAGCTGGCAACACCATCTGGCTCTTACACAGGGGGATAAAGGACCCATCTTCTTACACCGTCACTTGCTGCCTCCCAGAGTGCACTTTGGTAAACGGCTGGTTTTAAGAATGCAGTGCTCCAACTTGGGATGTGGTGCCCTAACTGGCACCTTAGCTACTGTGCCAAACACTCTCCTTGATTTTGTAATGTTTGAAGCCTTTCTTGTACAACAGGGTGAATATAGTATTTGTGTCACTGTGAAGAGTGAACACTAAGTAGTTTGTTGTGAAGGCTCCGCTAGGCTGTGCAGACCAACTATCTAATTGCAGTACATGATTATCACCTAATGAAAGTTAGCTCTGTTTAACACTAAGTTTGTTTCTATAGTTAAATGTGATCATGATAGTGATTTTTGAAAGTATCGTGAGCATAAATTATAAAATATAAAATAGGGCAGAGAGTTATTTTTTATTTCCCTTCTTCACCCACAGGAAGAAAAAAAAATCCTGATTTTGTTTCTACTTAATTTTTTTAAAAGCTTACTTATGTATTTGAGTACAGGCTAACAGAGAGAAATTTCCAGACTCCCCAAATGCCCGCAGTTGTTAGAGCAGAGCCAGGCTGAAGCTAGGAGCAAGACCTCCACCAAGGTCTTGTAGAGTGGTGACGGGTACACATGTACAGTACCTGAGCCATCACGTACTGCCTGTAACACACTTTAGAAGGAAGCTGTATCAAAAGGGAAGGTAGGTACTCCTGTAATGGCTGTGGCTATTCCAGGAGGCAGCTTAATGTGCATTGCTATCACCGCCCTGCTGCTGTTGTAAATATTTTGTCTATTCTAAGACTATTCGCCAGCAGAAAGTAGGAGGTCTTTGATTTAATCAAGAAGAATTTAAAAATGATTTTCTTGAGTGAGTCAAAGATGAGATGTGAATTTGGTTCAAGTTATTCCTGTTAAAAGGCAAAAGTACTTAGTGAATTTTAAGAAAATATTTATTGTTTATTTTTATTGGAAAGTCAGATATACAGAGAGGAGGAGAGTCAGAGAGGAAGATCTGTCCGATGATTCACTCCCCAAGCAGCCGCAATGGCTGGAGCTGAGCCGATCTGAAGCCAGGAGCCTGGAGCCTCTTCCAGGTCTCCCATGCGGGTACAAGGTCCCAAGGTTTTGGGCCATCCTTGACTGCTTTCCCAGGCCACAAGCAGGGAGCTGGATGGGAAGCAGGGCTGCCGGGACACAAACCGGTGCTGATATGGGATCCCGGGGCATGCATGGAAGGCGAGGACTTTAGCTGCTAGGCCAGGCTACCTCACTGGGCCCACTTTGTGAATTTTTAAGGTTAGATTCGGAGGTGGGCATTTGGTACAGCGGTTAAGATGCTGCATTGGATGTCTGCCTTGTACATCAGAATGTACATCAGAGTTCTGGCTCAGCTTCCAATTCAGCTTCCTGCCCTTGCGCACATGTCGAAGCAGCAGGTGATGGCTCAGGTGCTTAGGTTCCTGTCACTCAGTTGGGAGACCAAGTTGAGTTCCTGGCTCCTGGCTTTGGCCTGGCTCCATCCTGGCTGTGGCAGGCCTTTAGGTTCACCATCCAACACATGGAAAATCTCTGTGATTGTGTATGTGTCTGTTACTGACGTTATTAACGTTCAGAAAGGTAGATGATTACATAGTATGCTTGCAGTGAGTTTATATTCATTCAAAACTGGTTAGTTTTAAATGAAAGAGTAAGTTTAAAAAATTCGTGTCTCTTGTGGAATATGTAAATGCAAATGTCAATTCTGTCTTTTGCTCTTTTTAGTTTTTCAGTTGTGGGACAAAAATACTATGTCAAAGCACTGAAGCTGCCCAGGCTAAATTCTTTCCTCCCGTTCAAAAAGTGATGCTACCACCCAATAGTTTTCAAGGAAAAGTGGCGTTCATTACTGGGGGAGGCACCGGCCTTGGGAAAGCAATGACAACCTTCCTGTCCAGCCTGGGTGCTCAGTGCGTGATAGCCAGCAGGTAAGTCGGTCTCAGCAGCCACTTGGCAACAAAGGAGCTGCGCTGCGTGGTTGCAGTGCGCCAGAGTGGATGAGTTGCATCTCACTCTTCCAGAAAGTACTTGATTTCTTTGCATGATTTCAACAAAGCACCTGGGAAAAGTCAGTTGTAAGTTGAGATGATGGAAATAGTAACATTATGGAACTGGAGTTGTTTACATTTCCTGAATTCAGTCCACTACTGTTTCTGCTCATGCAGATGAAGTTAAAATGAACTGTACTGAGGCCGTTTTGTTCTCAGTAGAAGTGATTATGGTTCCTGTATCAATTGCTAATCAACTTTGTATGGTAATATTTGATGTGGATTTTTAAAAACATCTGTTGTGCTGAATACTGGAAGTGTGTCAACACGAGGTAGGAATTTCTTATTTAGCCATATCCTGGCCCCTGTGTAAGTTTGGCACTTTCAAGATTGCTCAGAAAAATCCATCCTTTCTTTTTTTTTTGACTGAGATAAAATTTTAGCTGGATGAAGTGTTCATGAATGTAATTGACCACAACTTTTGTGTTTTTGTACTGTAAGGTTTTTGAGTTTTACAGTATTTTCATTTAAGTACTATAAAAGTTAAATTCATACTATAAAACTTTGTGTATATAAATTTATATATGTGTCTATATGTATACATATGTGTGTATACTATATAAATTATTTTTGTATTGCTGTCAAGCATATAAGATTCTGAATATATATAGATTATATGAAACCTTAAATTTGGCCTAAGAACTGCCGACATTATGCCATGAATGTATTTTTTGGCAAAAGCCTATTGGGGCAAAAGAACAGATATAATTATTATAATCAAGGAAATATTTTAAATCTACAAGTAGATATGTAATAACTGACTTAAAAGTGGCTAATTAAGTAACTACTATCAGATGTATAAAATTATTTTGAATTTAATTTTTAGTATTAAGTATATTAAAACTGATTTATGTTTTAAGGCAACTTTTGTGCTTTCTCAGAAATTCTTTTCCTTGAGCCATGGATTCTTTGTGTTCTTTAGCTTATGGAATTAAAAAGGAATTAAAAAGCAACTTTAACATGAGTCTTTTCAGAACTCAAGCAAAATACTTTGTTTCCTTCCAGGAATATTGATGTTCTGAAAGCTTCTGCAGAACAGATTTCATCTCAGACTGGAAATAAGGTACATTAAGAAAAAAAACAGTCACTTAATCACTAAATACAGATGTAGGGATTACAACATGTAAGTATTTTCCTCATAGCTTTGCATTCGAAAGCCTGGAGAATGAAGAGTTCATTTTTCACTTCGTTATTTTCAGGTTCATCCGGTTCAATGTGACGTGAAAGATCCTAAAATGGTACAGAATGCAGTGGCAGAACTGATCAAAGTAGCAGGGCTTCCTGATGTGAGTACAATGGATGGGAGGCCAAAGTAAGAGGCGTTTGATGTTGATAACACCCTCAAAATGTACAAAGCACATCATATATTGATGTGAGCAAGTGCTGTGGTGGGAAGTACCTATTTTCCACGTCTGGGAAAATGCTGGTTCCATTTAAAGGAGGCAACAAATTAGGTGGACTGCACTACTTCCTTTTAGGGATCCTTAAAGAGTGCATTAGTAATTATAAAACAAGGTTGATTTCACTTTATTTAATAAGATTATGAAATAAGAAGAGCAGTTATCTAAGAGCACAATATCCAATTTGATGATGTATGCTCTGATTTTACTAATAATTTTGATTATCTCTCTTACAATATAGACGAGGAGAATTATAAAAAATTCTGAATTTTTTCATAAGACTGAGATTTGCCTGGGTATTTGCTATTATTTGGTTCATTTATTGGAAAGAAGTTATTTCTTTCAATATCCTGAAAGAAAATACATTTTAATGTTAGAGGTATTTTTAGACTAACCAATGTGATTGAATCTACTGTGGAATTATTAGAATAGTTTTTGGTAGTGAAGAAACAGGTCACTAACCAGGTTCCATTGAATCAGTTCAACTACAATAACACTGGATATTAAAATGCATTATTTGAGATTCCTTGAAATATTATCACATGGTAAATATGCGTAATCTGTATTTGTTTTCTAATATAGTTTACCTTAATGTAAATACAAGGATTAGGATTTTGACATTTGGTAAATAATGAAATCACAGACATATAACAAAGCTGAACTCAATCTCATAGTATTGTTTTGTAACTACGAACTCCAGTTTCATTGTATTATTTGTATTAGTAAGTCTCAGAAATGGGACATTTGGTGCTGGCATCCCACATGTGAGCTGGTTCGTGTACTGGCTACTCCACCTCTGATCCAGCTCTCTGGTTATGACCCGGGAAAGCTGTGAGGATGGCCCAAGTCCTTGGACCCTTGTACCCACGTGAGAGAACCTGGAAGAAGCTCCTGTTTCCTGGCTTCAGATCAGCCCCACTGCAGCAATTGTGGCCACTTCGGGAGTGAACCAGCAGACAGAAGATCTCTCTTTTTGTAAATCTGCTTTTGAAATAAAAATAAATAAATCTTTAAGAAAGAAGTTCTAGAGGGAAGATGTACTTCTTCATCCCCAGTAGTCTCTCTAACCTTTGCTGTTCATCTGTTAGGTCGTGATAAACAACGCAGCAGGGAATTTTATTTCTCCCTCTGAAAGACTGTCACCTAATGCCTGGAAGACGATCAATGACATAGTTCTGAATGGCACAGCCTATGTGACACTAGAGATTGGAAAACAACTAATTAAAGCACAGAAAGGTATGTTTGTAAACTTATTTGTTGAGCTACTGTGTATAGGTTCTAAATCATGCCCAGGGATGCTTAAAAATGTAAATGAGACCTCTACTTGTGTAAGCCACAATGTAATGGAAAACTAAGATCATTAAATCATCACCTCTGTACGACACAAGCCATCATAAACACGTTTCAGAGTGCATTGGCAATCAGAGACAGGCATGATCGGCTCCCTGGGTTGGTGCTCGGATAGAGGACTGTGGTATAATTTGAATTGTCTGAGATCAAGAAGCAGAGGAAGAGGAGAATGGTGAGGAGAGCGGTGAGAAATTTGCTGTTGTTAGAGATGGTAAGAAGGAGGGACAGGAAATTATTTTGGGGAATGGGTTGAGTGTACTTGGGACATTTCCCAATATCAAAATCGGGTGTCTGTGATTACTCCTGAAAGAAATAGGATGAAATAATTGAAGGAGACGCATTCAGGAGGGCTTGATAGTTCTTTTGGCATGTGGATAGATGGCATGGGAGCCAAAGAGGGAGACAATTAGAAGATAAAGTCCACAGGCTGTGCATGTGAGGTAAAAGAGCCTTTGGCTGGAATGTGTCATTTGGATCATGAGAGTGATGACGGGAGGTTAATGGGGAACATGTTTGTCAGTGCTTTGAATACGTTCCTCATAAAAGTTCATACAAATAGTAAACTTGTGTATAACGTATGCATATGTGAGTACTTGTATGCCTATTCGTTTAACAGACAATGGTGGCTTTTGAGAACCAAGTCCTGTGGTCATGCCTGAAGCTCAGAGGCAGAGGGGCCTGTCTCTGAGCAATTTGGAGTTGGGATTGGCAAGATGGGGGCATTTTTCAGAGAGTGGGGGTTTCTGTACAGAAGAATCCTGCTGCTTCTGGGAGAATGTCCTTTGGGGCTTTTAGGGAGGAATTGGGCCTGGAGTCAGCCCACTACCTCCCTCTCCTGATTGCCTGAGGAGGTTGAAAATCCGTGCAGTGTGGCTTGCAGCAGCTTGAAAGGGGAGTTGGAAATAGAGAGACGCCTGAGAAGCACCAGGCCTTTTTCTTTTGGTGTTAAATGTACTGGTTGAAGAGGGGCAGGAGGCTGACCCCTCCTCGGCCTTCTGTCGGAAGAACCCGGATCTCTGTCCTTGGTGGCTGCCTCCATCGTGTTTTTGTGGCTTCTCCCCACCCATTGCTCATGGCTCTGTTTCTTTATATTTCTGCCTCTATCAGCTCTTCATTTCTGGCTGTTTCTTCTGTGTCTCAACACATCTTTCTCTGCTTCCTTGTCGCTCTCAGTACTTCCCCAGCCCGTCTCAGTGCCCCTTGATTCTGGTCTGACTCTCCTCTATTCTCATCATTGTCTTTCATTTGAACATTGACTTTGATCTATTTTTACTCATCATGTTGGATTAAAATTCTATGCCCTTCATTAAAAATATATTAGAGAAGAATTTTTGAAATATCAAAGCTAGTTTTTAGTCTTTGAAGATTTCTGTCAGTTATTGATACTGCAACTTGACAGTGTTGGGCCACTGAGTGGAGAGTTTAGTGCAAATGGCCTGTTCTGTTATTAGGTCAATAGTTAGGAACCTCAGATGTTAGTGGTTTCTCAAGTGTTGGCAGCGATTTGTGCAATCTGTGATCAGAATTGTGCTAGGTTGTCTGGCAGCTAGGATTAATTGTCTTTAACTCTGTATGTATTTATTGTAGGCTTATATATTAAAAATTGGTTAGTTTGACATTAGCTTGAAATAGTGTATGTCCTCCAACTTCATACTTTTTAAAAATTCTGACTCATCTATGTCTTTTTCATTTTTAGTACTTTTAGTATTGATAATTTTTTACATGGAAACCTACTGAGATTCTGAAATCATGAATAGGTTGAACTTGCCAAGTCCTATAGTTATATTTAGGCTGTTTTTTTTTTTTTCTGACTTGTTAGTTAAAATTTTCATTTCTTTGTACGAAGTTAAACTTTGAACACACTTCCTTTCTTTTCTTGGCCAGATGTTGGTAACTCTAGCCATGTTCTATCCGGAAATGTACTTCTTCTTTGGAAGAACTCGGCACCTCTTTTGTGAGTTGACTGTCTGTTGCAAGCACCAACTATATTTATCTAGTTTTGAATAGTAAAGAATTTCTCTAGTCACTCTAGAAACTCCCATTACACTAAAAAAGAAAGCCTGGCAATATTTTCAATTAACCCAGCTACTACACTGAATTTAGTGGTGAAGTTTCTTAATTAATTCTCCCATTACTAGCAGTCATGCTCTGCAGCTGAAACTCATTTACATATAGCTGTAGAGTATTATTTAAGTTTAAAGAAACTAAAATCAGATCACACAGTGGTTACATGGACTGGAATCAATGCAGGCTATTAATAGGATGCATTCAATAAGCAGCATTGCATCCTAGGCTAACTCCTGCTTGGTTGTGACTTGGTGTATGAGTGGATTTATGTTGCTGACATTTGTTAAGGCTCACTGTTTTAGGTTCTCTCTGCTACTCTTCCTTGAGCTGCTTCTTCACATCCTTCTTGTGGTTGTTTAACTCAAGGGTCACCCAAGGATCTGAGGGCAGTTTCTTTTTTTAAAAAGAATAGATTTGTTTATTTTTATTGGAAATATACAGAGGGGAAGAGAGACAGATTGGAAGCTCTTCCATCCGCTGATTCGCTTCCAAGCTGGAGCTGAGCTGATTGAAAGCCAGGTGTCCTTGTCTACCTTCCCAGGCCATAAGCAGAGAGCTGCATGGGAAGCAGGGCCACCGGGACTTGAACCGGCGCCCATATGGGATTCTACCATGTGCAAGGCGAAGACTTTAGCCACTAGGCTACTGCACGGGCCCCTGAAGGCAGTTTCTATGCAGATGCTACTTGCTTCGTTCCAGCTGCTTCCACAGTCCTCTGCCTGGCTGTGTGGAGATCGGTGCAGTGTTGGCCACAGTCCTGTCTTTTCCAGTGGGTGTGTTCCCTTTAGCCTGAATTCAACTGGGATCTCTGATGCCACCACCATTTATATAAATATTTAACATACTATGACGTCTTCATATTTGGTTGTTAACCTCCCTCTTTCCCTACCACTCTTCTTCCTTTTTTATTTTTAATTTTTTAAAAGATTTATTTATTTTTGTTGGGAAGTCAGTTTTTTGCAGAGAGAAGGAGAGACACAGAGAAAGATCTTCCATCTGCTGGTTCATTCATCAACTGACCACAACGGCCAGAGCTGAGCTGATTTGAAGCCAGGAGCCAGGAGGTTCTTCTGAGTCTCCCATGGGGGTGCAGGTTCACCGGGCTTTGGGCTGCCCTCGACTGCCTTCCCAGACCATAAGCAGGGAGCTGGAAGGGAAGTGGAGCAGCTGGGATAAGAACTAATGACCATATGGGATCCCAGTGGATGTAAGGGTGAGGACTTTAACCACTCTAGGTTACTGCGCCAGGCCCTAATTTTTCTTTTTAATTTTTACAATACTGTACTTTCAATTTTCTTTATACTTATTCACAAGCTTAATTCATTACTAAATAAATAATTCAACAAGTAGTGAGGAGAAAAAAAACACTTTTTTAAAGAGTATATGCAGTGGCTATATGCAATAATCAAATCTCAAAATGTCAGTTTTACTCCTGTACATTTTATTTTCTTTGTACTTTATACATTAGTCCTCCCAAAACAGGGTCTTTCTGGGGACTGACCTATTTCACTAAACGTAACGGTCTCCAGATGCATCCATTTCATTGTGAAAGGCAGATTGTCATCTTATTTTCATATTGCTGAGTGGTACTGCAGTGGGTATATCTACACTATTTCTTTATGCAGTGATCAGTTGAGGCACATCTGGATTGATTCTGTATCTTAACTGTTATGAGTTGAACTGCTGCAAGTATGGAGGTACACCTGTCCTTAGTATGCTCATTTCGTTTCCTTTGGGTAAATTCCTGGCAGCAGAATGACTAGGTTCTGTGGTCGGTGCGTTTTCCTGCTCCTGCTGACTCTGCATGCTGGTTCCATAACGGCTCTGCTCGTTTATGTCCCCATCAACTGTAGATTCGGGTGCCTTTGTCCACATGATTGCCAGCGTTTGCTGGGCTTTTGATGCTGGTTGGCAACCATTCTAATTATGTTGAGGTGGAACTTACTGTAGTTTTTATTTGTGTTTACCTGATGGCCAGTGTCTCTTCATGTGTCTGTTGGCCATTTGTATTTCATCCTTTGAAAAGTGCCTGTTAATATATCCTTCATCCATTTCTTAACTGGACTGCTTGTTCTCTTGTTGACTTTTTTTTCTTTTTTTTCTTTATTTATTATTTTTAATTCATTAATTACATTGTATTATGTGACACAGTTTCATAGGTACTGGGATTCTCCCCACCCCTCCCCAAACCCTCCCACCATGGTGGATTCCTCCACCTTGTTGCATAACCACAGCTCAAGTTCAGTTGAGATTCCCCCATTGCAAGCATATACCAAACATAGAGTCCAGCATCTTATTGTCCAGTCAAGTTCAACGGCTTCTTAGGTATACCCTCTCTGGTCTGAAGACAGAGCCAGCAGAGTATCATCCCGATCGATTAAAAGCTCCAACATACCATCAGCAAAAAGTTACATCATTATGGAATTAATTGACATAGTAATGAGTAACCAATATGTTAAAAGTAAATGCGAGTTCTTCACCACCTTCTGTGACCACCTCATTGACATTTCAATTTTAGTTTATACACAACATATAATATACATAACATAACGTGTTATACATAACATCATATCATCTTTTTTCTTGTTGACTTTCTTAAGCTCTTTCTTTATCTTGGATATTAATCCTTTATCGTATATACAGTTTGTAAATATTTCCTCCCATTCATTGACTGCCTCCTTGCTGAGTGCTTGTTTTGTTGTGCAGTATAGCTTCTTAGCTTGATGTAATCCCCTTTTTCTATTTTTGTCTTTTTTTTTAGGGATTTATTTTTATTGGAAAGTCAGATATATAGAAGGGAGGAGAGACAGAGAGGAAGATCTTCTGTCCATTGATTCACTCCCTAAGCTGCTGCAACAGCTGGAGCTGCACCAGTCCAAAGCCAGGATCCCAGAGCCTCTTCTGGTTTCCCACATGAGTGCAAGGTCCCAAGGCTTTGGGCTGTGCTCCACTGCTTTCCCAGGCCACAAGCAGGGAGCTGGATGGGAAGCGGGGTTGCCAAGATTACAACCGGCCCCTGTGTCTGCCAGCATGTGCAGTGGACTGGTCTGGCCTGTCACACATCCCATTGAGATCTTTTATGTATCATTGGGCATTGAAGCCTAATTCAGCCCAACTGACTTCACGCTCCAGCCCACATTCATGCCAGTGCATGCCACAGCCTGTCCAGCCAGACCCACCCCTAGTCCTGGTTTTCATGCTCACCAGTGGGAGCTGCAGCCCATCAGAGAGGAGCCCACAACCTCCCCACTCCTTACCCCGGGTATTGCACTTTCCAGGTGGTTCTGCAGTTTAGCTCAACAAGACTTGCCCCCAGCTTCAGCACTTGCCGACTGATGCTGTGGCAATGGCCAACCCACCTCCCCTTATTCTGGCTCATGCCTGCCCCAGTGGATACAATTGGTTAGCTCAACCTGACTCTCACCCAGTTCACATGTAGGCCAATAGGTGTTGTCACTCTGCCCAGTCTGTTCTGCCCCCAGTTCTTTTTTTTTTTTTTTTAAAGATTTATTATTATTGGAAAGCTGGATATACAGAGAGGAGAGACAGAGATGAAAATCTTCCGTCCGATGATTCGTTCCCCAAGTGAGCCACAACGGGCCAGTGCGCGCCAATCCAATGCTGGGAACCAGGAACCTCTTCCGGGTCTCCCACACGGGTGCAGGGTCCCAAAGCATTGGGCCGTCCTCGACTGCTTTTCAGGCCACAAGCAGGGAGCTGGATGGGAAGTGGAGCTGCCGGGATTAGAACCAGCGCCCACATGGGATCCCGGGGCGTTCAAGGCGAGGACTTTAGCCGCTAGGCCACACCGCTGGGCCCCTGCCCCCAGTTCTAACTCTCACATTCGCTAGCATGAGTGGTGGCCCAGCAGTGGAGTCCCCACTACACTCCTACTAGAATTACCTTCCTCACCTGCGTCAATCTTGCATGTGCTGGTGGGTGCTGAAGTCCAGTCTGGCATGGCCCATCTCACCTTGGCATTTGCTGGCGGGTGCTATAGCTTAGCCTGGCCTGGTCTGTGTTCATTTCAGCTTGTGCTGCCTAGAGCTGCCTTCTAACCTAGTGCTGTCAGCCCCCAGTCCTGGCCCTAATGTGAACTGGCTGGTGATGTGGCCAGATCCAGCCTGTCCTGTACCCCATGCTGGTTCTGAGATCTCCCAGTGGGTGTTATAAACTGGCCCAGCCCCCATATCTGAGCTACATGTATGCTGGCAGGTACTATAACCTGGGCTGCTCTTTGCTTTGGTTCTTGCACTCACCTGCAGGGACTGCGTCCTGGCAGAGAAGTTCCCAAGCTCCTCTATCAGGTCTCCTCTCAGTGGCAGATCTTGTGTACACTGGTGGGTCCTGGCCCAGCCTGACTTAGCCACCTTTTGTCCTGGCAGGAACAGTAGCACCTGGGAGGCCAATGGGCTCAAGCCATCAGTCCCAAGCCCTGTCTCCAAGAGAAGCTAACCCACCTGGCTCTGAGCACTTGGCAGGCCAAAGGGTTTGAGCCTCCAGACCCAAGCCGTGTCCAGGGACAAACTGACCCACCTGGCCCGAGTCCTGCCGCCTGGGAGCCTCAAGAGTCAAGTTCCAATGAAAGTGTCAGAGAAGCTGGATAGCATCAATTAAGGTTACAGATGACTAAAAAACAGGATGTTATTAGTTTTGTAATGGAACTTCCTGGAACCTGCATTGTGGTATAACATGTACAGCTACCACCTGTCACACCACCATCCTTTTTTGGCACCAGTTTGTTTCCCAGACACTCCACTTCTGATCCAGCACTCTGCTATTAGCTTGGAAAGCAATTGAAAATGGCTTAAGTGCTTGGGCCACTGTCAACCACATGGGAAATTTGAATGAAGCTCCTGGCTCCTGGCTTCACGGTACATGCCTGTTGCAGCCATTTGAGGAATGAACCAGTGGATGAAAGATTCTCTCTCTATCATCCCTTCTCCTGTCTCCCTATTTCTCTTTCTCGCTTTCCACAATTCTGTCATTCAAATAAATCTTAAAAAATGAAACTTTCGGGAACTAGTACTCTGGTATTGCAGAGTACAGTCCCTCTGCTTACAGAGCCAGCATCCTGTATGGGCTCTGGTTCAAGGCCCACTGATTCCACTTTCCATTTAGCTCCCAGCTGATGGCCTGGGAAAGCAACAGAGGATGGCCCAAATCTTTGGGCCTTTGCACCCATGTGGGAGACAAAGAAGAGACTCCTTGTCTCTGGCTTCAGCTCAGTCCACTTCTGGTCGTAGCTGTCATTTGGGGAGTGAACCAGCAGATGGAAGATCTCTCTCTCTCTCTTTCTCTGTCTTTCCTTTTTTCTGTAATCCTGCCTTCAAATAAAAATAAAGTAAATCTTAAAAAAAAGGAAATACTTGCACGAGGATAGGACACTCCTGAATAGAATTAACAGCAACAGTTATGTAATAGGTATTCCCTAAACTTGAATGAAATTTTCGAGATTCCTGCTTTTGGTAATCTGGGGCTCAGAGCAGGTCACCCAGATACACAGCTAGTAAGTAGAATTAGAATCTGAATCAGCGTATGAAGAGACATCACTGGTGGAAAATATCTGTTATGGGGAAGATATGTATGATTTCAAAATTGTTTTGCACCAAAATGTACATATTTTTTAAATTACATTTTGCCCATGAATTTTTTGAAAACTCTTCACCTCTGTTGCTCTCTGGACCGAAGTTGTTCCTTGATTGTTTTAATTTTCATAATTTACATTGAAATTGAATTTTAGAACTTTAGAGTTCTCTTCTGAAGTTGAGAGATAATGTTTCAAATTTTTTTTTTATCATTTTTGATAGTTAATGCCTTTTTTGCTTTTTAATGATTTATTCATCAATCATTTTTGCTTGAAAGACAGTTACAGAGAGATGGAGGGATAGGGAAAGACAGATCTTGCGTCTGGAATGGCTGAGGCTGAGCTGATGTGAAGCAGGGTGCAGGATCCCAAGGTTTTGGACTGTCCTCCACTGCTTTCCCAGGCCATAAGCAGGGAGCTGGATGGGAAGTGGAGCAGCCAGGATTAGAACCAGTGTCTGTCCACATGGGATGATGGTGCCACAGGAGGAAGCTTAGCTGGCTGCACCATGGTGCAGGCTTGGTAATATGATTTTTTTGTAAAAGATTTATTATTTGAAAGAGAGATGGGGAGAGACAGAGATTTTTCATTCAAGTGGTTGCAACAGCTGGAGCTGGTGTTGGTCAGTTGAAGATAGGAGTCAGGAGCTTTATCCGGGTTTCCCATGTGGGTGGTAGGGACCCAAGAAGTTGGGTCATTTTATGCTGCTTTCCCAGGTACATTAATAAGAAGTTGGGTTGGCAGTGGAGTAACCAGGGTGTGAACTGGTACCCACTTGGGATGCAGAGCTGTAGACAGTGGATTTACCCGTTACTCCATTGTGCCAGTTGCCGCGAATGTGATTTTTAGTGTTTCTTTGGTACTGTATTTTCAATTTTGAAATAATGAAGGATGGATGACATACTTTTAAAATTTTATTGTGATTATTACTAATGGCTATGGCTTATTACAGTGGAAGGATCCAAAAGCAATAGCAATGAAGGGTAAAAGCACACTGCACCAAGCTTGGGGAATTCAGCTTCCAACGAATTCCAGTGGAGCGATACAGGCATGTTTATTACTCTAGCCTCTTAGGCTGAAGAGTTTTCTACTTACGATTCCTTCTTTGAGCCTCAGAGTCTAGAGTTAGTTTCTGTCTGTCTGTTGTTGTCACACGTTTATTTCAATTTATTTGTTTGAAAGGCAGACTTTACAAAGAAGGAGACGGGGAGAGGGAGTTGGAGAGGGAGGAATGGAGAGTGGGAGAGAAAGAGATCTTCCACCCGTGGTTTGCTTCTCAGACGGTCGCACTATCCAGAACTAGCCAAAGCCCATAACTCCAGCCAGGTTTTCCATGTGCGTGTCAAGGACCAGAGTGCTTGAACTGTCATCTGTTGCTTTCCCAGGTACATTGTCAGGGATCTGGACCCAGAGCAGAGCAACCTGAAACTGTTGCTTCAGCATGGGACACTGATGCTGTAGGTGTTGGCTTGATGTTCTGTAATAGACACACAGTCATTTACATATTTTAGGGTGTAATGTGATAATTTGACATAATTTTATTAAATCTGCATCATTACCACTTCTTTCTGTTGGGTAACTTTAAACTCTACTTTTCTAGTTATTTTGAAATAATGCAATAAATTGTTCTAAACCATAGTCTCCCTTCATGCTAAGGAACACTATAACTTAATGTCTTATAATATTTGATACCTATTATTTAGCCTCCCACAGTCTCTTCTGCCTTCCTAACTCCTTGTGAACACTGTTCTCTGCTAAGATAGCATCAGCTGTTTTAGCTTTCACAAGTAAGTGGAAATATGCACTTGTCTTTGTGGATAGCATCATGTCCTTCAGTTTCATCCAGGTTTCCATAGGTGACAGGAATTTATTTTTTTTTTTATGGCTGAGCAAAGTTCTGCTGTGTATATATACCACAGTTCCTTTATCCACACACATATTGATGAATCTCGGTTCCCATGCCTGTCTATTGTGAGTGGTACTGCAGTCAAGATGGGAGTAAAGATAAATCTCTGGCAAAGTAATTTCATTTCTTTAAATACATTTGTTAGCTAGTAGGATTGCTGCATCATCTGATAGTTGTCTTTTTAGTTTTTTGAGACAAGTCTGAACTGTTTTTCATAATGGCCATGTTGATTTACATTCCACCAACAGCACGCAAGAATTCCCCTTTCTCGGTATCTTTGTCAACATGTTTGTTTTTGTGTTTTTTTTTTTTTTTAATTTTGAAAGGCAGATTTAGAGAGAGAGAGAGAGAGAGAGAGAGAGAGAGAGAGAGAGAGAGAGAGAAAGATCTTATATCTGCTAGTTCACTCCCCAAATGGCCACAATGACTGGAGCTGGTCTGGTCCTGAGCCAGGAGTCACGAGTCTTGAGCCATTTCTGGATCTTCCACAGGGTTGCAGGGGCCCAAGGACTACAGCCATCCTTTGCTGCTTTCGTAGGGGCATTAGCAGGGAGCTGGATCACAAGTGGAGTAGCTGGGACAAGAATCAATGCCCATATTAGATGCTGGTGCTTGCAGGTTGAAAATTAGACTGTTGGGCCCGGCATGGTGGCCTAGCGGCTAAAGTCCTCGTCCTGAACGCCCCAGGATCCCTTATGGGCGCCGGTTCTAATCCCACCAGCTCCACTTCCCATCCAGTGGCCTGGGAAAGCAGTTGAAGACGGCCCAAAGCTTTCGGTTCCTGCACCCGATGTACAGTTTTCCCAGCACCATTTGTTCCTACCATGTACGTTCTTGGCACCTTTGTCAAAAATCTATTGCCTTGAAGTATATGGGTTCATTTCTAGGTTCTCAAATATGTTCACTGGTTTGTGTGTTTGTTTTTGCAAGATGGTTATTTTATCGTTCCTTGTCTCCATTTTCTTGACCTCTCTAAATAACATAGATTTATTTCGGTTGAATACATCTATTTACCCTCTAGAAATTTACCATCTATAATCCTCTCCCATAGGCAGTTTATTCTCATTGAAAATATTGGCCTTCCCACATACAGAAAAATATATCTGACTAATCCTAGGAATCAGGGATTCTTTAGCTTGAACTTTCCATACCCCTGCCTTTTTTGAAGGCCAGCTTCTAATTGTTTCACTGTGTAGCATTTGTGCTATTGGAACGGTGCAATTATACATTTTTATTTTCTGCTTACATTTAAGAAAACTACAAAACAGCAGTATTTTATTCTAAGTAGTGGGCCATCTGAATTTTCCAGATTGAGAAAATAAAATGTGCAGAGAGAACAAGAGGAAATAACTGCTTTCGTTTTGGCTTCTAAAGTATATTATGATGATCCTACTCCTTTTCTCTCAACCTTGGGGGAAAAACCTATCTGTTAAATCTTAATTGGAAGATAGTGCACTGTGTGTTGCTGCATTTGCTTTGTGTAAGTAATTCAATTTTAAGGTCGTTTTTATATTGTGCGCTTGGCATCTGTTGTCAGTATACTGCCCTAGAGCCCACTGATGTTCTACATCCCGCTCTCTCTCTCTCTCTCTCTCTCTTAACAGAGTAACATTTTAGAAGCAAAGTAATTTTCAGATATTTGAGAGGCTGAGTTTGCTATAGCAAGTAGTTACCAGAATGACTAACATAATTGTTCTTATTTCTCATATCCTCAAAATGGTACTCCTGCCCCCTCTCCCACCCCCGTGTTCTCCAGGATGAGCTGAATTTTATTTCTACCCTGGAAAATGCTGAGGGAAAGAGAAACTAAATATGTGGAGAAGAGGAAAAAAAACTGAATGATCTTCAAACTTTTTTCCTTCAAATTTAAGTTTCTTAAAATACATTTTATTAAAGAATATATAAATAGATTCTTGAAGCTTTTCAAGATATTAAACTTGGAGCATGTTTTTATTTAGTGTTGTGATTAAATAAGTAGAAAGTCACTGATTTTCTCAGAGGCTAAAGACTGCTTTGTTGGGCCCTGGTGCAATGGTCTAGTGGTTAAGTCCTTGCTTTGCATCTGCTGGGATCCCATTTGGGTGCTGGTTCTAATCCCAGCTGCTCCACTTCCCATCCAACTCCTTGTGGTTTGGGAAAGCAGTAGAGGATTGCTGAAGGCTCCTGGCTCCTGCCTTCAGATCTGCTCAGCTCCAGTCATTGTGACCACTTGGGGAGTGAACCAGTGGATGGAAGATCTTTCTATAAATCTGATTTTCCAATAAAAAAAATCTTTACTCTGTTAAGCTTATAGTTTTGTAGTTAATTTACTTTGAGCCTGCTGCATTCCAGGCACTGTTAATTACTATACATGTATAGCTTTGTACAATTTAAAAACACAATTCATTTATTTAATTTCACTTTATCTGAAAAGTGAGAGCCAGGGAGATCTTATGTCCACTGGTTCACTCCCTGAAAGACTGTACCAGCCAGGACTAGTCTAGGCTGGAACTCGGTCTGCATTTCCCGTACGAGTGGCAGGGATCTAAGTGCGTGGACCGTCATCTTCTACCTCCCAGGATGGCATCAGCAGGGAGCCAGGGAAGAAGCGGAGGAGTCGGGACTTCAGCCAGGCACTGTGAGATGGTGTGCAGGCTTCCCAAATGACATCTTAAAAATTGTATAAAATGCCCACCCAATGCAGTTACTTCAGGTGGAACTTCAGAAAACAAGGAAAAACCATTTCAATCACTTGTAAATGAGTTCAATCATTTCAAGGTTCATTTTAAAGCTTTATTTGAGCAATCATACAGAAGACTTGGCTTTGGGGCTAGTTCAAGCCTCCTTCTGAGGCTGTCTGCTTTCTGAGATCTCTGCAGAAAGAACTGGTTCTCCTCGATGTTGCTTAGAATGTACATGGCTCCCAGCCTTGTGTGAGCCCTGGCCATTGTTCATCTTACAGCTTGCTGGCAGTACTTCTTTGGTCTTTTGGAATCTCACTCTGGTACATGCAGGCTGGTGTTTGGCCAAAGACCTAGGGAGACTTATGTAGATTTATGGCGCTCTGCTTGCCTAGGTTCCTCCTTTGAGGAGCTTGTAGTCAACACATTTATTTTCCTTAGCCCTCTCAAACTCTGCTCTCTGTCCCTGTAGCATAATGCAAGTATATTTTCTGTTTCAATTCTTTCTCCTTTATGGTAATGATATCACAGACTGTCTGATATCTTTGGGTAATGAGCTGGCAGTGGGGGATGTTCTTGGGACTCATTTTAGCTCATTGTCGTCTCAGGAATTCCTGTCCTTCCCTACCTGACGTACATATTTAAAAGGACAACTTTCTTGACATTTACAGTGGAAGAGTGAGTCCGTCAAGGCTGGAGGCAGAAAACCCTGCTACTTTTGGTTACGATTTGCTCCCACATAAGTGGTTCTTATTTCGTAGGAGTCCTGTCTAGCTGATTACTCAGGGTCTTGCGGTCAGTGACTCTGAGACTTGGGCCTTTGTATGGATTCACCAGGCATAAACTTCCGTGTAAGCACAGATTAGACCCTCTGAAAAGGCTGCAAGAACAGTAGCAGGATGTAGTCATTGCAGTTAGTTACTCTCAGTAGTTTAGAACTAGTGAAGCGTAGTTTTTGTTACACCCTTTTGCGTGAGATCCCCCTGTTATAAATCGTGTCTTCCTGATGTGAATTGTTATATTGTTCACCATTGCTGTCCTTTTGAATGTCAGGAGCGGCATTTCTTAGTATCACAACCATCTATGCTGAGAGTGGATCAGGTTTTGTGGTACCAAGTGCTTCTTCCAAAGCTGGCGTGGAAGCCATGACCAAGTGAGTACTCCCTTATTAATTCTGTAACTGAGGGTCAATTATGTTCTCTGATCACTCATGCAACTAATTTCTAGCCTTTTGATCTCTAGCTAGAGCAAAATAAAAGAGGGTACTTTGAATTCACCTGTTTGTTGGATGCAGTATGGTCCAAAGGAACTTTGGCCAGTGATGGGAATGCTCTGTAACTGGCACTGTCAGATCATCGTATGTGGCTTCTGAGCCCATTAAACACAATGACTCTTACGGAACAACTTCAAAACTTTAAACTTGGGAGCAGATGTCTTGCGTGGTGGTTCACACAGCTGTGTCCCACTTCAGAGTAGCTGGGCTGCATTTTCTGTTCTGGTACTTCTGCTTTCCTGCCAGTGCAGACCTGGTGAGGACTCATCCGTGTGGATGACATGGATTGGGCTGCTGGCTCCTAGATTTGACCCTGACCTAACCCCAACTGTTCTGGGCATTTTGTAAGTGGCTGGGTGTTCTTTCTGAACGAACATCCAATAAATAAAAATTATGAAATATTAGAATTAAATGGCCTGCCTTTTAGCCCTGTGCTTAGCATTTTAACTTGCACCACTAACCTGTGAAGTGAATTCCTCATCATATTACAGTAGTTCCTCAGTATATAGAGTGGCTTAGTGGGACCTGATCGGTCAGGTTAGTGGTGGAACAAATTTATCTGGCCTGCCTCCCAAGCAGAGACAAGGATGGGTGTTCCACCAGGAATGTACCCTTCCTAGGTTGCTCAGTGTTTCACAGGATGATGTAGGCTGTGCTCACTTCAGTAATCCTGTTAGACATGAAGTTACTGCTTCTTTGGCAGTTTGGGGTAGGTGCAGTACAAGTACACGCCCCAGGATGTTGTCACAGACCCCATCCAAAGCATCGTTCTCGGGTCAGCTCTTTCACTTCCGGTACAGCTTCCTGTTGATTGTTACTCTGGGCAACAGCAGATATGCTCCATGTGCTTGGGTTCCTGTCCCTCGTGTTGGATGCCTGCAGGGAGTTCCAGACTCCTGGCACTGACCTGGCGTACTTGGCTGTTGTAGGTACATAGGGAGTAAACGCATGGAAGATTTCTGTTTCTGTCCCCTGTCTGTTACTCTCCTTCTTCGTCCTTTTCTGCAGCTTCTCCCTCCCTCTTTCCTTTCCTCCACCGCTCTCTGTTTCTCCCAGTTTCTCTCATATCCTGCCTGTCAAATAAATGGATGAATAAACAAATCTGCTTTTAAAATGCATAGCTTGGAGTAGGCGATTTGCTTGTGAAAAAGATAATAGAGTCAGTCCATTTTTCTAATATGTATTCATGGATTAAGTGAGGCGCAGGCCTCCCTGGCATCCTGAGCTGCCTGTCCTGTAGGATTGGAATTGGTTTAGCTGAATTGGCCTTTGAGTTGTTATGGGGGCACTCTATTAATGGGTATCTGTGCTTTCATATAACACATTCAATTTCGTCTATTGCAAGGATACAGGACACTATTACACTGTTGAATTTTTCTTTTATCAGTCTTCCAGAAGACATGATTTTCTGGTCTTTCTATTAGAAAAAAAATGCGTCTTTCCTGAACACTTAGTTTGCTTTTTCCATGTGAGCTCTGTAAGTTGTGTAACGAACTGGGCTTAACTTTTTTGCGTAGGATCATGGAAACAGTAGATAGTAATTTGTGATCTGCCTCTGGCAGTTACAATTGAATTTAAAAATCCATTTAGGTATTAGCTTCCTTATCCCTATCTTTGTGTTTACTTTTTATTTGCTCTTTAATTTGTATTCCCTCTTTCTGCCTGCCTTCCTTCTTTGCATTATATATATATATTTTTAAAGCTACCTTAACACATTTAAAAAAACTAAATTAATGATATGAGTATGGGAAGTGGATGTTTATTTTGGTGCAAAACTTTTATGAAAACCATACAGTTATTCTTTTTTAAATAAATATCATAAAGTTAATCTTATAACTGCTACTAAGAAACTATAAAAGGCTGGGGGTAGAAATGGGGAGGGAGGAAGAGGGGAGAGGGAAGGACTGTATTGCAGTAAGTAATAAAAACATCGGGAAATGCATGAATTTTATTTTTTGCACCAGAATAAACATCTTTTAATTCCCTTTTCATAATCATTTTGAAATAGCCTCATTTGCACACAACCCTATATACTATTATAAATTCTGAGGGTGTAGAAGAGTGAAGCGAAGCTAGACCTACCAGCAGGCTTTGGAAACCAGTAGCTTCAGCGTTCTTTGCTGTTTGTGTTACTCTTTGCCTCAGAACATTTAGAAAGATTCCGTTAGTTTCCTGTTTCTTATAGTTTCCTATTTTCAATGCGGTTCCACAGTTGTATGAAAGCTTAGTTAAACATGGATATGGCTCATATCTTAAATCTGGAATCCATCTCTTATTCAATTAAATGACTTGTGGTATTGCAGACATTGTAATCCAAGGCACAGGTCTGTAAGCAAAATAACAATGAAGTTTATAAATGCAAGATTAACTTCCAGAAAATGTGGGGTAAGGGCATGAAGCCCTCATGTCTTGATGTGAGTAATGAATACTTACTCTAAAAACATATAATAACATGTAATAATCTTGTTCAATTGTACAGGGTAGGTAGTGCAACCTACTGTTTAAGGGCATGAAAACAGCAATGGAGATTCTACAACAGCGGGGCTGAGGGCAGACTTTTATACTAGGCCATTTGGGTTCCATAAGTTAGCAGCTTGACCCAGAGAAAAGAATTTGCATTCTGCTTGTCTCAACTACTGCTTCTGCTACATAGAGTGATAGCAGACTCTGTCTGTTTGGATTATAACCCTGGTGTGTAGTAAGCATGCAGTGTGTCTTGTTGATTTGTGTTTTCAGCACCTGATATAATATTTTTAAATTAATCTTGTCATTGTAATTTGTAGGTCTCTTGCAGCCGAATGGGGTAGATATGGAATGCGATTCAATGTGATTCAACCGGGGCCTATAAAAACCAAAGTAAGTTTTACTTTGCTTAACTTGTGAATGACTAAAGAATTAGGAAGTGACAGGTGTATTCTGATTATTTTGTGAACAACTTTTGGAGTGCCTGGATCTGAAACCAAGAATGTAGGAAGAAGTTTGTGCCATCTCCCAGTATGAGAGGTGGGCAAAACATAACAGCTGTATAACTTCTTGATAACTTCTATTTCTTTCTCTTAAACTTGCAGGATCTTTTTTTTTCCCCTTTGCTATTCTTTTTGACATTTTTTTCCTGATTTGCTTTGTCACTCTCAGTCTGTTATTATCCTATATTTTTAAATTTTGATATTTTAAAATCTCTTTGACATCCTCATTTAATTTTTAATATTCTTTGGAAGGTAGAATCAGATAGAGACAGGAAGAGAGTACGAGACAGCTTCCATCTGCTGGTTCACTCCTCTAAGGCCCACAGCAGCTGTGCGAGGCTGAAGCAGGTAGCTGGGATGTCATTTTGAGTCTTCCATAAAGGTGACAGGGACTCAAGTATTTGAGCTGCCATCTTCTGCTCCCTGTGTGTACAGCAGTAGGAAGCTGGGATCAGCCGCTGAACTGGGACTTAAACCTGGGCTGTATGATACATGATGCAGGTATCCCAAGTGGTGTCTGAACCTCTGCAGTAAACACCTGCTCCAGCATTTTTTTAAAAAAGATTTATTTATTTTTATTGGAAAGTCAGATATACAGATAGGAGGAGAGACAGAGAGGAAGATCTTCCGTATGATGATTCACTCTCAAAGTGGCCGCAAAGGCTGGACTGAGCCAATCCAAAGTCAGGAGCCAGGAGCTCTTCTGGATCTCCCATGGGGGTGCAGGGCCCCAAGGCTTTGGGCTGTCCTCAACTGCTTTCCCAGGCCACAACAGGGAGCTGGGTGGGAAGTGGAGCTGCCGGGATTAGAACTGGCAGCCATATGGGATCCTGGTGTGTTCAAGGCAAGGACTTTATCAGCTAGGCCAACACGCTGGGCCCAGCCCAGCATTCTTTTTCAAAGTGATGAAACTGTTAACTGTATTTTTGATTTAAGAAGTGCTCTGGAAATTTACCATATGGGTTTGGTCTTGCCATAGGTAGCATTTTCTTTGACTCATGTCTTTGCCTTTTCACTCTCAGTCAATTATGCATGTCATCTAACTCCTACATTTCTCTGATTAAAATCTTTCCAATGGCATTCATTTCACCTAAAATTAATAATCCCACAGACATTCACTGTAATTCATAATTATCAGTAATTTTGTTGCAGATGTTGCTCAAATTCTCTTTAGTTCTTTATTCCCTCATATGATTGAAAATAACTTAATTCTCACGCTTCTTTTTTTTTTTCACACAAATAAAAAATTTAT
Source organism: Ochotona princeps (assembly GCF_030435755.1). NCBI lineage: Eukaryota > Metazoa > Chordata > Mammalia > Lagomorpha > Ochotonidae > Ochotona > Ochotona princeps. The sequence continues at coordinate 76,468,929 of NC_080840.1, read as the reverse complement.
GGATGCAACCAGGATATAGCTTTGAAAATCCAGTCAAGTTTGTAACTTTTACTAAGGACTAATTGGGTGATAGGTAGTTCTTGAGTATTAACTATTAACATGGGAATAGACATTTATTAGTTTTATCAATTTGATTACTAGAAAATGGAAAAAAAATGCTTGTCTCTATTTCTCTTTCAAAGAAATGAAATGATTTTTTAAAAAAGCTTTGTTTTTATTGGAAAGGCTGATTTACAGAGAGAAGGAGAGACTGAGAGAAAGATCTTCCAGCTGCTGGATCACTCACCAAGTGGTTACAGTGTCTGGAGCTGAGCTGATCTGAAGCCAGGAGCCAGGACCCTCTTCCGGTTCTCCCACGTGGATGCGGGGTCCAAAGACTTTGGGCCGTCCTCGACTGCTCTCCCAGGCCACAAGCAGGGAGCTGGATGGGAAATGGAGGAACTGGAATACAAATGGCGTCTATATGGCATCCCTGTGCTTGAAGGCGAGGGTTAGCCAATTGAGCCATTGCATCAGACCCATAAAATAATTTTTGTTTCTTATTTTTCACTTTACAATTTTGTAGGCTTAGGACTTCCTCCATCTGCCGCCCCTCTCATCCTGTTCTCCCTCCGCCCCATTGTCTCCTGTGTTTTATAGTAAAATATTCTATCAGGTATAGTCTTGACTCCTAACTTTCTGCTCTCTATGTGCGTCATAACACTGTTGTCACAGGCAGTGGTAGAAGGATTCATATTTTGTTGTGTAGGTACATTTACAAGTTTCATTGGGGGTCTGCTTTTATTCAATCATAGAGATGCATTCTGTCAATTTTCTTTGATTTCTGGTACTGTTTTCCATTGCATCCTTCATTTGTGAGATTACAAGTGTATGTTTGTTTACTGTTATTTTTTGTTTCTATCGTTTATGAAGATTGCTTTATTTTTAGAGTGAACATATGATACCTGTCCTTTTGGGATTAGCTCATTTCACTGAGTATAATGGTCTGCAGTTGGGACCATTTGGTTGCAAATGATAAAATTTCATTTTTCTTAATAGCTAGTAGCATGTCAAAGAATAGATGTATCACAGTTTCCTTACCCAGTCCTCCTTCAGTGGGCATCTAGGTTGTTTCCATGGTTTTGCAATTGTTGGTTGTGCTGCAATGAATACAGAGGTGCAGGTTGCTTTCTCATATGTATGTATTAGTTCTTTTGGATATATTCTTAGGAGTGGGTTTGCTGGATTATATATATGTGAGTTTTCGATTGCCTGAGTACCACCCTCCACAGTGGCTACACCAGTCTGTGGTCCTACCAGCAGTGGATAGTGTACCTTTGCCCCAACATCCTCACCAGCAGGTGTTGTTTTAGGTTGGTGGTTTTCTGCATGTGGGCCATTCTCACTGCGGTTAGGTAGAATGAACCTCTGTGTCGCTTTTATTTGAATTTCCCTTATTTCTAGGGAGCGTAAGCACTTTTACATATACTGTTAGCCATTTGGATTTGTTCCTTGAAAAGCGCTCATCTCCTTTGCTGATTTCTTAACTGGTTTGTTTGTTTTGTTATTGTGTTTCTGGAGTTCTTTGTGTATTCTGAATATTAGCTCACTATTCTATAGTGTGCAAAGATTTTCTCTTACGCTGTTAGCAGCTTTTTTTACTTTGTTGATTGTTTCCTTTGCTGTACAGAAGCTTCTAAGTTTGATATAGTCCTGTGTGTTTATTTTGGTATGGACTACCTGTGCTTTTGATGCTTTTTCTAGAAAGTCTTTGCCTATGTCTATATCTTGGAGAGTACTTCTTATGTTTTCTTCTTCTACTAGATGGCAGTTTCTGGGTGATGCTTAGATCTGTTATCCGTTTCGATTTGCTTTGTGTGTGGTGAAAGGTGATGTCTTGTTTCGTACTTCTGCATGCTGCTCTCCAGTTGTTCCAACAACATTTGTTGAAGAGATCAACTTTATTCCCCGGGGTAGTTTCTGTTCTCTTGTCAAAGATTAGGTGACTGTACATCTGTGGGCCCTGTTCTGATGTTTCTATTCTGCTTCATTGCTCTTCCTATCTCTGTACCAGTGCCAGGCTGTTTTGATTACTACTACCCTATAATATGTCCTAAGATTTGGAATTGTGATTCCCTCCAGCTAGATTCTTATTCTTGGAGATAGTTTTGGCGATTTGTGGTCTCTTACATTTTCAGCTGGATTTTTGTATCTTTTTAAACTCTGGGAGGTATATTCTTGGGATTTTCATTGGGATCTTATTGAATCTGTATATTGTTCTTGGTAATATGGACGTTTTGAGTATGTTGACTCTGCCTATGCAGGAACATGGTATGTTTCTCCATTTTTACAAGTTTTCTTCTATTTGTTTTTTGAATGTTTTGTAGTTTTCCTTATAGAGATGTTTCACGTTTTTAGTTAGGTTAATTTCAAGGTATTTAGTTGTCTTCTATGCTATTTTGAAAGGGGCAGTGCCAACTAGTTCTTTTTCAGTCCTGGAGTAGTTTGTTATATACTAGGGCCATTGATTTATGTTCATTTATTTTGTATCTTGCCACCTTACCAAAATCTCTCATAAGTTCTGAAAGTCTCTTTATTGAGTCATTTGGTTTTCCTATGTATAGAATCATGTTGTCTATGAACAGAGACCGTTTGACTTTGTCTTTTCCAATTTAAATTCCTTTAATTTCTTTTTCTTGCCTAACAGCTCTTAGTGAGGACTTCCAGTAGTATGCTAAAGAGCAGTGACAACACTGAACGTTCTTGTCTAGCTCCGAATCTTAGTGGGAAAGCTTCCAATCTTTCCCAATTCAGTAGGATGCTGGCATCAGTTTTTTCATAAGTTGGTTTGATTATGTTGTAGTATGTTCCTTCTGTGCTTATCTTGCTTAGAGCTTTTAGCATTAAGTGGTGTTGGATCATATGGTTTTTTTATGGTCTTCAGTTTCTTGGTGTGATGCATCACATTTATAGATTTGCATATGTGAAACCGTCCCTGCATGCCAGGGATAAATCCCACCTGGTCTGGGTGAATAATCTGTTTCCTATATTGTTGGATTCTGTTGGCTAGTATTTTGTAGAATTTTATGTCTGTGTTCATCAGTGATATTGTGACACTGTGCTTCTGCATATTAAGTATCTCACATAGTTTGTGATGGGGCTGATGTGTGTGGCATAGTGCATAAAGCTACTGCCTGCTGTGCTGATACCACCCGTGGACCCCAGTTTGAATCCTGGCTGCATCACTTCTAATCCAGTTCCCTACTAATACATCTAGGAAAGCAGCAAAACATAGTCCTACCCCTTAGGCCTCCACATGGAAGACCCAAAACAAGCTCCGGGCTCCTAGCTTTGGATCAGCCCAGCTCTGGCTATTGCTGACATCTGGGGAGTGAGCCAGCAGATGGAAGATCTCTCTTTCCATCTCTCTCTCTCTTTCCCCTCTCCCTATCTCCCTTCTTCCTTCTCTTTCTCTCCCCTCTTAACTCTTTCAAATAAATAAATCTTAAAAAAAAAGTCTGTGGAAAGATGGAATTAAAAAGATGAATTTATTCTGATGCAAAAAAGGTTTGGAGTCCATGCATTATTTTGTGATAATATTTATCTTCAGTGGCCTTTTTGGGGGACCCTTGTATTTTTGAATACTTTTATATACATTTCTGCTAGTCCTTGTGACCATTTTGTGAGGGACTAAGATAGATGTATTTATTTTACAAGGAGGATAATTAAAGTAAAATGTTATATTTCCAGTGGTTTTTTTGGGTTTAATTAGATAAAATGACTTCCTTTGAACTGCTTGAATATGAAATTTTGGGGAATTTTATTACTTTTAAGGGGAAGAGGTTACCATCGTATGATTATATTTTATTCAGATTTGTTTCTTAAGGAAGAAATGGGTTGAATTTTTAAAAATTGCTTCTTTTTTTCCCCTCCATTTCAGGGTGCCTTTAGCCGTATGGACCCAACTGGAGCATTTGAGAGAGAGATGATTGACAGAATTCCCTGTGGTCGACTAGGGACTGCAGAAGAACTGGCAAATCTTGCTGTTTTCCTTTGTAGTGATTATGCTTCTTGGATTAATGGAGCTGTAAGCATTATTGTGTGTCTGCTTTCGGTGGGGAGGGCTCTGAGAGTGAGGAGGCTGGCCCATCGTGAAGTCTGTGCTACCAATGCTGAGTGTCAAGATGATTTAAAACATTTACTTAGCTATTAATGATAAAGTCAGCAAGAAATGTATTTATAATAAAAGTAACTTCATTAGAGGTGAGTTATCCTGATAGGTATGTCTTTAAAATCTTTATGACTGGATAGAATTTGAAATGGTAGAATATTCTGGATGGAATAAATTAATTTAGATTTAATCATCAGTTTTATTTTTAACATTCGGGTTTTGATTGAATGTGCCAAGAGGACATTCCATCCAGTTAGAATGTGGAAATGGCTATTGGCTCAGAATCTTTTAAAAAGAAATTTCATATCAGGGTTTTTCAATTCTTTTTTTCAGGTAATCAGATTTGATGGTGGAGAGGAAGTATTTATATCAGGTGAATTCAACAGCCTGAGGAAGGTAATGCCATTTTTCTGTGTATCAGACATCATTAGCAGCTAGGATACTAAGCTTCAAAACCATGTGGGAGTCATATTAAATTTACATCTGTTTTCTGTGTCAGGTTACCAAGGAACAGTGGGACACAATAGAAGGACTTATCAGGAAGACAAAAGGCTCCTGAGGTGACCACGTGCCTGCATCCCTTCCTCGTGGTGACACTAGAAGTCAGACAACAGAGTGCAAACTGACTGTAGGAAGATAGGATATTTTTTCTTCAAGTTGTAAAAACTTAGGACAACTGAACTGCTTGAGTTTCTGCCACCATGTGGAGACACTGATGGTGGGGCTCAGGTTCTCCTGCCTTCAGCACGAGCCAACCTGGCTGGTGGGGGATGTTTGTGGAGCTAACCAGTGGATGGAAGATCTGTCTCTGTTTGTCTCGCCTTCTCTGTGTCACTTTGCCTTTCTGATGAATAGAAAATGAGTCACTTTATTTCTGGTAAACAAAATAAGAAATAAAATAACTTTCTAATAAGTAAAATTAAATGTTGTTTTAAAATGTAAAAACATGGCCTTGTTCAGTGGTGTAGCAAGGTAATTCTCGACCTGTGGGGCTGGCATCCCATATGGCGGCCAATTCAGGTTCCAGCTGCTCCGCTTCCAATTGAGCTCCCTACTTGTGGACTGGGAAAGCATCAGCGGATGAAGTCCTTGGGCTCCTACATCAGCTGAGAGACCTGAATGAAGCTCCTAGCTCCAGGCGTCGGATCAGTTCCAACTGTTACTGCTACTTGGGAAGTGAACTAACAGGTGAAAGATCTCTCTCTCTCTCTCTGTAACTCTGCATTTCAAATAAAAATAATTCTTTCAAGAAAATGTAAAAACATGAATGAAAGGTGGACTTTGTTTCTACTTTCATTTTTGTCATGATTATATAAGAAAATAAGAGAATACAAAATAATTTTTAAAATACATTTTTAAAAAATTAGTGTTTTTTTAAATTTAGTTATTTTCTGTGAGGGTAGTTTGCATGTGCATATAGTGTTTTTTTTGGTTAAATTTTTATTTTGAACTTTTGAATTTTATAGTACAAGTGCATATAGTTTATGGAAAGAGTTTATAGAAAGAGTTTACCATGGGGGCCTGCACTGTGGCATAGTAAGCTAATCCTCCACCTCTGGCACCAGCATCCTGTATCAGTGCTGATTTGAATCGCAGCTGCTCCACTTCTGACCTGGTTTCCTGCCGGAGTCCAGCTCCAGCTGAGTTTGGAACTCGCTAAGGGTGTGTGGATGAGACGCAAAGAGGAATGAAATGGACCACAACGATCTCATGATCACAATGGACAATGCGAGAAAGCTGTCCCCTTTATTTATACAGAAGCAATCACAAGCTCTGGCACAGACTTTTGACGTCATGGTCAAATGGATGTATCCAAGAATAATTCTGCCATTTGTTTCACCCAAAAACAATAGAAGTTCCCACTACAATTCTTATTCTACAACTCAATTTTTTATCACAAAGAAAAGGAGAACCTAAAGATCAAGGAAAGAATGAAACCCTAAATACAGGTCCCTACATTAGCTTAACGTCAATGGGGACAGCTAAGACAGTATGAATAATAAAGGGCCCTTTTGCAAGATGTTGTTATTGACATTAATCTCCAAGCTCACACTGAGTAAAAAGCCAATGCCACAGTAGCAAACAATGCCTGAATAGATTAGAATTCTTCCGCAGGGTGGTCGTAGAGACATCCACAGAGCCCTGCCATACAGCGGGAAATTCCTTGCAGCCCTGCCTGCAATGGAACAATGCTCTTCACACCTTTGTCTCCCCCACATCCACTGCATGGACCCCAGCAGTTTCCTGCTTATGGACTGGGAAAGCAATGGAACATGGCTCAAGCCTTTGGGCCCCTGTGCACTGTGAGAAACCCAGAAGAAGGTCCTGGCTCCTAACTTGTCCAGCTCTGGCCATTGCAGTCATTTGGGGAGTGAACCAGTAGATGGAAGGCCTCTCTCATGTCCTTCTCTCTGTAAATCTGCCTAGCAAAGAAAATTAGATGAATCTGGTTTTTTTTGTTTGTTTGTTTGTTTTTAAGAAATTTGCTATAGTTTGTTCCCCAACTAGTTTCTATCTTCAACTCTTGAATGTTTGCTTGTATTTCTGGAAAATGCCCCCAGCTTATAAATGCAACATGTTTATTTTGCTATTTCTTGATTATGGCTCCAGTTGTAGAAACTGTTGAGTTTCTTCCCTGCAAACATGCTTGGACACAGGGAACACTTCTCCATGAATTCTACCACGACAGCTGTGCCTCTATTTTGCATTATTTGCTTTTTTCAAAAAAATATGTTTATGCCTTAATAAATTTTTTTGTTTCCCAAGATTTTTTGATCCTGTTTTAGGACATCTTGGCTACCATGTCATGAATTAGATCCCTTTTTAACACCTATCTGATGGTTAGTATTCCATGACTAATAGGTGTTATACTATATATTCTTTACTCAGAATTAGGTTATTTTTATTATTTTTAATTAAGTTTTATTCATTTATGTTCCAGTGCTCCTTTTGCAAATGCATTTTAAGAATTTTAGTATCACTATTGATCGACAGATTTTAATTATGTGTATTTATGGGGTTCAGTATAATTTTTCCATTTCTGCATACAATAACAGGCGAATTAGCATATTGATCATATGATTGACTTTTTTTTTGCAGTGAGACATTTGAAATGTATCCTCTTGTGTTTAAAGGCATTGCTAATTGTTATTGATTGTAGTCAGTTTGCTCTGTAGTAGGTTTCAAAGCCAGTATTTCTTTCGTCCACTATCTGCCAGGTTCTGGGAAGAACTCATCCTATTTGCTTCCTCCTTGAGTTCCACCTGCTTTGCCACATACAAATGAGATTTTCACGTATTATAAATACATACAGCATTTTCAGATTGGGAATTTTTCCTCATGACAGATTGTTAGAAATGTTACTAATCGAGTGTTATGATGCCTTTATTTTTATTTCAAAGCATATTACAGAGAGGCAGAGGGAGAAAAGTCTTCTATCTCCTGGTTCACTCCCTAGATGGCTGTAATGGACCAGGGGCGGGCCAGGTGGGAGCCAGGAGCTTCATCCGGGTTTCCCACGTGGGTATGGAGCTCCGAGCACTTGGGCTTGTCTTCACAGCTTTTCCTAGGCTGGAAGTGGAGCAGCCAGAACTTGAACTTGCACCCATATGGGATGTCAGCAGTGTAGGTGGCAGTTTAGCCCACTATACCACTCTGAGCTATGGAACTTTTAAAGGCTGTTGATATGTATTTCCAAATTTTTATTCCAAATATTTAAATGGGCTTACACACCTTAGAGCTTTGTGTCACCAAGTCCCTTTCAACAGTGACCTGATGACATGGCTGGCATTGTGGCATGGTGGGTGGAGCCAGCATCTGAGATGTTTACCAGCTACTTCACTTCTTTAACTTATTTTTATTGGAAATACTGATATACAGAGAGGAAGATCTTCTGTCTGTTGACTCGCTCCTTAAGTGGCTGCAATGACTAGGACTGCGCCGATCAGGGCTAGGGGGCCAGAGCCTCTTCCAGGTCTCCCACGTGGGTTCAGGGTCCCAAAGCTTTGGGCCGTCCTCAACTGCTTTCCCAGGACACAAGCAGGGAGCCAGATGCCAGATGGGAAGTGGGGCTGCTGAGACATACTGGCGACCATATGGGATCCCGGCGTGTACAAGACACGGACCCCAACCACTAGGCTCCCACGCTGGGCCCAGCTGGCTGCTTCACTTCTAATCCGGCTCTAATGACCTGGGGAAAGCAGCAGATGATGGCCTAAATGTTTGAGGCTCAGCTAGTCATGTGAGAAACCCCAGATAATGCTCCTGGCTTCAACCTGGCCCAACTTTTGCAATTGCACCCATCGGGGAAGTGAACCAGTAGACAGAAGATTCTCTCTGTCTCTGTCTCTCAAGCAAAATAAATAAATAAATCTTAAACAATTAGCTGACAACAATTAAAACCATTTCCCAGGGGCAGGTGTTTTGCCTTCTGGTTAAGCTACTCTCCTGATTTACCAGCATCCCATATTAGCATGGCTGAGTTCAAGAAGGCCTGGGTACCTTTCGGTTTCCAGCTTCCTGTTCATGCACAGCCTGAGAAGCATCAGGTGATGGGTCACTTGTGTTGTGCTTGTTTCCTGGGAGATCTGGACTGAGTTTCAATCTCCTAGTTTCTACTTGACTTGGTTGTAAGCTTCTGGAGAGTGAACCAGTGGATCAGGGCTGTCTCTTTAACGCAAATAAGTATATGAAAGTATTACCAAGTTTATAATATAGACCTTTAAAAATGTGCTTAATTATTAGGTATCCTCTTGTACTTGTAAATTTCCTATTTCTCTTTCTTACTGTTGGTTTCTCTGTCGGGCATTCTAAGTAGCTTTATTTATGTTCCTTTGTATTTTCTTGAGTTTCCCTCATTCCTGCGTACCATTTCAAACGGTGAATGAGAGAGCAAAACTTGTTTTTATGACAGAATCAGAGAAGAGAATTAATGGGGGGATATATTGGCTAGCAATATATTCCTGAAGCTGAAACAGAAACATTGACGGACAGTCACAACGCCATATGATAGGCCATGTCATTTTTTCACCTTAAGAATGATTGCTCTGTCATTGTAACTGATACCTTTTATAAGAGTCCTAATTCTCTTGCACTCATGGAAGAATTAATACTTAGTAAATTAAAGTGCAGCTTATTGGTAACACTGTCACTTATCTTACTATTAACATGTGAAACCTGCAGGAAATGTTTCAGGTACAATGTGACAGCCATTGTTTCTTTATTGTTCTTGTGGAAACAAAAGCAGTGATATTTAAGTGACTTTGAATAATAAGACTTTCGAGCTAGAAAATCCTTAGACAATACAAATTCTCAAACCTTTTATCACTGAGTCTGTGACTGAAGTTAATCTGACTGCTGTAGGTCACCACTGGTTAGCTTCACATCTCTTGACCAATTGTAGGTTTCTTAGGCTCATAGCTTAAATTGAGAGAGAACAGTATCTTTACGAGGTATCATGTTGTTGCTAAATGTTTCAACAGGAAGAAGCTCATAAATAAAAAACTTGTCTAATTGGAAAAGTGTGCAAATCACAAATTATAAAACGACTGAGTATATCATGTGATCACGACTCAGCTCAAGAAGCAGGTCATGGAGGCTGGTGTGTGGCACAGCAAATTAAGCTGCTACTTAGGCCCCCAGAATCCTGCATTAAAGTGCTGAATCCAGTCCCAGCTGCTCTGCTTCTGATTCAGCTCTCTGTTAGTGTGCCTGGGAACAAAGCAGATGACGGCCCAAGTTCTTGGGTCCCTGCCACCCTGGTTAGAGAACTAGATGAAGTTCCTGACTGCTGCCTTTGGGCTGGTCCAACCTTGGCTGTTTTTGGCTAGTTAGGGGGTAAATTAGTGGGTGAAGGCTCTTTCACTCTCTCCCTCTCTATGGCTCTTCCTTTCAACTAAAAAACAATCTTAAAATTAAAAACAAAACATTGCTGGGAATTCGGAAGCTTCCCTCTTGTTCCCCATTTAGATGCTCTACCTTCTTTATACCCACAATGCCATGAAACACTTACATAGCAGAAAGTTAATCTTGTAAGTGTTGCCATACTACGGTGATGTGGTGAAAAATGGCAGGAGGGGTAAATGGTTAGTGATGAAGGGAAGGGGCAGGAAGAAATACTTATATCTCCAGAACTATATAATGGACAACAATTATAGTAATAATAATAAATCCTACAAAAAGATTCCCTACTTGCTCCAATCTTGATTTAACACATGGCCAAGCAGGTTTTGAGATGTACATAAATAGAATCCTACATTCTGGCTTTGGTTGTGGGTAGCAGCTGTTTACGTATCTCATTGTCCAGTGATTTTCTCTGGATTACATGTTACAAATGGAGGCACCACAGCTTTAGTTCTGCTATTGGTAATTCAGATTGTTTCCAGTTTGAGTCTCTGCTAAAGACAATGATGATATAAACATTGTTCTTGTGGTGAAAATAAATCCCACACTCGTTAGATTGATAATACATAGACGTGAAATCACTGGATGTGCATGTTTAAGTTTAGTAGGCACTACCAGGGTCTTTCTAAAGTGTGCATAGTGTAACCACTCCGCAGCCAGTGTGCTTCTCATGGTGCCATTGTCTTACACACAACTGAGCAGTTGGCACCTACGCTTGTAGTCTTTCTGATGCATGTATGCTGGCACCTACTTTTTTTGAACTGGTGTTTGGTCTCTTTGCTAATCCAGTTCATCACATCTTTCTGTTTAGTGGACATTTGGAGATCTGTGAAATGCCTATTTAGCTTTCTTTCGCATTTCTCTGTATTAGCATGTTCATGTATTTATATTATAAGAAGTTGATTTCCAGGAGTAATACGTACATGTTTTGGATTTTGCTTCTGTCAGTTATGGATTGTAAATACCATCTTACTCTGAATTTCATTTTTAAACCTCTTAATAGTATATTTTCATGAACAGGAGTACTTCACAGAGTCCATGTTTTTAATCTGTTTCTTCTGAATTGGGGCTAAGAAACATTTCCATTAACAGGATTTGGAGGATACTCTTCTGTTCCCAAATGCATGTCTCTTACATTAAGAATGGTAATAAGCTTGGGATGAGGTTGGTTTGTTGCCTGGGGTAGGCACTGTGCCAGTCATCTTGCATTGCCTCTTGCACATTCATTGTTAACAATCTTCACGCTGTTCCCTGGTCCAGGAAGCAGACCTGCCATGAATACCGAAGTTTGATGGATTCTGCTGAGGTAGAGGGCTTTCTTTGTTGGGTAGTGCTTAGGACTTAATAGCCAGCATGCTGAGCTTGGGACCCTATTACCGTGAACACTGGAAAGTCTCTTCAGAAAGACTCCAATCATACTTTTGGGTGCTGCTTTTCTTTTTCCGTGCTCTTATTGTAAGAATGCCAAACCTGGTACAGGTTTGTGTGTATTTTGTGTTGAACAGCTATTTTTTCTGCAGATGAAAAGTAGGAAAGTGCTTACCACTCCTCTGGAAACCTTGCTTGAAGAAAATTTTGATAATGTCTGTTGCGCAAAAATCTCCAAATTTTTGAACTTTCTGAAATTTCTTTGTAAATGTTAATGCCAGAGTTACCCCTTTATTCAATGAATCATCTAATACAAGAAATTCATTTAGACAAGTTGATATTTATTTAGATTTTCTTATGCTATAATAATCTGAGCATCCTACATTTTACCTGTATTGATCATGGATTACATATTAACTAACATTTTGGAGAGGAAACAAATACAAGAACTCAAGGTTATTTTCTTCTTTATTTACTCTTAGAAGGTAAATTCAGTCTAATGTCAGTGCTTCCATTTATGTACTAGACGCAAAGCCCAATCTATCATTCACATTATCCGATAAATTTTGGTTTTTTTGGCAGATTTCTTTTCTGTTCACTGCTGAGGGAAAGAGCTCATATTTTTTTCTTTTAATTTATGAACTAAAAATAAGTGCTGAAATTGTAGAATGGGGACATTCAAGCTGACCCAGAACCATCATTAACTTTGGTGATAACTTTATAAATTTCATAGACACATTTCTCATAGCTCTTCACTCCATAATCAGAGAATGCAAATCATAAACTATTACATGTTAACTATTTCTAGTTATAGAATATGGTAACTACAAACAGGTGAAACTGACTTGGACATGGGTCAAAGAATGTCTTAGAATCTTTCTTTGTGAGATAAGACAAATGATTCCATTAGTATTTCTCTTCAAATATTTTTTTAAACTCCTTTGAAACTAGTTGCAGATAGAAATAGAAGCATTTTGAGTGCTGATCTCAATATGAAATATAGAATCCACATAATGCAGAAAAATATTGATGGTATAACATTCAATAATCAGGATGTCATGAATTTTACATTAAAATTTCAGTTATATAGTAAAAAATAGAATTGTTATAGCTAGAAAAAAATATTTTCAGAGGCAGCAGATACCCTTGCTGGAAACACACACTCTACAACATAGAAACAAAATCCAGGAAGTATGCAAACTACACACCAATATAGTCAGTATATTAAATTTAATCAGAGATTACACAGAATATTACATAAACAGCAGTTTACTAGAGTAAGTATAATCTGCAACATGTGAAAACAGTTTAGAAAATGAGTTAAGGTCATACTCTCTGACAGTAGGCTTGTGGAAACAGAGACATTGAGTCAGACAGGTTGGATGCTATCCTGTCCTGTCACCAATTCGATTTGAACCAAAAGTTTCATGTGGATTCAAATGGTAGATGGGTTGTTGATTATAAATCAAAACTTCTCTAGTGTGACTGTTAATCTCATAAAGCCACAATTAACATTTTTTTGATATTTTGGTGAGTATTTTAGATGTGAAAGCATATTCTTTCTAATAGTTGAAAATTTAACTTTAAATACAATTGTGGGAAATAGATTATATTTCAAAATGCATGTAATTGTTTAAGCTAAGAATGTTTACGTTGCCAGGGATAACTTACTCAATAGCAAGTGTGCTTTTATACATTAGAGACTACAATTTGATATTAATTCTCGTGGGATTCATAGGGACATCAGTGTCCAACTGTATTTGTGAAAGCAGGAATATATTAGGTTACTTTGTATTTTAATTAGGCATACGGACTGGCCGAAGCATAGACTCCCTCATCATATAGTTACAAAAACTGTACATTACAAACAGTATAGAAACAAGCTGAAAAGAATGTGCCACACACCCTGGATCTTTATCTATATGCACTTAAATTTACAGATACAAAAGAAAATACAGCCTACTCCATTATAGTGCACAGTTATTTTTTAAGGATTCAATGTATCACTAGCAAGTAGCCACCCATTCTAGTTGTCCCCAGCAGAAAGAATAAGGGCAAGATCTGTTCGGTAGAGCTTCCCTCCATCCGACAAAGCCATTATGTTCTTCTTGTATGTTGGAATATTATTAATATCCAGTTCCTGTGTAAAATACAGATGAGATTGTAATCCAGTTAAATGTGGGAGTTCATTAACCACTATCAAGTGATACATGTGAAATCAAACCTGCTTGTTACATCAGCCCATTAAATAAGCTGAAGAGGTGGGCGCCTAGCCTCGTTTAGATGTCCATGTCCCATTTCAGAGTTCCTGGGTTCTCTAGTAGGCTCTGGATCTTTAATCCAGTTTCCTGCTAATGCAAGCCTGGGAAGCAGAAGGTGATGGCTCGGGTAATTGGTGCTTTCCATGCACTTGGACAACCCATATTGAGTTTCTAGTACCTGGCTTTGGTCTAGGCCAGGCTATTGTGACTTGAGGAATGAACCAGCAAGATGGGAGTCCTATTTGTGTGTGTGTGTGTGTGTGTGTGTGTGTGTGTGTATTTAAGTCTCTGTCTCTCCCTCTAATATAAGTTAACAAAAGAGCTGGATTAAATTCTTATATAAATTTGAATAATCACAGGTTTTCTTAAAGACTGTTTATCATAGTTCCAGTGATGTGGGCCCGAACCAAATGAAGTCAAAATATGAAATGTACTTGGGGTGCTGCACAAATGGTTTTAAATAGATTTCCAAAATATATGTGTGGCTGCTTCAAGTTAGATTCTAAGATCTGCTTAAGAAGTAACTAAATTACCTGTTTATTCTTCTCACACAGGTCCTTTAGCAAAGCGTCCAGTTCATTTTCATCTATGTAGCCATTGCCATCCTGGGGGATGAGGGAAGAGCACACAACCATCTTACAGTGGTGGTGGGTGATGAAATGAACTGCATTTTATTGAAATACTCAGAAAATTCCCCACTGCACATAAACCTTAGTTTCAGGCCATCACACTTTTTAGCTGCTCCCAAGTTACAAAAATAAGTGAGTTGTTTCTCATTCATGTCATACTAATAAAATACCAAACATTTCTGTAAAATTTTATACTTAAATCGTTGCCTTATGTTAACAGTATTGTCTCCTTCTGAAACAGGAGAAGTAGAAAGGAAGTCATAATAGGTAGGAAAGTGAGAAAATAGTCAAAAACATGTTCATGTGTTAGGTGAGGATGCTGAGGCCTGTGAGTGGCAGTTGCTCTAGAGCTCAAGTTTCCACACATGAAGAAATAGAGGATCAGAGGTGTTTCTTGTCAACGCCTCCCAGCCAAGAAATCACAGTGTGGAATCTGATCAGGTTTTGTGTCCCATAGGGCACATCCTCTATTTCCTGGGGGAAAATAAATTAGCCATATGATTTAACAGCACATGTTTCTTTTAATATGAGCCTCAAGTGTCAGGTTTTTATTTTCCTTTAGTGAGCTTTTTCTAAATCCTTAAACATTGAATTATGTATAAGAACAAACTTTCAGGCACCCAAATGAAACTCAAAAAGATACAATTGTTGATTTATGGACAACATGATTTTTATAAAAAAGAAAAACCCTGAGCACTCTGCAAAACCTCTTGTATTAGTAAACAAACACAGTAGAGTTGCAAGACAAAATATCTACCTTAAAAAGCCAGTTGTCTCTATGCACTAACAACAGAATTACGAGAAGGATTACTAAAATTCTGTTATCAATAGTATGAACATCAAAGAATACTTCAATTTATGGATTGAATAGAAGTTGGTTCTCCAAACTCATGCAACTGTTTAAACTCTGAAGTCTTAATGTTAAATGTTGGTGGAAGACAGGTGGAGACTTAATCTAGTAATGGACTGTGAGGAGGTGGGTCTGGTCTGTGCGAGATGTTTTGATCATGTCAGATTTGCCTTCAAATGGTTGTTCTCACTAGAGGCCTAGTTATCTCTGCTGAATTCGCCTTAGCTTGTCTCCTTTCTGGCTTACCATGCGATCATGTGTCAGCACCCCCTCTGCTATTTCCATCCCCCTCCAGACACCAAACTAATCAGATAGTTTGAGTAGAAGTAGCAAAAAGTTGGTCATACACTTAAAAGTAGACTTATTAAGGAAGTGAAAGACTTGGATACTGAAAACTATACAACATTATTGAAAGTTGAAGGAGATACACACACATAAAAAGACATCCTGTGCTTATAGACCAGAAGGTTAATATTGTTACAGACCAAAATGTCCATATTGCTGGAAGAAATCTCTCAATTCAATATTTTTTTTCCTGCTGTATTCCAATGACATCTTTTTACAGATACAGAAAACTGATACTCAGACTCATTCTACAACATTCTAACAGTCCTGAGAAAGAATAAAGGTGGAAGCTGTGCACTGCCTGATTGTAGCATAAAAGCAGATACACAGATCAATGCAACAGCACAGACAGGCCTAAAGTCAGTGTGCAGGTCCACTGGGAGTTGACAAGGCTAATCTCTTGAGCAAATGGGAGAAGAGGCATCACATGCAGAACAATGAAACAGATCCTTGTGCCATACACAAATATCTCAAAATACAGTGAAGAGCTAAATGCAAGACATGAAACTTTAAAAGCATTGGAGCAAAGCATTGTGACACTGGTCCTATCAATCATTTTATGGATCTGAAATTACAAGCACAGGCAAGAGAAGCAAAAACAGATAAGCTAAAATGGTTTTGCGCAGCAAAGGAACAGCCAAGTGAAAAAGCAGCCTACAGAAAGAGAGGAAATACTTGCAAGCTGTTTATCACTAAGGGAGTTCACTTCCAAAGTATATAAGAAACTCACAGAGCTCAAAAGTTTTTAACAAAATATCTAATAATCTAGCCAAAAAACATGGGCTAATGGCTAGGTTAGACATTTCTCCTTGGAAGAAGTACAAATTGCTAACAGGTAAATAAAAATGGTCAGCATCACTGACTGTCAGAGAATTGCTTAACACAGAGGGAAGATAAGGGCACAGAAAGGCTACTTCCCTGACCTGCTTAGTTTATGCTCTGTATGTATGTTAAAATATAGCATTCGATCCCACAAAAGTATATTGCATTTTTATTAACTTTCAAACGTATTTATGAAATAAAGCAAATTGCAATCACAATGAAGGGCAAACGATTACTACAGCAGTTTATATGGTGACTGGGATATTGCACTCCATATTGGGAGTTCCTGGGTGCAAGTCCCAAGCTCGATACTTCTAGTTCATCTTCTTGATAATAAGTACTTTGCATGGCTCAAGTTCTTAGGGCCCTACCACCTGTGACACCCAGAATGAAATCCAGATTCCTGGTTTCTGCCTGGCTCAGTACCAGCTGCTGTGGGAATTTGGAGCATAAAGCAGCAAATGGAAAATGTTTTTCTATTTCTATCTGCCTCCCAAATAGTTTTTTTTTTTTTTTAAAGTAATTCACAGGGTCCTGCGTGGTAACCTGGCAACTGAATTCCTTGCCTTGCACATGCCAGGATTCCATATGGGTGCTGGTTCTAATCCCAGCAGCCCCGCTTCCTATCCAGCTCCCTGCGTGTGGCCTGGGAAAGCAGTTGGGGACAGCCCAAAGCCTTGGGACTCTGCATCCACGTGGGAGACCTGGAAGACTCTTGGCTCCCTGCTTTGGATCAGCTCAGCTCTGAATGTTGCGGCCACTTGGGGAGTGAATCAACGGATGGAAGATCTTCTTCTCTGTATATCTGACTTGGGAATAAAAATAAGTAGATCTTTGAAAAGAAAATCACAATGAAATATCACTTCACATCTTTAAAGATGCTTATTATGAAGCAAATAAGCAAGAGAAATATTAGCAGAGGATTGCATAAATTGGAACCCTTTTAAGCATATGATAAGCATATGATTCAGCCATTAAGTCACTGCCTGGAGTGCACACAGTTATGTGGAGTTCCCAATAGCATGACCACTGAAAAATGGTTGTGATGATGCTTAAACAGGTTGAAAGTAGGAATACCATGCGATTGAGCAATTGCAGGCCTGAGCATCTATCCTAAGGAGATAGATCCTCAGGATCTCAAAGAGATATGAACACTGCAACATTCAGTGTAGTGTTACTCATAAAACAAGGTGTGTAAACAAATTGAATGCCTACCTCTGGATGAACGGATAAAGGAATACATTCATACACACAGATATTTTACACCCTTAAAATGGAAATCTTGCAAAAGATGACAAAATAGATGAATCTTTAAGACTTATTAAGTGAATTAAGCCCAACAGAGGACAAATATTCCACAGCTTCATGTAAATGGAAACTCCTACAAACTCATACCCTAGAAGGGCCGTTGCCCTTGCCAGTGAAGGGAAAGCTACTAATCAAAAAACAAATAGGTTCAGTTATGAAAATGAGTAAGTTCTAAAGATCTGCTGAACAATATTGTCTAGTCAACCACACTGTATTTTACATTAAAAGTTTTGTTGAGAGGGAAGATCATGCACTGTTATGCCATAATCAAAAGGAGAAAATGAATTTTTACCTGATCATATAACTCAAAAGCTTTATTGAACTCTTTCCCACACATTTTGACTCCCTAGGAGACAGAGAATAAAGGTTATAATGTTCTTAATATACTCCAGTATATTTCCCTGGAGAAATATCTTACATTCCATCTTTTCAATGATAGTCTTATTTGCTATAGAAACAAGTTAAATACCTGAAATTTAAGAAGGAAATTCTCTTGCACTGGTAGTAACCTTTTGAGAGAAAAAACATAACAGTACATTGTATTTTTGCAAGGGGAAAAGTTTATGAGAACATATATGTAGTCCCTAAACTTACCTTGCCATCTCGGTTAATTCCAGCTTCCCATCATTATTTGAATCAAATAGTTTCAGCTGGAAGACAGAATGACATTATTGTCATGGTTCACTGACTGAGTGGTATGAACATTCAAGATAACTTACGCAACACATGTACATAGTGAAATTTTTTAAACAAGTGTTTTTTAAACTTTCAATTCAAATTTTAATTTTTTAATTTGAGTAAATTGCCCAAGAACAAAGAAAAGATGGAATAGAGTAGCACTGGTCTTAGACTTCAAGGCTACCATAATTTCTTTTCCTTGACAATGTATGTGTTTGTGTGTCCAGGTTGTGGCACAAGAGCCTCCTCAAACAATGTTCTGAGAAAAAATATTTAAGTAGCTTCATATATTTGGAGCTTAAAAATATAAATAACAGAAATATAAGGATAATATGAATAGATCCATAGGAAATAGAATTCTAGCATAATTTTCGTTTTCCATTGGGTATGACATATTTGGTAACTCTCCATGACAGTTACACATATATCATATACTAAGCCCCCACAAACATAAACACCCTCATATCAACACTATGGAAATATTTCCACTTTTTAAAGTGACAACTGTTGCCATGTTACAGAAATGTATAAATATAATATACATATCTATGGATATATATGGGATACTAACTATATAAAAAGGCATTGCTTTGTTTCTGAAATAAAGAATTTGATGCATATAGGCTAATGGATATGTGACATTTTTTTTAGTGACATCTTTTTAAGGAGAAAAGGAAGAGTGTCCTGTTTTCCAAAGATGTTCTCAGAATTCTTTGTAGAAGGTAGATTTTTTTTCAGGGTTCTACCCTGACTTGACATTTTTATAATCTGTGGATCACAAACTCTGACACTGTTACACTGTCTACCAAGCTAGTTGGACAACTAGATCACACAGCGTAGTGCCTATAGGGAATGTCTTCTCACATATATATTTAAATTTTAATTAGTTCTTAGTTAATTTGCTTCCTGAATTTGATCTGGTTTATGACATTTAATCAGATATCCTAGGCCAACCCAACAGGGGGAAAGTCCCATCTGAGTGGGTTTTGAAAGGTTGCATAAAATTTCTACCTGGAAAGGAAATTTGACTTTAAATAGCTTGTCCCTTAAGGTAGGAACAAAATAGAAAATTGATAAATGTAGGTTATTATTCATTTCCCAAAGGTCATTCAGAGCTCATATCTGCCCATTGTGGCAAACAGCCAGAAAATCTCCCCTTTTGTTTGCTAATGTTATAAATGGACAAATAATGAAAAGTTAAGGGAGACCATGAAGATATTTTTGTTTGTTTTGAAAATGAAGATTAGTCTGTCTTTATAACAAATGCCACAGTTTTGTGAGCAAATGCATACATAAATTCCCAGTGGCTATTCCCCACTAGAGGCAAGTAGGTTGAGAGGCTGAAAGTAAACCTTAGTCCTTCATAACACTGTTTCTTAGCAAAGTGAAAAATTGTCATGAATCAATCTAACAAAACAGCAGCTCTTTTAATACACAACCATGTTTTCTGGGTTACTCATTTAAATCCATGCTGGGACAATTCACAGGATCTGGCCTGGCGTGGTAGCCTAGTGGCCAGGATCTAACCTTGCATGTGCTGCAATCCCATTTGGCCACCAGTTTGTATACCAGTTGCTCCACTTCCCATCCAGCTCCCTGCTTGTGTCTTGGGAGAGCAGTCAAGGATGGCCCAAAGCCTTGAGTCCCTATGCCCACGTGGAAGACCTGGAAGAAGCTGCTGGCTCCTAGCTTCAAATCAGCTCATCTCCGGCCGTTGTGGCCACTTGGGGAGTGAACCAGCAGAAGGAAGATCTTTCTCTCAGTTT
The DNA here is from genome assembly GCF_030435755.1 of Ochotona princeps. Lineage (NCBI taxonomy): Eukaryota > Metazoa > Chordata > Mammalia > Lagomorpha > Ochotonidae > Ochotona > Ochotona princeps. Next base: position 76,448,851 of record NC_080840.1, on the reverse strand, counting down.
CTGCTTCTCTCTGGAAATCTGACTTTCCAATAAAAATAAATAAATCTTTAAAAAAAATTCACAGTATCTTCATTTAAAATACATTTGAAGTATGTTCATAATTTGAGTTTTGTGTATATATACATATATACACATATTTCACACAAATTATAAATTATATAGTTTAGTGATATATTTGTACTGGTTTTATAGGAAAAGTAAGTACTATTTGATAGTTAAAATTCGCATAGCTCTACAAGAAAGTCAATGTCCATATATGGAATCTGGAAATTAATGCCTATACTGTAACATTCAGCATTACAAGATATAAGCATCTTTACAAATGAAATAATATCCGTGTGCATGTGATGGCCACATCGGGGTTGATTTATTTCAGCCTGTGTAGCTTTAGGAGTAGCAAGAGCACAGTAATAATTCATGAGCTCCTGGGTACTGGGTTTTCACAATCAGTCTTACCATTAGGTCTGTATACTCATCTAATTTTGTGTCATCAACAGTCTTGTTTGCTTTCTCCAGCAGGTCCTTTAGAAAGTTCTGTTGAGATCAAGAATACTCAGATAAGTGTTATCGATAACATACAGTCTGCTTCCACTTCAGTCTGACTTGAAACAGGGCATTCCAGGAATATGAGAAAGAGTCTCTGCGAAGGTAGAGTGGGGTGAGGAGAGGGCTCTAGGCACAGGACTAAATCTGGCTTTCTTTAGGATAGCAACGAGACTGCCAGTGACAGGTACAATATTTGCATTGCCCAACATTTGATCCTTCATATACTGGCTATGATACATTTCTCTGGTGTCAGTGAAAGAACTTTACAGACTGCACAGCGTATAAAAATCTGAATACAAACACTGAAATCTCTCCAGCTCAATGAATGCCCTTCTGCTTAATATCTTCACAAGCCCTTTTGTATGACCAGTCTGAGAGACACATAGAGGGTCTTTATTATCTCCGTCACATCAATGAATCGTGGATCAACAAACCAAGTCATCAATAAACCAGAAAGAGAGACAGCTCTAATTTCAAATGCATTTTCTGCTCTCACAGGGTATATGTTTATACTAGTTTATGGTTAGTATGAATCTCATTTCTCTAAGGGGCTAGTCAATTGACTTTTAAACGACATAGTCCATGCCACCTTGATTCAACTACTTCAGCTGACCTTCCACACTGAACGGGGTGGCCACAGATGGAGTCATCTAATCCTTGATATATTAATCACATTAAGATGGAGACTCATGTGGGAATTAAAAAAAAAAGATTTTAAACTTAACAATGGGAGCCAAGGCCTGGATTTCATTTTTTTTAAAGAGACATAAATCAGACAAAAGCTTCCCCACAGTTTGGCTTACAAATGACAGCAAAAGTACTTAAGCATAGAATGGTCTTTCGTTTGTTCATCCCGACTCCTCTGTTTCTTACTAAAGGATTAGGATTCTTTGGCGTGGCAGTGGTTTATCTTCCGAAATGTGCCTGTTCTGCTGACGTGATTTGGCTTCTCTTTTCAAAGGAGAAGACTTTTCCTTGGTTTGATGAATATATTTTCACTTGAAACATTCCACTTCAAATCCAAAGTGAAGCATGGAAGTTTCAAAGTTATCTGTTGGGGGTGAATTTTATTTTTGAGCCTTCTGAGACTTTTGTCAGAGATTAATTGGGTTAAAAAGTCTCATCAGAGACTAAAATGGTGGTCACAAAAATAGCCTTTGAGAAACCTGGGGACGCTGAGACTCAAAGTCGTGTCTGAGAGCAAGCGGTGCTTTACTCTATTATGGATCTTAAAATTAGCTTTCTTGAAAGATCCATTAAAAAAGAATGCCAACTTATCTTCAGAATTCTCTAGGGAGGAGAACTTTTATTTAGAATTTCTCTCTGAGAACAAAATTTGGAACAAAGGAGGAGACTTAACGTATTTTGAGGTCAGTGTTAGAAATGAGCTAAGGTTTTCATTCTGAACTTGAAAGGATTTTAAAAAGATTTTTTTGATGTGTCTAATACAATAAAACACTGTCACCTTGTGGACTCTGGTTGCTGAGCTGTAGGGTTATGAAAGTCATTGTTTTCAGTGACTTCACATTAAAAATGTTACGGGGCAGGCTTGGCCTACTGTTTAAGGTGCTGGCTGGGATACCCACAAAGTCAGACTACTGGGCTGGTGTACTGGCAGTATTCCTGACTCCAGATTGCCACTAAGGTGGCCCTTGGGAGGCAGCAGGTGAAGGCTCAAATACATAGGTCCCTGCCACACTTGTGGGAGACCCACATACAAGTTTTGACGCATGACTTCAATCTGGCACAGCTGTGGCTATTGTCAGTACGTGGCATCTGAACCAGTAGGAGAGAGATCTCTATTTGTTTAGCCACATTTTAAATGAATAAGATAAATAAATGAGAAATAACACTTGCAAAAAAATGTTTACGAACATTGTATCACAAGGCTGCAGGTGAATTTGAAATGTCTAGAGATACTAAAAGCATGTTGAACTATGATTAGGAAACTGTTTAATATTCATGCTTCCTCATACAGTGAAGAAGAGGTAATTTTCAATAACACTTTGGAAAGTATGCAGCATTATAAGAAAAAAAGCATTATTTACTGTTATCAGATATATGAGGTCTAAATATAGGTTCTAATTTATCTGAACTTTAATTTCCCTTTTTCTAGATTCAGATTGATAATAACTTGCCTTACCAGGTTTCTGTGACGCTTAAATGTGAATACACATCTTAAGCACCAATGATTGTCCCGGCCACACAGTAGGTGCATCATTAGCTGCTCAACAAAAAACAACTTGCTTCCCTGCTTACCACTTCATGTTCTGAAGTTATAGAAAGCTAAATGCTTGATTTGAGACGCCGGGATAAATTAGAGGAAATTAGGTGATAGGTTCTTCCATGTTTCTGAAAGATTAGCAAATTAACTTCATGAATAATACAAATTACTATGTCTTCAAACTTCACAAAATCTTCCATGTATAACATAGTTCTTGAATCTCACAGTAAGTGAGAGAAAGTTCTTATCACCCCAGTTTTAAAGAGGGAGCACACCAGAACACTGTGGAGCTGTGCTACTAGGTTAAGACCTGGTTTCAGATCTCTGCATTTCCATTTTCCTCCTCCAACAATCATTCCTCTTTACCTCTTACGACAGGAACTGATACAGTCTCCGCCAGTTTTTCAAGTGTTTGTACATGAGGGTTTGGTTGGTGTTTCTGTCAGTGTCTGGATTGTGTGGCTTTCAGCAAATTACTATAGGATCTCTCACCCATTTTCATCATCAGGGTAATACTAACGTTATTGAATTCATGCAGAGATTATATAAGATTATCAGCAAAGTAGCTGGCACATGGGAAGGAAGCAGTAATTTTTTCCTTGTCTTTTTTTGCAAAAGGAAACCTATTCATGCATGTGTTTATTTTTCAAAATAAAATTTCAATGAAGGGAATAGCTTATCAAACTTGCACATAGATTTATCCATTTCCACATCTGTCTTATATTGTACTTACTGCAAATCAATAAAAGGCTAATATTTTGCATCACTGAACAGAATTTCAACAAGCACGTAAAATCTCTGTTGATTCGTACTTCATTAAGGATGTGGAAGAGTGGGTGACAATGTGCTCCACGTTAGTTTCTTCAGTGGGAGGTTTTCTTTCAACCATGAAGTGCTCAGCGGTTCATAATTGTATTTGAAAGGAGAAAAAAAAAAGCACAAGTTTTTGTTTGCTTACCTTCAGCTCCTCAGTTTCTATGAAGCCACTGTGATCAGTATCATATTTTCTCCATGTCTGCAAATAATTTTGGATAAGGAAAAGCAAAGATGTTGAAAAAAAACGTTCAATTCGCTTATTTTCTCAGATTTCTGAAAGTGACAACTCTCTGATACCTTCATGAATTCCTCACAGGACTTCAGCTGCTGGCACCGGAATAGCAGCAGGAAATTCTCTTCCGTGGGTAACACGTGAGCCAACTGGAAGAGATTAAGAGAAGGTTGGTTGCAAGCAGCTTGAAAACAAGACCCTGCTGTCATCTGGTGTTTAATTTTGTTTCAGCATTTTCCCTAGGAGCTAGTAGGAGATGAACATTAGAGTCAGCGCTGCCTGGCTGGCACTTGGTTCCCACAAAGTGCCATCATGTTTTCCAATGATCGTGTGCTCTGCAGGGCTTGGTCCTTGGGTCAATGTGGTGGCTGCTGCAGGCATACACTCAGAGACTATCAGGATCCTTTCTGTCCTGCTGAGCATACAGACTGTCCTGGTGACCAGAACCTTTCTTCACATGCCCTGTGCCACAGATTTCAGGGTGTATGGAATGTGGAGCCTGTCATTTCGTTCATTCTTTTTTCCCCCAAAGAGTTATTTATTTTTGGACAGTCAGATTTACAGAGAAGGAGAGACAGAAAGATCTTCCATCTGCTGGTTCATTCCCCCAGGTGGTCACCACGGTCAGAGTTGAGCTGATCTGAAGCCAGGAGCCAGCAGCTTCTTCATGGTCTCCCATGCAGGGTTCCAAGGCTTTCTACTGCTTTCCCAGGCCATAAGCAGAGAGCTGTATGGGAAGTAGAGTAGCCGGGACATGAACTGGCGCCTATATGGGATCCTGGTGTGTGCTAGGAAGGACTTTAGCCACTAGACTACCGTGGTGGGCCCGGAGCCAGAATTTCTTATGAAATGAAAGAAATTGAGAAACACGAGCATAGAGGAAGAGAAGGAAAGGAAAAAAATGCATTTCCTAATCCGAAGAGAAAGCCTATTATGAGACGTAAAGGAAAATAAACTGAAGAGGACTGGGAAGTAATGAAAAGAGGTGGAAAAGGCTATTCACAGTGACCAGTGGGAAGTTGAACATTCATAGAAAAGTTAGTTCTCCAGATGTTACTTTCTGCTAAAAGGACAGCCGCTGCTGGGACCCAGGCCTGGGAGAGTTTTTAACTTCATGGCATGACTCTGTAATATTTCTCTTTAGATCTCATCTCGTAACTTCAATACTGGGATTTTTTTTGAAGGAACAAAAGTGTTCCAGATCCCATTTTCAGACTAATACAATCTATCTATTGTGTGCAGAGAAGGAGGGAGCCGGATTGATGGTCCCACTGCAGACATGAATTCTATTTCTGTCTTGGAAGCTACACCCTCAGCCATGTCTAGACCTCAGTAGCCTCTTCACTACAATAAAGAGGCAAAACAGAAACCAGTGCTTCTTAACCATACTGGATCAAAAAAAAAAAAAAAAATCTTTGTTTTAATGACTGCATCTTCACTATCAAAGAATAGTCAGACCCATATTCCATTTCATCCGGGAGCTGATGAATTTCCTGAAGCATAAATGTATAGACCTCACTCCTTCGATTTGATACTAAAAACCTATAATCTAGCTCAATCTTCAAGTCTGTATGAGTTTTAAAAGATCTACAATGTTCTATGAAAAATCAGCATATCATTAAAAAATTATTCTTTTAAGTCCATTAAAAATCTGTAATATGAAACACCACTCTACCTTAAACAGAAGCAAAATCCTCTTTTGTAAACCTGTACAATATGCTTTAACTTATTTTTATATGCTTGAAATAATACCTTAAATTCAAACCATTCGGTTGATAAACACCACATACATGAGTGACTGTAAAAAGCACAAATGTTTGCTTGGTATGACCCAGTCAAAACACTTTAAAAAATTTTTCAAAGGTCAATAGTGTGGTCACATGATAATAGGCCTGAAAGACAAAAGGAGGAGCATAGTGTTTACCAGTAATTTTTAAAATCTCATTGGATCTTGGTGCATAAACATTTATTTCACTTTTCTCTCTCTCTCTTTCTCTTTCTCTCTGTGTACATGTGGGCATGTGTTCTAGGCGTTTTATTAAAATCATGACACACTTCAGTGCCGTTTGATTTTCTTGAATCATAAAATTCTATCCACTAGAAATACCGTTGTTCGAATTAATTTTGAGTTGAAATGATTCAGTTGAGAACACCAGGGGATCAGAGACTGAATGACTTGACTTTGTGATTGGCAAAAATTGAAAAACACTATGATTTGATGCTTATTAGAAAATTCACAACATATTTACTGAAGACAGTCATACAATTAGCTGATTTCTGCCTTCATCTTAGCCTGCAAATATGCATTTGTTGGGGATTTATATAGCTGCCAATAAGATAGTCTGGAGGCTATGTTTCTAATCACTGAAAAGTAGATCACCATATTCGTATGAAGTCCGTTTTCCTCCTCTGCAATGAGATGATTGTGCAAACCAGCTAATCTGGTCTTGATCATTCAAGGAGCCAGATCCCAGTAACTCGGCCTAGAGAGAAGGTCTGTACTCCCTCCTGAAGAGGAGAGGAAAACTGGAAGGAAGGCCAGCAATGGCCTGATACTATGCCCTCAGTCTCTTCTAGAGCCCCAACTTGCCTTTACTAATACTTTCTTGAAGAGGTACTGGAGAGTGTTTATTCAAAAATTCTGAAAGAAGTAGAGGTGAAAGAAATAATGATACGGGAAGGGGAAAAGAACAAAAAGGGGAATTAAATAAAAAGAAAATAAAGGTCTCCAGAGGGCGAAAACATGTCAGAGGCAGGAATTTCCCAGCACAGATTGACTGATGGATCTGCCCAGCAAGGAAGTATGTTAGAAAATGCTGAGTTACTGAAATACTGACCATGTTATAGCATCACTATACATTAATATAAGGTATTCAATAGAAAACAGACAAAGCTAATATCAACTCTTCCTTTATTTATTGATACATACCTTTGACAGGTACAACTTCTTATGTTTGGTTGAAACTTCTCTACTATTGATTTCAAGGAGACCCTAAACATTTCTTATTTACTGATTGTGAATGTCTAGCGTGGTGACCAGCACATAAAATTCACATGCACGAAAGAAATGCTTGTGGATTGGTGAATAGCTTTACTTCAGTGGAAAAACTGCCTTGCTAAGACATATAGTGAATATATTTTATTAGCATTATAATTTTCTGCATTTCTTGAATTTTTATGATGATTGTATATATTGCTTTGAATAAAAAGGAATACTTTTTTTTAAACATTATATTTGGCATAAATTTATGTTTCTTTGTCTATGCTTTATTGATCTTACTTTACCAAAATATCTATCTATACACAATGTATTTATTCTGTTTTGATCTCATTGAACTTGGTGCAATCGAATTGACAAATGATAGAAATGCCTTAAATGTGCAAAATAATAATATAAACTATAATACAAATTAGCCACTAAGACTAATGAATTTTCCTAGAGAGGATATGGTAATGACGAACATAATATCTTTTTCCTTTTTTTATTATTTTCTTAACTTTTGATGATGATTACGTGGTTGAAGATCTTTTTTCAAGATGCATTGCATAATTGGTAGTCCTGTATAGTCTATTGTTCTACCTATTTTACATACTAATCAGTATGGAAACTTCAGAGAGTGGCTCACTGATTCTCACTTGATCTTAGCCAAAAGGCCAAGAAGCGATCACTGATTCTCCAGCTATAGTATCCAACATGTTTACAACATGTCAAAGGTCTTTTATGGAGAATATTAAGCAGGCCTGCTTTATTCTCAAATTTGGTAACTCCTTGATGTCCAAAGAAATGCTCAATATTGCCTGTGTGAAGACTGTGGGTACTTTCTTGTTCTCTCTTTTATGAGCTCCCCAAGGCTTTTACGGGTTGCAGCAGGAAGTGAAGAATATTAAGGGTATGATTGGAAGGCAGATAGCTGAGACCGCAGATGAACCCTTAAGGGATTCCCTTTCTTTTATGTTGTTCGCCACTGAAAGTAGGAAAGCAAAACTATTTCTACTTGTTTATCTCCGTTACCAATCTATCTACCCAAAGGATAAAATCCTACGTTTTATTGTCTATTTCTTTGCCTGGCACATACACAAATTTCAGTGAGTATTTCATTGTATTAAGCAAGGAAAGCATTTGATTGTATTTAGAGTCAACATGAGGCTGTAAATTCTTTGGAGAAAATTTGAAAATGTATTACTTCCAGCTGTGGCGTACTTTGCTATGTGCCAACCACCTTTGAGGAATTGATTGGCCTGATGGCGGCTGCATTTCCAAGAGGACTGAATTCTGAAACTGATCCACAGGGAGATAAAAAGACCAATCTCTCACTCCTAATTGGGTGTTTCTCTGAAGGGTCACCCCTTGAGAGCACACTGTAGGGTCAGGTGAGATCTCCACTGAGAATGTTGCACATCTCAGCACCTGCCTCTGCCCAGTCCTGTTCCCCTAACTTTGCTTCTACAGGTTGCAAGCCCATGAGCTCTTCCTAGTTTGAGTCAACCTTCTCTTGCTACTCTTTTACTTAGCTGCTTCCCAGGGAATTCAACCCACAAGAGGGGTCTTTAAATATTTCTTCTGTTTCTAGCAGATACGAATCCCTTACCCTATGGTTTAGAGTAGGTTAAAAATGTTTGCTTTTGCTCATATGGCTACTAAATACTTGAAGCTGTGACAGCTACTGAGGATTCAGTCACCACTAGTAAGAAGCTTACAAGGAAGCAGATAATAGTTTAAAATGATTCTTTTTCCTAACGTTTTCAAAGCCAGAGATAAATACAATGACAAAACCTGGCTATTGAACGTGAGAGGGTACACGTGAAAGACAACCTCATTAGAGGTGTTTGCTTGAAAGTGCATGAGGCATGTTTCCTAATATTTCATAAATTGCATAATGACCCACAAATGTAATTTATTTTTCTTAATACTGTTACTGTAAAATTTCTTCAGATTTTCCCTTCAGCCTTTATTTCCTTATCTTCTTCTTTCGCCTGTACTTTTAATTTTTCTCCCCTTTCCTAACACAGAATTTCTTTTCTTTTCTACAGCAGTTTTTTATCTTAAACTTGGGGGAATTTTTTTGTTTCAAAGCTCTGAGACAATCCTGCTTCTTTGTGACACTCTAATCTCTCATTAAAATTAGATTTAAAGGGTCAAAAATGAATAAAGCATACATATTAAACTTTACAATGTACACACATTTTGTTCTTTTAAAAACAATCATATTTCTTGCCAGCAGATACATACTTTTAACTGCATAGACCGTTCTGAAGAAATCAAACAGAATAAGCTGCTAGGCCCATTGGTGTCTTTCAAGGTAAAATATATTAAACGTAAGACGACAGTCTTTTTCTACTAGAATTACAAACTGCGTCAACCCCAAAGAGCCAATCTATAATTTCACTGATGTCAGATTTCCAAAGTAGTTTTGAAGAATTAGGTTTACTTTATTTCATTTATGTTCATTTGAAAGCTTTTGAAAAATTCTTGAAGATTTCATATCCTGATTAGCTGTCCTCTAACTAAATCTCATTCCTATTAATTTATCTATTCATATAGTAATGACGTTCACATGGGAAGTGAATACTCCTGGGAAAAATTTTAATTGCAAAGATAATAATAGTATGGCCTCTCAATTCTATTTGTAGGAGGTGTTTAAAAATAAGTGTATTTAACACCGGTCTAACAAGTGTCCTAGTAAGATCAATTACTTGAAAACCAGGTTAGTCCTGTGGATCATAGATAAATTATGAGTAAGTGTTGAGAACAGAATACTTCATGATCCGATGCACTGAGAATGCTATACCAGGACAATATTTTAAAATGTGGCCTTATTAGATTATCCAGAAAAAAGTCCTCCACACAATTTCTTTAGCAAGTTGCAGAGATAAAGAATTCAAGATACCAACACATTTTGGAAAAGTGGAGCTAAGGGAAGCAACAGTTCTTCCACAAACTTGAAATGCTTTCTTAATTCACAGACAAAAAGCAATCATTTTCCATAGAAAAAGTCATTGTCAAAGATTAGACACCTGCAGTTTTTACTTTTGGAGACTCAAAAGAAAAATCTACCTATGGACAGATTATAAAATATTCATCCACTGTAGTTAAGTTCTAAGGCTATCTATCAAATTAAAATAGAATTCAGAAACCAGGATGTAGTTGTTTTTTGATTGTTTTTACCATGTCATTGTCATAGGAACTACAAACATTTCATATTACGTTTTAACAGAAAGGTCTATATTACTAAAATATAAGATACAGCAATGAACCAAATACTTGATGCCTGCTAAGGTAAAGTGATGGGCGTTCATCCTGAAGTTGGGGATTGGTTTATCTAACTGCTCCTGTGTCAGCAAGCAGCTGCATGGCCACAGGCAAGCCATTTCGCTTCTCCATTTCACTTTCATAATGTGTTAAATTTAAATTCTGTTTAAGGTAAACTCACAGCTCTCTCTTTACCTCAAAACATTATTTCTTAATATATAATTAGAGAGTAGTATTACTTAGGCAACGTATGCATTTCTGACACAACTTTAGAAGTAAGCTCATTTATTAAATCAGAGACATATGTAGGTGCCTTACCTCCACAATTCCTATTTTCCCATCATCTCTCTGACCATACTGATCCACAAAAGTTTTCATTTCAGGTGATAATTCCTAAAATTACATAAAAACAGGAAAGAACCTTGTAAACACATTCAGTTATGCTTGTGATGCTGTTAACATAAATTATTTTACAGGACAACAAAAAAGGGAACCATCAGGAATTCTGCGTGCTGACGAACTAGTCTCATGAAAAGAAAACACGTAAGTGGTACATGATGCCTATTAGTTTCAAATAAAAGTAATGATCATAACTTTTAATAAAACACTATGATTCATCTTCTATTATTAGCTTTGAAATTCTTTGACAATGTATGCATAATTATTCAATTAATAACCTATAGTGAATTTAAATATAGTAATAATTGCTAATAGACTTTAAGCAATGCTTGGTTCAGTGAGGTTAATTTTATACTATTGCATTATTTTTTTCTTTGTTTTCTTTGTCATGGAGGATAGTAATATGTGATTTTGCTCTGGACAAACAAAAAATGTGAATATCATAAGGTAATTCTTATCATAAGGTAAGCAAGGAAATGTTTTCAGTATGAAAGAGGCATTGATTGATTAAAGTAAGTTAAAAAGTTAACTATGGGAAAAACAACTCTCAAGTAAAACAGTGACTTGACAAATCTGAGCTGTCACCAGAGACAATGTTGATGGTCTTATTTTAAGCCACTGCTTAGATGCTTAAGATCTGCATCTCTGAGGGTAACTCTGGGAGCAGTTGGCTTTGTTTCCATTTTCTCCAAGATGGTGTTCTTTCCTCCAGGTATTTTAATACAATAAAATGCTATGGGTGACAAAGTAAATGTTCTTTTTCTTTTTTGTATTTGACTTAAAAAAATCTGTTGTATTAATTATGTAATCTGTTCACAAATTGACAGATAAGAAAGCTATGAGCTATAAAGCAGTGATCTGAACACAGAGCTAGTATTCAGGAAGCTCAGTGTTTACCCTTGGGTCTCCAACATAGCCCATTTAAATTAGCCCTGTTGCATGAACTGAGCCTATTTAAAATAGGTCAGCCCTTGCTAATGTCCTTTTCTCTGTCCTTGGGAAAGCAAATTGAGGTTTCAGTTTTCATCATAATTAACACTATGGTGGTTACCAACAACATGTTAGCTTTGGGGAGATATAGATGAACATAATTTAGGGCTATATTGAGGCTAAACATGATTGGTAGATAGGTTGATGTAATTTGTGGGCTATATTGAGGCTAACTGTCATTACCAATAGTGTTTAGGAAATCTCTTCAAAATCAATGTAAACATTCTTAGTAGAATTAGTGTATTAGCTTGTAATTGAATAATTTAAATTTAGAAAGGCTCCATGTGGATAAATTGAACTTTTTATGCTCTCATTTTGTTACAGCAATAATTGTAAGAAAAGTGTCTCTTTCATGGCAATAGTGGAAGTGATAGTCTTCATTTTTATAACACATCTTAAAGTCAGCAAAAAAGCAAAGAAGAAATCATTCTTAAATATCAAAACTATGTAATACAACTAGTTTATTAGCAGCCTTTACATTTAGCTTATGAAATTTCTGGGTGGCAATTATGCCCAATTCAATTTTTTATAAAAGTGCAAAGCATATAACCATCACCATCACCAATATCATCAACTAATTATCTAAAAGTGAAGGAAAATTTAAAGACTAAATACTGTGAATAATGTAAAGGGTAATTTTGAACACTTATTGGGCTATTTATTTCATTGATGTTATATTCTCTTTGTGAAATTTCAAAATTTAATATGACAGCCAAACAATTTTTCCATTGTGCATTGAAATCTGTTATCCTATGGTTAGAAATGCAAAGAATTGGGTCAGTCTTTGTGTGCAGGGAAATATAAAAAATATGCAAAACTAAGCTTATTATAATGTGTTTAATGGTATAGTGAAACGAGCCTCTCAATCCAGGTCTTGATTTGGATTTTAAGTATTCAAAGTACACATAAATAATCCAGAAAGGTATTCATAAACTGAAGTTTCAGGAAACTTGACATAGTCCTATGTTTGTACTCAAATTTAGTATTATTAGGTTATAGTCTAATAATTAAAGCTGTCCATACAGCTAGGCAGTTTTGGAAAAGCTCTAAACTCCTTAAAACCCTAACATGAGCATAATATTTACAAAAAAGGTACGAATATTAAAGTAAGGGAAATCAAAAAATCAGAAAAGATGAATGGAACTCATGAGACATGCTAAAATGAAAGTAACTCTCAATATTAAAATTATTTCTGGAAAAGACAAAGTATGATTTAGCTGCTGGAAGCTCCTTCCATGCCTAACTCTAAATTTAATGCAAACTAAGACTTTTCCAGCCACATATTTTTAAATATATTTTTAAATGAAGAGAATTAGTTTTGTTTAATTAGTCAAAGATATATAGAGGTAAAATGGTAGTGTTAGATACATTTGTATACAAGGGAGGAGAACACATAAGATGGTCTTATTAGATCACAATCTATTAAACTTTTAGTTCAATATTATATTAAATCAGACTAAAACAATTCCTTGAGCACAATCTGATTTAAAACCAATTTGGCTTATAATTCTATCAACTAATAGTTCTATAATACATTAGGATACATTTCGAGCCCTCTGGAATTCTTTTTTCTATGTCATACAGCAACAATTCTCAATTTAGATACAACAAAAAGTATACTATCAATACAATATATATTTATTTATGCATGTTACTCAGTACTAGAGGTGGTGATTTGGTATACAATATGTGCAGATAATATATACATAAATCATAATGAAAAATTATTATTCTTACTCTAATCAAAAAGGCTAAAGACTATAAACATTTAAATTAGGTCAAATCCAACACAGCCTTTGGAAAGACAATCTTATAGGAAATCCTAATGGATAAATAAAACCCTTGGCCTATTTTCTTCTACTTACCTATCCCATCTGTATTTGAAAAATGAATATATCTTATTTTTATGCTGAAAACATTTTTCTAAGCTGGCTAGTCTATGCCACCCCCTCCTGAGCCATTTATAATTACTCAGGATTTTCATTTGTTTAATTAATTAATAGCATAAGGTTTCAAAACAGTTTATTTTCAGAACAGCATTATTTCCCATCAGAGCATCTTCTATTTTGCTGTCATATTACATAAAAACTTTTTTTTCTAATTCTCTGAATTTTGGGTTTCTCCCGTTCTTACAGAAATGAAGACTTTGTCTTGATTAAATATGAAAAATGCTTAACTGAGGAGGGGTCGAGGCCAGACGTTTTCTCACCTCGCCAACAAAATCAACAACACAACCATCATTATTGGCAATAGAACAGGATTCATAATCTGCAGATCTGTTTCCTGGCCACCGAGGGGCAGAAATGCATTTCTACCCCTTTACTTCTCACTCGGTAGAAGAGAAGTTAAAAATTACCTAACCTAACTCATGGTTGAGACGGTTACTGGGAAGGATTTCGCGCACCCACACTTTGCTTTAAGCAGCTGTAAAAGCTGTACAATCAATGATAGAGTATCCGTTTTTAAAACTCTAAACGTTTTTCCCTTTAGGAAATCTATACCCCACCGCCTCCCTGCTTTCTCTCTCCTCTGCTCTCCTCTGCTCTTAATCTCTTTTTAGTCAATAAATGTCTACATTTCCTGGAAAGCGTTAGACCCTCGCTGGCCCCCTATGAAAACACAGGAGGGTTATGTTTTAGGGTCCAAGGTCTTCCTTCCTTCACAAACTTGAACGTACCAATCCAGCCTTCTTCCGCGCCTGCTGGAGCTCCTGGATCAGGTTCTGAAGCTCTTTTCCTTCCAGGTAACCACTTCCTGCAAAGACAAAGAGGTACGCAGGTGTCGGATATCTCAGCTGACTTTCTTTCCCATTCACTTTCCACGACAGCTGTTTTTCTGGCCACCTGAGAGCCTTGACATTGATTACCCGGCTGGTGTCAAACTTCAGATGCATTGAAGACATAGGATGATGATCGGGCTACTGAGCGCAGCCATAGAAACTTTGGGGGAGGGAGGGGTTCCTTAGTCCCTGCTTTCTATCGCCTGTCATTTACCATTCCTGGAAAGGCAAACTTTAAATCTGGGGAGTATAGAGAAGCTGTGTAAACTTTCCCGAGGCAATTGGCGGGGGGGGGGGGGCGAAGAGGGAGCACAGAATTAAAGAATAGAAATGAGGAAGACGGGAAGGGAAAGAGTGGGAAGACGAACGGACAAGGATCTGGAAATAGTTATTAAAAAAAAAAAATCACCATCGGCGTCGAAATGAAGCCAGATCTCGAAAAACTGCGAGGCTGTGATCAGGGGTGACTGCAGGTGGGATTCTGCCATCGTCCAGCGGGCTGTGCGTCTGCGGGTGCGGATGGGTGTGCGTGCGTCCGGGAGTGGTGAGCGAGCGGGGCTGCAGGAAGACCTGGGCGCGGGCGCTGTCCGGCGCTGTCCGCGGTGCTGCTCGGCCGCGCGCGCCTCCGGAGTTCTCCGCACCCCGCACCCAGTTCTCAGTATTTATCCCAACGGCCTCAAACCGGGCCACGCCTCCTCCTGCCTCCCATTCCTCACTCCCCGCCTCTTGCTCTCCCCAGCCGTTTTCCCCTCCCCGTTCCTCTCTTCCCCGGAAAGCTAGCGGGAACAGGAGTTTCCGAGTGTTAGGAGCAGCAGGTGGTGGGAGATCATTTTCTGAGATTGGTCGCTGCAAACAGGGCTGTTTCCCTTTACATTCTTCTGGTCCGGGAGGAATCCTGTTCCTGAATATTATACCTGGAGAGGGTTGGACTCCCAAACAGAAGGGAAAAACTGATGAAGGAAAAACCACATAAACGTTTGCCTGTAATCTCTAAGACTTTTAGTTTTGGATCAAAATCAGGGGAAATCTTGACATGTATAAATTAACCGATCATAGATATAATGAATTGGTTGGTTGAAATAATAAGTCCATTTTCTGCTATTTAAATACTATTATAAAACTATGTTGTTAAGTGATTTGTAGAAGTTAGCTTTGCCAGCAAGATAAAGCAGGATCGTCGTTGTTTTGTCCGGCTTGAGGTAGAGTTATAACTGGGGTTTACAGAGTCAAATTATAAAATCCTAGTATGCTAGAAAAGGACCTTATTTGAGAGATACTACAGTTTATTGCTTTTGAATTTAGGAGCAAAGCAAAGACAAAGCAGAAATCTGGCTCAAGTGCATTTCAAGGTGAGATAGTGACCTAGTTACAGCCCCTTTCAATGACCTTCATGTCTCTCCTGTTCTACGCCAAGAAATCCCTGGTAGAGAGTTTTTCCTACAGGAAACCATCTTCACTGTAGGAAATAGCTGCATCACTACATGTTTTTATCGTCTATTTTTTAGGACTAAACTGCTAGATTGCTCGCTCTATACCCACATACTTCTGAAGTGTTTATCTTTGAATCTTTTGAGTGTTTGAGAACTACTGAAATCAAAGGCCAGTGCCTGATCACAGGGTTGCAAAACGAAAGATCGAGAATATCATGTTGTGATCAACTTAAAAGTGAATTAAAATGGGTTTCCCTTGATTTCTGTTTTCAGTCTTGTGCAATGAAGTGTGAGAATCAACAATTGTATGTTTCTAATATTGTGTCTTTATCCAGTAGCGGATTTGTGAAACCTTTTATGAGTATCTTTTTCGGAGTCTGAACATTTCAGGGCTGGCCAGGAATTATGATAAACATATTCTGACAAACTTCTAAATAGACTCCTCACTTCCATAGTAATTCAGCTTATAAGTTACTTTCATTTAAGGTGCATAATGCATTTTTTAAAAAAAATTATTTGTTTTACTTGCAGGTCAAACTTACATAGAGAAGAGACACAGAGATCTTCCACCAGCTGGTTCACTTCCCAACTGGCCTCAGTAGCCAGAATTGGGCCTATTTAAAGCCGGGAGCCAGGACCTTCTTCTGTCTCCCACATGGATGCAGCTGCCCAAGGCCTTGGGCTGTCCTCCGCTGCTTTCCCAGGCCAATAGCAGGGAGCTGAATTGAAGGTGGAGCTGCTGCCACTGGACCCAGCATCCATATGGGATGCTGGCACTGCAAGTGGAGAATTAGCCTGCACTGCCACCACACCAGCCCCTACCATATCCAATTTTGAAATTTAGTATTTTTTTTTCTGTTGCAAACAGAAGAGTTTATTTGTGAAGGGACCAGGTGAGCTGGGAAGGGAGAGGAAGGGGAAAGCACCTCCGAAGAGCCGGGAGGTGGGGTGTCTCTCGAAAGAGGAGGGAGAGAGAGAGAGAGACACCCTGAAATTTAGTATTTGATGTGAGTATGCAGAAGTATACTATTATACTTGTTTTCACACAAAAGCTTAAATAGATTTTCTTAAACAAGATTTATTTATTTTTATTGGAAAGTCAGATTTCCAGACAGAAGGAGAGACAGAGAGAAAAGATCTTCCATCCGATGGTTCACTCCCCAAATAGTTGCATGGCCAGAGCTGAGCTGATCTGAAGTCAGGAGCCAGGAGCCTCCTCCAGGTCTCCCACGCAGGTGCAGGGTGTCAAGGCTTTGGGCTGTCCTCGACTGCTTTCCCAGGCCACAGGCAGGGAGCTGGAAGGGAAGTGGAGCAGCCAGGGCATGGACCAGTGTCCACATAGAATCCTGGTGCATTCAAGGTGAGAACTTTAGCCAATAGGCTACTGCCCAGGGCCCTAAAATGGAATTTGAGAACTAGAATTTCAGAGCTTGCTAGCCTCAATCTCAAACTGAACAAGACTTCATTAAGAGCCAAGTTACTTATACTTTAACTCATCCGATGAACTCTGATAGACATTGTAAACAACGAAGCGAAAAACATAGTACCCGCCTTCTGAAAGCTTAGGCTTAGGGGAATAGAGCCACATGAACTCCCACAATACTACATATTCATAGAATGGAAGCAGGCACAAGCTACTTTGTATGCAGGAGTCTCCTAACTTTTTGCATACGTGGGAGTTAAAGTTTAAGTTATGTAAGTTACCTTGTCACTGAGAAAACTTTTCTCTATGGTAAGGCACCTTTGGGTATGAGAAGAAACAATCATGGCAAGAAAAGGCCAGTAGCTTGGGCAAGTTCATTCTAATTCCTGAAAAACTAATTCAGAAAATGATCCTGCTTATCACCATATTTAGGGTCATGAACTTCGAATAAAAATGATTTATGAACTTGGAGGGCGATTCTAGGGGATAAACTTTGGATTAAAAAAGGCAGTAAATCACAGATGATTTGAAGTATACTGACCCTTCCTGGTCCAGGCACAGCTGGCAATGTTTAGACTCTGACAAGAGTTTCAAGACAAATAAGAATGTTTGAAAAAAAAATGAAAGAACATAAAAAAAAGAATTTGATCTAAAATTCCAAGGTTTTGCAGATTGTTTTAGCAAGTCAAAATATGTTGTATGGGCAAGCAACCTCTTTCTCATTTCCTTTTCTTAAGCTCATGTCAACTTTAAAATTTTCCTGTAGGAATGTTTAGGCATTGCAACCTCTACGGGGCACTAATGGGTGCTACAGGAAAGGGGGCTCTGTTGGAGGCTTTGTCCTGTGCTCTGAAAATAAGAAAATTCTCTAATTATTTTCTTTTTTAGGCTTGTGCAGAGTAGCTTCAAGGAGTGAAATGCAGATTATGAAGTTCCAAACTTTCATTTTTTAATTTTAAATTTTAATTCCTGTTCATATGAGCAGAACAGATTTCATATATTGGTAAGTACAATTCTAAAAAGATAGCCATACTTCCCTTTCTTTTCCCCTGTAAGTCACCTCTTCATGCTCTCAGCATGCTGCTGTAATCACTTTGAAAGCCCAGTGTTTATACAGACACACAAATTTGTATGGCTTTTTATTTATTGTTATTTGAGTCCATAGAATAGCAATTAGATTCTGCATGTCGCACTTTGATTTATAAATATCATGCCATTTATCCAGTACGAACAGACTAATAGACATTATTTAGAGCTGAATATTGTACTTTATTAAATAACCATAATTATAGACAGTGTTCTAACTGCAATCATCACCATTATGTGCTTATTTAAGATGTTTTCTTTCTTTTTTTAAAAAAGATTTATTTTATTATTTTTATTACAAAGTCAGATATATATAGAGAGAGGAGGAGAGACAGAGAGGAAGATCTTCCGTCCAATGATTCACTCCCCAAGTGAGCCGCAACGGGCCGATGCGTGCCGATCCGATGCCGGGAACCAAGAACCTTTTCCGGGTCTCCCACGTGGGTGCAGGGTCCCAAGACTTTGGGCCGTCCTCAACTGCTTTCCCAGGCCACAAGCAGGGAGCTGGATGGGAAGTGGAGCTGCGGGGATTAGAACCAGCGCCCATATGGGATCCTAGTGCATTCAAGGCGAGGACTTTAGCCGCTAGGCCACGCCGCCGGGCCCCTTCCTGCCCTCCTTCCTACTCTTCCTCCTCCTTTACATATTAAAAAAATTTTTTTACAATGACATACTTGCAATTTCCTTTATAATCACAAGCTTCCCGTAAACAGAATTCAACAATACTATTTTTGGTTCAAAAAGTCTCTATATATTACATTTTAATAATATGTCTGTGTTATAGCTTGTGTGCAAGTGAATAAAGTTTGAACATGACTTATCCTTAGTAGCTTTGAATGCCATTGCCGTTATTGTAGCAATATAGGAAAAAACAGTGGGGGAAGGAGGATAAATGGGGAGGCTGGGAGAGGAAATCCCTGAGCCTATGGAACTTCATCATGAAAAAGAAAAAACAGAAATAAGATACTGTGCTAATGTAATGCGTAAAAATATTAAATTTCCCGCTTTAGTTTGCAGTCACTATTCAGTCATAAAATGTATTATTTGTACTTCTATGATGCAATTTCTGTTAGTTTTTCTAAAATAGCATAAACATAGTACACTTTTTTTTTCCTCTTGGAATGATTATTGATTTCACATTGTCACTTCAAGTCAATATCTCTTTTAGGTTTATATTTTGGCCCAATTCTACATCAAGCTCTTATGTTGCTAGTAAAAAAGTGTATGTTCCAGCTCCATAGATCTGAAGTTACTTAAGACATTCTTTTGCTTCCATCAAATCCTTTAATTTATTAACTAATGTTTCAGGGAAGTTACTTTTCAAGTATGCAGAAATCCTTTAAATTCTAGGGTTCTGGGAGAACTGCAAATGCTTTAGGAATGAGATTTTTCCATAAGATTAGTTTCTAAAAACAACATGGAAACGAAGCACTTTTATGACTTGTTTTATAGACCTCATTACCCAACCTTAAGGTGAATGGGTTCATGATCCAATATTGTCATAAAACTAGAAACAATTCAGGTGAAAAAAACCAAAAGACCTCCAGGATAATGAAACTGCATCTTCCATTTCACATTACTGAATTGCTAGAACTGTAATTCATATTTAGGTTACCGCAGGATACTATGTAAATTAGAAGACTGAGAACTTCTTATGTTAAAGGTTTATTTATTTATTTGGAAGGCAGAGTTACACACTCAGGGAGAGAGAGAGAGAGAGCATGAGCACAAAAGCAGGAGAGAGAGAGAGAGAGAGAGAGAGAGAGAGAGAGAGAGAGAGAGACCTTCCATGTGATGGCTCCCTGCTCAATTGACCACACCGAGCAGAGCTGGCCCAGGCCAATGTGAGGAGCCTGGGGCTTCTTAGGTGCAGGGGACCGAGCACCTGGGCCAAATCCTGCTGCCTTTCTCGGCCATTAATTAGCAAAGAGCTAGATCAGAAATGCAGCGGGCCGGTGCCCACAGGGGATGCTAACATCGCAGCTTAATCTGCTCGGCAACAATGCGGGTCCTTCTCAACACTATTCTGCTATGGGTTCAGCTGTATGGCAAGTACCCGGAATCACTCTGTCAACATCTTCTGTCTCACAGAAGGTCTAAGTGGGTGAATTACCTTCTTGCAGAAGGTGGAAGGAGGGGAGAGCTCATAGCTTTATCCAAAAGCCTTCTCTGAAGACCTCTGCTTAGCACCATCTTGTCGTATTTGATGTTGTTTTCTCAAAGACTGAAGGACTTGCACAGATTTAGAAAGACAAGTCTATCCTTTGGATTGGCTAGGTAACACAGGGAATAATTATATTTCATTCTAAAGTACCACAAGCTCCAAAAGAAGATTTGAGTAAATATTGCTCATATAAGGGGCAGCATATAAAAAGTTGAATAATGAAATTCAAAACTTTGGCTTGAAGAAGCTGCTTACAAGCAGAACTTATGTAAGAAGAGAGACAACTTGATTAAACGAAACCAGATGTGGTTTTTACCCTCTGTATTTCTCATGTTTGAGCTTTTCTACCCAGATAGTCACTGCCACAGAAGTGCCAAATTCCACCTCCCACCAAAAACACTCATTTACTCACTTGAGAATATCTGTGAATGATCATGTATCATTGAGGGGGCTACAACAGTGAGCAAAGCACGGAGGCTCTCTCTTCATGCACTTGTTGTTTGGCAGAAAGGAAGTGGAGCAGGATGGCTGGAAGGACCATTGTGAACGTGTTTTGAATTTATAACTTCTGTGTACCTATTTAATTCTGTAAATGCACGATTATCCTCTAGTATTTTATCCTAAGTGTTATGCACTTGCAAAATAGATTTCTGTTATGCACTGTGGACTGTGGTCTTCAGCAGAAAGATTTTTTGGGTAACCAGCTGGAAGCATTGTGAGGTTCTCTCACTCTAGCACATTGGTAATCTGATCTCCCAAGTTACAGAAACTGGAAAACATTGTTAGAAATAATGGAACAAACATGTCCCTGCAATCCTGTCAGCCACAGGGGAGTCCTGGATGGAGTTTCTGGTTCCTGGCTTGGACTTGGTGCAGCCCTGACTACAGAGGGCATTTGGGGAGTGAACCAGTGGGTGGAAAATCTATCTTTGTCTTTCCCTTTCTCTCTGCAGCTTTAGCAAAACAAACATACAAAGAAATAAATAAAACAATTTTAAAGACCTTAAAAATACAGCTTGAAGTCTTTCTTCCTGCTGTCCACTGCAGCTAGATTTTGGGTGTCTCCAATGCCCTTTAGAACTAGAAATAGTCCCTTATTTAATTATCCTCCAAATCCAAGGTGGGTATTCCTTATATTTCTTGTCCAGGTCTCTCTCTGGTGTACTGTCTGCCTATCTTTGTCTAGAAATTGACTAGATGAATATCTAGCTGATTAGCTAGGCAGAAAAATGCCTTCATTAGTTTATGTTGTTTACTTTTTTAAAAAATAGTTTCTGAATTTTCTACAGCAAATTGAAGTAATTAAAAAGTAATTCTGCTCTCTGACC